>NC_091285.1:15498598-16102848 GCF_032444005.1 Ranitomeya imitator | reverse complement strand
GCAGTTCACATCACAACCACTGAGTTGCCACACATAGACACATATAGCAGAAACGTCTCCCAACAGAGTATCCCAAAATCACATTTTATTTCAGAATTGTCCATCTCACAAGTCTCATGCCTGGATATGGCGAGCCAAAATGAGCCTGTCCAAAAATAAGTTTTCCGTGACGTGTCCCCTTTAAGAGAGAGATGAAACTATGAGAAAAGTTCTGCTCCGCTTCCAGCTCTTCCATCCCGTTGTGAAGTGAATGAGACGAAGACGTGAGGCGCCTGATTACAAGTCTGTGAGGGCAGGCAGACACCCATCGGCGCCTGCGCCAATCCTCCGGAGGAGAATGAGCCGGTGTGCCCCGTGCGCAGCGGCCACATTACTTCATACAGGCAATTATGCTCCGAATATATTATCCGTCCTGCTTAAATTATTTTTGAGAAAGTCTTGCAGCTTGGAGTGCTGGCACTTAATGGTAATTTGTGCGGAAAGTGCCGGAGACGGTTCTTATTGTCTGGATCTTCGTAAAAAAGCGATTCATGGTGGAGTCTTCATCTCCTGATAATGTGTCTGTATTATTCTCCAACTCTGAGCGTAGTCACCCGTCATCCCGAGGGACGAAGGCAGGAAAACGTCTACATCCTCATCTACGTAGTCATATGGGGCAGCCTGGTATAACCTGGGCATCTCCTGTATTATATATGTACAGCTGGTATAACCTGGGTATCTCCTGTACATAATTATATATGTACAGCTGGTATAACCTGGGTATCTCCTGTATATAATTATATATGTACAGCTGGTATAACCTGGGCATCTCCTGTATATAATTATATATGTACAGCTGGTATAACCTGGGTATCTCCTGTATATAATTATATATGTACAGCTGGTATAACCTGGGCATCTCCTGTATCTATATATATAATTGTCTAAGGGTTTTTCCGTCTGTCTATCTTTCTGTCTGTCTGTCCTGGAAATCCCGCCTCTCTGATTGGTCGAGGCCGCAAGGCCTCGACCAATCAGCGACGGGCACAGCATCGACGTAGAAATCCCGCGTCTCTGATTGGTCGAGGCCGCCAGGCCTCGACCAATCAGCGACGGGCACAGCGACGATGATGTCATAAAGGATGTAGAAATCCCACGTTTCTGATTCAGCAACGGGCACAGAAAGATGTCATAATGGTTGCCATGGCGACGATGATGTCATAAAGGTTGCCTCGACCAATCAGCGACGGGCACAGTCTGCCGCGAATTCTGGAATCATCATTGTCCATATACTACGGGGACATGCATATTCTAGAATACCCGATGCGTTAGAATCGGGCCACAATCTAGTATATATATATATATATATATATATATATATATGTACAGCTGATATAATTATACATGTACAGCTGGTATAACCTGGGCAACTTGTAGATTGTGAGCCCTCGCGGGCAGGGTCCTCTCTCCTCCTGTACCAGTCGTGACTTGTATTGTTCAAGATTATTGTACTTGTTTTTATTATGTATACCCCTCCTCACATGTAAAGCGCCATGGAATAAATGGCGCTATAATAATAATAAATAATAATAATAATCCTCTGTCTTCATCAGTTACCCGCCTGAATATCCTGAGTGCCCTTTCTTATATGATGCCCCAGCAGTGATGTCTGGATTCCTGTTTTCCTCTAGAAATGCTCTAACACGGGCTCTTTTCTCCCGTAGGCCTTTATCATGCCGGTGGAACAAGTGGCGATGCTCCCGGCGTAGGAACCGCGGTGACCTTTAGGATCGCCCAATTCTGAGAGAATGCTGGGATTCTGCAGGGGGAGAAGGAAGTTCCTGGCAGCGTCTCTCACCCTCCTCTTCGTTCCAGCCGTCACGTGGATCTATCTGTTCACTGGACGCTTTGACGGTATGTAACAGATTGCGGTATGATCTGGTCAGCGCTGAAAATATACAACTCTTGGCCCTCCCCTTTGTCACATTCTCATGACTGTGATACTAAATAGCTGCCCCCCCCTCCCTTTTCATAATAAGCTATTGAGCTCCTTTGGCCAGATTTGATGATAGTTCCATAAATAATGGCGCCATACAGAGCCAAATAACGATAACATGCAATCAATCCATAATATTTCCATGTAGTGATGATATAATACTACTGCTACAGTGCGTCAAAACAGAACCCGACATAATGCTGTCATACATGTCCCCTCATAATATTGCCATATAGTGTCGACCTGATACTTTTAATTTAATATTCAATATTGAACACATAGTACTGCCATATAGTGCAGACACTGTATTTTCTTCCTAAGTTACCCATCTACAAGTGAACTTACAATAATGCTATACCGCAGTCATGTAACTGGGTGTTACAGTACCCCTGCAGTACTGTAATACGGCACCTACATAACATAGTACTGCCATACAGAGCATAAATAATGCTGTCATATGGTACCTACATAACATAGTACTGCCATACAGAGCATAAATAATACTGTCATACGGTACCTACATAACATAGTACTGCCATACAGAGCATAAATAATGCTGTCATACTTTACCTACATAACATGGTACTGCCATACAGAGCATAAATAATACTGTCATACGGTACCTACATAACATAGTACTGCCATACAGAGCATAAATAATACTGTCATACGGTACCTACATAACATAGTACTGCCATACAGAGCATAAATAATACTGTCATAATGTACATACATAACATAGTACTGCCATACAGAGCATAAATAATACTGTCGTACGGTACCTACATAACATAGTACTGCCATACAGAGCATAAATAATACTGTCATAATGTACCTACATAACATAGTACTGCCATACAGAGCATAAATAATGCTGTCATACAGTACCTACATAACATAGTACTGCCATACAGAGCATAAATAATACTGTCATACGGTACCTCTATAGCATAGTACTGCCATACAGACAGAGCATAAATAATACTGTCATACGGTACCTACATAACATAGTACTGCCATACAGAGCATAAATAATGCTGTCATACTTTACCTACATAACATGGTACTGCCATACAGAGCATAAATAATACTGTCATACGGTACCTACATAACATGGTACTGCCATACAGAGCATAAATAATACTGTCATACGGTACCTACATAACATAGTACTGCCATACAGAGCATAAATAATACTGTCATACGGTACCTACATAACATAGTACTGCCATACAGAGCATAAATAATACTGTCATAATGTACCTACATAACATAGTACTGCCATACAGAGCATAAATAATACTGTCGTACGGTACCTACATAACATAGTACTGCCATACAGAGCATAAATAATACTGTCATAATGTACCTACATAACATAGTACTGCCATACAGAGCATAAATAATACTGTCATACGGTACCCTACCCTACATAACATAGTACTGCCATACAGAGCATAAATAATACTGTCATACGGTACCCTACCCTACATAACATAGTACTGCCATACAGAGCATAAATAATACTGTCATATGGCAAGGAAATAACGTTTTTGAGACGTGACTTTTTCATTTTTCTGTCGATGGAGCTTTATGAGAGCTTGTTTTTTTGGAAAGTTGAGCGGTAGTTTTTATTGACACCATTTTTCGGTACATAACATGTATTGGTCGACTTTTCTTGCATTTTTGAAGAGAGTTTCTGTGACCTAAGTGGCAATTTTGTTTTTTTCATTATGGCTTTTACTGTACGTGTTAAATAATTATAGATATTGATACATTTTGATGCTGAATATATTTGTTTACTGTCTATACTTTTGATGAAGAAATAAGGGGCGATTCGAATTTTTAATGTTCTCTTATGAAGCCCCCCACGGCCGCATGCTTAAATGCCACCGATAGAAATTGACATGTTCATTAAAAGGGCTCAGAGCTTAGCTCTAATCGCTGCGGTTACATGCAGATGTCAGCTGTATAGTACAGCCGGCAGACAACACAGACAGCTGCAATCAGAGCTTAGTTCCTGTCACTGCTGTTACGTGTAGATGTCGGCTGTATGATACAGCTGGCAGGGATCAACGCTTAGCTCCAGTTGCTGCTGTTACATGCAGATGTCGGTTGTATGATGCAGCCGTCAGACAGCAAGGGATCAATGCTTTACTCCGATCGCCGCTGTTATGTGCAGACGTCAGCTGTATGGTACAGCCGGCAGACAGCAGCGATCGAGCCAAAGCTTCAATCGCTGCTGTTACGTTAAGATGTTGGCTGTATTCTACAGCTGGCAGACAGCAGCGATCACAGCTTAGCTCTGATCCAATTGCTGCTGCTACATGCAGATGATTTCTGTGTGATGCAGACAGCGGAGATCAGATTTTAGCTCCAATCCATGCTGTTACATGCAGATGTCAGCTGTGTAATACAGCCAGCAGATAGCAGCGATCAGACCTTAGCTCCGATCGCTGCTGTTACATGCAGATGTCGGCTGTATAATACAGACAGCAGCGATGAGAGCTAAGCTTTGATTGTCAGCAGTGTAATACAGCCAGCAGAGATCAGAGCTTAGCGCCAATCTCTGCTGCTACATGCAGATGTCGGCTGTATAATACAGCTGGCAGACAGCAGAGGTCACAGCTTAGCTCCGATCTCTGCTGTTACAGTGGGGCAAAAAAGTATTTAGTCAGTCAGCAATAGTGCAAGTTCCACCACTTAAAAAGATGAGAGGCGTCTGTAATTTACATCATAGGTAGATCTCAACTATGGGAGACAAACTGAGAAAAAAAAATCCAGAAAATGACATTGTCTGTTTTTTTAACATTTTATTTGCATATTATGGTGGAAAATAAGTATTTGGTCAGAAACAAAATTTCATCTCAATACTTTGTAATATATCCTTTGTTGGCAATGACAGAGGTCAAACGTTTTCTGTAAGTCTTCACAAGGTTGCCACACACTGTTGTTGGTATGTTGGCCCATTCCTCCATGCAGATCTCCTCTAGAGCAGTGATGTTTTTGGCTTTTCGCTTGGCAACACGGACTTTCAACTCCCTCCAAAGGTTTTCTATAGGGTTGAGATCTGGAGACTGGCTAGGCCACTCCAGGACCTTGAAATGCTTCTTACGAAGCCACTCCTTCGTTGCCCTGGCGGTGTGCTTTGGATCATTGTCATGTTGAAAGACCCAGCCACGTTTCATCTTCAATGCCCTTGCTGATGGAAGGAGGTTTGCACTCAAAATCTCACGATACATGGCCCCATTCATTCTTTCATGTACCCGGATCAGTCGTCCTGGCCCCTTTGCAGAGAAATAACCCCAAAGCATGATGTTTCCACCACCATGCTTTACAGTAGGTATGGTGTTTGATGGATGCAACTCAGTATTCTTTTTCCGCCAAACACGACAAGTTGTGTTTCTACCAAACAGTTCCAGTTTGGCTTCATCAGACCATAGGACATTCTCCCAAAACTCCTCTGGATCATCCAAATGCTCTCTAGCAAACTTCAGACGGTCCCGGACATGTACTGGTTTAAGCAGTGGGACACGTCTGGCACTGCAGGATCTGAGTCCATGGTGGCGTAGTGTGTTACTTATGGTAGGCCTTGTTACATTGGTCCCAGCTCTCTGCAGTTCATTCACTAGGTCCCCCCGCGTGGTTCTGGGATTTTTGCTCACCGTTCTTGTGATCATTCTGACCCCACGGGGTGGGATTTTGCGTGGAGCCCCAGATTGAGGGAGATTATCAGTGGTCTTGTATGTCTTCCATTTTCTAATTATTGCTCCCACTGTTGATTTCTTCACTCCAAGCTGGTTGGCTATTGCAGATTCAGTCTTCCCAGCCTGGTGCCGGGCTACAATTTTGTTTCTGGTGTCCTTTGACAGCTCTTTGGTCTTCACCATAGTGGAGTTTGGAGTCAGACTGTTTGAGGGTGTGCACAGGTGTCTTTTTATACTGATAACAAGTTTAAACAGGTGCCATTACTACAGGTAATGAGTGGAGGAAAGAGGAGACTCTTAAAGAAGAAGTTACAGGTCTGTGAGAGCCAGAAATCTTGATTGTTTGTTTCTGACCAAATACTTATTTTCCACCATAATATGCAAAAAAAATGATAAAAAAACAGACAATGTGATTTTCTGGATTTTTTTTTCTCAGTTTGTCTCCCATAGTTGAGGTCTACCTATGATGTAAATTACAGACGCCTCTCATCTTTTTAAGTGGTGGAACTTGCACTATTGCTGACTGACTAAATACTTTTTTGCCCCACTGTACATGCATGCAGGTGTTGGCTGTATAATGCAGCTGGCAGACTGCAGCGCTCAGATCTTAGCTCCGATCGCTGCTGTTACTTGCAGATGTCGGCTGTATAATACAACCAGCAGACAGCAGCGATGAGAGCTTAGCTCCGATTGCTGTTGTTACTTGCAGATGTCGGCTGTATAATACAGCTGGCAGACAGCAGAGGTCACAGCTTAGCTCCGATCTCTGCTGTTACATGCATGCAGGTGTTGGCTGTATAATGCAGCTGGCAGACTGCAGCGCTCAGATCTTAGCTCCGATCGCTGCTGTTACTTGCAGATGTCGGCTGTATAATACAACCAGCAGACAGCAGCGATGAGAGCTTAGCTCCGATTGCTGTTGTTACTTGCAGATGTCGGCTGTATAATACAGCTGGCAGACAGCAGAGGTCACAGCTTAGCTCCGATCTCTGCTGTTACATGCATGCAGGTGTTGGCTGTATAATGCAGCTGGCAGACTGCAGCGCTCAGATCTTAGCTCCGATCGCTGCTGTTACATGCAGATGTCGGCTGTATAATACAACCAGCAGACAGCAGCGATGAGAGCTTAGCTCCGATTGCTGTTGTTACTTGCAGATGTCGGCTGTATAATACAGCTGGCAGACAGCAGAGGTCACAGCTTATCTCCGATCTCTGCTGTTACATGCATGCAGGTGTTGGCTGTATAATGCAGCTGGCAGACAGCAGCGATCAGATCTTAGCTCCGATCACTGCTGTTACTTGCAGATGTCGGCTGTATAATGCAACCAGCAGACAGCAGCGATGAGAGCTTAGCTCTGATTGCTGCTGTTACTTGCAGATGTCGGCTGTATAATACAGCTGGCAGACAGCAGAGGTCACAGCTTGGCTCCGATCTCTGCTGTTACATGAATGCAGATGTCGGCTGTATAATGCAGCTGGCAGGCAGCAGCGATCAGATCTTAGCTCCGGTCGCTGCTGTTACTTGCAGATGTCGGCTGTATAATACAACCAGCAGACAGCAGCGATGAGAGCTTAGCTCCGATTGCTGCTGTTACTTGTAGATGTCGGCCGTATAATACAGCTGGCATCTGCCGAGTATGGTGCAGGCTCCGATAGATGGAAACAAGCAGATGGGAAGGTGTAGTTAAGTGAGTGGCCCCTCCATGAAGCCCCCGAGAGTCATTTAGTGCTGACTGAGTCCCTTTAAAAAATCAGGCCCGTACTAGTTACACCTGCGGGGAGCCAAAATGCCTGCAGACGTACAATACAGGAGAAGAAGAAGGCCATCATGTGTTTTTGGTGTATACAGCTCCTATGAAAAACTATGCATTTCCATACACTGTGCAGTCTGATCCCACACAGTGTTCTCATCTCCCATCTTTTACTAGTTATACATTATCAAGAAAGAGAGCAGGGGAAAATGAAGATGACACATAGGTCTGCGTTGGAGCTGTATACAGAAAACGGCATCATTTTTTTTTAACGCTGTTTTCAAGGTTGTTGATTTTTTTTTTTATGATAGAAGAAATAAATGACCGAAAAATAAGGCTTTAAATGAGCCCGCCTCATCTCATTCCAGCGCGGAATGGCGGTACATTTTATTCAAAGGGTTTAGTGCGAACCAAAAAAAACCCAACACAAACCCTAAAATAAATAAATAAATAAAAACCAGCCGACAGGCGTCATTCTTTTCGTTAAAATTAGTGTCAACATGAAATTGAGTCTATTTTTGATCCCATTATCGGAAGCTCACAGATTGCTTCTCGTTGGTTTCATCTGTCTCCATTCCGGGGGGGATCGATGATTGTCGTCGTGCGTCTTCGACTTCTAGAACGCGTGGTGGGACCACCGAATGTAAAAAGAAAAAGAAAAAAAAGATAAAATAAAAGACGCCTTGGTTATAAAAGCGCTGGTTGTCTTTATGATCCAGGATAAAGAGGCGAGAGGGTAATTAGGGTCGGAGCCGGGCACGGAGGCGTCCGTCCTTATCTGTCTCTGACTTCTGTTGATTTTCTACGGATTTTTTTTCTCCTTTATTTCTCCTCCTTGCGGTATTAACAGGAGGGGAAATGGGGGTCTTATGTACTGTCTGGTATGTTGGCATAGAATATCCTAAATTTCCCTTTATAGTCTCGAATAGCTACTCACTGCAGAGTGATTACTAGTTGCTGTGAGCATAGCAGACCTGAGTGTGATTACTGACGCCATTGATCTTTCATCTCCTGTCCATGCGGAGGAAGAGGAAGTACGCCTGAGTTTAGTTGTGTCATATTAAAAAGCCTTTTAACATCTCTCCTAGCACTGTCACCTCTGCTGTACTGCCCTTTCTCCTACATGGACTGGGAAGAGAAGAGAGCTCAAAGGTGTCAGTAATCACACTAAGGTCTGCTATGCTAAGGGAACCTTGTAATTGCTCCACAGTGAGAGCAGGTTGAGCACAATCTTTGTGCTCTCATCGCCTGTCCATGTGGAGGGAGAGGTGGTACGTCTGAGTTTAGTTGTGTCATATTAAAAAGCCTTCTATCAGCTCTCCTAGCACTGTCACCTCTGCTGTACTGCCCTTTCTCCTGCATGGACTGGGAAGAGATGAGAGCTCAAAGGTGTCAGTAATCACACTAAGGTCTGCTATGCTAAGGGAACCTTGTAATTGCTCCACAGTGAGAGCAGGTTGAGCACAATCTTTGTGCTCTCATTGCCTGTCCATGTGGAGGGAGAGGTGGTACGTCTGAGTTTAGTTGTGTCATATTAAAAAGCCTTCTATCATCTCTCCTAGCACTGTCAACTCTGCTGTACTTCCCCTTCTCCTACATGGACTGGGAAGAGATGAGCGCTCAAAAGTGTCAGTAATCACACTAAGGTCTGCTGTGCTAAGGGCACCTTGTAATTGCTCCGCAGTGAGAGCAGGTTGAGCACAATCTTTCTGCTCTCATCTCCTGTCTGTCCATGTGGAGGGAGAGGAAGTACGTCTGAGTTTATTTGTCATATTAAAAAGCCTTCTATCATCTGTCCTAGCACTGTAAACTCTGCTGTACTTCCCCTTCTACTACATCAGTGTTTCTCAACTCCAATCCTCAAGACCCACCAACAGGTCAAGTTTTCAGCATCTCTTAGTATTTAATAGGTTATACTTTCATCACCTGCTTCAGCATTTACTCCATCGCCTATGGAAATCCTGAAAGCATGGCCTGTTGGTGGGTCTTGAGGACTGGAGTTGAGAAACACTGTACTACATGGACTGGGAAGAGATGAGAGCTCAAAGATGTCAGTAGTCACACTTAGGTCTGCTGTTCTAAGGTCACCTTGTAATTGCTCCGCAGTGAGAGCAGGTTGAGCACAATCTTTGTGCTCTCATCTCCTGTCTGTCCATGTGGAGGGAGAGGTAGTACGTCTGAGTTTAGTTGTGTCATATTAAAAAAGCCTTCTATCATCTCTCCTAGCACTGTCAACTCTGCTGTACTTCCCCTTCTCCTACATGGACTGGGAAGATGAGAGCTCAAAGAAATCACAAAGTAATCACACTTAGGTCTGCTGTGCTAAGGGCACCTTGTAATTGCTCCGCAGTGAGAGCAGGTTGAGTACAATCTTTGTGCTCCCAACTCCTTGCAGTTTGTGTGTTTAGAGGCAGTACAGCAGAGGTAACAGTGTTATGAAAAAAGGAGAGCAGATAGGGTTAGGGTTAAACCCTTTGGGTTTATAATGTGACACAGCTAAACTCAGCTGTACTGCCTCTCCCATCACACTGACTGCCAGGAAATGAAAGCTCAAAGATGTTAGTATTGACACTCAGGTCAACTTGTAATCACTTTACAGTGAGATCAGGCTGTCTGTCTTTATATGCCTCACACAGGAGTAGCCTGTTCTACGCTATGGTGGGGGCGTGTTCTTCTTTCCCTTGAGTGTTGCTGCATGGTTATGATTGGTCAACATCATACAGGGTGAAGAAGTACACGCCCCTCAGTGAAAACTATCTGATGACGCCCACTCGGATTTAACAAATTTAACTCATTAGCTACCAAATATTTTGATTGCTAATATCTCTGTAATGCATATTCAAAATAAAACACCTTTTATTATGCTCTGCAGCCATTATTATATCATGTGTCCTCTTTAACCCACCTAACTATTCTATCTCACCAGGGATTATATTAATAACTATACTACTCTAGACCCCAGGGGTAATGGACTATTTTCCCCTAAATTGTAGACCCCTGGGGTCTAGAGTAGTGGTACAGTTAACCACTAAGGACATCTAGACCCCCAGATGTATTATGTATTATCAATTAAACACCTCTACACCACCAGGGACGTTATATATTCATTATTATACTACTCTAGACCCGCAGGGTTAATACAGGACCACTATCTCTTAAATCAAAATTTACCACTAAAGCGTATAGACCCCCAGATGTATTATGTATTAACAAGGAAACCCCTCTACACCACCAGGGACGTTATATATTAATTATTATTAATAATTAATTATTATTATATATTAATTATTGTACTACTCTAGACCCCCAGGGGTAATAGATGACCACTATTCCCTAAATCACAATTAACCACTAAATCCTTCCAGACCCCCAGATGTATTATTTATTACCAACTAAACCCCTCTACAAAAAACGGACTTAATGCAGTATTATAATGTGAGCATTTAATGTACCGTGTGGTACAGTATGAAGCCAAGCTCGGGGTACACCCACCGAGACCCCCGCATGTGTAACGAGAGCTGTTTGCCCGTACCCTGCCGTCATTACGAGCGTGGAGACTGACGCGTTCTATTAAGCCTGTACTTAGATGTCGCATTTAATGGATGCGAGGTCCATAATTTTTGGGAAATGTAGACAAAGTCGCACTGGAAAACGACTATTTAAACCATTAGGGTGCAGGCGATTTTTTTACGACTTGTGTATACTTCGTAATGGCCCTTTAAATGCTTATTCCGCTATGATAAATCCTGTGTAGCGCGTCGTTAATTTGCCGGAAACACAAGGCTCTAAACGAGGTTTATTTATTTCTGCAGCGCTCGCCGTAAAGTCGTCCTTGGTTTTAGAAGTTAATGGGGTGTGGAATCAATCTCCTCGCTGCCCGTCGTAATTAATGTAAATTCTAGATGGGTCAGAGGCAAAAGAACTACTTTCTTAGGACACTTCAATGGCGTTTGGTTCATTATCTCCCCCTTTTCAAGGAAAAATCCATAAAAAGGGGAGGAGTTTTTAAAAAATATCACTTTAAAAGGGGAGGGGCTTAAAGGGGGAGTTCTACTTTTCAAAGGGAGTTGTTTAATAAAAACAGACTTTTCTATAGTCCTTAGATGACTAATTGAGGACCGTCTTTTAATCAGGACCTTTTCAATTATCCAAAGTCTAGAGATTTCAAGAGACTTTATTGTCCCTCGAAATCGTCAAAATGGACAGAAAGTGAAATCGATCGAGTGTTTTTTCCTGCTGGTAGCAAAAGTCGTATCCTTAATTTAAGGGGGAAAAGGAGTCCATGACTTATCAGGCTCTTTAGTCGAGGGATAGGGACATGTCCATGGTGGGGTACAGGAGCCCATGACATAACAGGCTCTTTAGTCGGGGGATAGGGATATGTCCAGTGTTGGGGTACGGGAGTCCATGACATATCAGGCTCCTCTTAGTCTGTGGCAGGCACTGACATATTCCGCTGCTACGGCCACTGCACTTTCCTCTTCCCCCAGTATTATCGGCAGTTTCTCTTCCTCCTCCTCCTCCATGGAGGTGAAGTCTGGGAGGAGATCAGACAGTCTCTTGAAGTGAGTGTCCCTCACTGCGGAGTATTTGGGGCACCTCAGCAGGAAGTGAGCCTCATCCTCCACGGCCTCCTGGGGGCACTGCTGGCAGAGTCTGCTCTCCCGAGACTTGTAGTTCTGTCGGTGCCGCCCGGATTCGATGAGTAGGCTGTGGGCGCTCAGTCTGTACCGGCTCAGGATCTGTCACTCTTTGGGGTTTTCTAGTTTCTCTAGATATGGGGCCAGTTTGTACTCCCTCTGTAGGTTTCGGTATATCATCAGTTTCTTGGATTTGTTTATGTCGTTTCTCCAGATGCTGAGATATTCCTCTTTGACTTTGTGTACCATCTTCTGGATTTCGCCTTTTGTCAGGCCATGGAGGTTGGTGGCTTGGTCAGACTGGCTTTGGGTACTTTTTCTTGGGAGGCTTCCTGAGGCTTCCTGGTGTAGGAAGGCTTTGTGATGGTATGAGCTGGGACTGCTACTTTGTAGATGAGCCTTGAATGACAGCGCCTTCTTCTTTATTGCGAGGTGTAGTGGGAATCTGCCCAGCTCTGCTCGGCAGGCGCAATTTGATGTGCTCCGATGGACTTGGAGAAGATGCTTGCAGAACTCTAGGTGGAATATTTCAGTCGGCCCAGCGTCCCACTTTGACCAGTTTGGGTATGAGACTGGGCCCCAGACCTCACTACCGTACAGAAGGATTGGGGCAATGATGTAGTCAAAGATTTTTAGCCAGACGGTTACTGGTGCCTTGAGATGGTACAGACGCCTTCTGATGGCATAGAAGGCTTTGGATGCCTTGTCTTTTAGTAACTCTATGGCTTGCTTGAAGCTCCCTGACTGGCTGAGTTCTAGGCCCAGTTAGGTGTACTTGTTGGTTTCTGTAAGTGGACGGTTGTCTATCATAAAGGTAGGATGACCAGTGGGTTTCTGCTTTTTTTTCTGGAACACCATGATATTATTTTTTTCTCGTTGATTGGCAGTGCCCATGTGCTGCTGAAGGATTTTCAGATGATCTTGGAGGCCTTTCTCAGTTGGTGATAACAGCACGAGGTCATCTGCATACGGCAGAAATTTCGCCTGGGTGTCATGGAGGGTGAGTCCCGGTGCTGAGGAGGACTCTAGGGCCACTGCCAGCTCGTTGATGTAGATGTTAAAGAGCGTTGGACTGAGGCTGCAGCCCTGTCTCACTCCTCGACTCTGTTGGAAATAAGCCGTCCTCCTTCCGTTGACCTTCACACTGCAACTGTTAGTCTACAGTCCTCAAGTCCTCAACCGGTGCTTCTTCGTAAATGTCAGGCAACATATTAAAGTGTAATATGCCTTTAAAATAGGGTTGTGGAGTCGGTAAGCCAAACCTCCAATTCCGACTCCGACTCCTCAATTTCCATGACTCCAACTCTATTAAAATGGGCTCCGACTCCACGACTCCGACTCCTCGGAGTCATGGAGTAAGTCGGAGCCCATTTTGATGGAGTCAGAGTCGGAGTAATGGAGTCACAGTCGGAGCCCATTTTGATGGAGTCAGAGTCAGAGTCGGAGCCCATGGAAATTGAGGAGTTGGAGTCGGAGGTTTGGCTTACCGACTCCTCAATTTCCATGACACTGATTCCTCAATTTCCATGACTCCAACTCCACCAAAATGGGCTCCGACTCCACGACTCCGACCCCACAGCCCTGGTTTAAAGGGAGGGAACCTGTCACATTTTACAATAGTCTTATCTGTGATATAGAGCAGGAGAAGCTGAGTAAATTGATATATAATTTTGTGGGAAATGACCTGTGAGTATGACCTGTATTCTGCCCATTCCTCTTCTATCTACGTACAGGAGTCCAGTAGGCGGGCACTCAATAGATAGGACCGCCTTCCAGGAGTCCTGGTCATAAAATGATCGAGGATTTAAACAAATAAAAAGTTATACTGAATCTTTTCCCACAATCCCATATATCAATCTGCTCGGCTCCTTTTGCTCTAGAACATTCTACTGTTCGATAAGATGCTATCTTCAACGTGACAGGTCCTCTTTAAAAAGAATCGGGTCGTGATCTTGTAATTATAGGTGAGTGATGTGATGTTTTTTAACCTATCATGATTTGGTTGAAATATATTACTAATATATGAGATCAATTCCCGGTGACCATATGGATGTATTTCGAGAAGGTGCTCAAAACATCAAACTTCTCAGAAGGATTGATTTTGGTCTTTCTCTGTTTTGGTCGGTGCCGGTTGCTGCTTGTCCACTTTCTTTTGCCTCTTTGGTCACTCATAGTCGTCTTTTCTAATGAGCTATGACTCAATTTTTAGGTATCTCCTACTTTAAGTTAGACTTAAGTTGATCAAAAATCTCATTTTCTTGTCCTTGACATTCACAAGGGCTTCATCAACTATACATCAAAGAGTATATGGTGGGTCAACACTAATGGTCCATCCCACCATCAGAAGGTCCAAAGACCTGAATATGTCTTGCATTTGATTACCAGTCCTAAAAAAAATATACCAAATTCCAAAAACATTCAAGTGCCATATTTGGTTTCTCATTATTATAATAATAATAATATCCAGCACTATAGATACTTCTCCGCGTCTTCTATTGTCATATTCCAGAGGGCTGTCTGTCCAGATCTTCAGAATTGTGGAACTGCACTAGTTATGATAAAAAAAACACATCAGTCAGGTTATTTGTAATTCTCAGTATCCTGGGAACATCATTCTACAGAGTTATACTAACAGGAATCCCTCACAGCTGGCTCCATCAAGCAGCATGCGGCACTTCCGTTATAAGGTACTAGTGAAATGTAGCTTCTGTCTTATATCTTAGACTTCAGAATCTTACATTATTTCCAGCAAAAAGGAAAAGGCGATGATTTTTCCCATTTTGGATCTGAATCTGAATCATGTCAACCAATCATTATCATGCATCAACTCAGTTCCCCACTACTGAATAGATAATATCACCCAAAATAAGAGACACTTGTTACAGATTGTGTGCATAAATCAAAAAGGAACCATACAAGAAAATGAATAAGAAGCCCCCTTTCATAAGGGTTTAGTTAAAGTATAGTAGAAAGTGGAACCGCCATGGGGTCTGTAAATACCCCAAAATTATTAAATCCAAAAACAAAATGATATTTAATGATTTAGAGTTTCATTTTTGTTGACACAAACAGTCCTTTGTATCAACCACAGTAAAAACTATTTCATTTGGGTATATGCCGTAAAGTGGTGCAGACAAAAGCTCAGTATTAACTCCTCTCACTCAGCAATGAAGGGGTTTATAGTTTACATTCCCTTAACAAAGGAAGCAACCACGCTAGATGATGTTTGATGTTCTTCTCTGACATAAAGTATTAAGGTCCTGGATTTTTGGAGTCATTATTCTTTCTATTGTATCAATTACCTTTATAATTTTTGTGTAACTTTGGAGTAATTTCATGATTCTAAATTTAGTTGGCGCAGCGTTCGTTCCTCAGCACACTGCAGAGGAGCACGTGATTGAATGTCATTGTGACAGGTGCATTTTTACTCCATTGTAAACTTCGGCTTGTTCTCCATTGGTGGCAGTTGATTTCCAGCCCCGTACACTATTGAGCGCAGCTCCGCTGACCCCGTGAGTCGGCAGATCCTGTGCCATGAGCGGCCCTCCCGCCTGCAGCCTGACACCGCACATTTGCTCATGCTGCGACTGCAGCTTGTACACAATCTTACCTGACTGTTATTGGATACAGCAGATGTTTCCAGCGTCACCGTCTCCAAATGTTTCCACACAAGTATCGTATGTAGATACAGAAATATCAGTCCGGGGAATCGGGAGAAGGAGGGTTCTCTACTTCACACAAATCTTATAGCGGGATATCTCCAGCTTTCTGTTTATGGCTCCTTTATCTGATATCTATCTATTGATCTAGATTCCTAGTTCTTTCTCTTTATTTCTTTAATTCCTTCCTTCCATTGTTCCTTTCTTCGTTATTTGTGCTCTCTTTCTTCCTTTCTTTTTGTTTTTCTGTATTTCTGTCTCCCTTTCCTTCTTTCTTCTCTCTCCTTTTTTATCTTTCTTTCTGTTTTCTCCTCGTTCCTTTCTCTCTTTCTTTCTTGTTTCCCTCTTTCTTTGTCTTTCTTTTTTCCCTAATTCATTTTTTCTTTCTCTCTTCTTTTTTCTCTATCCCTTTCTTTCCTTGTTTGCTTCTTTATATATTTCCCTTTTATTCCTGCTTTCTCTTTCTCTTTCTTTCTTTCTTTCTTTCTTTCTTTCTTTCTTTCTTTCTTTCATTCCTTCTTTACTTCTTTTTCTTTCCTTTTTCTCTCTTTATTTCCTTCATTCTCTCTTTCTGTTTTCTCCATTTTTCTTTCTTTAGCGCCCTCTTTCTTATCCTTTTTTTTTCTTTTTTTAAATTTCTTTCTCTCTTTTCTCCTTTTTCCTTGCTCTCTTTATTTCTTTATTGTTTCCCTCTTTCTTTGTCTTTCCTTTTCTCCCTAATTCATTCATTCTTTTTTATCTTTCCTCTTTCCTTTCTTTTTTTCTTTCTTTCTTTTTCTTTCTTTCTCTTTCTTCCATCCTTTCTGTCTTTCTTTCCCTTTTCTTTTTTATTTGTCTTTCTTTCCCTCATTCTCTCTCTCATTATTTCCCTCTTTCTCTTTTCTCCTTCATTCCATCCTTTCTTTTCTTCTTTCTTTCTTTCTTTCTTTCTTTCTTTCTTTCTTTCTTTCTTTCTTTCTTTCTTTCTTTCTTTCTTCCTTTCCATCTTTCTTTGTTTCCCTCTTTTCTTTTTTATTTCTGTCTTTCTTTCCCTCTCTTTCTCTACTTCCCTCTTTCTCTTTTCTCCTTCCATCCTTTCTCTCTCTCTCTTTCCCTTCTCTCTTTGTTTCTTTCTTTCTCCTTCCTTTCTTTCTGTCTGTCTTCCTGTCCCCGGTTTTGATCCCCTCTCCTCCTGTTATGAATATTATGGGTTAGCCCTACATTCTGTCACTAGGACTATAATAA
Source organism: Ranitomeya imitator (assembly GCF_032444005.1). NCBI lineage: Eukaryota > Metazoa > Chordata > Amphibia > Anura > Dendrobatidae > Ranitomeya > Ranitomeya imitator. Next base: position 16,085,892 of record NC_091285.1, on the reverse strand, counting down.
TCATCTCTCCTTCTTTCCTTCCTCGTCGTCTTACCCCTTTAAGAACGTCCTTGATGCAGAGTTTTGTCCTAATCAATATTTTATTTCCCTTTTTATGATGTTGGAGGATGCGGATTTTTCGCTGTGTGCCCCCCGGGGATATGCTTGGGTCAGCTTTCCGTGTCTTCCTCTGGCCGTCAGAACATGGAGCGGAGTCCTCTGCTGCTTTTCGCAGTGTCAGTCATGGCCCTCATTACACCTCGTAGTTCTCCGGCGTCCGATCTATGAAATCCCCCCTGACATGTTATAGCATCATTACCCATAAATCCTCTACTGGTTATTGAGTAGGTGGAACAGTCTGAGCTCCTCTCCAAAATCCTGTGCTGATTACTATATCTTCCCAGCAGTCGCAGGTCCCGAAACAGAGCTCCAAATCCTCTGCATATACCCTAGGTTACATGAAAAAGTGCTGCTACCTGCTGCCACCACCAGAGGGAGCTCACTGTACTTAGACAGTATGCGTTTACCTCCCGAGCTCCACCTAGTGGTGGCTGCAGGTAGCATGTTATCGCCACTATTTTCAGTCTTGGTCCAGGGCAGGTTTTTATCAACTTTTTTTCCATTCATTACCAGCAAGCAGAGATAGTAACTAACAGCTGATGAGACACTGATTTTTTTTAAACATTAAGATCACATTTGGGTTTTTAGGTTTAGTCTAAGCCTTGGTCCCTGTAAACTTTTTTAGCTGGGAAAGCGGCACAGCCTTAAGGTCATCATTGGGCCAACGATCAATGTTAGTGATTGTGTTGGCCCTCAGGTCTCTGAAAAAGCTTACCGTATGTTATTTTCCTTAAAAGGGCATCTGTCAGTAGGATCAACCCTCCTTAGCCATCTATATGGGCATGTAGGTCATAGGAAGCCGAAAAAAATGACACCTTGATATCCGCCATCCGATGTCTTTATTCCAGAGAAATCCATAATTGTATTAATATGTAAATGAGCTGTTAAGATCTATGGGCCGGACATAGATTTTACTGAGAATCTGCCTCCAGAGCTTATTACCAATGTGAGACATATAGATCATGAGAGCAGACTGTCAGTCATTACATGTCTCACACTGGATACGCCTCTTTTCATTTACAATAACCTTTGGAGACAGATTCTCAGGGAGATCTATGTCCCGCCCAAAGATCTTAACAGCTCATTTAGAAAAACGTGCATTTCTCTGGAATAAAACATCGGATTACAGATATGAAGGTATTAATTTTTTCAGATTTCTGTGACCTACCATCCCCATATAGACGGCTTAGGAGGGTTGAGACTACTGACAGATTCCCTTTAAGGGCATGATGTAGTTTAACAACATCTGAGGAGCCATAGATTTTGAAAACAGTGTCTTAAAAGCCATATTTGGGCTTATTATTTGAGGTTCTCTTTGGCCTCCAGGTCCCTGAAAAAGTTTTTGTTTCGCAACTTTTCTAATTTTCCTTTTTCGACACGATGGGTCTTGAGCTGTGATTTGGAAAACAAGGCCATATTTGGGCCCATGATTTGAGGTTCTTCTTGGCATTGGGTCTCTGAAAAAGTTTTTGTTTCGCAACTTTTTGAATTTTCTTTTAAAGGCTTGATGGATCTTGAGCTGTTTGTTTGGGAAGCAAGGCCTTAAGACCATATTTGGGCCCATGATATGAGCTTCTTCTTGGCTTCGGGTCCCTGAAAAAGTTTTTGTTTCACAACTTTTTGAATTTTCCTTCAAGTGCACAACACAATGGATCTTGAGCTGTAGATTTGGGAAACAATGCCTTAAGGTCATATTTAGGCCCTTGATGTGAGGTTCTTCTTGGCTTCAGGTCCCGGACAAAGTTTTTGTTTCGTAACTCTTAGAATTTTCTTTTAAAGGCTTGATGGATCTTGAGATGTAGGTTTGGGAAACAAGGCCTTAAGGTCATATTTGGGCCCATGGTTTGAGGTCTCCGAAAAGTTGTTTCTTTGCAGTTTTTGGTTTGTTGTGAATAGTAATTGCGGTTCCTGAGCCCTCGGCACACACACATCTCGGGGCTCACAGAGCATTGAGCTTGTAAGCCACCGGTTCGAGAGTGACTCGGGTTGACAGCCGTGTTGCAGAGCTTCCACCTCAGCGATTCCATATTAATGGCGTAGATTAAGTGCTTCTCCGCTCGTCACAGAAAAGATATTAATCTTCATCAGGACGGATGAAAAGTTTAATTTTCCGCTCATCTCTCCGGCTAAGCCGCGGTAGCTGTCGGCAGGAGGCCGGTTAATCTGTCGCTGCAGACACCGTGCCTAGCAGCCGGCTCTGTCCTCACGTGGCTGCATGGAAAAAGATCTCTGTCATTGGGAAGGTGGCGGCAGGGGTAAAGGAGGCGGCGGAGGTAAAGGAGGCGGCGGGGATAAAGGAGGCGATGGGGGTAAAGGAGGCGGCGGGGGTTAAGGAGGTGGCAGGGGTAAAGGAGGCGGTGGGGTAATGGAGGCGGCGGGGGTAAAGGAGGCGACGGGGTAAAGGAGGCGGCAGGGGTAATGGAGGCGGCGGGGTAAAGGAGGCGGCGGGGTAAAGGAGGCGGCGGGGGTAAAGGAGGCGGCGGGGTAAAGGAGGCGGTGGGGTAAATGAGGCGGCGGGGGTAAAGGAGGCGGCAGGGATAAAGGAGGCGGCGGGGGTAAAGGAGGCGGCGGGGGTAAAGGAGGCGGCGGGGATAAAGGAGTCGATGGGGTAAAGGAGGCGGCAGGGGTAAAGGAGGCAGCGGGGTAATGGAGGCGGCGGGGTAAAGGGGGCGGCGGGGGTAGAGGAGGCAGCGGGGTAAAGGAGGCGGCGGGGTAAAGGAGGCGGCGGGGATAAAGGAGGCAATGGGGTAAAGGAGGCGGCGGGGTAAAGGAGGCGGCAGGGTAATGAAGGCGGCGGGGGTAAAGGAGGCGACGGGGTAAAGGAGGCGGCGGGGGTAAAGTAGGCGGCGGGGTAAAGGAGGCGGCGGGGTAAAGGAGGCAGCAGGGTAATGGAAGCGGCGGGGGTAAAGGAGGCGACGGGGTAAAGGAGGCGGCAGGGGTAAAGGAGGCGGCGGGGTAAAGGAGGCGGCGGGGGTAAAGTAGGCGGCAGGGGTAAAGGAGGCGGCGGGGGTAAAGGAGGCGGCGGGGTAAAGGAGGCGGTGGGGTAATGGAGGCAGCGGGGATAAAGGAGGCGATGGGGTAAAGGAGGCGGCGAGGATAAAGGAGGCGGCGGGGTAAAGGAGGCGGCGGGGGTAAAGGAGGCGGCGGGGGTAAAGGAGGTGGCAGGGGTAAAGGAGGTGGCAGGGGTAAAGGAGGCGGTGGGGTAATGGAGGCGGCAGGGGTAAAGGAGGCGGCGGGGATAAAGGAGGCAATGGGGATAGAGGAGGCGGCGGGGTAAAGGAGACGGCTGGGATAAAGGAGGTGGCGGGGTAAAGGAGGCGGGGTAAAGGAGGCGGCGGGGTAATGGAGGCGGCGGGGGGCAAAGGAGGCGACAGGGTAAATGAGGTGGCGGGGATAAAGGAGACGATGGGGATAGAGGAGGCGGCGGGGTAAAGTTGGCGGCGGGGATAAAGGAGGCGGCGGGGTAAAGGAGGCGGCGGGAGTAAAGGAGGCGGCGGGGGTAAAGGAGGTGGCAGGGGTAAAGGAGGCGATGGGGATAGAGGAGGCGGCGGGGGTATAGGAGACGGCTGGGATAAAGGAGGCGGCGGGGTAAAGGAGGCGGCGGGGGGCAAAGGAGGCGACGGGGTAAAGGAGGTGGCGGGGATAAAGGAGGTGATGGGGATAGAAGAGGTGGCGGGGTAAAGTTGGCGGCGGGGATAAAGGAGGCAATGGGGATAGAGAAGGCGACGGGGGTAAAGGAGACGGCTGGGATAAAGGAGGGGTCGGGGTAAAGGAGGCGATGGGGATAGAGGAGGCGGCGGGGGTATAGGAGACGGCTGGGATAAAGGAGGCGGCGGGGTAAAGGAGGCAGGGTAAAGGAGGCGGCGGGGTAATGGAGGCGGCGGGGGGCAAAGGAGGCGACGGGTGGCGGGGATAAAGGAGGCGATGGGGATAGAAGAGGTGGCGGGGGTAAAGGAGGCGGCAGGGGTAAAGGAGGCGGCGGGGGTAATGGAGGCGGCGGGGGTAAAGGAGGCGGCAGGGGTAAAGGAGGCGGCAGGGGTAATGGAGGCGGCGGGGGCAAAAGAGGTGGCGGAGCAGCATTCAATGACTGACATTGCGGTAGTAATATTTGTTTGTGCACCATTAGCGGTATATAAAAGCCGTGTCCCGTCCCTGACACTTGTACTACAAGGCAGAAAAAAAAAAAAATAACATAAAAAAAAACTGAAATAAAAAATTAAATGCAATAACAGAGGCATACTCCTTTAAATCAGGGTGCACTCGCCTCTACCAATCATAAAAGGAAGACCCTTGAATTCAATTTCCCCTTATAGGGTATGTTGACTTTTGCAAACATTTCTTTATGATCTCCAAAATTAAAAAAAAAAAAAAAGTAATTTTAGAAAGCAACCTGGATTAAAAATTCTTCTACCGTTTTTGGTATACAGCTCCCATGCAGACCTATGTGTGTATAAATTGAAGGCTGGTGGATCGGACGAGACATAGGAGGGTTTTTTTTAGAGTCCGTACTAACATTTTGATGCTTAGAATAGGAATATTTACGGCGTGCCCCCTCGGGGGCTGTGCCGGAAACTTCTCAAAAGTCCCACATTGGGGCAGGGTTAGGATAAGGGCTGCACCTCAGGGGACTGGTATAAGCTGCTAACAAATATGGACACAAAGGTCTGCATCGGAGCTGTATACCAAAAACGGTAGACGCTTGGGACTGTTGATAATCCATAAAAGCCGTGGAAAAATATGTGTGTTAGATCTTTCTAGTTTAACATTGTCAAAGTATTGATAAGATAATAATAATAATAATAATAATAATAATAATAATAATAAATTTTGCAAAAGTATTCACACCTCGAAAATCTCTACTTTTAAAGCCCATTATGTTAGACATTTAAAAAAATCACTTTCAGCGGATGCTGCGCTCTGCATAGACATTAAAAAATCACTTTGTTATACTGAAAACTTTAGAAATTGAGGCTACTCCACTGCTGGAGTTATCCCAAGGCTCATAAACCAATCTTTCATCTACCTGACCTGATACTGGTACAAAGCTCCAAACCCTCTGCATAGATATAGTTGAATCACATTGTAGTTCCCTTCGGACACCACTAGAGGGAACTCTACAGTTTACACATTGAAATCAATGAGAACACAGTATGCAATCCGCTCTTTAGCTCCCTCTGGTGGTGGATTCAGAAATAATAATAATAAAAAATGATAAAAATTCACAAAGGAATTGGAACTTTGTTTCAGAAAAATAGTGGAAATTCGGTATAATGCATAAAATAAAATGTAAAAAAAAGGAATATCGGCCCTAAAAAGAATACTTAAAGTAAACAAAATACGGAATACACAGCATAAAAGGATGATGTTCGGCTTAAAAAAATACTTAATATACATAAAATACAGAATACATAAAATAAAAAAATGAAGATGGGCCTAAAAATACATAAAATAAATAAAAAAAGAATAAAGAAAATAAAAAAATGAAGCTCGGCCTAAAAATGCATAAAATGAATAAAATATAGAATAATGAAAAGAAAATAATGATCGGCCTAAAAATACATAAAATAAATAAAATACACAATAACGAAATGTAAAAAATGAAGATTGGCCTAATAATACATAAAATAAATATAATACGGAATAATGAAAACAGAAAATGAAGATAGGCCTAAAAATACATAAAATAAATAAAATACAGAATAAAGAAAATAAAATAATGAAGATCGACATAAAAAATAACTAAATAAATAAAATATAGAATAGACTAAATTAAAAATTAAAAAAATAAAGCGAAAAACTACTTAAAAGACATAAATTACGAAACACATAAAATAAAAAATGAAGACCGAAGACCAAAAAATAAAAAAAAATACAGAGTAGACTAAATAAAAAAATTAAAATCAACCTAAAAAATGCTTAAAATAAATTAAAAGAATTAAAAAATTAGGATCGGCCTAAAAATCAAGTACAATCAAATAATACAGAATCCGACAAATATAATTATTCTTTGTAACTCCATAATAATAATTATTACATGTCAGTGATGACATCACAACTATGGCAATAGAAGAAGAATGTTCATGATGATTTTATATCAAGGCCGGGAAAAGAAAAAAAAAGAAATCTCTAGCAAATTTTCGGCTCTAAAACAGGAAAAAAAATCTACTCAAGGTTTCCTCTAATTGGCAGTAAAGTACTTTTTTTCATCTGGGTGGCCCCAGGGACTTGGTTACATAATGCTCATTAAAATAGGCCCGGGCCCAGGGCGGAGGGGCGAAGGGGCGGAGGGAATGGTCTTTTATTAGAAGATTCTGTGGAGCATATTTGGGCTGCGAAGATGTAATTAAAAAGGAAGAGGAAGGGGGGAGGGGATGCGCGGGCCGCACGTTCTCAGCTTTGTTCTTAAGGCCAGCGTCACGCTGTTTGTAAGAGGCTAGTTTTGCAATTCATTTGCATATTTAATCAAACCTCACTTTGAATATTTGAATAATTAAAAGAGTGTCGTGTCTGTGCCCTCCCGAGTCACAGGAAACACAGAGATGGAAGAGGGAACATTTCTAGCTAAGGAAGAGAAGCAAGAACAGGCCCGGGTTACAGAGAGAGCAGTGAGAGGGGGCGTATACGAGAATTGTCTGACAATGCATAAGATTATAACTACTATAATACCGCCCCAATGTACAAGAATATAACTACTATAATACTGCCCCTATGTACAAGAATATAACTACTATAATACTGCTCCTATGTGCAAGAATATAACTACTATAGTACTGCTCCTATGTACAAGAATATAACTACTATAATACTGCTCCTATGTACAAGAATATAACTACTATAATACTGCTCCTATGTACAAGAATATAACTACTATAGTACTTCTCCTATGTACAAGAATATAACTACTATAATACTGCCCTTATGTACAAGAATATAACTACTATAATACTGCTCCTATGTACAAGAATATAACTACTATAGTACTGCTCCTATGTACAAGAATATAACTACTATAATACTGCCCTTATGTACAAGAATATAACTACTATAATACTGCTCCTATGTACAAGAATATAACTACTATAATACTGCTCCTATATACAAGAATATAACTACTATAATACTGCCCGCCCCTATGTACAAGAATATAACTACTATAATACTGCCCCTATGTACAAGAATATAACTACTATAATACTGCTCCTGTGTGCAAGAATATAACTACTATAATACTGCCCCTATGACCAAGAATATAACTACTATAATACCGCCCCAATGTACAAGTGTATAACTACTATAATACTGCCCCTATGTACAAGAATATAACTACTATAATACTGCTCCTATGTGCAAGAATATAACTACTATAGTACTGCTCCTATGTACAAGAATATAACTACTATAATACTGCTCCTATGTACAAGAATATAACTTCTATAATACTGCTCCTATGTACAAGAATATAACTACTATAGTACTTCTCCTATGTACAAGAATATAACTACTATAATACTGCCCTTATGTACAAGAATATAACTACTATAATACTGCTCCTATGTACAAGAATATAACTACTATAGTACTGCTCCTATGTACAAGAATATAACTACTATAATACTGCCCTTATGTACAAGAATATAACTACTATAATACTGCTCCTATGTACAAGAATATAACTACTATAATACTGCTCCTATATACAAGAATATAACTACTATAATACTGCCCGCCCCTATGTACAAGAATATAACTACTATAATACTGCCCCTATGTACAAGAATATAACTACTATAATACTGCTCCTGTGTGCAAGAATATAACTACTATAATACTGCCCCTATGACCAAGAATATAACTACTATAATACTGCTCCTATGTACAAGAATATAACTACTATAATACTGCCCCCTATGTACAAGAATATAACTACTATAATACTGCTCCCTATGTACAAGAATATAACTACTATAATACTGCTCCTATGTACAAGAATATAACTACTATAACACTGCTCCTATGTACAAGAATATAACTACTATAATACTGCTCCTATGTACAAGAATATAACTACTATAATACTGCCCCCTATGTACAAGAATATAACTACTATAATACTGCCCCTATGTGCAAGAATATAACTACTATAATACTGCCCCTATGTACAAGAATATAACTACTATAATACTGCTCCTATGTACAAGAATATAACTACTATAATACTGCTCCTATGTACAAGAATATAACTACTATAATACTGCCCTTATGTACAAGAATATAACTAATATAATACCGCTCCTATGTACAAGAATATAACTACTATAATACTGCCCTTATGTACAACAATATAACTACTATAATACTGCTCCTATATTCAAGAATATAACTACTATAATACAGCCCCCTATGTACAAGACTATAACTACTATAATACTGCCCCTATGTACAAGAATATAACTACTACTAGATGGTGGCTTGATTCTAAGGCATTGGGTATTCTAGAATATATATGTACTGTACGTCGCGCTGTGAGTGGGGGTTAAATTCCATGCCAATATTGCTGATTGGTCGCGACCAGCCGGGCGCAACCAATCAGCGAAGCGTGGTTGAAATCCCGCACCGATTTGCAGCCGGACTGCGTTTCGCTGATTGGTCGCGGTTGGCCGGGCACGACTAATCACCAAAGCAGTGTTTAAATCCTGCTGCAGTATTGCTGATTATTCGCTGCCGGCCGTGTAGTATATAGTACAGCAATGTAGTATATAACACAGCCACATAGTATATAGCACAGCCATGTAGTATATAGCACAGCCACGTATTATATAGCACAGCCACGCAGTATATAGCACAGCCACGTAGTATATAGCACAGTGATGTAGTATATAGCAGCCACGTAGTATATAACACAGCCCACGTAGTATATACCACAGTCATGTAGTATATAGCACAGCCCACATAGTATATAACACAGCCCACGTAGTATATAGCACAGCCACGTAGTATATAGCACAGCCCACGTAGTATATAACACAGCCCACGTAGTATATAGCACAGCCACGTATTATATAGCACAGCTACTTAGTATATAGCACAGCGATGTAGTATATAACACAGCCCACCCAGTAGATAGCACAGCCATGTAGTATATAGCAGCCACATAGTATATAGCACAGCCACGTAGTAAATAGCACAGCCCACGTAATATATAGCACAGCCCACACAGTATATAACAGGCCACGTAGTATATAACACAGCCCACGCAGTATATAACACTGCCCACGTAGTATATAGCAGCCAGGCAGTATATAACACAGCCCACGTAATATATAGCACAGCCCATGTAGTATATAACACGCATCGGGTATTCTAGATTATGTATGTATGTCGCGCTTAGCACAGCCACGTAGTATATAGCACAGCCACATAGTATATAGCACAGCCACATAGTATATAGCACAGCCATGTGTTATATAGCAGCCACATAGTATATAGCACAGCCCACATAATATATAGCACAGCCCACGCAGTATATAATACAGGCCACGTATATAACACAGCACACGCAGTATATAGCACAGCCCACGTAGTATATAACACAGCCGATGTAGTATATAACACAGCCCATGTAGTATATAACACAGCCCACGTAGTATATAACACTGCCCACGTAGTATATAACACAGCCCACGTAGTATATAACACAGCCCACATAGTATATAACACAGCCCACATAGTATATAGCAGTGTGGGCACCATATCCCTGTTAAAAAAAGAATTAAAATAAAAAATAGTTATATACTCACCCTCCGTCGTACAGTGAAGCTGTTCCGACGCGCGCGATGCGGTCGACAGCTTCCGTTCCCAGAGATGCATTGCGAAATTACCCAGATGACTTAGCGGTCTCGCGAGACTGCTATGTCATCTGGGTAATTTCGCAATGCATCTCTGGGAGCGGAAGCTGGTGGTCGCATTGCGCGCATCGGTGGACGTCGGAAGGTGAGAATAGCTCAATTTTTATTTTTTATTGTGTTTAACATTATATCTTTTTACTATTGATGCTGCATAGGCATGCCCGGGATGGGGCGACACACAGTACAGTGGCGTTGACTGGAGGGGAGTAGGGAGGGGCCAATTCACGGCCGGACTAAGCCTGTCGCTGATTGGTCGCGGCCTCTCGGCAGCGATCAATCAGCCACGTGGGATTTCCGTTACAGACAGACAAACAGACGGAAGTCCCCTTTAGACGATTATATAGATAGGTTTTTGCGCTATATACGAAACAGTACATATGGAAATAAAATATTTATACTCACTTGATCCTAAAAAAAAATTTGATTTACCGTAATACTTGAAAAGTGAAAAATGTGAAGAAAAAAAATTCAATAATTAGAGTTTATGTTTCTTGGAGGCGTCTCTTTAAGATTTATCACTGTGACATCAGACATGAAGCTTTTTCCCACCAGCTGAAATCCTGGCGCCGGCGTAGATAGACGTCCCCCCGTGGAGTAAACAACAGATGCAAACATTGATATATTCTGATGGAACATCTTCTCCCACCGAGCCACCAGCCGGCAACGTTTCCTTCCGCCACAGCGACAACCAGTGACAAGGACATAATAAGATACGAGAGAGGCGCCGCTTATCTCATTATCACCAAGTTGAGCTCCCCGATAAATAACGCTCCACACGGTGCCACCGTATACACAGTGTCCCCGGAATTAGCGGTGTGCTCGCCTATGCGGTGATGTATACTGTGTCCTCGTGGTGATCCGGACTTCCTCTCCCCCGCCCGATCCCGGCTTGCTCCGTCTCTCTGTGACTGTTTTATATTTAGACGTGTTTTTCTTCCTCATCTCACAGCATCAATATTTTATCATGTGTTAAAAATTCTGAGTCCTTTCGCATCGAGCCTGCAATCTCCAGAGCGGCACCGCGTTAGGCGGCTGGAAGGAGCCATGTCGTCATGCCTGCCGTATCCGGCAAAAAAAAAGGTCTATGGAAAGAGTGGCCATCAACGGGGTCTTGAGGGGAACACAAGTGACTCCACGGAAGCTGAAGTCATATCTTGTACAACCTCTTAAGACACCCGATCCAAAAAACAACTGTCAAGTTGAATGCGTTTAGGGTTGTCGGTGTACCGATTTCTCGAATCGCAGGTGCACCGTCTTTGTGTGGTTATTTTTGGATGTGAAGGCAACCATTAACGATCTGCACTTAGGAAATGTGCGCGGCGATGATCAGATCATCGAAAAATTTCCTTTTTATGTCTAATTGATAAATCACATTTTACATTCTGGAAAACGGAGAGTGGGAATCCAATCCCTGGTCAAGAAAGAGTCTTATCGCCACCCTAACCCTCCTTCCTATCTCTCTGAAACCTTCTTTTCTGCACCTTCGAACCTTTTCTTCACTCGCGAACCTCCTTTGAACCAATATTTAGCTTTCTTTCTGTTACCTTCAAACCTTTTTCTTTCCACCCCAAACCTCTTCCGCACCATCTCCTAACCTACTTCTCACCACCCCCAAAACCATCCCACTACCGCAAACTTCACATCCATCTGAAAGCTCATCGTCACCTCTGCTAACCCTTCTACCTATCACACCCAAAAGCTCTCACAACCCCAAACTTTCTTTACACTTCCAAATTTTCCCAACACTCCAGTCTCCTTACCACCACTGCAAACCTCATTCCTACCAACCAAAACCCACTTCGTACATCAGTATATTCCCCTTTTCTCCATTTTCTGACCTTCTTTTCCACCAGCACCAAACATTCTTCCTACCAACTTGAAAACTCTCATCACTACCAAATTGTATTCCCAACACTCCAAAAATGCCTTCCTACCTCTACATAACCTTTTTCCCACCATCTCAATCCTTCTTAGCACCATCTCCACCAATCCTACTTCTCTCGGCCACCAAACCTCCTTCTTACCACCATCAAACCTCCTTCCTGCCTCTATACCCCTTCACACCACCACTAAACTTATTTCCCATCACCATATTTCCTTCCCACCACCAAACCTCTTTACCATCATTATCAAATATACTTCCCACCACCAAATCTCCTTCTTACTGCCACCAAACCTCCTTCCCACCACCACCTATTCTCCTTCCTACCACTACCATCACAACGCTATCTTACCACCAAACCTACTTCTTAACTCCATTCCTACTTCCCAACACCACCAAAGCTGATTCCTACTGCCACCAAACCTCCTTCCTACCACCAACAAACCTCTTTCTTCCACCAAGCCACCTTCCCCACCACCAAACCTCCTTCTTACCACCACCAAACCTCCTTCTTACCACCACCAAACCTCCTTCTTATTGCCACCAAACCTCCTTCCCACCACCACCTATTCTCCTTCCTACCACTACCATCACAACGCTTTCTTACCACCAAACCTACTTAACTCCATTCCTACTTCCCAACACCACCAAACCTGATTCCTACTGCCACCAAACCTTCCCACCACCAACAAACCTCTTTCTTCCACCAAGCCTCCTTCCCCCACCACCAAACCTCCTTCCCACCACCGACAAACTTCCTTTCCACTACTATCACGCCTCCTTCTTACCACCAAACCTACTTCTTATCTCCATGTCTACTTCTCACCACCACCAAATCTTCTTCTCAACACCAAACCTCCTTTCCACCACCTTCAAATATTATTCCCACCACTCCCTGACTTCATTCCCAACTGAACCAAAAATCTTCTGCCCACAACCCTCAAGCAATTTTCCCACTACCCGACCTCCATCCTGCATTCCCTAACGTCTTTCTCACCATCACCAAACCTCACTTACAATATATCACAAAAGTGAGTACACCCCTCACATTTTTGTAAATATTTTATTATATCTTTTCATGGGACAACACTGAAGTTATGACACTTTGATAAAATGTAGTCAGTGTACAGCTTGTATAACAGTGTAAATTTGGTGTGCCCTCTAAATAAGTCATCACACAGCCATTAATGTCTAAACCACTGGCAACAAAAATAAGTACACCCCTAAGTGTAAAATGGCCAAATTGTTCCCAGAATGTCAATTTTTGTGTGGCCACCATTATTGTCAAGCCCTGCCATAGCTGTCTTGGGCATGGAGGTTACTAGAATTTAACAGGTAGCCACAGGAATGCTCTTCCTCTCCTCCATGATGACATTATGGAACTGGTGGATGTTAGACACCTTGTGCTCCTCCGCCTTCCGTTTGAGGATGCTTCACAGTTGCTCAATAAGATATAGGTCTGGAGAAATTTTTGGCCTGTCCAGCATCTTTACCCTCACTTTGTTTAGCAAGGCAGTGGTTGTCTTGGAGGTGCGTTTGGGGTCGTTATCATGTTGGAATATTGACCTGCCGCCCAGTTTCCGAAGGCAGGGTATCATTCTCTGCTTCTTTTTTCACACTACTTGTTGGAATTTGTCGTTCCCTCAATGAACTGTAGCACCCTACAGCTGGCAGCACTCATGTAGCCCCAAACCATGACACTGCCACCACCATGCTTGACTGTAGGCATGACACTCTTGTCTTTGTACTCCTCACCGGGTTGACGCCACACACACTTGCCACATCTGAGACAAATAAGTTTATCTTGGTTTCATGAGACCACAGGACATGGTTCCAGTAATCCATGTCCTTAGTCTGCTTGTCTTCAGCAAAGTGTTTGCGGGCTTTCTTGAAGAGGCCTTCTTTTGGGAAAACAGTCATGTAGAGCAACATGATGCAGTGTATGGCGTATAGTCTAAGCACTGACAGACAGACCCCCCCACCTCCATAACCTCTTCGTATGGTTTGAGCTCTGACAGGCGGACCCCCCATCCCTGGCACCACTCATGCATCTATTCTGAGAAGACACCTTCTGGATATGACGCTGAGCACGTCCACTCTTTGGTCGACCATGGCGAGGCCAGTTCTGAGTGGACCCTGTCTTGTTAATTGGTCTTGGCCCCGTGCTGCAGCTCGGGTTCAGGGTGTCACCAAACTTCTTATAGCCTCGGCCATCTTTATGTAGAGCAAGACTTCTTTTTTTTTTTGATTCCTCAGAGAGTTCCTCACCATGAAGATCCATGTTGAACTTCCGGTGAACATTATTATTGTGTGAGAGCACCAACACCAAATTTAATAAATTACCGTATTTCCAAAAATGTGAGAAGTGTACTCACTTTTGTGAGAAACTGTAGGCCTACTGCTCGATGACGAGACCTCTCAGCCACCATCTTCATCATGCTTCTGTAGGAACCTTTCCGTTCTGATGCCTCTGATACTCGGCAGCATATTTCAGTATGTATCCGGCCTGACACCATTCATTGTGAATTAAGGTACACATGTAGATATCTGCATCAATATTTATGACTGATGCATTTAAAGGGGTTGCACGTATGCCCAAGTTGACCCTTTTGGATTAATCTCATGGAAGTTGGGTTTAGAGCGCCCCATCTGGTGGCAAATGAAGACACGTCTGTGGAACATCCCAAAATTATGACCTTCATGTGCGAATTATCGGAGCAGGGAAGAAACACTGTTGTCCTACGCAGTTTTTAGTGCTTCCCGTTAAGGCCTATTACTAATTTTTCGGGGAGCTCCATCAGTAAATAAATATTTTACACCATAAAATACCCCAGCCCTCGGTGGATCGTCCTGCCGGAGCCGCTTTGTTCCTCTCTTAAAGTCACTTTACTTGATCAGATCTGAAGAGAGTTTTGTTCTCCTGTTTGTTTCATCTATAAAACCAGACAAGATGGCCCCCCACCGCGGCGTCAGAAGAAATCCCTTTAAAGGATTCTCTTTCAACTGTATGGCTTTGTCGTTCTCATAATAGTCTGAAGTGGGCTTTTATTTAGTGTCAGCGAGACTTGCTCTGCATTGATAAAAGTTGGGAATCGCCAGGCGGGATGTCGTTCCGCTGAGCCGTCCACTTCTGAAACGTAAAGGAACCCAGAAATCTTCAAAGTTCTCGTGATAATATGTGAGAATACGAGGAGTTCTGTGTGTGATAGGAAGCTTGTAGAGAATGCCCAGGTTATACCAGCATACCCCATATCACTATATCCAAGAAGATGTATAACTTATACTGGCTGGACATACAGTATATACAGTCGGTACGGAAAGTATTCACACCCCTTTACATTTTTCACCCTTTGTTTCATTGCAGCCATTTGATAAATTCTAAAAAGTTCTTTTTTTTCTCATTAATGTTCACTCTGCCCCCATCTTGACTGAAAAAAAAAAACAGAAATGTAGAAATTTTTGCAAATTTATTAAAAAAGTAAAACTAAAATCTCTCATGGTCGTAAGTCTTCAGCCCCTTTGCTCAGTATTGAGTAGAAGCCCCTTTTGAGCTCGTACAGACATGAGTCTTCTTGGGAATGATGTTTTTCACCCCTGGATTTGGGGATCCTCGGCCATTCTTGCAGATCCTCTCCAGTTCCGTCAAGTTGGATGGTGAACGTTGGTGGACGCCATTTTCAGGTCTCTCCAGAGATGCTCAGTTGGGTTTTGGTCAGGGCTCTGGCTGGGCCAGTCAGGAATGGTCACAGAGTTGTTCTGAAGCTGCTCCTTTGTTATTTTAGCTGTGTGCTTAGGGTCATTGTCTTGTTGGAAGGTGAACCTTCAGCTAAGTCTGAGGTCCAGAGCACTCTGGAGGAGGTTTTCATCCAGGATATCTCTGCACTTGGCCAGCCAGTCGCCCTGTCCCTGCAGCTGAAAAACACCCCCATAGCATGATGCTGCCACCACCATGTTTCACTGTTGGGATTGTGTTGGGCAGGTCATGAGCAGTGCCTGGTTTTAGCCACACATACCGCTTAGAATTATCACCAGAAAGGTCTATCTTCATCTCATCAGACCAGAGAGTCTTATTTCTCGTAGTCTGAGAGCCCTTCATGTGTTTTTTAGCAAACTCTATGCGGCTTTCATATGTCTTACACTGAGAAGAGGCTTCTGTCGGGCCACTCTGCCATAAAGGCCCGACTGGTGGAGGGCTGCAGTGATAGTTGACTTTGTGGAACTTTCTCCCATCTCCCTACTGCATCTCTAGAGCTCAGCCACAGTGATCTTGGGGTTCTTCTTTACCTCTCTCACCAAGGCTCTTCTCCCACGATTGCTCAGTTTGGCTGGACAGCCAGGACTAGGAAGACTTCTGGTGGTCCAAACTTCTTCCATTTGAGGATTATGGAGGCCACTGTGTTCTTAGGAACCTTGAGTACTGCAGAAATTCTGCTGTAACCTTGGCCAGATCTGTGCCTTACCACAATTCTGTCTCTGAGCTCCTTGGCCAGTTCCTTTGGCCTCATGATCCTCATTTGGTCTGACATGCACTGTGAGCGGTGAGTTCTTATATAGACAGGTGTGCGCCGCTCCAAATCAAGTCCTATCAGTTTAATTACACACAGTTGGACTCCAATGAAGGAGTAGAACCATGTCAAGGTGGATCACGAGGTAATGGACGGCATGTGACTTACATATGAGCGTCTGAGCAAAGTGTCTGAAGACTTATGACCATGTGATACTTCAGTTTTTCTTTTTATTACATTTGCAAAAATTATTACATTTCTGGGTTTTTTTTCAATCAAAATGGGGTACAGGGTGTACATTAATGTGAAAAAATTAACTTTTTTTAATTTACCAAATGACTTCAATGAAACAAAGTGATAAATGTAAAGGGGTCTTAATACTTTCTGCACCCACTGTATCATGAATATCTGACGGTTGGGTAGCGACGCGGCTCATCGTCTTCGTCTTGTAGTGCGGTTTGTTGCGTCTCGTCCCGCTGTCGCTCATTGTGGCCGCGTGTTTGATCACAGCGTGATATCAGTATACCGTTTTCTTTATGCAGTGCTTCCTGACAGTGATCTAGACCGAACGCGCGTTGCGGGGAGATGATTCCGCTGAGCTCTGTCTCCTCCTGTCACTTATGGAACATTTAACAATCTACATTGTGACAAATCGTCCATCTTCCGTGATTAGTGCTTACCTTAAAGGGGTTATTTAGGATCAGAAAACAGCGCCACCTTTGTGCGTGGTCTGCGAGGTAATTACAGCTTAGTTAGCCCCGTTCACCTTGATTGGGATGACCTGCAATGCCAAACATGGCCTATAGACAAGAGTGGAGCTGTTCTGAAAAAAAAAAGAGCCCCTCATTTTCTTCTGTATCGAGATTTGGCCGCCATATTGGATTGTAACCTCGGAGAATGGATTTATCTTAGTGAAGGATCTGGCTGCGGTCCCGTCCTTGATTGGGAGGACGGATAATCCCGTGTGCGCCTTGTCTATTCTGATCCGCGATGATTTAGTCTAGAACTGTGGCTTCTGTTCTCGTCCTCATTAACATTTATATTGCTTTCCTTCTGGGTTTTTGTTTTCTTTGCTTTTCTTTTTTTCTTCCCTCCTTTTTTATATCGCGGCATCAGGACCGGAGGAAGGACTGAGAATGCTCTTGATTTTCAGAGCAGAAAAGGCGTCTGAGCGTTATAGGGCTGTTATTGTTTCTTAAAGGGACGCTCCTGATCACGGCTGTTTCCGGGCCTATGCGGACCCTCAAACGGCAGAGTTCCGGTGAGACCCTCCTTGCTTACATCATTTCCTCCTCCTTTTTCTTTTATAGCGGTACAATCTGCAGTTTTGATCATTACCATTTTGAGATTTTATTCCTTTTTATTCTATTTTTTGTGAGGCGAACTGACCATAAAAATGTAATTATGACTTTTTTTTTCTGGAATAAATATTATAATATATTATCAGTTTGGAGCGTTACCAACCGTTTTACTTTTTTTGATTTTATATTGATTATTTTTTACATAATTTTTTGTTCCTCCAGGAGGCTTGACCCTGTGATTGCTTGTGTAACACACTGTAATGCTGGCCTTCTGCTGCGACAGGAGCCAGCTCTGTTCTCAGCAGTTTAACCCTTTTAGATACCTCTGTCCGTTATGACAGCAACAGTTAAAGGGGTATTCCCATCTCCAAAATCCTATCCTAATAAGTAGTAGGTATAATAATAATATTAGCATATACCTCCAATTAGAAATGTAGTATAGTTCTTCTGATTAACTGTGTCTCTTAACCTATGTGCAGGTTATTGCAGTACTTCATGAAAGTCAACCAAAAATGGGCGGTGCTCACTTCATACACTTGTTTTCTACCTATGTATGATCTCTGGGAGTCTGACCTCCGGGACCATCTAAGGTCCCCTCTAACTATGTATGATCTCTGGGAGTCTGACCACCAGGACCCTCTAACATCCCCTCTATCTATGTATGATCTCTGGGAGTCTGACCACCAGGACCCTCTAAGATCCCCTCTATCTATGTGTGATCTCTGGGAGTCTGACCACCGGGACCATCCAAGGTCCCCTCTATCTATATATGATCCCTGGGAGTCTGACCACCTGGACCATCCAAGGTCTCCTCTATCTATGTGTGATCTCTGGGAGTCTGACCACCGGGACCCTCTAAGATCCCCTCTATCTATGTATGATCTCTAGGAGTATGACCACCGGGACCCTCTAAGGTCCCCTCTATCTACGTATGTATGATCTCTGGGAGTTTGACCACCAGGACCCTCTCAGATCCCCTCTATCTATGTATGATCTCTGGGAGTCTGACCACCGGGACCATCTAAGGTCCCCTCTATCTATGTATGATCTCTGGGAGTCTGACCACCAGGACCCTCTAAGATCCCCTCCATCTACGTATGTATGATCTCTGGGAGTCTGACCACCAGGACCCACTAAGGTCCCCTCTATCTATGTATGATCTCTGGGAGTCTGACCACCGGGACCCTCTAAGGTCCCCTCTATCTACGTATGTATGATCTCTGGGAGTCTGACCACCGGGACCCTTTAAGGTCCCCTCTATCTATGTATGATCTCTGGGAGTCTGACCACCGGGACCCTCTAAGGTCCCCTCTATCTATGTATGATCTCTGGGAGTCTGACCACTGGGACCATCTAAGATCCCCTCTATCTATGTGTGATCCCTGGGAGTCTGACCACCGGGACCTTCAAATGTCCCCACATGTGCGGTGAGCTAGTGCACTTGGGCGACCTCTGTTTCATTCACTTCTACAGGAGGAATGCAATGGCTGTGTCGGGATCACACTCAGTCGGAGCAACCTTTGGAAGTGGGGAAATCACCAGAAATAATACACAAGACACGTCTTGTATAGTGTATCACTGGGAAGTCTCTGAAGCATGCCTGCCTTCAAAGTGCTATCCCTTCTTTATATAGTTGTTTCAGTAGGTTTAGTGGTTATACAAGTTTTGCATGTTTAAACAAAGAGACAAAACAGGAAAGAAAGAAAAGAAAAGAATACAGTTTCGTGGGCGGCAGTTTCACAACAAACAGTACAAAGGCAATTCCACAGACAAGAAAAACAGGATTTCATACTATAGCTAAAATGTCCTTGAATGGACAGGTCAATATTTATCACAAATTCTTTTTTTTTATTTTTGTTCATTGAGGTAATCATTTTTGTTCTGCTCTTCACAATCCCCCCTTTGACATATTCCATTCAAAACCTTGTCGATCATTTTAGTCATTCTTTTTGTGATATTACAAAAAAAAAACTTTATATTCTCGCATCCATTACACAAAATTTATTTGTGCATACCGAGATACCCTTGAGTACAACCTTGAATAATACATATATAATTACAATAACCATAACTGTATGTATTAGGTTTTGCATAATCCCGGTAACCCACCCACCGATCCCTCTGAACCAATTGGCCGGGTTAAGAAAAGAAAAGGTATCTGACCACCAGCTATCCTTATTTTGGTCATTGTCTTTGTCATACTGATCTCTGAGTCGTTGTACGTCTTTTAATTTAAATCTCATACTCATAGTACTATTCGGGTCTATATAATGACAGCAGGTGGGTCCGATGATTTGACATATACCCCCTTGTGAGGCAGTTAGGTAATCCAATACCAGGGTATGTTGGTTAGTGACTATTATAAGCTGATTCTGTACAGCTATACTAGTATTTAATATGTCCAATATATCCCAAATCTGATCATCTAGATAATCCGTGGCTCTAACTAATTTATCCCACATCTGTGTTAACATAGGATAAATAAAAATGGTACTAGCAATTTTGTTGGGAATTCCCATTTGTACTATATGCGGCCTCCCCGAGGGACGTGGTGAGTTATCCGCAGCTCTTTTATACAGTGTGTGCTTGGGCACGGCTTGCATATTCACTTGTTTATTTGAAATTATGAATGTAGCCGGGGTTAGGCGTCCTAATGTACAAGTACCCTTTATACCTACGGGAAGCCATTTATATGCTCCTTCTCCGCATATCCAAAATGTACCCTCAGGCAGATCCCATAGAGCTGAGTGCTGCAATACCAATCTGTGAGCCAAATCCACAAAACTAGATACATTTTGAAGCATACACCAAGAGGGTTTTTGTCCCAAGGGGCTACAGTACCCGGCTGCGGGATTCCCACATACAGGCATTCCGTTGACATACTCATTGGATTCATTACAAACCAGGTTCCCCGGCTTACTTGTACAACTGTTTGCATCACCTTGGGGGAACAACTCAGAATGTTCCCATTTTCTATTATGTATGTATCTTTCCAATACTGTAGGTTTGAAAGCATCAGAGGAAGGGGTGGTTGTACTGAAACTGAGCTGTAGATTTTCAGTGGGGACCTGTCCTAAATCAGTTAATCCAGTCTTATTCCTAGGTACCCATTTTCCTCCCTTGAATGCTAAAAATTGTAAGTTGTCTATTTTTCCTGTAAGATTGCCCTGCCACCAAGGAAATTCTACCCATCCCACAATTGGTATGGCGATTGTAGTATTCCATAGTCTAGTATTGCCAGGTTGGTTGTTGGCCAGGTTGTCTGAACAATTAGGCCAAGCGAATATTTCTTCAGCTGACACGGGAACTGCTAGAAAAGGTATACTTGTGGCTGATACTGGTGAATGGGTACAGATCCAACAATCTGCCAGGGGCTGCGTATTATTTAACAAGTCATGCACTAATTTTCTATGATGTTGTACGAATCTATTGTTCAAAGGGGCTAGAGAATTCAGTCTTTCCCATGCCTCCGTTGAGGTTAACATTATTAACATCAATATCATGAGTCTTATACTGCTTTTTTGCAATGGCTTGCATGTATCCATGATGCCTTTCCTTCAAGCTTGACTGCTGTTGGAGTTGTTAACAGGACTTGGAAAGGTCCGTCAAATCTCGGTTCCAGAGTCTTTCTGGTGTGTCTTTTCACGTAGACTTGATCACCAGGTTCCAACTTGTGGCCTCCTTCGAGATTTTCTGGATCTGGAAGGGAAGCAAAAACTTGCGAATGCACTTTAGTTAAACGTTTTTGTAATTCTTGTACATAAGCAGTTAAAGTCTCAGTATTCAACATCAGTTGTTGTGGAAAATAACAACCCAAATTTGCTGCTCTACCAAAAAGAATCTCATGTGGTGACAGCTTAGCCTTCCCCCTTGGGGTGTTTCGGATGGAATACAGGGCAAGTGGTAGACACTCGGTCCAAGGCTTTCCTGTTTCTGCCATGGCCTTCTGGATTTTTAATTTTATTGTCCCATTTAATCTTTCCACTTTACCTGAACTCTGTGGATGATATGGAGTGTGAAACTGGTTTTCTACTCCCAACATTTTCATAACATTCTGGAATATTTCCCCAGTAAAATGGGTACCTCTATCTGACTCGATCACCTCAGGCATGCCGTAACGGGGTATCAGTTCATGTGCTATTTTAATGGCAGTAGTTTTTGCTGAGGCTTTACGAACTGGATAAGCCTCTGGCCACCCTGAGAACATGTCCACACACACAAGCACATATTCGTATCCATTGTACCTAGGAAGTTGGATGTAGTTGATCTGGAGTCTTTGAAAGGGATACAGTGGTCTTACATGATGCTTGGTTGGGGTTTTAATGGCCTGACCTGGATTGTGTGCCAGGCATATAGCGCATGCAGCACACATGTTCCGAGCAAAATTACCAAAGCCTGGAGCCAACCACCTTTCTTTTACCTTGAGCGTCATACCATTTGCCGACACATGCGTGGGTAGGTGGAGGTCACTTGCCACTGTGGGGTACCAGGCTCTGGGTAAACACAACAAAGTTCCTTTTTTCCATAATCCTTGCTGATCTTCTGCCCCTTTTTTCTGCCACTGCCCTCGTTCTTCGTCGTCTACCTGTTTCTGAGCTTCCTTCAATCTTTCCTCATCATCTTCAGAGCTATCTAGTGTGTGGGCATGATGTAAGGGTTTACGTGCTGCCTGTTTTGCTGCCTTATCGGCTTTATCGTTACCCCTGGCTTCCTCGGTGTCGAGTCTCACATGTGCAGCTACCTTTATCACCGCTATTTCTTTAGTTTCTTGTGCTGCCTCCAGAATCTGTCTAATGAGGGAGGCATGTTTAACAGGTTGGCCTGAAGCAGTCATATAACCTCTGGCTCTCCATATTACGCCAAAATCGAAAATAATGCCATGTGCATATCTAGAATCAGTTTATATGTTTGCTGTCTGATCTTTGGCTATTTTTAGAGCTTCAACTAATGCCGTAAGTTCTGCTTCTTGTGCAGACTGATTAGCAGGGAGAGGTTCTGCTTTCAGCACTTCATGCTGAGTTACTACCGCATAACCTGTATGAAATTGTCCATTCATATCTGCATATCTACTGCCATCTATGAAAAGTTCAAATGTAGCATTACAGAGTGGCTTGTCACGTACATTACATAAGCCCTGAGTCTCTTGTTCCATTAATTGTACACAATCATGCATTGACTTTGATGGGTCAAAGGAGTTGGAGAGTGCAGTTTCCTCAGGTATGGTACCCCCCTCAGACTCTAAAGGGAGCAAAGACGCGAGATTAAGAGTCTGAATCCTGGCAAAGGAAATGTTGGGCGGCAGTAGTAGGGAACATTGGAGACGGAGGTGTCTGGCCATTGAAATATGTTTAGGTTGGACCTGGTTAAGAATGCCATGTACATCATGAGTGGTCTGAACTAGAAGTGGGTGATCAAGAACAATCTCAGAAGCTTTATCTAATAACAGTGAAATTGCGGCTACTACTCTTACACAAGAAGGTGCGGCTCTAGCTACAGGGTCCAGATGAGCTGATATGTATGCCACAGGTCTCTGTTTGTTTCCATGTTTTTGTGTGAGCACCCCTGTAGCATGTGAGGATATCTCAGCTGCCATCAATTGAAAAGGTTTAGTGTAGTCTGGGAGTCCCAAAGCCGGAGCTGATACCAGTGCTGTTTTCAAAGAGGAAAATGACTGTTTAGCCTCTTCACTGAGTGAATATGGTGTGTTGGCAATACAGTCATATAAAGGCTCCATGAGTTGACTTGCATGTATGATCCACTGTCTACAGTGTGAAACAATACCTAGGAAAGCACGCAGCTGTTTGTTATTCCTGGGTTCCAGCATGTTACGTATGGCTTCCGTACGTTGAGGTGTGAGGTGTCTGATGCCCTGTGATATGCAGTGACCTAAAAACACGACTGTTTGTTGACAAGCCTGGAGTTTCTGTCTATTTACTTTACAGCCTTCTTGCGCTAGGAAAATTAAGAAATTAACAGTTGAGGTAACTGCCGTCTGCTCATCAGGGCAACAAATAAGTAAGTCATCTACATACTGTAGAATGACTACTCCTGGTTCTGGGATGACATTTTTTTAGCACGGTCTGCATTGCTTCAGAGTACAAAGTTGGTGAGTGTACCATACCTTGTGGCAATCTTGTCCATGCTAATTGTTTACCCTTGAATGTAAAGGCAAACAAATGCCAACAGTTCTTATGTAGTGGCACAGAAAAAAATGCGTTTGATAAGTCAATTACCGTAAAATATGCAGCAGTGCTGGGAATTTGAGACAGTAAGGCATGAGGATTCGGTACCACAGGGGTGACCGGTGCCAAAACCTTATTGATTTCCCGTAAGTCGTGCACCATGCGATATTTCACCATAGTTTCTTTGGAGGACACTTTCTTTTTAACAGGATATAAGGGTGTATTGGCGGGTGACCTGATTTCTACCAAAACACCTTGTAACACATAATCCTGAATTTGTTGAGAAATCGCCTGTTCTTGCTGGGCGCTGATGGGGTATTGCCTAAGCTGAGGTAATATGGTTCCCGGGGCAGTTTCTAACAGTATAGGAGCTACTGATAAAAATCCTACATCAGTGTCTCCTTTTGCCCATAGGCTGTCAGGAACCCGAGACAAGTCAATTTTTGCTTGTTGAGTGTAAATTTCGGGAAAATCCTCCATTGCCTGTATTCTAACATATGGTTCCAGAGTTTCTGCATCTTCAGGGATGGTCAGCATAACTGTGCCATCTTCTCTAAAATGGATGTTTGCATGCATTTTACTTAAGACATCAGTACCCAACAAGCAGGTAGGTGCACCTTTAGCAAATAAAAATTTGGATACAAAAGTTTTAGGGCCAAAGCTGACATTTAAAGGTTTTGTAAAGGGCAACGCCTGAATTTTACCATCATACCCTTCTGCATATGTAACCTTTGAGGATATATTGTCAGGATATGGTAAAAAGTCCTGATTTAAAATGGAGGATGTTGCTCCCGTATCTATCAGAAAAGGTACATTTTTACCCTCAACTTCAACTTGCATTATTGGTCTTCTAGAAGGAAGAGAGACCTGCATAACTTTCAGTCATTCTGAGCTGTCTGTTTGATCAGGCACTGGGTTATTTATCCTATTTTTGGGTACAAAGGTTCCTGAATCTATATCTGCTTTTCTCTTCCTACATTCCCTTTGGAAATGTCCTGGCTTCTTACAGTAATGACAAGTAAACTTTTGATTAGCAGAGCCAGTATTAGCCTGTGCAATTCTTACTGGCTTAGAATTTTCTCTTAAGTCCATTTCTATCCCTACAGCTTTCTGTCTAGCCAGGTGTGGGTCTTCCAAGGTTCTCCAATCAGGGGTTGCGGCCTTAAGCTTTTCCTTCACTTTTGGAGACAATCCATCTATAAAGGTTTTTGTAACTAACCTCATCATTCCTGGAGCGGTTAGATCCATGCCTTCATCTCTGAAATTATTTTCTACACTTAGATAATATTCGTCTACTGATTGTCCAGATTTCTGAGCCACCACTCCCGTTGTTCCTCTCTGCCTCTGTCTCTCCCTCATGAAAACCATTAAGTGATCTACAAATTGTGTACCTGATTCTATCGTTTGTAAGGCACCATCTCCTGCTTGGGGCCTATGTACCTGTAGATTCGCTAATAGCTCCTGGAAGAGTCCAGGAGTCATTTTCATTCTACATAATTCTTCTCCATCTGCCCAAACTCCAGCGTGAGTCTGCATAATTTGCTGTATATATTGTGCAAATCTAACTGGACACTGGGTGGGATCTGGTGCGTTATGCAAGAGAGACATGCCTTCAGCGGGGGACCAAGGGAAATATTGTCGAGTTTGGTGATATCTACTTCCCATTACCCCGTCAGCACCAGGTTCCCTAAAGGGTCTTGGTACTACCCTAACAGGGGCAAGTACAGCGCCATGTCTAGGTGTACCACAGGCTAGGCAATCATTTCTCCAGTCTGGATTTTGTTGTCCACAGTGCGGACATACCCATCCTCCTGGTCCGGCTAAACTTTGAGGTGGTGTTTGGAGAAAAGATGGGGCATGTGGGTTAAGGTATGGGGGTGGGGTATTTTTAGATTCCACATTTTGTTTTTCTCCACAGCCTGTGGGTCTAATACACCACTTTTTACTCTGTTGATTATATGTCCATCCCTCATTTTCTGCTACCCTAGAGACATCAATCAATGCTTGGATCTGATCTATCCATTTCTTGTCTCTGATTATGCCTTTTTTCCTTTCCTGAATTCCTTCCCATAGTTTTCTACTAAAAGCTTCTGCCCTAGTAACTCCAAACTTACTAAAAATCTTTTTCAGCCCCTTAGTGGCATCTTCACCACTTCTCTCCTTTATGATAGTATAGATATCTAATTCTTCTGGTTCCGATTTTGTTTGCTTATTCCCCATTTTCTTATCCTGAGCTTTCTTGCCCTAGGTGGCGTTTGGGTATGAGAATACCTCGTTACCTTCTTCCTAAGGAGCTAGGATGTCTTTTTCTTGCCCTAGGTGGCGTTTGGGTATGAGAATACCTCGTTACCTTCTTCCTAAGGAGCTAGGATGTTTAAACTGTGTTGATGTAAGAAAATCCTGATTCCTACACCTATAGCAAACAACACAAATGCAACCAGACAGAAAAAGAACATACAACGTATCTTGTCCCAGGCTAATTTATCTGTCCTGGGCATATACTATCACATACAACGTATTCTTGTCCCAGGCTAATTTATCTGTCCTGGGCTCATACTATCATACACTTATCCGTCACCAGGTTTTTGTCAAAGACAGGATCAGAGATTGAACATAGGCGCGGAGGTCTCCCCGAAAGGACGCAACCACGTTGCCCAGTGGGACAGTCACTTCTTCTGTTTCAACCCCCTGGGCGGCTTATAGGGCTATTCCCAACTTCCACACACCTTCTATTCACATTCACTCTCATTCAATGCCGTACTCCGTGAGGTGATCAATTCCTAAATAGTTCAAGAACCCGAGCTATAGGTATCCTCCTCTACTAGAACTACCCGCTAAAGAACACGACACAGAAAATCTTACGGACAGTGCAGGGCAGATATAAGAGATCTAACAGTGTCTCTTACCTGGCCAGGTTTTTGTTCATCTGCCGTCCATTATCCCAGATTCTCTTTTCGTTCGTATTCTGCCGGTGTTCTTGAAGGAATACACAGACCTCGGGTCCCTGTTCAGGCGCCAGGAAATGTCGGGATCACACTCAGTCGGAGCAGCCTTTGGAAGTGGGGAAATCACCAGAAATAATACACAAGACACGTCTTGTATAGTGTATCACTGGGAAGTCTCTGAAGCACGCCTGCCTTCAAAGTGCTATCCCTTCTTTATATAGTTGTTTCAGTAGGTTTAGTGGTTATACAAGTTTTGCATGTTTAAACAAAGAGACAAAACAGGAAAGAAAGAAAAGAAAAGAAAACAGTTTCGTGGGCGGCAGTTTCATAACAAACAGTACAAAGGCAATTCCACAGACAAGAAAAACAGGATTTCATACTATAGCTAAAATGTCCTTGAATGGACAGGTCAATATTTATCACAAATTCTTTTTTTTTTATTTTTGTTCATTGAGGTAATCATTTTTGTTCTGCTCTTCACAGCTGACTCCGTCGATCCCATGAAGCAATGGACACTCTTGTGCCATACCACTTTATTCACACATGGGACCCGAGGACCCTGTTGTTGGGATCCTTAGGGGTCCTACTCACAATTATCACATATTAATCACCTTGAAATAAAAGTATTTAGTGGAACAACCCCTTTAAGGGGGAGAGGCGTAACACAAGGATTTAAAGAACAGCAATAAGAGTGTCATGTCCGCCCTTGGAAGGCGCATACTACGCCTGGCATTCTTTTTTTTTCGTTTGCTCCATATACTCTTTTTACTTTTCCCCCCTCTATGTCCTACAGTATATACAGCTTTTGGGCGCATCGCAGGAGCCCAGCGGCCACTAGCCGCGACCCTGCCCTGATGATTTGTACAACTTCTCTGGTGCTACCTAGTTTCTTGAGAGTTCAGTTTGGCTTTGAATGACAGCTAAATGCCTTGTTGCTTTCTGGAAACCATCAGCAAGCAGCTGTTCACTGATCTATTTTTCATGATCCTTTTTTTGTACACTACTTTGAGCGCCTTTTACTCTCCTTTAGTGACACGCAGCCAATCACAGAAGAATTACAGTAAGTAATAGCCACCAAAAAGTAATAAAGAAAATGCCTAGTAAGAGTAAAAGATCCGTGAACAGCTGCTTGCTGATGGTTTCCAGAAGATAAAATTTCCACATGAAAATGAAAATATTTTACGGAAATGCTGTTTGTTTTTTTTCTTCCCTTTTTTTTCACTACTACATCTGCCGTTATCATTTATCAAACTCAAGTGCGTGACGGGTGGAGAACGGCGCCGATAAGTGACGCGCGGAAGAGATAATTGATGAATAAGTAGGAATGATTGAAAATAGATAGGAGGTAATGAGTGAGTAATGATTGACAGGTGGGCAATGAGAATAACCATTATACCAGCCCGGGCCGAGGGGAATGAGGTGGGGCTATTTTATGGTCGGTTTTACTCCAAATGTAGCCGAGCTGAATTTTGAATTTGGCTGTATGCGTTAAGAATCGTCATCATTGTGGGAAGGTTTGGTGGAAAGAGCGGACTTTCGAGAGAAATTTTATATGAACCAAGTTTTTGTGATTCGGAGACCATTTTGGTGGATTCATAAGGGCCGGGAAGAGGTTAAAAATGTAAAAAAAAAAAAATTCCCCTTCCCGATCCTCACCTTGTCCATGTAGCTTCACATCTGGCTTTTCAGGTCAAGCCTTCATTCATAGGCCGCTGGTCTTCATGTCACAGGGTCCAAAGAAGCACTTGGTACCTTAGGTGAGGCCAGGTCAGTCTATCCCTAACGCAGCATCATGATGGGCATTTGGGTCACGTCATGACGTCGCGAGGCCTACTGGACGCTGGATATGCCGAAGACCCAACAGGATCCATTGCGTAAAGAAGAACAGAGGCTTCTAAATTCAGACAGGACTGGGTGGACAAACAAGGTGAGGACCACCCTATGTCTCAAATTGAATTTCATGGCCAAATCCGAACAGACCAAGCTTGAATTTTTGCATAACCACTCTGTTTGGTATAGCTTATCGCTGGTGCCTGGTTAGTAATCAGCATTCCCTATACTATATCTCAAAACCATGCCCTCTTTCCAGGTCAGACCCCTTCCGCACCCCATTGCCCACCTCCCGATGACACAACTTTGCAGTTATATGCACAGGAAATGTTCCGGAAGTACTGCTCTTGAGAAGTTTCCGGAGGCCTGCAGTGAGACTATGGAAAGTCTCTCCTTATTTCTGAAAGCCACTTGGACATTTAAGAAAGTTGAAAATAGTGTCTGTAAGGCCAGATGAAGGTTGGTGGAGGCCTCCAGGATCCACTTCCAAAAGTACCTGGGAGTAGGATTAAATTTTGGAGATTTTCCTAAGTCGCTCCCTATCTGCGCCCCTTCCCAGATGTTTAAGCCAAATTCCCGAACAACACCACACCACTCATAAGTACACCCCCCATCTGCTCTGAAATGACACTTTTGCAACACGAGTCCCCGAAATCTGGCAGAGTTGACTGCTATGCATTCTCCACCTCTTCATGCCCCGTTCTTTGCCTTCCAAAATTAAGAATTATTTCAGGAAACTTGGTTTCCTGGAGGTTTTCATCAGGTTCGGCTACATTTTGGCCTTTTTCTGACTCTTCAGAAGCCTCACGAATATTCTTGGAGACTTGGCGAGTATGTTCATTGGAAGCCACCGAAAGAAAAAGTCAGGTGCATTTGGCCTCCTCTTCTGAACTCGATAGACATCAGATGAAGGTCACCAACATAGTAAAGGTCTGAAGATGCCCCCATAACATGGCATTGAGTCGGTGGTCTACAGAGATTGCATTGAGCTCTCCAGCAATTGTGTAAGGATCTGGTGAAGATTCCTCATCTCTCAACTTCTGATTCTCATTTGTCTGCTCGTCTTTGACACTCTCTGCATCCTTCTTGAGCTGTTACTCGGTAGTCAGCAGTTTTTGTTCGGTTGCTGACACCCGGCATTCATCGTCCGTTCCTAATTGCTCATGAGTCATCACATATCATATACTATTTGCATGTAGACCTCTGACAGCCGCGCAGTCGGAATTCTGTAATTATCGTCTCTGGGATTTTAAGACATTCCGCATTAGTATGTGAGGGAACACATCACTCCGTGCACCGAGAAGATTCACAATCCAACTATGACATAGACTAAGATGTCGTTTCAGTTTGGACAACTTTTTAAAAACTATATTTGGACATTTTTTATTTTAGACTTCCTCTACTGACCTGTTAGATTGGCAAGATCTTTGTGCTGGAGATCAGTAGAAGGTGAAAAGAAAATTATCTAAATCCTTTGAAGAACATCGTCATCGTGCGAGATAATGTTCTAGCTTGATGGCTTGTTCTAGATCACAAGTTGCCTTGTCTGAAGTTTTCCTTTTGCATTTGTTAGACTATGTTCAAACACAGTTTTTTGAGGAGGTCAAAAACAGAGTTTTTCACGCAGAAATCTTTTTGGAGGAGGTTTTCTATCCTTATGATCTTGGTCAGAATTGAATTCACTGCCCCAGTGCGGGACGCTCCGCGAGGTTACATGAGCTAATAATGACCAAAGAACACAACGTCCTGATCACTTCTCCATAGTTGGTCAGGTGGCCTCAGCATTGAACATGGCCATATACAGGCTGTACTCAAAGTCGTAAACTTGCCCAGGACAGATAAATGAAAGTTTCCTACAACTTAATTGACTGAGCTGTATATCTAATTCTCTCATGTGTGATACTGTCTGCTGAGCCGTGTATCTAATCCTATCCTGTGGGATACAGTCTCATACCCCAGTGATGCTGACAGGACAAAATGAGAATACCACGCTGGATCTAAGGTCTCATTATGGTAATCAGTGGCGGCGGTGCTGTGTGACTGACAGGTGGTGTTGCGTGCACTGTATACATTACCGCCACCTCTACTCACACTGGTTTGTAATCACGGATCTTCCCGGAATATATATTCATTAGCGTCAGAACATCAGTCTGTGATGAGATCGTCATCTTCTGTTGTGTTCATTAGAATAAATGTGTATTCATCTCATTACCTCAGATAGCGGCTTGTCCTTCGATATTGGCGCCTGAAAAACGCGTCTGAGGGCGAGTACGGGAGCAATTGAATTGTAAAATCAAAAATATCCCGGTAAATAACAGTTCAGGAAATGAGCATGCAGTGCGGGTGTCAGCTATGTTACCAAACTGGCACCTGACAATAACCCCTATTAAAGGGGCTCTCGAAGAATGTAACAGAATGGCAGCCCGGCCTAGTAACATATCAGGATGGGTTACAGCAGTCTGAAGAAATACAGCCCCCGAGACCTGTGTCTCAACTGACAGAGGAGCTTTATCTTAAGCACACAGATCTCAGTGAGCTGAGGAGAAGGGATGTGACTGGAGAATAAATTCATTTTCTCACTGATTGAGCACTATGGATTTTTTCAACTGCCTCAGTCCTCCGTGTGCAGTCAGCCAAGAAGATTTATTTCTTCTCTGTCACAGACATTCCCCAGCAGCTCCGGTATTTATGCCTGTGATACAGATTCCCTGTCAATTGAGACACAGGTCTCGGGAGCTGTGTTTCTTCAGACTACTGCAACCCATCCTGACACGTTACTAGGCCGGGCTGCCATTTTGTAACATTCTCGGAGAACCCCTTTAATGGGGGTTATTGTTAGGTGCCGATTGTCTCACACAGCCGACACCAGCAATGCATTCTCATTTCCAGAATAAATAAATTAGGTGTTTTTAAGAATTTTATGTTGAGTCATTCCTCATTTATTCCTTCTGAAAATGAGCATGAAGTGCTGGTGTCAGCTGTGTTACACAATCGGCAACTGACCTGTGTCTCAACTGACAGAGGAGCTGTATCTGAAGCACACGGACCTCAGTAAGCCAAGAAGGGCTGTGATAGGAGAAGAAATAAATCTTCTCACTGACTGAGCACTATTGATTTTTTCAGCAGCCTCAGTCCTCCATGTGCAGTGAGCCGAGAAGATTTATTTCTTCTCCTGTCACAGCCTTTCTCCAGCAGTATGTACACCTATGATACAGCTTCCCTGTCAGTTGAGACACAGGTCTCGGAGAAGCCTTTTATCAAGGCATTATTGTCAGATACCAACTGGGTAACACAGCCAGTACTGCACGCTCAATTCCAAAAGGAATAAATGAATAAAAAATCCTTAAAAACACAAATTCGAAATTGTTAATTTAAGAGGAGTGTGAATAAACGGACATCAGGAGTTGTGTCAGTTCCTCTCTCGATGAAAAATGGACAACATAGGGGCAGGGGACAAGCACAACAGTCTTCTCTGTGAGTCAAGATGGAAGCTAAGTTTCTCTAACAGACCCGATCATAAATATGAACGTTTCAGGGGAAAAGTTGAGTTGGCCAAGATCACAGGGTTAGGTTATAGAAGACAGATCAGTGATGATCGATGATCTGCAATTATGTCAAAAAGTTGCTGAGAGCGTTAGAAAACTGTAGCGATTAACCAAATGCAAACAATGCCATTTGTTCGTACGAAATTAAACTCAGCAGTTCACACTTTTATCTCAGCTCCACAGTTGTCAAGGCCAATGGATTATTAATGTATATTACGCCATTCACAGAAATGTCCTTCATATCTGGAGAAACAAAAAAATGCTTTTTTTTTCCTTTTGTTACTGTAGATTGTCGTACATATTATTTCAATAGCTGGAAAGTATTACTATACAACACCAATAAAATAATGCACCCCAATTGTATATATCCCATCCCCCCACCAGTGATTCATCCCAGGTTGTCCTGGAAACTATAGAACGCTGAATGCAGAAAAAGCTCCGAAGTGCGCAGTAGTGCGGGAACTTGTAATTATAACCCACCGCAAACAGTCATTTCACATGTCAGGCTTTAAAACGTATATTGCCACATATATTATTAATACAGCGATGACAAAAAATCTACACCGAATTATCCGAGATTAAAGGGTCATGTCAGTCACAGAGCATATTTACATCAACAGGAAACCGTCATCAGGGATATGGTAAGAGAGATTACGTTTTCTATCAAAAATATTGGCTTTTGTAAGACAACAAAGATATAACTTTCTCTGCTAACTACTATAATACTGCCCCTATATCCAAGAATATAACTACTATAATACTGCTCCTATGTACAAGAATATAACTACTATAATACTGCCCCTATATCCAAGAATATAACTACTATAATACTGCTCCTATGTACAAGAATATAACTACTATAATAATGCCCCTATGTACAAGAATATAACTACTATAATACTGCTCCTATGTACAAGAATATAACTACTATAATACTGCCCCTATGTACAAGAATATAACCACTATAATACTGCCCCTATGTACAAGAATATAACTACTATAATACTGCTCCTATGTACAAGGATATAACTACTATAATACTTCCCCTATGTACAAGAATATAACTACTATAATACTGCTCCTATGTACAAGAATATAACTACTATAATACTGCCCCTATGTACAAGAATATAACTACTATAATACTACCCCTATGTACAGGAATATAACTACTATAATACTGCCCCTATGTACAAGAATATAACTACTATAATACTGCTCCTATGTACAAGAATATAACTACTATAATACTGCTCCTATGTACAAGAATATAACTACTATAATACTGCCCCTATGTACAAGAATATAACTACTATAATACTGCTCCTATGTACAAGAATATAACTACTATAATACTGCCCCTATGTACAAGAATATAACTACTATAATACTGCTCCTATGTACAAGAATATAACTACTATAATACTGCTCCTATGTACAAGGATATAACTACTATAATACTTCCCCTATGTACAAGAATATAACTACTATAATACTGCTCCTATGTACAAGAATATAACTACTATAATACTGCCCCTATGTACAAGAATATAACTACTATAATACTACCCCTATGTACAGGAATATAACTACTATAATACTGCCCCTATGTACAAGAATATAACTACTATAATACTGCTCCTATGTACAAGAATATAACTACTATAATACTGCTCCTATGTACAAGAATATAACTACTATAATACTGCCCCTATGTACAAGAATATAACTACTATAATACTGCTGCTATGTACAAGAATATAACTACTATAATACTGCCCCCATGTACAAGAATATAACTACTATAATACTGCTCCTATGTACAAGAATATAACTACTATAATACTGCCCCTATGTCCAAGGATATAACTACTATAATACTGCTCCTATGTACAAGAATATAACTACTATAATACTGCCCCCTATGTACAAGAATATAACTACTATAATACTGTCCCTATGTACAAGAATATAACTACTATAATACTGTCCCTATGTACAAGAATATAACTACTATAATACTGCCCCTATGTACAAGAATATAACTACTATAATACTGCCCCTATGTACAAGAATATAACTACTATAATACTGCCCCTATGTACAAGAATATAACTACTATAATACTGCCCCTATGTACAAGAATATAACTACTATAATACTACCCCTATATACAAGAATATAACTACTATAATACTGCTCCTATGTCAAAGAATATAACTACTATAGTACTGCCCCCTATGTACAAGAATATAACTGCTATAATACTGCCCTTATGTACAAGAATATAACTACTATAATACTGCCCCTATGTACAAGAATATAACTACTATAATACTGCCCCTATATACAAGAATATAACTACTATAATACTGCTCCTATGTACAAGAATATAACTACTATAATACTGCCCCTATGTACAAGAATATAACTACTATAATACTACCCCTATATACAAGAATATAACTACTATAATACTGCTCCTATGTACAAGAATATAACTACTATAGTACTGCCCCCTATGTACAAGAATATAACTACTATAATACTGCCCCTATGTACAAGAATAAAACTACTATAATACTTCCCCTATGTACAAGAATAAAACTACTATAATACTGCCCCTATGTACAAGAATAAAACTACTATAATACTGCCCCTATGTACAAGAATATAACTACTATAATACTGCCCCTATGTACAAGAATATAACTACTATAATACTGCTCCTATGTACAAGAATATAACTACTATAATACTTCCCCTATGTACAAGAATATAACTACTATAATACTGCTCCTATGTACAAGAATATAACTACTATAATACTTCCCCTATGTACAAGAATATAACTACTATAATACTGCTCCTATGTACAAGAATATAACTACTATAATACTGCTCCTGTGTACAAGAATATAACTACTATAATACTTCCCCTATGTACAAGAATATAACTACTATAATACTGCTCCTATGTATAAGAATATAACTACTATAATACTGCTTCTATGTATAAGAATATAACTACTATAATACTGCCCCCCATGTACAAGAATAAAACTACTTTCATACTTTACAAAAATATCCCTTATACTTTCCTTGTGCACAGAATTACAATTTCTCCTGATTTACTTATCAAGCCTTTTATTAATTACACTATTATTTTTGTGAATAATTGACTTGCCTCTTCTGTATAATAATATTATGTAGATGAGGTGCTGGCGGCATGGATGATGGGCTTGGGACAATCACTGCCTCTATCTCTTCTGCATTGTTCCTCGCACAAGAAATGTGCATTTTGCCAAATGCAAATCAAAGGCATTAAAAGTTTAACTTAATTATGGACTGAAATTTCTCTTGAAGCGCAGCTGCAGCTAATCATCCGTGGAAATGTACAGAGTTTTCATTACTTTGGCAAGAAACAGA
The DNA here is from genome assembly GCF_032444005.1 of Ranitomeya imitator. NCBI lineage: Eukaryota > Metazoa > Chordata > Amphibia > Anura > Dendrobatidae > Ranitomeya > Ranitomeya imitator. The sequence goes on along the minus strand of NC_091285.1, from coordinate 16,050,269 downwards.
TAATAATAAGAAATCCCAACCAGAGAGAGAAATGAAGGGTCAAATCTGTGGACCAGCAGAAATCCTTGGTGGCAGCATACCTCTATTCCAATTAAAGGCGATGTTTGTGTAGCTTTTTAAGATGTTCCTTGGAAACATCCCACAGTATAAACAAGGTGTACCCCAATCAGGTGTGTGCGCTCAGTCCCCAGCAGCACCTTAGAAGCAGCATTGTTCTCCTCTATAATCACTGCAGCAGTACTAATCGGATGAGGCAAACCCTTACCTGTAGTTCTGAACTTTAATTCATCTATTGTCACAACTCTGTTGTCTGAATACCTGGGTCCAGGGACTCCTTCCCTGTCCCTAGCGCTGGGGGTGCCCTAGCAACCCCTACTCCCCGGATAATGGATTACTTCTAATGGTGAAGACGTCAGAGCCACGTACCTTGCAGAGCTCCTTAATCAGCTCTTATCTGTCCTCTTGGAAGTGGGGAGTGATAGTGTGTTTGTATATTCACAAATCAGACTAACAAGGGAGGACGTACAGGGATAAATGAAAATACCTATCATACAAAATACGCACTCACAGATAACAGAGAGGACTATCAGGGAGAAAAGGAAGGAAAACCAAATAGGAGTGGATGAGGATTTGTACACAGCTGAAACACCAAGCAGCAATCACAGACAAACACTCCAAACACCTCTAACAACAGCTGACACCTCCAATCCTTACCAGGCTGTACAATACTAACGCTGGCAGTCCAGATTGCCAGAGAGGAGTATATATAGGAGAGGAGAGTGGTCAACACTGAACAGCTGCGATCATCCAAGCAGGAAAACTTCAGAAACTCGAACAGAAATCTACACTGTTTAATAAGTGGGAGAAGTGCTTCTAATCAGTGCAGGAGTGCGTGAAATTAAGCGCTGTGGTATTTCTGTCCCCTCTCTGTCACCATAAAGCCTTGACATATGTCCAATAGAAGAGTCAAACCGATACCATGGGAGAATCATGGATCACTCCAGGAAACAGGTTTGCCTTATGAACAGTGACAGAATAGTGAGGGATATTCTCAGGCTGAGATTTGTAGGAAATGCTGCACATCGATGTTTTCATTGTCTGAGCAATATGATAATCCCAGTCAATCCAAATTTTGGGGTTTCACACATTCTTATTAGCTGAGCTGCATGAGGATGACTGGGGTCATTATCACAACATATTGAACTGACTAAGTGATCTGAGAAAGACTGTGACACCTACGGTCATTCTCACTTTTTCTCAAATTTAGAGAAAAGTGTGAGAGCAACCTATAGTAACCACTCTATAGCAAGTGTGAGAAAGACCAATAATGATCTTGAAATAAATAATTGTATCCATGATATGAAAATTGTGAGAATGTAAGTGTGAGAATGACCTATAGTAACCATGATGTAACATGTGTGAAAATGACCTATAGTAACCATGATGTATCAGTGTGAGAACGACCTATAGTGACCATGATATATCAGTGTGAGAATGACCTATAGTGACCATGATGTATCAGTGTGAGAATGACCTATAGTGACCATGATGTATCAGTGTGAGAACGACCTACAGTAACCATGATGTATCAGTGTGAGAATGACCTATAGTGACCATGATGTATCAGTGTGAGAATGACCTATAGTATCCATGATGTATCAGTGTGAGAACGACCTATAGTATCCATGATGTATCAGTGTGAGAATGACCTATAGTGTCCATGATATATCAGTGTGAGAATGACCTATAGTAACCATGATGTATCAGTGTGAGAACGACCTATAGTGACCATGATATATCAGTGTGAGAATGACCTATAGTGACCATGATGTATCAGTGTGAGAATGACCTATAGTGACCATGATGTATCAGTGTGAGAACGACCTACAGTAACCATGATGTATCAGTGTGAGAATGACCTATAGTGACCATGATGTATCAGTGTGAGAATGACCTATAGTATCCATGATGTATCAGTGTGAGAACGACCTATAGTATCCATGATGTATCAGTGTGAGAATGACCTATAGTGTCCATGATATATCAGTGTGAGAATGACCTATAGTAACCATGATGTATCAGTGTGAGAATGACCTATAGTGACCATGATGTATCAGTGTGAGAATGACCTATAGTATCCATGATGTATCAGTGTGAGAACGACCTATAGTGACCATGATGTATCAGTGTGAGAATGACCTATAGTAACCATGATGTATCAGTGTGAGAATGACCTATAGTGTCCATGATGTATCAGTGTGAGAATGACATATAGTATCCATGATGTATCAGTGTGAGAATGACCTATAGTATCCATGATGTATCAGTGTGAGAATGACCTATAGTAACCATGATGTATCAGTGTGAGAATGACCTATAGTGTCCATGATGTATCAGTGTGAGAATGACCTATAGTATCCATGATGTATCAGTGTGAGAATGACCTATAGTAACCATGATGTATCAGTGTGAGAATGACCTATAGTGATCATGATGTATCAGTGTGAGAATGACCTATAGTATCCATGATGTATCAGTGTGAGAATGACCTATAGTAACCATGATGTATCAGTGTGAGAATGACCTATAGTGTCCATGATGTATCAGTGTGAGAATGACCTATAGTATCCATGATGTATCAGTGTGAGAATGACCTATAGTAACCATGATGTATCAGTGTGAGAATGACCTATAGTGTCCATGATGTATCAGTGTGAGAATGACCTATAGTATCCATAATGTATCAGTGTGAGAATGACCTACAGTGACCATGATGTATCAGTGTGAGAATGACCTATAGTGACCATGATGTATCAGTGTGAGAATGACCAGACCAGAGCTTGTCAATTTCCCCAATCGTCTTACCTTTTTTCCGGATGTTTATTGAGCATTCTGTCGGATGTATTTTGGATACCTTCTGCTCAGCAGTGGACTTTTTATCTTAACATTACACCCCAGGCATCGCTGCTGGGCTTCTTCCTTCAAGGGAAAGTGGCATGTAGCAGCTTTTTCATTATAAATAGATAGCTTGTGGATGCACCCCCCTGCTGAATATAAAGTGGTGGACAGGAGGTGGAGATGAGCGAGCGCTCTCCTCATACAAATGGAGAGGTTTGTAGTGTAGTCCATAATGTACAGTGGGGAAAATAAGTATTTGATCCACTGCTATTTTTGCAAGTTTTCCCACCTACAAAGAATGAAGAGCTCTGTAATTGTTATTGTAGGTACACTTCACTTATGAGAGAGAGAGCTTAATATTTTGTCCAGAAAATATTTTGTCCAGAAACCTTTGTTTGCTGTTACAGAGGTCAGACGTTTCCTGTAGTTCCTGACCAGGTTCGCACACACAGCAGAAGGGATATTGGCCCCCTCCTCCATACAGATCTTCTCCAGATCTTTCAGGTTTCGGGGCTCTCACTGGGCAACAATGAGTTTCAGCTCCCTCCAAATATTTTCTATTGAGTTCAGGTCTAAAGATCAGCTAGGCCACTCTTGGACCTTGAAATGCTTCTTACGGAGCCACTCCTTAGTTGTCCTGGCTGTGTGTTTCTGGTCATTGTCATGCTGGAAGACCCAGCCATGGCCCATTTTCACTGCTCTTACTGAGAGAAGGAGGTTGTTGGCTAAAATATTGCGATACATGACCCCATCAGTCCTCCTTTCAATACTGTGTCTTGTCCCTTTGCAGAAAAGCACCTACAAAGTATGATGTTTCCCCCACCATGCTTCATGGCTGGGATGGTGTTCTTGAAGTTGTACTCATCCTTCTTCTTCCTCCAAACACGGCGAGTGGAGACTAAAATAGAACTTTTTAGTATCATCCGACCACATGACCTTCTCCCGTGCCTCCTCTTGATCATCCAGATGGTCATTGGTGAAGTTCAAACTGGCCTGAATATGTGCTGGTGTGAGCAGGAGGACCTTGTGTGCCCTGCAGGATTTTATTTAGTCCATGACGATCTAATGTGTTACTAATGGTAATGTGTTAGACTCTTGTCCCAGCTCTCTTCAGGTCATTGACCAGGTCTCCCCCGTATAGTTCTGGGCTGATTCCTGACCTTTCTCAGAAATTAGAAAGAGGTTCTGCAGCAGACATGAGACTGGTAAGCAGTATTGTGATCCCTCCTAGAGTTCTTAACAAGTCTCCCTGGATAAGTGCTCCGTCAAACAGACACTTTTTTCAAGGAGTTGGTGAATTAATGGAAGTAACGGGGAGAGATCTGAAGATATTTTTGGAAGCCGCTGCTGGTAGAGACTCCTGGCCCTCACCTGGGAGAAGTCTCTGGTGTGTAGTGAGGAGAGAGAGGCGTGAGGCTTAATGGCTCCTCGTTAACGGCACTTTCTATATCACTTATCACGTTGGCTTTGCTGCCTGCCATTTTGTTCAGTAGGCGCTAACATATTAAACGGACTGGACGGAACAGTGAGAATGGTGGCGGAATGAGTCAGTGGTAAAGATCGCACGAACACAAAGATTCTCTTCTCTCCTCCTGTGAATGGTTAAAGGGTGTGAAAATAGTTACATCTACCATCTATAGACAAAATCAAAGTGTGCATAAAAATCATCCTCAGTTCTCTGTGTACAATGTATATATATATAAAATCTCACTTATCCTGTATTATACTCCAGAGCTGCACTCACTATTCTGCTGGTGCAGTCACTGTGTACATACATTACATTACTGGTCCTGAGTTACCTCCTGTATTATACTCCAGAGCTGCACTCACTATTCTGCTGGTGCAGTCACTGTGTACATACATTACATTACTGATCCTGAGTTACATCCTGTATTATACCCCAGAGCTGCACTCAGTATTCTGCTGGTGCAGTCACTGTGTACATACATTACATTACTGGTCCAGAGTTACCTCCTGTATTATACTCCAGAGCTGCACTCACTATTCTGCTGGTGCAGTCACTGTGTACATACATTACATTACTGAGCCTGAGTTACCTCCTGTATTATACTCCAGAGCTGCACTCACTATTCTGCTGGTGCAGTCACTGTGTACATACATTACATTACTGGTCCTGAGTTACCTCCTGTATTATACTCCAGAGCTGCACTCACTATTCTGCTGGTGCAGTCACTGTGTACATACATTACATTACTGGTCCTGAGTTACCTCCTGTATTATACTCCAGAGCTGCACTCACTATTCTGCTGGTGCAGTCACTGTGTATATACATTACATTACTGAGCCTGAGTTACCTCCTGTATTATACTCCAGAGCTGCACTCACTATTCTGCTGGTGCAGTCACTGTGTACATACATTACATTACTGATCCTGAGTTACCTCCTGTATTATACCCCAGAGCTGCACTCACTATTCTGCTGGTGCAGTCACTGTGTACATACAGTACATTACATTACTGATCCTGAGTTACCTCCTGTATTATACTCCAGAGCTGCACTCTGGTTATTCATAACATGGCAATTAGACTTGTTTTACAGCTATTACTTTCTGTTATCAGCCCCGTTAGATCTTCTAGTATTTTGTGTCCCTGATAGAAAGTTCTGTGGGATTTTCGCTGGTGCTCATAGACGCTCTTCAGATTAATGTACATATTGGCGCGCTGGTATCCGGGATAGACGCTCATCGACAAACAGATTTTCCTCGTCGATACGCGGCCGGGAGACGAATGTCTTTAAATGATATTTGCTTTGATTGATTAAAGCTTTTCTCGCAGGTCGGAGATAAAATGCGTCAGAACCAAGAGCGAATGTTAAGTGAGACTTGGGCAGAAAGACGTGGGTACGATCCTACGGGCGCTGCCATACTACCAGCACGATCCTACGGGAGCCGCCATACTACCAGCACAATCCTACGGGAGCCGCCATACTACCAGCACGATCCTACGGGAGCCGCAATACTACCAGCACGATCCTACGAGCGCTGCCATACTACCAGCACGATCCTACGGGAGCCGCCATACTACCAGCACAATCCTACGGGCGCTGCCATACTACCAGCACGATCCTACGGGCGCTGCAATACTACCAGCACGATCCTACGGGAGCCGCCATACTACCTGCACGATCCTACGGGCGCTGCAATACTACCAGCACGATCCTACAAGCGCTGCCATACTACCAGCATGATCCTACGAGCGCTGCCATACTACCAGCACGATCCTACGAGCGCTGCCATACTACCAGCACGATCCTACGGGCGCTGCCATACTACCAGCACAATCCTACGGGCGCTGCTATACTACCTGCACGATCCTACGGGCGCCGCCATACTACCAGCACGGTCCTACGGGCGCCACCATACTACCAGCACGGTCCTACGGGCGCTGCCATACTACCAATACGATCCTAGTGGCGCTGCCATACTACCAGCATGATCCTACAAGCGCTGCCATACTACCAGCACGGTCCTACGGGCGCTGCCATACTACCAATACGATCCTAGTGGCGCGACCATACTACCAGCACGATCCTAGGGGCGCTGCCATACTACCAGCACAATCCTAGGAGCGCTGCCATACTACCAGCACGATCCTACGGGCGCTGCTATACTACCAGCACGGTCCTACAGGCGCCGCCATACTACCTGCACGATCCTACGGGCGCCGCCATACTACCAGCACGGTCCTACGGGCGCTGCCATGCTACCAATATGATCCTACAAGCGCTGCCATACTACCAGCATGATCCTACAAGCGCTGCCATACTACCAGCACGGTCCTACGGGCGCTGCCATACTAGCAATACGATCCTAGTGGCGCGACCATACTACCAATACGATCCTAGTGGCGCGACCATACTACCAGCACGATCCTAGGGGCGCTGCCATACTACCAGCACGATCCTACGGGCGCTGCCATACTACTGTCACGATTAGAGTGTAGCATTGTGCCTGCGCGCAGCCAGACTTTCTCCACCACAGCCGGCGCCGATGATGATGATGGTAATACGTTACTGGTATCGATTACTAAAGAGAGGAAGAAAAGGAATCCAGCGCAAGTAGAGGAGTAATTCACGGAAAGTCATTGACGCCATCAGCTGTAATTTACTGTGAAGCAGAGCGGTTCTGACGTTCATGTAAATGTGCAGCTCAGCAGCTTGTACTTGGCACGTGCTGCCGAGGATGAATTGTCTTCATACTGACACTAGTGATGGATAGACGCTGTAGGTCTGTATGTTAGGTCATTCCCCGATCCCCTCCCACCATGGGCTGTGATCGATTTTTGCAGCTTTGTCTCCTTTTAGGTACCTCCTTTACTCTGCCTCACTCAGTTTCATATAGGAAAGATATACTGTATATATTGATACCATGTTAGCCAGTGGATAGAAGGGACCTGAGTAGTCTCGAAAGCTTGCAATTTTTTACTATCTTTTCTGTTAGCCATTAAAAGGTATCAAACACTGAGGACTCTCAATTCTAAATATTTTTCACTCAGTTTCAGCATTCTGGTGACACACTTCCTTCAGTAGCAACATCCGTACTCCATAACGTCTATGTGCTCCACAAGATCTCCGCACTCTCCACAACGTCTCCGCACTCCACAACGTCTCCGCACTCCATTACGTCTCCGCACCCACTACAACGTCTTCACACTCCACATATCCACACTCCACAACATCTCTGCACTCCACAACGTCTCCACACTCCACGACTCCGTACTCCACAACATCTCTGCACTCACCACAACGTCTCCGCACTCTCCATATCTCCACAACGTCTCCGCACTCTCCACAACGTCTACGCACTCCACAACATCTCCTCACTCTACAACGTCTCCACGCTCCACAAGAGCTCCGCACTCCACAACGACGCCGCACTCCACAACGTCTTCGTACTCCACAATGTCTCCATATTCTAAAACGTCTCCGCACTCTCCACAACATCTCTGCAGTCCACAATGTCTCCGCACTCTCCACAACATCTCTGTGCTCTCCACAACGTCTCCGCACTCCACAACGTCTCCGCACTCTCCACACCATCTCAGCAACTACATCTCCACACTCTCCACAACGTCTTCGCACTCCACGTCTCCGCACTCCACAATGTCTCTGCACTCCACAATGTCTCCACACTCCACAATGTTTGCGCACTCCACAAAGTCTCCTTATTCCACAACATCTCCACACTCCACAACAGCTCTGCAGTCCACAGCATCTATTGGAGTTGAGTCAATCGGCGATCTGCTGTTTTTCTGATGATTTTTAGAGGGCAAGAGATGACATTGTTTTTATAAAATAGCACCTCGTCACTCAACTGTCCCGCCTCGTTATCCAGACCTTCATGGAACTCCATCCTGACTCTTTTTTTACTTCTCCATGGTACTTGTTGTCCTCTTCGGCCAATTTCATTCTGCACTGAGACTTTTGGCCTGTGTAGGCCTCTGACGTCTCGCTTCACGATCAACTCCTCAGGTGTGCAGCGATCCTACTCAAGTCAGAAGTCTAAATGCAGAGTGACCATGGAGGAAGAGAACATTGCGTGCTGTTGAGAAGTAAAAATGAGGCTGAAGTGAGCCGTGCGGATGATCCGATGGCAAGAAAATAACAATGTTAAGAATAAAAACACAATGTTATGACATACACTGATTAGCAAAAGGATAACAATGTTCTGACCTTCTGACTCTTTGACTCCATTTCTCACCATCCACTTCAGCTTCGATCGTGAGACTACCATCATTTTATAGACAATCACCTTGACTATCTCATACATAAATGTGACTTGCAACTAATTTGCATATGATTAGTTATGCAGATTCTCGTCATGTCACTGCATTGTTACAGTCTTTCTCCTGGTGGTGGAAAAATCTTTTTCTTCCTGAATACTACAAAATACAACCTGTTCTCTCATTCCCTAATAGCTCAGTGTGTTATAATGATGATTCACAAGTGAAAGGTCACTGGTTCAGATCAAGGAGCATCCATGAAGAAGGTTTCCCAAGAAAAGAGAAACAACATCATCCAGCTCATCGATAGCCGTCTCTCGGTCAACAAAATTGCGAAATTGGATGATCTGAGTGCCATGACAGCTGTAAGAACCCGAAATGAAGTCCATAAATCCATTCAGAATCCAAGAGGTGGACGTAGAGGCAAAATATCAAAGTCAACAAGACGCCTCATCCCAAGGTCTGTCAGTTCTGGCACGACAAACTACAGCAATTGAGGAGGCTCGTATGCTTCGTAATCATGAGATCACAGACATCGATTCGAGCCCGGGTTTCACATGTTACACAAGTCTGGAGTGGTGGCCCGAAAAATGGTGGAGAATCCTCAATTTCAATATTGTCATAAGAATCGTTGGCTGGGGCTTGCATAAAAGTACGAAAAGTGGACAGTAGAAAATTGGAAACGGGAGATTTGGAGCGATGAGACAAAAGTCAATAGTCTAGATTCTGATAGGGGCAAATGGGTCTGGAAGAAACAAAGGAGAAAGGGGCTAATTGATCGAGAAATTGAAGGAACTGTCAAGTTCGGTGGATGAAGCCTGATGATATGGGGTTGTATCATGGCCAAAGGCGTTGGATACTTGACCAGGATCGATGGTGGTCACAATGCTGAGCTGTATGTGAGTGTCCTACAAGATGAGTTACTTTGTACACTTGAGTACTATGGAGATGAAAAGGATGACATAGTGTTCCAGCAGGACAACGACCCGAAGCATACGGCGAGATTGGCAAATAAATGGTTCAGTAACAATGAAGTAGAGGTGCTGGATTGTCTCCCACAGTCCCCAGACCTCAACCCAATCCAACACTTATGGGTAGAGGAGAAGAAAAAGCATTATACAGACCCAAGTGAGGCAACCAGTGTGCACCAACTCTGGGAATGTGTAGAAGAGACTTGGGATCAGATTTTGGTGGAGACGTGCTTGAATCTTCTTGAGATCTACCCAGAAGGATTTAGGCCATGCTGAAAGCCAAAGGTGGATTTATAAAATAATAAAAATTAAAATTTAGATTTTTAGGATCAAAACAGTAACAATGCAGCGACCTGACGAGAATCTGCATAACTAATCATATGCTAAATAGTCACCCATCACATTTATGTATGAGATATCCAAGATGATAGTCTATAAAATGATGTTCTTAGCAGTGGTGGATGGTGAGATACAGAACCTGAAAGTCGGAAGGTCAGAACATTATTATCCTTTTGATTGTCAGTGTGTCTCTCACATAGTAACGCCGGTCTCAGGCTGTCTTTTGTGCAGCAGTCTTCCAGTTCACACTCGGGCATCAGCACTCTGACGTCTCCGGTGTGGCAATCCTCACACGGTCTCTTCTCTTGACTCACATCTTTGCCCTTCAGATGTCTAATCATAGGAATGAGCCTCTTTACCCCTGTTCTTGGGATAGACTACACCAACAGCAGTACAGGCTACAGATTTCTCCTTTGCTCCTTTGGTCATTTAACAATGTGTAATTAGTGCTGCTCACCCCTACTTCTAGCTAGCTAAGACACAGACACTTCCTGCTGGGCAACTACAACGTCCATATGTCAAGCTATCTATTTTAATATGTTTGATCTCAAATAACAGGAAACGGCCTTTTATGCTTTCTGTACATTCCCAGGGGCACGGACATACATCAGTGCTTACTCCATTCTGACCCATGATGTACTAACTAGAGATAAGCTGGACCAGTGGCCAGGTCAACTGGAAAGCATCCAGCCACATACCTGAGGGGATCCCCTGTTCCTCTTTTGATAAGCTGTCCTGGAGAGATGTCTTGTGTGCATCACGATGCAACGATGACGTTGTACCAGGCCGTGTAATCAAAAGAAGAGTCGGAGATGCCCGCCGGTAGGATGTGGTTCATAGGACTCCCTTCCAGCAGCCATTGAATATTGACCTATTCGCTAGACCAGGGTCCTGCAAATCAATTTGCTCATCTCTAGTATTAACTCAATAATGGACACACTGCATCTCAGACCTCACCGTCTAGGTACAAGTAGACCATACATTTGGTGATGGGACTCGGGTGGCAGCAGGTTTTAATATTTGTAAGAAGCTATCACTCTTACGATCCTGTCTAGATCCCACTACTACAACAGCACAAATCGGCAGCAGTACTAAGGGAAATGGGAAAAAAAATACTAAAAAAAAAGAATTTTTATGCTTGAAACACTGCGAATTAAAAAAGAAGATTGATTCGTGGGGTAACTTTTTGAATTAATTGGTTTTCCGTACAGTACAACATAAATTCCGCAAAGTGAAGCATCCTTCATCCTGTACTTTTTTTTTGGTAGTTGTTAAGAAAAATTTCTCCATTTCCACGTCTTTCAGCCTAAAGTTTATCTTCTATATTAGTTATAGAACTTCAATCAGAAGGGCCGTTTTTCTTCTCGGTATGACACTTATATTGTCCATTTTTGGTGCCTTCGAGCCAAGGTTTTAGAAAGTGTAAAAAATAAGAACTTCTGAGCAGTATTTTTCTTTATAAGATCATTCGTAATATATGAAAGACAACTTTTTTTTTATTTTATTTCTTGGGTTCGGAAATGCTCAGAATTTGCTTTTTAAGTCAAAGTTTTTTAGACTATTTTGGAATCTTATCAGTTGTGAAATGGTTTCCTCCAAAATAAAAAGTTCACTGAAATCAAAGTAAAGTAAGTCAAGGCATTGAAAATTCTTTTCGGCATTACGATAATAATCAGTATGGGTCATCCTCTCTTGCATGAAAATTCTGATAATTTTTTTGCATTGATATGAGACAAAAGCAGGGGCGGACGCACCATTGGTGCCACCTGTGCAGCCCAAAAGATAAGGAGGCCACTTCTGCCTCCAAAGCAGGTGGAATTGTGCATTAGAATGAGATATTGGACTGCAAAGGGTCCATACTGTATATTGTTCTTGCACAGAGGCCCTCTTCTCTCTGTCCATTCCTGGACGAGAGAATACGACAACAGCATGGATCCCATATAGTGAGACAATGGAGCTCTTGTGGAGACAGGACCCAACACAAATTGGTCCAGTCCCTTTGTTGTTCAGCAAATACCTTTGGAGCACACCCTAAAATTAAGGCCCCTGTGATCATTAATCAGTCAGGAATAAGTGCTCTTATGGATGTCTGTTTCCAATCAACAGCATAGATACCATATAGGGAGACAATGGGGCTCTTGTAGAGACAAGACCCAACACTATTAAGTCCAGTCCTTTTGTTGTTCTGCAAATATCTTTGGAGCACTCCCCTAAAATTAAGGCCCCATGGATCATTAATCAATCAGGAACAAGTGATCTTATGGATGTTCGTTTCCAGTCATTGGCTCGTGTGAACATGTCACGCAACAAATAAGTAAAATGCCCTTTGACTTGCCGTTTGGATCAGTGTTTGCCCTAAAATCATCGTTGTTGTCAGCATATCTCCCATTGTAAACACTCGATCCTCATACATTTTGCATCGACCCATGTATAGAAGCCACATAGATGAGCGCCGTTTGGCTTGGTATATTATTAACAAATGCAAACTCACCCTGAATTGTTGACGGGAGGGCGAGGTGTTTGCCCAAGGGTCATCAAAAAGAGAAACAAGCATGAAACCCTTTGGTTCTGCGTGAAAAACCAACTCCATAATTGGAGCAAATTTTACCACAAATTTTACCACCATTTTACAACAACGGCTTCCTCTTTTCCACATATAAAATCATATTCTACTTGGGCTTATTTTCCATTGAGGAGGCATTCTCTGAAACCATATTCCAGGCATATAAGCTGGTAGAAGGACCCTCAAGTAGAAGACCCTTTAAGTTCGAGATGCTAACTTCAGATAATAGCAAACCTCGACATTGATTAAACTTTATATGTGGGAATTGACTCTTTAACTCCAGTTTAGTCGTCGATATACCAAGGACTTTAATGTTCCCTTGACCTCTAAAAGCCACCTGCAATTTTTCTCATTCCTATCACAGTTCAAAAACACAATAATCTCCAAGATCACTCCACATTTACACTCGCTGATCCGCATTCTCCTGGGATCTCCAGATATCTTTCAGAACAGGCTTTGAATTATTGGTGGCTGTTTATATCTTTACTGGATAAGGCATCACATTAGCGGTAATTTTAGAGATAAAGCCTCCCTGCATATTGGATGCAATGTCCTTTCAAGCCCAGCACATAATTCAATGACGTTGTTTCATATCTCAAGATGACAATCACTTCTAGCCCATTTGTGAGATGCCAACTCTGACATGTAAATCATATGTGTACTGTTCATGGTAGGCCTTGGATTACAATTCAGATGTCTCCAATTGTATGGAAATCTGTATAGAGCCGATCATGTCTGTGCTTTCGGGATAGAGAGGCACTTAAGAAAAAGTCAATACCTTCTTTGTGTACGCTGACGATGCAAATACTAATGGAACTCAACATTATGGCAAGGGCTGTCGTCATCTGTATGTGGACAAAGTAAGGAATATAGACTATATGAGATCGCCATGAACATTGACTCCTAAATGTGGTCTTTAACCAAGGTTGGTGGCCTTCACTATAGGCCTGAGGTCCTTCCAAGTTAGCTTGCACCAAAGTGGCTTTGGTGTTTGCCCAACCTGGTGTGTCTTAAAGGTTCTCAAAGACACTGTATGTCACGCCCGACTATACCTATGCACTACTCATGGCGTTTGCTCGGGGTTCTTTGTAGGCAATTCACTCTGGACTCCTCATGGACCCTTCACAAATACTTGATTGGTTACCCTACGATCTATGGCTCGTGTGCATCATGCATGTAGTACAATACTCTAAGAAACAGATGTATTGTCCTAGGGCAGAGTAGCTCACATAGTCTTAGTTCAAGTCCTTGTTGAATGAGTAGGCCTTTCACTAGACCTCATAGCAATCAATCTTACTGCTTCCTCAGTTCACATTGACTCATCAATGGCTTCCGGTGTCTCAATCAACCAATTTATTGGCGTATTTCTTGGTGGCAACACTCAGGCTTAGTTTTGTAGAACTTGTGATCTCCAGATTTTTGACTGAGGTCTCCCACTGAGGCTTCCGGTCTCTAAAGTCCCATCTAGGGCCCACCAAGACAACACGGGGCTATACTCAGGCCTACTTTCTTGACGCCCCCTTGAGCAGATCCTCGTGAGACTACATGCAATCAACTCCGCACTCTATGTTCTGCCATATTACTCCCTCTTTTTAACACCTTTAATGTCCCTCCTCATACAATCCCACTGCAATCTAAGAGCCACAGTTTTATTTTGTATGCGGTTTCCATCAGAAAACCAGGTTCATGGTGTCCAGCTGTGGATTCGAGATTTGTGGCAGAAAAATCTGAAGAGTGCCGATGGATCATTATCATCACTCTTAACATCAGGATGGGAAGAATTGTAACCTGTATGGGAATCTAGCATTAAGTGATCAATTTTGATACAGTGCCCCCAAAGGAGAAATGAAATAATACACATCTGTCAACTCAGAATTCCCTAACAGATTAGGTCGGTAATGGTAAATGGTATCAACAGCTGTATCATTTGTAGAAGCTGTCAGCAAGTGCTAAGTTTTCCTACAGCACTCCCACAGGCAAGATGAAGTATTACACAAGAAGTCATATTTCTAAACCTCTAGAGCTAAAATATTCTTTGTAGCTGATTGATAGGGGATCATGTTTTGGGGCCAAACAGAGTTTGGCACTATGGTTCTGGTGTCAACCATGTATCGTATTTACGTTGGAAAGTTTTTCTATAGATCAAATGCAAAAATATATGATGTGGATGAGATTACTAAAGTATAAGATTAATCAACTGTGTCTTTACTACATTTGCAAGTAACGCTACCCGCTCTGTAATTAGCTAACGGATCAATCAGGAGGTCACGGCGAGGTGGACACTTGCTCAGTAAACATCCCCTCAATGCCTCTCCTGGCACGGAAAGAATTTTAACCATCATCTGAAATTAGACATTTACGCACATACAGGCGATAAACGAGCAACTATGGCCCATGCTCTTAATTAACAGATCAATTAAGCAGCAAACAGCCAAATTAAAAGAGCAGAGTCTTTTCACATCCACAGCCTTAATTACCAATCCACTAGTGGCTTTAATTAATGGACCTGGCTTCAGTAGCGGAGATATTCCACCGAGGTCTAAAAGAGGCTTGAAGGAGACGTGTTCCTCCAACTTATAGAGATATAGACGACACTAGGAAGAGGATTTACCACTTCTAAGACATTCATTTCCTTTTTTTTCTATTTTCTGTATTGAAGGAGTTGACTTTGAATAATTGACGCATAAAAAAGTCTGTTCGCTGGCGATCACAGTGTTATATACATATCGTGAAGCATGAATCATCCTTAAAAAGTTAGGTGCCAGTATATGGATGTAGATAGTGAGTTTTTACGGCCTTAATCTAATGTATCTTGGAGAATATTTTTTCCTGGTGCCTCTATTCTTAGGCGCATATCAAGAAATGAGAAAATGCAGCCATAAAACATGGAAGTAATGTTCGACTTTGAAGTTATGTCTGCATAGATTGCAGTGAAAGTTGTATTTTCGGTTATGGCATGCATATTTATCAACATCATGGTGGATACCATAACACTGGAACTTATTCATAATTTTTCAACCTGTAGGACATAACACTTAGATTTTTTAGCCCATCTGCTGATTTCAATAGGATGTGTGTAATGCGTTCTTTGGCCTGGGGAGGTGCTGTAATGAAACTGAATAGTTTCCTGGTTTTACAACAAAAGGGAGATTTCTGATAATGTTTAAAAAGGAAAAAGTTTTTTGTGCATTTTTCTTCCTTTATTTTAATAATGAAATAACTTGGCATGCACAAAGGGCACATAAGAGAACCATCGACATATTGTACGTGTGGTACCGCAATGGGGTTAACATAAATGCAACTATATTGGAAACCCCACTGTGGTGCAACATATAAAAATTATGAATGAGGTTTTTCCACCTATTAGAGAGTGAACTGCATATATCTTGGAAGTAGTGATGAAGGAACATGCTCGGATAACGTATTATCCAAGCATGCTCGGGTGTTATTTGAGTATCTTGGTCATGCTCAAATAATATGTTCAAGTCCCTGTGGTTGCATGTTTTGCGGCTGTTTTGCTGCCACAACACTTTCGGGGATTGGCTGTTTGTTAATCAAACCCTGCATGCATTGTGGCTGTCTAGCAGCCGCGAGGATTTAAACATATTATTCGAGCTCGTCCAAGATACTCGGATAGCACCCAAGCATGCTCTGATAACAAGTTATCCGAGTATGTTAGCTCATCACTACTTGGAAGGGATTTTAATACTTTTTTTTAAATCACAGTAATGGTTTACACTCACTCCCTCACTAGTAGACAAAATAATACTTTCCAAATGAAGCTATGCATCCTCTGAGTGCTGTCATAGTTTAGGACAAATAACATTGGCTTCGGTACCTGGTATCCATTGTTACCAGTACCAATAAAGGCTAATGGTATGTTGTGTTGTCCATCATTTTTTGTTCATAGATGATTTCTGTATGTTTTCCCACATCTATTTTAATAATGAAGCAACAGTTTGCAGAAAAGGCCATGAAAAAACACAACTGCAAATTTTACATGTGGTTCTGTAATGGGGTTTTCATAAAAGCAACTGTATTGTAAACCCCATTGTAGTACCACATAAAAAAATTATGAATGTGTTTTCTTCACTTAATACTTGGCTGCCTGTGTCTAGCTACTGATTTATAATGGTACTGGCTTACACTCCCTTCTTTACTACTGGCCTATAAAAAGCTTTTCTAACAAAGACAGGAAAGTTTTTCCTCCTCTGAGAGCTGTCGTGGTTTGGCAAAAATAACCTAGGCTTCGGGATCTGTTACCTATTGATACCAAGGCTAAAAAGAGTTAAGAGTATAGCAGATTTAATGAACGGTGTTGTATTAAATGATTTAAACCAGACATTAGTTGGTTTGAAAAAAGACACGTTTGCCAAATCTAATCTTTCTTAATTAATTATACATAATTGATCTACCGTCACGTGTAATAGAATTCTCTCCTAGAATATCATTTTTACAAAACATACTGAATGTCAAGTTCAAGATATGGTCTTACAAAAGATTTAAAGAGGGGTAATGTAACATTGGGATCACCATTTTTGTCTTTGTTTGTAGCTCCTAACATCTTATGCTGCCTGGCATTGAGTACTGCTACTTAGATTATTTGTAACCAGATTAGTCAGGTTCTTTTAATTTTTTTTGATATTTTTAACCTTTTTTTTTTTCATTTTGCTATTTTGTAAGATATCTTATCTCTTTATTTTCAGCTTCCTCCAAGTGTTTCTAGCCATTATTACACTATGTACTTGAAATGAGCACTTTCCCTTATTTATTGTATGTCATCTTTGTAGGTCATAATGGACAAAAAAACAGAAAACCATTTGCTATATGCCAGCAGTTTAGTATTATGTGACAAAACCAGATTCATGATTTCTATATGGAGTACCGCAATGGGGTTTACAATACAGTTGCATTTATGCAAACCCCAATGCAGTACCACATGTAAAATTTATAGTTGTGTTTTTTTCATGCCTTTTTCTACATGCAATGTTTCACCATCATTAGATTAGATGGGAAAAAACTCTTAACTCCAGCTGTTGCTAAGTTAGATCATATATTGCCATTATTATACACAACAGTCTGCTACACCTAGAACATAAATCTCTTTCCTTGTACGAAGAGCCTGTAGATGGATATTTTTCTTTAAAACTTTCCCTTATTTATTTATTTTTTACAGATGGGAAGTCTGTCTCCTTGTCCCCGCTGGATACCCAGCCTCACAGTCCGCGTTATGCAGCTTCCAGCCAGCGGGAGAGCCTGGAAGTGCGTGTGCGAGAAGTGGAGGAAGAGAACCGGGTTCTCAGAAAGCAACTCAGCCTGGTGCAGGGTCGGAGTTCATTACATCGGCACGGAAATCGGTCGAAAACTTACTCTATGGAAGAGGGCACAGGAGACAGTGAGAGTCTGCGGGCTGGCATTGTGGCTGGTAACAGTTCCGAGTGTGGCCAGCAGCCAGTTGTCGAAAAGTGTGAGGTATGAAAAGTTGAATGTTTGTGTATAATGATGGGGTACCATTGAAGGGGTTGTCCAACATCGCTCACTTTCGCATAGAGAGGTGAGCAGTGCCGATACAATCAATAAGCAATCTATGACTCTCCAACTGAAAGCTGTAGAGAAGGCAAGAAAGATAAAACTAAAGTAAAGACAATATATTGAAAACTTTCCCAGGGCATATTATACATAATAAAAAATGTTTTGAAGTGCAAAAAAGAATAAAAATAGCTATATATATATATATATATATATATATATATATATATAATCAAGCTATACCAAATTTAAAATTGAATTTTATAACTATATAGTGTAAAAAGTGCTAAAAAAATAAGTGCCTAAAATAGTATAATGAAATGTTGCAAAAAAAATCGGAAACAACCAAAAAATGATTTCCGTCTTAGAATAAGTGGTCATAAATAGAAAGTATAAATTCAATAAAACTAAATAAAATATTGTGCAAAAGTCGTAAAACAAATTTATATATATATATATATATATATATATATATATATATATATATGTATATATATATATATATATATGTATATATATATATATGTATATATATATATATATATATATGTATATATATATATATATATATATATATATATATATATATATATATATATATATTTGGTATCGCCATAAGAATAAACTTAACAATTTTTTGCATGGTGAATACTATTAACTAAAAAAAATATAAAAATTCCAGAACTACAGTTTTCCCTTCCCTTAGTTATATGTAATTTAACATGATGGTATTAATAAATTGCAATTTGTCGCACAAAAAAAATCTATTATATGTTTGAAAAATAATATTTTTATAAAAAAAATATAAAATAAGTTAGGAATTTGACAATGGAAAATCAAAAAGAAAAAAATAAATCACAAGACAAAAAAAAAGAGTTTGTCCCTAAAGGGTTAATAATGCTCTTAATTCCTGTCCGGCTAATTATGAAACGGTGGTCTACTTTGTGGTCTTCGATGAGTAAAGACAATCACCAGGTGAGGCGAGGTGGGCAGTCGTAAATACATGGGTGCCCATTAAAGGGACACTGTCACCTGGATTTGGAGGGAACAATCTTCAGCCATAGAGGCGGGGTTTTGGGGTTTTTGATTCACCCTTTCCTTACCCGCTGGCTGCATGCTGGCTGCAATATTGAATTGAAGTTCATTCTCTGTCCTCCATAGTACACGCCTGCGCAAGGCAAGATTGCACCTTGCGCAGGCGTGTACTACGGAGGACAGAAAATGAACTTCAATCCATTATTGCAGCCAGCATGCAGCCAGCGGGTAAGGAAAGGGTGAATCAAACACCCGAAAACTCCGCCTCCATGGCTGAAGATTGTTCCCTCCAAATCCAGGTGACAGTGTCCCTTTAATAGCACTTTACCTTGAGCTCTCGAGCCGTGCCAATGTGCAGCACTAAAGCCTTCCATTAAAGGTATTTTAGAGCGCATTAACGAACAAAAGATGTTTTCTTCCTCCTCGGAGCTTATTATTATGCAATTATTTTCCTACAAAGGACTTCACTACTGAAGAAAAAGCTGTGCTCTTCTCATTATCAGGTGTAACTCATGTTGCATTACAGTGATGGCAAGGATTTCCTCCACCATTGGGGACGACGCTGGCAGATCATTCCAGTGCACTGGGACTCTGTGGCCAAGGCCGCAAAGATAACAGGGCTTCCAATGCAGGCTCCTGAACCCCAATGCAGGCTTCCCACTGCTAGTGTCTTCCTGTGTGATAGAGAGTTCTTAGGGACCCCTTAGATTGGCTTCTACAGCTTGACCTTTTTATTGCTGCACTCCTGACTAACAAACCTCTCAAACCACCAGAGAAATTAGCACATTGGCGAGGAAGTCTTGAAGAAGGTCCTCAATGATGGGCACCTTGTAGTGGACCTATAAATATATCTTGGTCTTTACTAAGCCCATCTTGGTTTGAAGGTTTGGAGTTAGTTGACCCAAATTAGAGTAAAACTGTTTTTTCTTTGCACATGTGGCCACCTGACATCAAAATTAGTGAGACCTTTCAAAAACCCTTAGTCTTCCACCTGTCAACCTGAGGAGACAGTGGAGGTGCTCATGTTCTAAACCCCATGTGTGGTCATTCAGTTGAAGAGGTAAGCTGGCAGTGAGGTGTCCACACCCAGGCCCATCGCTGAGGTTCTCACTGAAGAGTCAACACAGTGGCATGTACACTAGTGTTATGGACGTTCAGCTTGGACCCATTAAAGAGGTTGACCAAAGAGTGGTTTAAAAAAACAAAAATACGAGACAGGATTCTATCTGATACTATGAACCATCTGTTCTGACCCTTACCTGTTTCCTACTAGTTTTTGCTTCCTGGTCCTAACTCAACACAGGAAATGTTCACTCAGCCAATCATTGACTGCAGCATTGACACTCCGGGCCCAGGGATTGGCAACATAGGCACTTCCTGTGTATGGAGACTGGACCAGGATGTAGAGATCGAGAATGGACCACAATGTGATGGGAGATAACTAAGGGTTTCTCTTATGTATGTATGTTTTTATTAAACCAGTTTAAGCTCTTTGTCAAAAATGTTTCTCCATTGGACAGCTTCTTTACCTTCATTGGTCATCTGAGTTTTTTCCTGTAAACTATCCATTTTCATTCAAGGTTTGATTCTAGTTGGGCTATGAATTTCCAATAGAGATGATCAAATATTTTGAGATTCAAATTCAGTAGATTAGCTCTTATCCTGCTGCTGGTGTCCTTCAACCTGCTGATCTTTGTTCCTCTGATCTGCTTCCCTCAAGTCCTCCAATCTGCTCCTCTTTTGTCTTCGATTCGGCTCCTCTCTGGTCTTTCTGTTTTTCTCTTGTCCTCTGATATGCTCTTTTTTGGTCCTCCAATCTGCTTCTCCACAGTTCTCTGATCTACTCCTCTCAGGTCCTCTGATCTGCTTTTCTCTGGTCCTTTGATCTGCTCCTCTTTGTCCTCTGATCTTCTCTTCTCTGGTCCTCCGATCTGCTCTTTTCTGGTCCACCGATCTGCTCTTCTCTGGACCTCCAATGTGCTGTTCTTTGGTTTTCTGATCTGCTCCTCTACAGCTCTCTGATCTGTTCATCTCCAGTCCACTGATCTGTTCCTCTCCGGTCCTCTAATATGCTTCTTTCAGGTTCTCCACCCTTCTCCTCACTAGTCTTTTGATCTGCTCAACTCAGGTCTTCCGATCTGCTCTCTTCTGGTCCTCCAATCTGCTAAGCTCATGTCTTCCAATCGCTCTTCTTTGGTCCTCCAATCTGCTCCACTGAGGTCCTTCAATCTGCTTTTCTCCGAGCCTTTGATCTGCTCCTCCAATCTGCTTTTCTCTGGTCCTCCGATCTGTTCCTCTCATGTCTTCCAATCTGCTCTTCTCTGATCCTCTGATCTGCTCCTCTCAGGTCTTCCACTCTGGTCCTCTGATCTGGTCGCCTCTTGTACTTTGATCTTCTCTTCTCTGGTCCTCTGCCATGTTACTTTCTGGTCCTCCGATCTGCTCCTCTCAGGTCTTCCACTCTGGTCCACTGATCTGCTCCCCTCTTGTACTTTGATCTTCTCTTCTCTGGTCATCTGCCATGTTACTTTCTGGTTCTCCAATCTGTTCCTCTCAGGTCTTCCAACCTGTGCCTCTATGGTCCCCTGATCTGCTCTTTTCACATCCGCTCTCTTCTGTCTTCGTTTTTCTCTTCTTTTCTAAGCCCCACACAGTTATTTGGGGTTTGACACTCATACCCCACTCATACCCCACTTGACCACGTGTGTCACAATGCACATCACGGCATGGGGCCTGGAAAAGAACAGTAGTGCCAGAGGCCCAGATATAGAAGAAGTTAGAATACAAAGGAGACGATTGGATGACCAGTGGCAGCGATAGATATATGAAGAGGGACAAAAAGTAGTAATTATAACATATCCCCTCACCCTCCCATTACCGGAACTCAAAATGAAATCCTCAAAAAATTAGATTCCGGTAAATTCTTACGAAATTCATATAATTACAATTCAATTTACTCATTTCTAATTTCTACAAATCTGGCATTCAGTTTTCTGCAAATATTAAACCCTCCCGATCATATGATTGCAGGAGTTGTGAGGCGGCGGGCAGAGCTCAGTGCTTTGTATAGTGGCTATGAATGGTACTGCAGCCTCTCTGCAATTGCAGCCTCTAGCATAGAAGGGGTTAGCGGTTTGTTTCCGCCTTTGCTGACTGTGCTTGAACATAAGAATCTCCTAGGAGAACGCGGTTCAAATGGGGCGTAAAACTAAGATTGACAGTGCGAGTCAGGCAGATCTCTCGCTAGGGTTGGCGAGGTGGGGAAGAGCTAATTCCGCTCAGGAATATTCATATTTCTCCCGTCGTGATGTTTTTTCAACTTATTGTCCGTTACATGGTATAATAGGGTAATTCGCAGTATAATGGCCATTTGGCAGGTAAAGTGGTCGGATAGAGGAACGGGAGCCATCCAACCCCCCTATATGAAGTGTGTATGAATCCTAATCCCGCTAGTCCCCTGTCGCCATCCGCGTCTCAGACAGCTGTGTGAATGGAGCGAGCTGTGTGAGTTACTTATGCTGCTCTGCGCATTTCACTCAAGCCTCAGTGCACCACATACAAGTCACAAAGTGACACCCGCTATAGGAGAACGCAGCGTTCTGCGAGGACGAGGTCCCCAGTCTCCGGGCTTCCATTATTGCTTCCATCACTTCCCTGGACAAGGCTGTTCTCGGATAACTTCTTAGTACTTGAATATAAGCTCCACAATAAAGGATCTGTTGCAATTTGTGGGTTTCAAGTGTTGAAGCTGTTGTCAATCTGCATCACTGCTGGTAAATGCAAACTCCACTAGATGGCAGCAGAGTAGAGAGAGGGCTGAAATCCTGCTCAGAGCAGACCAGCAGAACAGCAGCGAGGCTGCCACCAGGTGGCAGCAGAATAGTCAGACGAGCCGGGTCAATACCAGAGAGTAGCGAAGTACCAAGGGGAATCTAAAACACTAAGTCAGAGGAGCGCCAAAAGGTCAGTACCGGTCCGTAGCAGAAGTACAAGAAGGAAGAGACAGAATCAAGTCAGAGCCAAAGCAGAGTCGAGTATCGGGGAATCCAAACACACAGTGACACACAGAGTTGGGGTGGGAAGAGAGGAATGAACAGACCCGGGCAAAGACAGCTAAACACAGCATGACAAACTATAGTAGGGTTTTACCAGAGCCAACTACACACGGCGTAGGCAGGAAATATAACTGGCACTGCATGCAGGATGTAGCGCAGAGAAATAGCAGACCTGACACCATGAACGAGGCAGAGAAACTTAACCCCTGACATGACCAGACTGGGAAAGGAATGACCAGACCGGGAAAGGAGAAACAAGACCCAAAACCCGGTCTGGATCATGACAGCTGCTCAGAAACCCAGAATAATGTGCAGGTCATAGAGATTCTGTGCGCTCGACAGGTTTTATTCGGATCTATCCTGAATGAAAGGAAAAAGTAAAAAACATAAAATTTATGCTTAACTATTTTAGGAAGAGATTATAGTATAAATGAAAAATAGATATGTGAGGCAGTGAGGGCAATTATATACGAGGGCCTCTATGTGTTACCCGTGATGTGCACAGAAGCATACTAAACCCACTGGAGTGCATTGTAATTACAGACACTGCTATAGTTTCAATGAAAAATAAAAGAGAGTGTGGACTTGGTCAAGCTATTTGACCAACTCAGATTTAGGGAAACCTGTTATGGGCTTTTATTTTTGAAGAAATCTGCAGGATGGTAGTGGGGCGGATCTCTCCCTTCACTTCGGGTCTTGGGAGTGAAACATGTCCACGATTCCCATTTAAACTTTCAGTTAAGGGTTGGGTGTGTCAGTGTTTTGTTTGCAAGCATCAAAGAAGGAGGCTCTGTGCAGGACTGGTCTGTGTGAGTCTGAACACAGGCCAGAGGAAGCAAAGCCATTGACGCACCCATGAGTGTTAAGGCGGTGAATTCGCCCACGGCAATGGACTGATACGGATGTTCCAGCTGCTGAGGATAAAAGTTCTGGATTTACTTTGTGTGTTTCGAAAATAAAGACATTTATGTTGAACTTTCTTGGGTCACCGCCTAAATACCGCACAAACAAGAAAGCTGCTGCCTTACATATGGTGGAGAATGCGGGCAGTGTGAACTAAGGCATACCCTAAAGCAAGCTGCATGTTTGTAATTAAACCTGCAACGCTACAGCCCAGGTCTGCCAAGAAGATGGAGGAAATACTAAAACAGTTGGTCCTCTCCAATGCACAAAAGCAGCAGATTAACAGCCTGACTCTGCAGCAGATTGCGGCCCTGCACGAGGCGCCCCCACCACCAACCCCTGTCCATCTCGAGGCCCATGACAAAGTCAGAGCAGCGCTAAGGAAAATTAGTCCAGGGGAAGAACCGCAGGACGAGAGAACTTGCCAGCCTACCAGAGTACTGAAGTGGTGGCCCCTTTCCTGATGGGAGATGCCTAGAAGGCATACTTTCACCTCAGCTGTGAGGACACTCGGGACTGTGGACACCTCAAAGGTGAGATCCTTGCTCGGATGGGGATCAACACCCATGTACTGGCACAGCTGGTATATCAGTGGATATTTGTGGAGGCCTGACCCGCTAGCTCTGAGTCATTTTACTTATTGAACCTGGTAAAAAAAATGGCTTGACCAGCTTGTAAGAGCTCTGCCAGCCGCCATAAAGCACTGAGAGGGGCAAGGGGACCCGGGCAACTTAAACCAGGTAGTTAGCTGTATACAACCACCCAGGACTTCATGTGGAACTCTGCCACATTGCTGCTATCACGCCAACCCCTGCAAACCCAAAAGCCTAGAAAAGACCCACTACCCTTTGCTGGGGTCAGTCACAACCAAACCTATACTGAGGGGGTGTCCTGGAGTAAGGATGGCAGAAGTCCAGTTTCCCCTAAACTAGTCTTGTGGACTAGCATTGCTGTCACTATCAGGTGTCTGCCAACCGCCCCCTAACTGCAGGTTTACTTGCTGGGTATCAATTTATGCCCAGGACGCCTACCCTGTGAGCACCGTTGCCGCAGCGGGTGAACCCCATTGCGTGTCAATAAACACCGAGCAGAGGCTCTCTTAGATTCAGGAATTGTTTGGAAGAGACTTGCCCCTGTTCTGGTCTCTGTGAGAGAGCAAAATTAACCCTCCCAGGGTAAAAGCCTGTCCGGGCGCAGAACCCGAAGATACCGAGTCAGAGATACTTGCCAGAGGGGTTACCCTCATAGGGAAAGAGTGTAAACCCGATAGGTTTTCCCGAGAAGTATTGGCTGCTATGACTAAAACAGCTTAACTGTTAGAAACACGTCAGCAGGGTTTTGTTGCTTTTATGTCCAATTTGTATTACATTTTAGTGAGTTGGACTAATAAAGTCAGAATGCTTTCTATCCACTAAAGTTCTGTGTTCGTTGCAGTATTATAGTAGTTATATTCTTGTACATAGGAGCAGTATTATAGTAGTTATATTCTTGTACATAGGAGCAGTATTATAGTAGTTATATTCTTGTACATAGGGGGCAGTATTATAGTAGTTATATTCTTGTACATAGGGGCAGTATTATAGTAGTTATATTCTTGTACATAGGAGCAGTATTATAGTAGTTATATTCTTGTACATATGGGCAGTATTATAGTAGTTATATTCTTGTACATAGGGGCAGTATTATAGTAGTTATATTTTTGTAAATAGGGGCAGTATTATAGTAGTTATATTCTTATACATAGGGGCAGTTTTATAGTAGTTATATTCTTGTATATAGGAGCATTATTATAGTAGTTATATTCTTGTGTATAGGAGCAGTATTATAATAGTTATATTCTTGTACATAGGGGCAGTATTATAGTAGTTATATTCTTGTACATAGGGGCAGTATTATAGTAGTTATATTCTTATACATAGGGGCAGTATTATAGTAGTTATATTCTTGGACATAGGGGCAGTATTATAGTAGTTATATTCTTATACATAGGAGCAGTTTTATAGTAGTTATATTCTTGTACATAGGAGCAGTATTATAGTAGTTATATTCTTGTACATAGGGGGCAGTATTATAGTAGTTATATTCTTGTACATAGGAGCATTATTATAGTAGTTATATTCTTGTATATAGGAGCAGTATTATAGTAGTTATATTCTTGTACATAGGGGCAGTATTATAGTAGTTATATTCTTGTACATAGGAGCAGTATTACAGTAGGTATATTCTTGTACATAGGGGCAGTATTATAGTAGTTATATTCTTGTACATAGGAGCAGTATTATAGTAGTTATATTCTTGTACATAGGGGCAGTATTATAGTAGTTATATTCTTGTACATAGGAGCAGTATTATAGTAGTTATATTTTTGTAAATAGGGGCAGTATTATAGTAGTTATATTCTTGTACATAGGAGCAGTATTATAGTAGTTATATTTTTGTAAATAGGGGCAGTATTATAGTAGTTATATTCTTGTACATAGGAGCAGTATTATAGCAGTTATATACTTGTATATAGGGGGCAGTATTAGTTATATTCTTGTACATAGGGAACAATATTACAGTAGGTATAGCATTTAGCGTTGATACAAGCACATGTGGACAACATATAGTTTGCAGTGCAGCTAATTCAATGATCATTACTCTGCAATCTCCAGGATGATGCCTCTGACGAGTATAATAGAGAAGAGTTTTCCAAAAATGAGTTCATTAACATTGGAGTTATTACAGATTTTGCATCTGCTCGGTGTGTAAGTGTTACGTTTATTGGTTTAGTGATATCGCCCATCAGTAACTCCACCGTAGGAACGCACACGGATTACCGGTCTCCCTGGCACAGCTTAGCTCTAGACTCATCCATTTGATTCTACTTTTTGAGTCTCACAACAAACCTTTAATTCTTCTTGGCTGCTCGATGATAGGTTAGTGCGCGGATCTGTGGGTAGAGATTAGCTTCCAATTAATTCTCGTAATTAATTCTAAATCAGTCTTTCTGTCAATCCACGTGTGTACGTCTCCGCAAGATGAATTATCCATCCTACAAACATCAGACCTTTTCTCTCCGCTGCTTCTAAAGTCGACTTCACATGCAAATTCAGAACTCTACTTCATTCAGTTCAGTCTCCGTTTTGTGAATTCAGGCAAATAAAGGGAGACTATTACAAAATGGGATTTAGATTTCCTGTCAAAGATTAACTCAATAGGTTTCACCAAATGCCTTCTAAGGGGACAATGTGGGAAACTCAAGTGAACAACCCCAAAACATTCAAGAAGATCAATGTCCTTTGTGGCTACTCCCCATCTTCTCAGATGCCTCCAAAAGTGGAAAGGATTTACCAACAGAATCAAGGAGACGGAAAAACTGTTGAATTTAATCTATAAAGGGAACCCAGTAACTTAAAAGAACCTCTCTAGATTTAGGCATGAGTATGATCACCTATCAAAGCGAAAGTAGTAGTCACACTTTTGCCAAATCCATAGTTAGGTTTTAACATGAAGAATGCATGTCCATTGCCCATCGAGGCAGCCATTTTTTGTATAGTTTTTTAAAGGACAATTTCCTCATGAAACAGTACATGTTTTGTATATATTCTCCAGTTGACCCCCTTTTGTCTTCGTGCATACCCAAATCTGAGAACTAAGCAAAATTCTCTCCAGGTACTGATTGAAGCTGTTCTGGTCTGAAATTGTGTTGTGGAACGCACAGACTCATTAGTCACGTCTTTTGTGACGCAAGATCTAGTAGTTTTGGTTACTCTTCGTAAGGGAGATCTGTTGGACTACTTGAACAGAGACTTGTGGTCGAAATAAGTTTCATGGTGACAGGGTCTACCAAAGAGCGTGACACAGGTAAAAAGGACGACTGTTGGAGCCATCAGAAGAAGAGCCAATGGCATCTCCTACCAGAGAGGACTAGGAGAGTTTTCTAAATAACAAGTTTCTCTACAGCCTTAAGCTATTGGCTGTAGAAAAAAAGGTTTCTTCCCAGTTGTCCATCTGAAATGGGAAAACTGGAGTGATCTGGTGTGTGAGCACAGGAGGGATATGGAGAATAAACTTAACACCTAGTAATGAATCATCCTGCAATTGACTGTAGGTCAAGGAGAGAAAGCCAGCACAGCCAAAGTATGAACTGAAAATCTAGTAAGGAACCACCCTGCTATTGACAGAGACCCAATGAGAGGAAAGCCACCAAAGTCAAGAAATTACCCGAGTATCTAGTAAGGAATCACCATGCTATTGACAGAGAGCCAAGGAGAGGAAAGCCACCAAAGCCAAGGAATTACCCGAGTATCTAGTAAGGAATCACCCTGCTATTGACAGAGAGCCAAGGAGAGGAAAGCCACCAAAGCCAAGGAACTAACTGAATATCTAGTAAGGAACCACCCTGCTCTTGACAGAGAGCCAAGGAAGGAAACCCACCAAAGTCAAGAAATTAAACGAGTATTTAGTAAGGAATCACCATGCTATTGACAGAGAGCCAAGGAGAGGAAAGCCACCAAAGCCAAGGAACTAACTGAATATCTAGTATGGAATCACCATGCTCTTGACAGAGAGCCAAGGAAGGAAAGCCACCAAAGTCAAGGAATTAACCCAATCTCTAGTAAGGAATCACCATGCTATTGACAGAGAGCCAAGGAGGGGAATGCCACCAAAACCAAAGAATTAACAAAAAATATCTAGTAAGGAACCATCTTGCTATTGACAGAGAGCCAAGGAAGTAAAGCCACCAAAGCCAAGGAATTAACCGAATATCTAGTAAGGAACCACCCTGCGATTAACAGAAAGCCAAGGAAGGAAAGCCAGCAAAGCCGAGGAATGAACTGAATATCTAATAAGGAACCACCCTGCTATTGACAGAGAGCCAAGGAAGGAAAGCCAGCAAAGCCAAGAAATTAACCGAATATTTAGTATGGAATCACCATGCTATTGACAGTGAGCCAAGGAGAGGAAAGCCACCAAAGCCAAGGAATTAACCCAATATCTAGTAAGGTACCACCATGCTATTGACAGAGAGCCAAAGAGAGGAAAGCCACCAAAGCCGAGGAATGAAACGAATATCTAGTAAGGAATCATCATGCTATTGACAGAGAGCCAAGGAAGGAAAGCCACCAAGGCCAAGGAATTAGCAGAATATCTAGTAAGGAATCACCATGCTATTGACAGAGAGCCAAGGAAGGTAAGCCACCAAAGCCAAGGAATTAATCGAATATCTAGTAAGGAACCACCATGCTATTGACAGAGAGCCAAGGAAGGAAAGCCAGCAAAGCCGAGGAATGAATCGAATATCTAGTAAGGAATCATCATGCTATTGACAGAGAGCCAAGGAGAGGAAAGCAACCACAGCCAACCAGTTGCCATCAGTACAAACCACACTGATGTTTTACAGTTTTTGCATAGTTCAAGTACTGTACCTTCCTGTGGAACGAGTTGTAAGATTCTCCTTTAGTTGTTGTGTCCATAAGTTGCTACCAAGGGACTCTGTTTCTGTAATCCCATTCAACATTCGGAGCTGTCCATCCTAGGTCAGAAGGGTAAGGCACGTCTTCTTTCTGCTTATGTGTTGCAGAATGTCCATGACTATGTTCAGTGCAATTGTTATTTGATAAGAGACGAAAAAAAGGGTCATGTAGACTAAGATGCAAGGGCGATGGAGAAATAACTGGGCCATCTTGTCTTTTTTCTTTAACCTATTAATAATCCCAAAATATCCAGGATGCTTCTGAAAAGAGGAAAGCCATTCCGGACAAGTTTTAAGATCTCATAAGACCTTCTGAAAATCAGGAATTTTTTAAAGTTTACTTGCTCGTTAAAGGGGTTTTCCCACGAAGTAAGTTAATTTGAATCAGTATCTTAATAAATACACAATTTAATGTGTTTAAAAAAAATGTTCCTGTGCTGAGATAATCTTATAAATGTGCCTGTGCTGTGTAATGGCCGTGTCTGAAGGTGCAGTGACATGGTCTGATCATACCACAGCTCCTGGGCAGGAGAGGACGGAAAAAAGTATACAGACAGTACAACAGGGGAGCACTGCTGATTTTTTCTTTGAGGTAGAACATTGCTTAAAAAACAGACAGTGAAATGTTTTACCTCACAGAAAGAGTTGCCATGTAATGTATGTATACTCTTTTGCTTCCTCCCCTGCCGAGGAGATGTGATATGATCAGACCATGTTCCTGTACAGTCAGACACAACCATTACACAGTACACAGCAGGGGCACATTTATAAGATTATCTCAGCACAGAAACATTTAATTTAAACCCATCCAATTGTGGAAATTATTATTATTCCGAGATCTATTGATTAAAATATACATAGTTTGTGAGAAAACCCCCTTTAACTTCTCGAGACGTCGGAAGCCAAGACTTTAGGTAATTGGACAGTGGGCATGGTGTGGACAAAGAATTGGCAAGGAGGAGTGAGGCATATAAAGGTGGGTGGCCAGGAACAAAAATATTCAGTGGTGCTTACATTATTTATCTTCTCCTGGATAGCAACTTCCAAAAGTTGACACATATGCCTGTTATTTGCTACAGAAACCACAACCATTGACTCTGTACGAGGGCCACACGTAATCTGAGACCTACTAATGCCGACATGCCATTTTACTTTTCCCAACCCTTCAATCTCGTCAAATTTCAGAGCTCCACCAGATCTCTAGGTCATAGACTATACTCTTGTTTCCCACCGCGTCTCTTGCGCTGAAGCCGAATATTTGCATTTTACAAGCTCCAGGCTGCCATTGAAGTGGTAAATAGAAGGTTTGAGCACAGCATTAGCAAATTGAATCCGACAAAAACCCAAATAAAAGCTCTTATTTCCCCCTTCCTTCTTTTTCGACCTACTCTTGAAAAAGTATTAATGACTTTGTGAGACGTTTACATGTGGCTTTGACTTTCCCTTCTCCTGTTAAATAATGAAACGCATAATCAATAAAGCAGTAAAACATTAATAAGCCAATGATTTGCCGGAGCACAAATCTCCGCACGCTGCATTAGTTGTGACGCCAGCTGAAAACACTCGGGTGTCACTTGGATCTTGAATGCTGAAATAAGCATTGCACTAGAATTTCTACTAGAGTGGGCGAGAGTACGAAGCGACGACCCTTCTCCAGAAAGTGTCCATCAAATGAACCTCAGATTCAGAGTCATAGCTTCAAGATCCTGAGTTGTAACCCAAAAATTGTAATAGGTGCCGCCTGTCTACCAGGTGCCACATTGGTTTCTTCTTCTATGTAGTCCACCTTATACTCAATGTGGACGACCCTTCTCTGGAAAGTTTCCATCTAATGAACCTCAGATACAAAGTCATAGTTTCAAGATCCTGAGTTTTAGCCCAAAATTTGTAATAGGGGCCTCCTGTCTACCAGGTGCCACATTGGTGTCTTCTTCTAAGTAGTCTACTTTATACTCAATGTGGATGACCCTTCTCTGGAAAGTATCCATTGACTAAACCTCAAATTCAGAGTCATAGCTTCAAGATCCTGAGTCGTAACCCAAAATTTGTAATAGGTGCCTCATTCGTACCAGGTGCCACGTTGGTGTCTTCTACGTAGTCCACCTTATACTCAATGTGGAGGACCCTTCTCCGGAAAGTGTTCATCGAATGAACCTCAGATTTAGAGTCATAGCTTCAAGTTCCTGAGTCGTAACCCAAAATTTGTAGTAGGTGCCGCCTGTCTACCAGGTGCCACATTGGTTTTTTCTTCTACGTAGTCCACCTTATACTCAATGTGGACGACCCTTTTCTGGAAAGTGTCCATCGAATGAACCTCAGATTCAGAGTCATAGTTTCAAGATCCTGAGTCGTAGCCCAAAATTTGTAATAGGGACCTCCTGTCTACCAAGATCCATATTGGTGTCTTCTTCTAAGTAGTCTACTTTATACTCAGTGTGGACGACCCTTCTCCGGAAAGTGTCCATCGAATGAACCTCAGATTCAGAGTCGTAGCTTTAAGTTCCTGAGTCATAGCTCAAAATTTGTAATAGGGGCCTCCTGTCTACCAGGTGCCACGTTTGTGTCTTCTTCTACGCAGTCCACCTTATACTCATACTGTGGACAGTAAAACAGTACAGCAGTCACAATATTTCAGTTTATAGTTATAATTCCCTTGATACCTAATTAATGCTAGGTGATAGTAAGTAATTAATTTATTTCGCAGATATACATTTGTTGCAGCAATTGAATGGGCGTTCCCAGCGATATCACTCATACTCCGGAGGCCTAATTAATGTCGGGTAATAGGAAAATACCTTCTGTGCCGATAAACAGCTCAGCAGCTGATGAGCAGGAAATTATCACTGAGATTGCAAGGATACATTTATCTCGAAGGGATGGGCGGCCCCGGTAGTATTTCCTCTGCTATTCTGAGCCTCATTAATGTGGATTTATAGGAGGAAATCAATATGTTACAATAATTTAGCTATAATTCTCCGACCAACAATTGGTCAACAATCAAAGGTCCAACATTGTGAGCTGATCAATTACCTTGTGGTGGAGATATTTGCTCCTCGCCCCTTGTCCTTTGCAAGTGGTAGTTCAGATACTCCATTATTTTATACGTTAGGATTCTCGATATTCAAACATTTCATTTTGTTAAAAGTGTCCTCTGGTGATAAGCTGATCACAAAGTCCGGTCCTCCAGATAGAGACAAGTCAGGTCCTCCTGAGAGTCGTTCTTTGTAGCTGCTCTCCTCTGTCCAATAGATCAGGATTCTAAACTTATAACCCTTCACTTATTCCAAAATTCTCCCAAAATGTTTTTTTCTAAACTGAATATGGTACTTTGAAGGGACTTTAACCACATTTGCCTGCTCTCCTAGAATATCCTAGAGGCTTCCACAAAAAAGGAGACCTCCCAGACTCCCAAGAAGCTCCAAGAAATTGCTGTCCTGGATGATACCAGATGGGGCCCTGAAGTCCAAATGTGATTTTATGGTGCAGGAAATTGGACATAGAAGAAACGTGGAATGGATATGTAGAATCGTGGTTTGGGAACAGAAGGCATGGACGCAGAAAACTTTCTGGCAGTGACCAAGCCCATCCCCGAAAGTTGGTGTATATTTGATGATGCATAAAAGAGGACATCAGTGTTTGATCAGCAAGACACTGACTCTTAAAGCCACCCATATACTGCAGCCTAACGTTGGCTGAATCCATCGAAAACGACAAGCTTGGCAAGGCCGTCTAAGTAGTTTGGAGAAGTCAGATGATATCGGGAAAAATATGGATAATGCATATCCGATTCCAGATTGCCTATCCTTTTGTTCTTGGCAAGATAAGCTACCGCCAGAGGAATCCACATAAGAGCGCTTGTCAGAACGACTGCTCTTGTGTATCGAGCAGTCGGGAGACATAGCTGCTGGCGAAACCAACGTTCGTCTCACAGGGGCTCCTTAACACTAGAAGTCCCAGAGAGGGGTCATTTAACATTTCTACCTTTGGAAGCTTTGGAGCTCGAAATTTCTGGGATTTCTAGTGTTAAAACTCCAGCTGATTGGCAGAGTGAAGATTTCTGCAGCACTCTAGTGATACTATGTTGATTACACAGCCACAGTGCCAGACATACATACAGTATGTGATTCTTCCTATTGCTGCAGTTCAGTCCCAGGCACAGCCCAGCCAAGTCAGTTCTTCAAGGATTACACATGGATGGTTCACTCTATGTTTACCTAACAGAAAATCCCTAAAAAGAATCCCTTTAAGGCTCTTGATTAAAATTAAGGCAAAGCTGTGAGTAAAAAGTAACAGGTTTTCGTAAAACAGAGATAAACCACGATAACTTGTGCATCCGCTGGCATGTGATGGTGACGAGACGAGAGTAATCTTGATCTGGGCACCGTATACAGTACTCCCTGGTGTTTGCACCTGAACAGTATGGCACACGTGCCCCTGTATTTGTGGTAGAGAGGGGGGTACATACTTGTTTTGTAAATGTCACTGAGCTTATATGAAGCAGGCAGCTGCTGGGAAAGAAGCCATTTTGCTCCAGGACCAGGACGGCACAGTTGGCATTCAGTAGTTTAGTGAATAAATTAAGGAATAGTTGACTCCGTTGACAAAAATACTTCACTGTACCCAAGAACACGTACATTCCGCCCTGCTCCATGTGTAGATGACTGAGGAGCATCGGCCCTAACATTAACTCTTATAACAGTGGAGTATTCCTAGGCGTAACCAGATAGGCACAACTAACCCATACTTTACAACTTTTCTAAAAAGTCTAGAGTGCGGTATGTGTGAAGGTTGGAAAAGAGCTCCTGAACCTCTTCTGAAGACCCGTGTGTTTCAATGTTATGAAAAATGTATTTTATTACATGTGTTCTCCTCTGGGAGGCTGGGCTGACATGGTTAACTGTAGGGCCGGCCCATAGTTGGGAAGGGGTAAGTGGTTAACTGTAGGGCCAGCCCATAGTTGGGATGGGGTAAGTGGTTAACTGTAGGGCCAGCCCATAGTTGGGAAGGGGTAAGTGGTTAACTGTAGGGCCGGCCCATAGTTGGGAAGGGGTAAGAGGGATGTGAGTGTTAGTTTTCCTTTAGTTAGGAGTTGTTGGTGAAACAGAGACTAGAAAGGAAAACCCTGGGAGGAAGGTGATCATCACCGGGGTGTGCAAGAAGAAATCAGAGTAAAACGGAGCCAGTTCGGCATGAGATCTTCAGTGGTGGCAGTGTTCTTCCTTAAGCAGTCAATGGGGGAAGACCCACAGTAAGAGACTATCAGCATTGTAGTACATGCAATCTTGCCTTGCGCAGGCATGTACTATGGAGGACAGAGAATGAGTTCAATCCAATATTGCAGCCAGCATGCAGCCAGCGGGTAAGGAAAGGGTGAATCAAACACCCGAAAACCCCGCCCCTATGGCTGAAGATTGTTCCCTCCAAATTCAGGTGACAGAGTCCCTTTAATAATTAATTCCATTACCTGGTGTGCAATACTAAGGAAATCCTGAAGACTTGATGAGTTGGGGCCGTGAGGACTGGAGATTAGGAAAGACTGGACTAACACATTTGTGTGAAAGGAGCAAGACATGCTGCTGATGTAATGTGGTCCTGTTCCAGCACCTCACTGTCTATGGACTTTGTGCATATAGAGTCTGGTGTGGGCGGGGTCAGCGGTTGTGTGGGTGGGCTCAGCTGTGGTGTGGGCGGGGTTAGCTTTCTCAGCTCTGCTTCATACTAAATCTAAAAGCTGTGATTGTGTCAGAACAGATACACCCAGTAAACTAAGTGATACATCATTGGATTCAGCTTCTCTTTCTCTACGTTATGCTGCTCTCAGATGAGGTAGCAAAAATCTGCTGACTGATTGCCTTTACTCTGATCTGAACTGTGAAAAAAACGTTTTGTTCATCCCATCTGTCTTTAGTGGTAGTGGGGATTGACTGGCAATTATCCTGTCCTTCAGGGCTTATCACCAGGGTCAGGTGGGGATTAAGTATCCTGCTTGCCGATAGGTACGGAACCTACATAGGGACGATAGGGCAGACAGGGTGATGTTAGATCTGCCTAGGGGTCTCCTCTTCCCTTTTCCCTAGTGTTCGGTTCCCTTTCCCTTATGCCTTCGTGTTGCACTTAGCATTTCCTACACATTGCATGACAACTGCGCTCCCCGTGAACACCTCCATGAAGACCAAGGAGACCTCCAAACACCACCATGAAAACTGATATCTCCAAACACCACCATGAAGATCAAGGAGATCTCCAAACACCACCATGAAGACCAAGGAGATCTCCAAACACCACCATGAAAACTGAGGAGATCTCCAAACACCACCATGAAGATCAAGGAGATCTCCAAACACCACCATAAAGACCAAGGAGATCTCCAAACACCGCCATGAAGACCAAGGAGATCTCCAAACATCACCATGAAGTCTAAGGCAATCTCCAAACACCACCATGAAGAACGAGGAGATCTCCAAACACCGCCATGAAGACCAAGGAGATCTCCTAACAACATCAAGAAGATCTCCAAACACCACCATGAAGATCAAGGAGGTCCCCAAACACCGCCATGAAGACCAAGGAGATCTCCAAACACCACCATGAAGATCAAGGAGATCTCCAAACACCGCCATGAAGACCAAGGAGATCTCCAAACAACACCATGAAGACTAAGGCAATCTCCAAACTAGTCAGGGTTGTGTTATAAAAATATCCCAATCTCTGATGATCCCCATACCACCATCAAATTCAAAGTTCAAGATGCTTCAGTGGTGCTTGGGATATTTGCCACCTCCTCTGGAAATCCGGGAGGTATACCCTTCATGTAGTAGTCTCTAAGAGACTTGGCAAGTATGAGCTACCATGTTGGCCTTGATCAAACGGCTATGACAATCTGTTAATATCTTCAAGACTCAAAATTAGCACTAACTTGCTTCCAACAAGATCTACAAAAACTCAGTTTACCTCTACAATGAGTTGGTTCAAAGTCATGAAGATATCACCAATATGTCTTCATTCTTGGTGAAATATTTGCTTATCTAGCCCCCTTTCGTTTTAACAGTAGGAAAATCAAGAGAAATACTGAAATAATACCGCCATAATTAGTGCCTTACTACAGCCGAGTCCTGGTGAGAGAGGCTACAAGAGAGGAACATTGAGATGTCCTGCTATATAACATCATGGTGTAGAAAGGTCAGTACTACTGTATATAGTACCTATATAATATGACTAGCATTAATGCCGGTACCATATGGAGCCTGCGTAACAGTGTCAGTCTCTGGTCACATTACACTAATGACCTCTTCTTAATATAAATTCTAGGAAAAGCTCTACACTTTGCGATACATATTATTTTTAGTGGTATCCTGAAATACTTGGCCCAAATAAGACGCTCTGTTGGGCTTTATGGAGTAAATGGAGTCCTGTATATGCCCACATATACAGTAGTGTCATATACTGCTCACATAATAGTTTCAACAAGAGTCCAAAGAGCAGCACTACTAAATAATACTGTTACCAGTGCGAAAGAAAATTATTCCATTTGGTGCAAAACCAGTATCACACAGTATATTGTACTCTACAATACGGCTAGTGGTGACATACTATGACCATACAGAGCCCATACTCGAGTCTTTAGTCTACCGCCATCAATAATACTAAGCAGTGCCGAATAAGAATGCCATACGGTACTAGTGTCCAATTTCTATTTAAATAATACCGCAGTTTGTATTATGATATTTTCAACAATAGTGACAATATTGCTTGGCTGGTTGAAACTTCTGTACTTTAAGGACCCCGGGTATATATACGCTAGACAAAGATAACACAAGTAATCACAAAATGCAGTTTATAAATGAAGGTCTTTATTATTAAGAGAGAAAGAAATCCAAACCTACAGGGTCCTGTGTGAAAAAGTTATTGCCCCCTAAGCCAAATAACTGGTTGGGCCGCCCTTAGCTGCAACAACTGCAATCAAACGTTTGCGATAACTGGCAATGAGTCTATTACAACGCTCTGGAGGAGCTTTGGCCACTCATCTTTGCAGAATTTTTGTAATCCAGCCACATTGGAGAGTTTGCGAGCATGAACCGCCTGTTTAATGTCATGCCACAACGTCTCAATCGGATTAAGGTCAGGACATCGACTAGGCGACTCCAAAGTCTTACTTATGTTCTTCTTAAGCCATGCAGAGGTGGATTTGCTGGTGTGGTTTGGATCATTGTCCTGCTGCATATCCCAAGTGCGCTTCAGCTTGAGGTCATGAACAGATGGACGGACATTCTCCTTCAGGATATTTTGGTAGACAGCAGAATTCATGGTTCCTTTTACAACAACAAGTATTCTAGATCCTGACGCAGCAAAAAAGCCCCAGACCATCACACTACCACCACCACCACCATATTTTACTGTTGGTATGATGTTCCTTTTCTGAAATGCTGTGTTACTTCTATACCAGATGTAATGAGACATACACCTTCCAAGAAGTTCAACTCCATAGAATATTCTCCCAAAAGTCTTGGGGATCATCAAGATATTTTCTGGCAAACCTGAGATGAGCTTTTATGTTCTTATTGCTTAGCAGTGGTTTTCGTCTTGGAACTCTGCCATGCAGGCCATTTTTGCCCAGTCTCTTTCTTATGGTGGAGTCCTGAACACTGACCTTAACTGAGGCAAGTGAGGCCTGCAGTTCTTCGGATGTTATTGTGCGGTCTTTTGTGACCTCTTGGATGAGTCGTCGCTGCGCTCTTGGTGGTAATTTTGGTCGGCCGGCCACACCTGGGAAGGTATAATGGCTCTCACTGTTGTTTGATGGAGTCCCAAAGCTTGAGAAATGGCTTCATAGCCTTTTCCAGACTGATAGATATCAATTACGTTGTTTCTCATTTGTTCCAGAATTTCTTTGGATCATGGCATGATGTCTAGCTTTTGAGGATCTTTTTGTCAACTTCAGGCAGGTCCTATTTAACTGCATTCTTGATTGAGAACAGGTGTGGCAGTAATCAGGCCTGGGTGTGGCAAGGGAATGTGAACTCAGCTTCCCAAATATGTGATAAACCACAGTTAATTTATGCTTTACGGGGGAGGGACAATCACTTTTTCACACAGGGCCCTGTAGGTTTGGATTTCTTACCTCCATTTATAAACTTGATTTTGTGATTACTTGTGTTGTCTTTGTCAAATATTTATATTTGTTTGATGATCTGAAACTTTTAAGTTTGACAAACATGCAAAAGAATAGGAAATCAGGAAGGGGGCAAACACTTTTTCACACAACTGTATAATTTTTTTTATCCATCTTTAGCAGCCAGGGGGTTAACACTCCTTCTTCGATGCATTGAATATTGTCAGGCGGTTTCCCCTCCCCCATACATTTATAACACCCTCGGCTTTTCACTTTATTTTCACCCATAATCATTATGTAAATGAAGTAATTCACATTCGCTTTTCGTTTAGCGCATTATGGGCACGTGAAAAACATTTCATCCTCCGAAAGAACGACGGCGTAGGGTAATAACGACTTAGCGCCATAATTGTATTATACCTCAATTAAAATAGTTTGAGCAAAGCTGTCTCAAGTGGGCGACCAAACAGCTGCACAACTCCTCCAAACCGCCATCATTACCCCCGTAAAGTATGACTGCTACCAACCTAGCCGAGGAGCAGCCGAAAGAGAGGAGAGCGGGTTAGAAAAGAAGACTCCCGAAATATACAGACATCACAGTACATAAGATCTTAATCTTACAGAACATTCATCCCATCAGATATATCATAAGATCGCATGTGCATGGCCACAACACACCTGATATACAAATACTAGATTGTGTAATACAATACCGCATACAGCAACATACCGTGTAGTACTGCAGTTATATTCTTGTACATAGGAGCAGTATTATAGTAGTTATATTCTTGTACTTAGGAGCAGTATTATAGTAGTTATATTCTTGTACATAGGGGCAGTATTATAGTAGTTATATTCTTGTACATAGGGGCAGTATTATAGTAGTTATATTCTTGTATATAGGAGGCAGTATTATAGTAGTTATATTCCTGTACTTAGGAGCAGTATTATAGTAGTTATATTCTTGTACATAGGAGCAGTATTATAGTAGTTATATTCTTGTACATAGGGGCAGTATTATAGTAGTTATATTCTTGTACATAGGAGCAGTATTATAGTAGTTATATTCTTGTACATAGGAGCAGTATTATAGTAGTTATATTCTTGTATATAGGGGCAGTATTATAGTAGTCATATTCTTGTACATAGGGGCAGTATTATAGTAGTTATATTCTTGTACATAGGAGCAGTATTATAGTAGTTATACTCTTGTACATAGGGGCAGTATTATAGTAGTTATATTCTTGTACATAGGAGCAGTATTATAGTAGTTATATTCTTGTACATAGGAGCAGTATTATAGTAGTTATATTCTTGTATATAGGGGCAGTATTATAGTAGTTATATTCTTGTACATAGGAGCAGTATTATAGTAGTTAAATTCTTGTACATAGGGGCAGTATTATAGTAGTTATATTCTTGTACATAGCAGCAGTATTATAGTAGTTATACTCTTGTACATAGGAGCAGTATTATAGTAGTTATATTCTTGTACATAGCAGCAGTATTATAGTAGTTATATTCTTGTACATAGGAGCAGTATTATAGTAGTTATACTCTTGTACATAGGAGCAGTATTATAGTAGTTATATTCTTGTACATAGGGGCAGTATTATAGTAGCTATATTCTTGTACATAGGGGCAGTATTATAGTATTTCTATTCTTGTACATGGGGCAGTATTATAGCAGTTATATTCTTGTATATAGGGGCAGTATTATAGCAGTTATATTCTTGTACATAGGAGCAGTATTATAGTAGTTATATTCTTGTACATAGGGGCAGTATTATAGTAGTTATATTCTTGTACATAGGGGCAGTATTATAGTAGTTATATTCTTGTACAAAGGAGCAGAATTATAGTAGTTATATTCTTGTACATAGGGGCAGTATTATAGTAGTTATATTCTTGTACATAGGAGCAGTATTATAGTAGTTATATTCTTGTACATAGGAGCAGTATTATAGTAGTTATATTCTTGTACATGGGGGCAGTATTATAGTAGTTAT
The DNA here is from genome assembly GCF_032444005.1 of Ranitomeya imitator. Lineage (NCBI taxonomy): Eukaryota > Metazoa > Chordata > Amphibia > Anura > Dendrobatidae > Ranitomeya > Ranitomeya imitator. The sequence continues at coordinate 16,009,659 of NC_091285.1, read as the reverse complement.
ATTCTTGTACATAGGGGCAGTATTATAGTAGTTATATTCTTGCATATAGGAGCAGTATTATAGTAGTTATATTCTTGTACATAGGGGCAGTATTATAGTAGTTATATTCTTATACATAGGGACAGTATTATAGTAGTTATATTCTTGCATATAGGAGCAGTATTATAATAGTTATATTCTTGTATATAGGGGGCAGTATTATAGTAGTTATATTGTACATAGGGGGCAGTGTTATAGTAGTTATATTCTTGTACATAGGGGCAGTAATATAGTAGTTATATTCTTATACATAGGGACAGTATTATAGTAGTTATATTCTTGTACATAGAGGCAGTATTATAGTAGTTATATTGTTGTACATAGAAGCAGTATTATAGTATTTCTATTCTTGTACATAGGGGCAGTATTATAGCAGTTATATTCTTGTACATAGGATCAGTATTATAGTAGTTATATTCCTGTACATAGGAGCAGTATTATAGTAGTTATATTCCTGTACATAGGAGCAGTATTATAGTAGTTATATTCTTGTACATAGGAGCATTATTATAGTATTTCTATTCTTGTACATAGGGGCAGTATTATAGCAGTTATATTCTTGCATATAGGAGCAGTATTATAATAGTTATATTCTTGTATATAGGGGGCAGTATTATAGTAGTTATATTGTACATAGGGGGCAGTATTATAGTAGTTATATTCTTGTACATAGGGGCAGTATTATAGTAGTTATATTCTTATACATAGGGACAGTATTATAGTAGTTATATTCTTGTACATAGAGGCAGTATTATAGTAGTTATATTGTTGTACATAGAAGCAGTATTATAGTATTTCTATTCTTGTACATAGGGGCAGTATTATAGCAGTTATATTCTTGTACATAGGATCAGTATTATAGTAGTTATATTCTTGTACATGGTGCTGTATCATAGTAGTTATATTCCTGTACTTAGGAGCAGTATTATAGTAGTTATATTCTGAGTAGACGTGCTGCAGAGACCGGAGCAGCAGGGGAGCGAGCAGTATTGAGTATATTTCTTTTCTTTTTTCTTTAAAATCAGTGAGTACATGATGGCTGTAATACTGGAGGACTATGAGATGTGCATTATACTATATGTACTCTATGGAGGGCTGCATTATACTCTATATGGGGAGTTGGATTCTCTATGGGGAGCTGCATTATACTCTATGGGAGGGTCTGCATTATACTCTGGGGGGCTGCATTATACTCTATGGAGGGGTTGCATTATACTCTACTGGGGGCTGCATTATGCTCTATGGAGGGGTTGCATTATGCTATATGAAGAGAGGGCTGTATTATACTCTATGGGGAGGGGCTGCATTATCCTATATGGGGGCTGCTGAGTAAACGCTTCAGAGATGGCGCAGCAGGGGAACGAGGAGTATTGAGTATATTTTTTTTTAAATCAGTGAGTTTGTGGTGGCCATAATACTGTAGGACTATGAGATGTGCATTATACTAAATGTACTCTATTGGGGGCTGCATTGTACTCTATATGTGGAGCTGGATTATTCTCTATGGGGGAGCTCTATTATACTCCATGGGCTGCTGCGTTATACTTCATGGGGAGGGGCTGCATTATACTTTATGGGTGGGCTGAATGATACTATATGAGGGGGCTGCATCATACTCTATGGGGTGCTGCTTTATACTCTGTGGGGGGACTGCATTACACTCTATGGGGGGCTGCATTATACTCTATGGAGAGCTGAATTACACACAAGCCCCCCGAGGAAGCCATCAGCGTGAAACGTGCGTTGCGGCTTTGGACAGTGCATGCATCCCATACATGCCCCACATGGGTAAGCACTATGTACAGCACTTTCCATAGACACTTGGCACTTTATCTTAATTGGTACGTTTTATCTATGTGCAGTTTAGCTTTTGTACCTTGAGCACCCCACAGGTATTAAATACCCCTTTAGACACTGGCCAGATTTGCATGACTTATTTACAAATTGTTGGGGTTACTTTATCTGTGTTCCCTGGGACAGCTAAACTGGCAGTGCCCTAGATACATTACTTTTTGATTTTGCTGTTCCAGTGCAGTGCCATTTTTAGCAGGACATGGTTGTCAGGTGCGGCGTTTTTTTGTCCTCGTGCCATCACCAGCTATCCATTCAAATTACTGAACTTTTTTACTTGTTTTGTCTGTATATTTGTTTAATAAAATGTTGTATATTTTATTAAAATTCACAGTTTCTGATTTTTGGGGCGTCATACTCCATATTTCTGTATAGGATTTATTATATTCTGGGGTGATGCATTATACTCTATGGATGGCTGAATTATACTTGGGGTGCTGCATTATACTCTATGGGGGCTGCATTATACTCTATTGGGGGCTGCATTATGTTCTATGTTGTGTTGCATTATACTTTATGAGGGTGTGGCTGCATTATACTCTATGAAGGTGTGGCTGCATTATACTCTATGGGGAGTGGATCAGCATTGTACTCTATGGTGTGGGTCTGCATTATACTCTATGGGGGCTGCATCATACTCTATGGGGGCTGCATTATACTCTAGGGGGGCTGCATTATACTCTATGGGGGCTGAATTATACTTTGGGGTGCTGCATTTTACTCTATGGGGTGTGCTGCATTATATTCTATTGGGGGCTGCATTGTATTCTATTGAGTGCTGCATTATACTCTATGGGGGTGTGGATGCATTATGCTCTATGGGGAGTGAAGCTGCATTATACTCTATGGGGTGGATCTGCATTATACTATATGGGGGCTGCGTTATACTCTGTGGGGGGTGCATTATACTCTATGGGGGCTTCATTATGCTTTATGGGGGGGCTATGTTCTCTGGAGGTATTACTTTCTACTCTATGGGGGTCTGCATTATACTATATCGGGGGACTCCCAAGGCTGCATTATATTTTATGAGGACAGCTGCACTATACTGTATGTACTATGTGGGCAGTGCATTATACAGGGTGGGCCATTTATCTGGATACACCTAAATAAATTGGGAAAGGTTGGTGATATCAACTTCCTGTTTGTGGCACTTTATATATGGGAGGGGGAAAACTTTTCAAGGTGGATGGTGACCATGGCGGTCATTTTGAAGTCGGCCATTTTGGATCCAACTTTATTTTTTTCAATGAGAAGAGGGTCATGTGACACATCAAACTTATTGAGAATTTCACAAGAAAAACAATGGTGGGCTTGGTTTTAACGTCACTTTATTCTTTCATGAGTTATTTACAAGCTTTTGACCGCCTATAAAATGTGTTCAAAGTGCTGCCCATTGTGTTGGATCGTCAATGCAACCCTCTTCTCCCACTCTTGACACACTGATGGCAACACCGCTGGAGAAATGCTAGCCCAGGCTTCCAGTATCCGTTGTTTCAGATGCCGCACATCTCGTATCTTCACAGCATAGACAACTGCCTTCAGATGACCCCAAAGATAAAAGTCTAAGGGGGTCAGATCGGGAGACCTTGGTGGCCATTCACCTGGCCCACGACGACCAGTGCACTTTCCAGTGCACTGTTCATGTAGGAATGCTCGGACCTGACACCCATAATGTGGTGGTGCCATATGTGAGTATTGGGCCCCACTTTGCCGAACACCGGCCCCGGTGAGGAGATATGTACGCTGGTGTCAGATTGTATATCAGACCTGGCAGCCGATACAATACTCAGATCACGTTGATTTCTTTATTCTCATATATATACTTTTGTCTGTAATTTTGACGTGTTGGTTACTATAGTAACCTGGTATTTTTTTGTTGTTGCATGGAGCGTAAATAAATAAGTACCCCCCCCTCGGTGACATTGATAGAGACGTTATCGCGCTGTAGTGTTGAGGTGGGACCTGGTGCCCGTGTCAGAGTAATGGGGTCCAGACGAATTTCTTTGCCTCCCAGATCCCAGTTATGGCTCGGAGCTTAGATGTGAATTTCCCAGAAACAGACGTTTTTTTGTCACGCTGGGATTGTGAACCTTCAGGCGCTTCCTGCGACGGCCGCGCTGTGTTTTCTGTGTATTTCCATGGCTGATTAGCTGCAGCTGCGCCTCTGGAGGGATTTCAGGCCGTCATTTAGCGGAATGGAATTGTCTGGATCGCAAATGTGATTCCGTCCGCGATGTGCAGCCACAATAACCGTCACCCCTGCAACAGGCCCCGGAGACGGCGCGGGCCCCTGTCATTAGGTGAAGTTCTGTGTGTACAACATATGCGCTCTATTATGGCCTCCCTACGGCTATTTAACAATAAAATCCATAAAAAGAAAAATTATAGATCGGTTATGTCGTTAGTTTTTTTTTTTTTCATTCAGCAGAATATTTCTCCGCCAAAGCAGAAAGTTGCAGAACAAACTGAAATTCCATCTCGTCAAACTAGAGAAAAATAAATAAATAAATGATAACAATAATAATAAAAATATATATATTATTTTTTCTTATTTTAGGTTGGATAAATTAAAAAAAATAAAAATTAAAAATAAACTACAAAATGGAGGATTTCTTTAAAATTAACACTGTAGGATCCCATTGGCAATCATTAGGGCAGAAAATTTCAGAAAAAAAATCCCAGCTGTTTCCTAGATTGGATTAAAAAACTACCGGTATATTAAAAAAATATTAATAAAAAATGAAAAAAATTATAGAAAATAATTCTGAGCAAATTGTATTTTTATTATTATTATTATTATTATTATTATTATTATTATGTTTATCATTATCGTTATTTATTATTTTTATTATCATCATTTTTATTTTCAGTCTTATTATTATAATTATTATATTTATAATTTGTATTATTAGCTTTACTATTTTTTATTCTTATTGTCATTATTATTTTTATCATTATCATTTTTTTTATTTTTTTAATTATTAGCATTACTATTTTTTATTGTCATCGTTATTATTTTTTTATCATTATTATTGCTATATTTATTTATTGAATATTATCATTACTATTTTTATGATTATTGTCATCATTTTTTTTTCATCATTATTATTTTCATTTTATCATTATTTTTATTATTATTATTTTAATTATTATTATTACTATTGTTATTATCATTATTATTATCAGTATCATTATTTATATTATTTTTTTATTCTTTTAACCTACACATATTTTTTTCATGGGCAATTAAATATAAAAATGCCTAAATCTGATTGTATTTTAGGGTTTTTCTACATTAGTATTTTTTTTTTGCACCATGGTCAATCTATCTTCCTCCAGAATCGATGGCCGAATGTATCCGAAAGCTGCGTTATAATAACTGAGAAGCAGACTGACAGGGTGGGTGGCGGGGGGTTGTCTATATAATGCCATTATTGCTAAAATTTGTTGTGGAGTCCGATGCGAATGTAATGTGAATTTTTCAATGTGCAATAAATCCCTTTAGTCTTGGAAGATAAATCATAATTTAATGGATTTTCTGAGATTTTAGCTTCGGGACTGGGGTCAGGGACCGCTCTTTAAATCAAGGCTAGGTTGATCCCCTTGAAAATGTCTAGTAATTAAGGTCATGTCTTATAATAAAGGAGTTTAATATTATTTGGTAGATCTTTTCAATATTAGAGCTATCACACATTTACCTGCAGCCATATTTGTTGTGTGGTCACCACTAGGGGGAGCTCACTGAATACTATTTTATTAGTGAGTGAATTAATGCACTGTGTGCAGGGAGCTCCCCCTAGTGGTGACAGCAGACAGGATCTTTTCATGTATCTCTGTATACAGGGAGCTCCCCCTAGTGGTGGCTGCAGACAGGATCTTATCATGTATCTCTGTATACAGGGAGCTCCCCCTAGTGGTGACTGCAGACAGGATCTTATCATGTATCTCTGTATACAGGGAGCTCCCCCTAGTGGTGGCTGCAGACAGGATCTTATCATGTATCTCTGTATACAGGGAGCTCCCCCTAGTGGTGACTGCAGACAGGATCTTATCATGTATCTCTGTATACAGGGAGCTCCCCCTAGTGGTGACTGCAGACAGGATCTTCTCAAGTATCTCTGTGTGCAGGGAGCTCCCCCTAGTGGTGACTGCAGACAGGACCTTATCATGTATCTCTGTATACAGGACGCTCCCCCTAGTGGTGACTGCAGACAGGATCTTATCATGTATCTCTGTATACAGGGAGCTCCCCCTAGTGGTGACTGCAGACAGGATCTTATCATGTATCTCTATATACAGGGAGCTCCCCCTAGTGGTGACTGCAGACAGGATCTTATCATGTATCTCTGTATACAGGGAGCTCCCCCTAGTGGTGGCTGCAGACAGGATCTTATCATGTATCTCTGTATACAGGACGATCCCCCTAGTGGTGGCTGCAGACAGGATCTTATCATGTATCTCTGTATACAGGGAGCTCCCCCTAGTGGTGGCTGCAGACAGGATCTTATCATGTATCTCTGTATACAGGAAGCTCCCCCTAGTGGTGGCTGCAGACAGGATCTTATCATGTATCTCTGTATACAGGACGCTCCCCCTAGTGGTGGCTGCAGACAGGATCTTATCATGTATCTCTGTATACAGGGAGCTCCCCCTAGTGGTGGCTGCAGACAGGATCTTATCATGTGTCTCTGTATACAGGGAGCTCCCCCTAGTGGTGACTGCAGACAGGATCTTATCATGTGTCTCTGTATCCAGGGAGCTCCCCCTAGTGGAGACTGCAGACAGGATCTTATCATGTGTCTCTGTATACAGGGAGCTCCCCCTAGTGGTGGCTGCAGACAGGATCTTATCATGTATCTCTGTATACAGGGAGCTCCCCCTAGTGGTGACTGCAGACAGGATCTTATCATGTATCTCTGTATACAGGGAGCTCCCCCTAGTGGTGGCTGCAGACAGGATCTTATCATGTATCTCTGTATACAGGGAGCTCCCCCTAGTGGTGACTGCAGACAGGATCTTATCATGTGTCTCTGTATACAGGGAGCTCCCCCTAGTGGTGGCTGCAGACAGGATCTTATCATGTATCTCTGTATACAGGGAGCTCCCCCTAGTGGTGACTACAGACAGGATCTTATCATGTATCTCTATATACAGGGAGCTCCCCCTAGTGGTGACTGCAGACAGGATCTTATCATGTATCTCTGTATACAGGGAGCTCCCCCTAGTGGTGACTGCAGACAGGATCTTATCATGTGTCTCTGTATACAGGGAGCTCCCCCTAGTGGTGTCTGCAGACAGGATCTTATCATGTATCTCTGTATACAGGGAGCTCCCCCTAGTGGTGACTACAGACAGGATCTTATCATGTATCTCTATATACAGGGAGCTCCCCCTAGTGGTGACTGCAGACAGTATCTTATCATGTATCTCTGTATACAGGGAGCTCCCCCTAGTGGTGACTGCAGACAGGATCTTATCATGTATCTCTGTATACAGGGAGCTCCCCCTAGTGGTGGCTGCAGACAGGATCTTATCATGTATCTCTGTATACAGGAAGCTCCCCCTAGTGGTGGCTGCAGACAGGATCTTATCATGTATCTCTGTATACAGGACGCTCCCCCTAGTGGTGGCTGCAGACAGGATCTTATCATGTATCTCTGTATACAGGGAGCTCCCCCTAGTGGTGGCTGCAGACAGGATCTTATCATGTGTCTCTGTATACAGGGAGCTCCCCCTAGTGGTGACTGCAGACAGGATCTTATCATGTGTCTCTGTATACAGGGAGCTCCCCCTAGTGGAGACTGCAGACAGGATCTTATCATGTGTCTCTGTATACAGGGAGCTCCCCCTAGTGGTGACTGCAGACAGGATCTTATGTGTCTCTGTATTCAGGAAGCTCACCCTAGTGGTGACTGCAGACAGGATCTTATCATGTATCTCTGTATACAGGGAGCTCCCCCTAGTGGTGACTGCAGACAGGATCTTATCATGTGTCTCTGTATACAGGGAGCTCCCCCTAGTGGTGACTGCAGACAGGATCTTATCATGTGTCTCTGTATACAGGGAGCTCCCCCTAGTGGTGGCTGCAGACAGGATCTTATCATGTATCTCTGTATACAGGGAGCTCCCCCTAGTGGTGGCTGCAGACAGGATCTTATCATGTATCTCTGTATACAGGGAGCTCCCCCTAGTGGTGACTACAGACAGGATCTTATCATGTATCTCTGTATACAGGGAGCTCCCCCTAGTGGTGGCTGCAGACAGGATCTTATCATGTATCTCTGTATACAGGGAGCTCCCCCTAGTGGTGACTACAGACAGGATCTTACCATGTGTCTCTGTATACAGAGAGCTCCCCCTAGTGGTGACTGCAGACAGAATCTTATCAAGTGTCTCTGTATACAGGGAGCTCCCCCTAGTGGTGACTGCAGACAGGATCTTATCATGTATCTCTGTATACAGGGAGCTCCCCCTAGTAGTGACTGCAGACAGGATCTTATCATGTGTCTCTCTATACAGGGAGGTCCCCCTAGTGTTGGCTGCAGACAGGATCTTATCATGTATCTCTGTATACAGGGAGCTCCCCCTAGTGGTGGCTGCAGACAGGATCTTATCATGTATCTCTGTGTACAGGTAGCTCCCCCTAGTGGTGGCTGCAGACAGGATCTTATCATGTATCTCTGTATACAGGGAGCTCCCCTTAGTGGTGGCTGCAGACAGGATCTTATCATGTATCTATGTATACAGGAAGCTCCCCCTAGTGGTGGCTGCAGACAGGATCTTATCATGTATCTCTGTATACAGGACGCTCCCCCTAGTGGTGGCTGCAGACAGGATCTTATCATGTATCTCTGTATACAGGACGCTCCCCCTAGTGGTGGCTGCAGACAGGATCTTATCATGTATCTCTGTATACAGGAAGCTCCCCCTAGTGGTGTCTGCAGACAGAATCTTATCATGTATCTCTGTGTACAGGAAGCTCCCCCTAGTGGTGGCTGCAGACAGGATCTTATCATGTATCTCTGTGTACAGGGAGCTCCCCCTAGTGGTGGCTGCAGACAGGATCTTATCATGTATCTCCGTATACAGGACGCTCCCCCTAGTGGTGGCTGCAGACAGGATCTTATCATGTATCTCTGTATACAGGTAGCTCCCCCTAGTGGTGGCTGCAGACAGGATCTTATCATGTATCTCTCTATACAGGGAGCTCCCCCTAGTGGTGGCTGCAGATAGGATCTTATCATGTATCTCTGTATACAGGGAGCTCCCCCTAGTGGTGGCTGCAGACAGGATCTTATCATGTATCTCTGTATACAGGACGCTCCCCCTAGTGGTGGCTGCAGACAGGATCTTATCATGTATCTCTGTATACAGGTAGCTACCCCTAGTGGTGGCTGCAGACAGGATCTTATCATGTATCTCTGTATACAGGTAGCTCCCCCTAGTGGTGGCTGCAGACAGGATCTTATCATGTATCTCTCTATACAGGGAGCTCCCCCTAGTGGTGGCTGCAGACAGGATCTTATCATGTATCTCTGTATACAGGGAGCTCCCCCTAGTGGTGGCTGCAGACAGGATCTTATCATGTATCTCTGTATACAGGTAGCTCCCCCTAGTGGTGGCTGCAGACAGGATCTTATCATGTATCTCTCTATACAGGGAGCTCCCCCTAGTGGTGGCTGCAGATAGGATCTTATCATGTATCTCTGTATACAGGGGGCTCCCCCTAGTGGTGACTGCAGACAGGATCTTATCATGTATCTCTGTTTACAGGTAGCTCCCCCTAGTGGTGGCTGCAGACAGGATCTTATCATGTATCTCTGTATACAGGGAGCTCCCCCTAGTGGTGGCTGCAGATAGGATCTTATCATGTATCTCTGTATACAGGGGGCTCCCCCTAGTGGTGACTGCAGACAGGATCTTATCATGTATCTCTGTATACAGGAAGCTCCCCCTAGTGGTGGCTGCAGACAGGATCTTATCATGTATCTCTGTATACAGGGAGCTCCCCCTAGTGGTGGCTGCAGACAGGATCTTATCATGTATCTCTGTATACAGGGAGCTCCCCCTAGTGGTGGCTGCAGATAGGATCTTATCATGTATCTCTGTATACAGGGGGCTCCCCCTAGTGGTGACTGCAGACAGGATCTTATCATGTATCTCTGTATACAGGGAGCTCCCCCTAGTGGTGGCTGCAGACAGGATCTTATCATGTATCTCTGTATACAGGAAGCTCCCCCTAGTGGTGGCTGCAGACAGGATCTTATCATGTATCTCTGTATACAGGAAGCTCCCCCTAGTGGTGGCTGCAGACAGGATCTTATCATGTATCTCTGTATACAGGGAGCTTCCGCTAGTGGTGACTGCAGACAGGATCTTATCATGTATCTCTATATACAGGGAGCTCCCCCTAGTGGTGACTGTAGACAGGAGCTTATCATATATCTCTGTATACAGGGAGCTCCCCCTAGTGGTGGCTGCAGACAGGATCTTATCATGTATCTCTGTATACAGGGAGCTCCCCCTAGTGGTGACTGCAGACAGGATATTATCATGTATTTCTGTATACAGGAAGCTCCCCCAAGTGGTGACTGCAGACAGGATCTTATCATGTATCTCTGTATACAGGGAGCTCCCCCTAGTGGTGGCTGCAGGCAGGATATTATCATGTATCTCTGTATACAGGGAGCTCCCCCTAGTGGTGGCTGCAGGCAGGATCTTATCATGTATCTCTGTATACAGGGAGCTCCCCCTAGTGGTGGCTGCAGACAGGATCTTATCATGTATCTCTGTATACAGGGAGCTCCCCCTAGTGGTGACTGCAGACAGGATCTTATCATGTATCTCTGTATACAGGGAGCTCCCCCTAGTGGTGACTGCAGACAGGATCTTATCATGTATCTCTGTATACAGGGAGCTCCCCCTAGTGGTGGCTGCAGACAGGACCTTATCATGTATCTCTGTATACAGGGAGCTCCCCCTAGTGGTGACTGCAGACAGGATCTTATCATGTATCTCTGTATACAGGGAGCTCCCCCTAGTGGTGACTGCAGACAGGATCTTATCATGTATCTCTGTATACAGGGAGCTCCCCCTAGTGGTGACTGCAGACAGGATCTTCTCATGTATCTCTGTATACAGGGAGCTCCCCCTAGTGGTGACTGCAGACAGGATCTTATCATGTATCTCTATATACAGGGAGCTCCCCCTAGTGGTGACTGCAGACAGGATCTTATCATGTGTCTCTGTATACAGGGAGCTCCACCTAGTGGTGGCTGCAGACAGGATCTTGTCATGTATCTCTGTATACAGGGAGCTCCCCCTAGTGGTGACTGCAGACAGGATCTTATCATGTATCTCTGTATACATGGAGCTCCCCCTAGTGGTGACTGCAGACAGGATCTTATCATGTATCTCTGTATACAGGGAGCTCCCCCTAGTGGTGACTGCAGACAGGATCTTCTCATGTATCTCTGTGTGCAGGGAGCTCCCCCTAGTGGTGACTGCAGACAGGATCTTCTCATGTATCTCTGTATACAGGGAGCTCCCCCTAGTGGTGACTGCAGACAGGATCTTCTCATGTATCTCTGTATACAGGGAGCTCCCCCTAGTGGTGACTGCAGACAGGATCTTATCATGTATCTCTGTATACAGGGAGCTCCCCCTAGTGGTGGCTGCAGACAGGATCTTATCATGTATCTCTGTATACAGGGAGCTCCCCCTAGTGGTGACTGCAGACAGGATCTTATCATGTATCTCTATATACAGGGAGCTCCCCCTAGTGGTGACTGCAGACAGGATCTTCTCATGTATCTCTGTATACAGGGAGCTCCCCCTAGTGGTGGCTGCAGACAGGATCTTATCATGTGTCTCTGTATACAGGGAGCTCCCCCTAGTGGTGACTGCAGACAGGATCTTATCATGTGTCTCTGTATACAGGGAGCTCCCCCTAGTGGTGACTGCAGACAGGATCTTATCATGTATCTCTGTATACAGGGAGCTCCCCCTAGTGGTGACTGCAGATAGGATCTTATCATGTGTCTCTGTATACAGGGAGCTCCCCCTAGTGGTGGCTGCAGACAGGATCTTATCATGTATCTCTGTATACAGGGAGCTCCCCCTAGTGGTGGCTGCAGACAGGATCTTATCATGTATCTCTGTATACAGGGAGCTCCCCCTAGTGGTGACTACAGACAGGATCTTATCATGTATCTCTGTATACAGGGAGCTCCCCCTAGTGGTGACTACAGACAGGATCTTATCATGTGTCTTTGTATACAGGGAGCTCCCCCTAGTGGTGACTGCAGACAGAATCTTATCATGTGTCTCTGTATACAGGGAGCTCCCCCTAGTAGTGACTGCAGACAGGATCTTATCATGTGTCTCTGTATACAGGGAGCTCCCCCTAGTGGTGACTGCAGACAGGATCTTATCATGTGTCTCTGTATACAGGGAGCTCCCCCTAGTGGTGGCTGCAGACAGGATCTTATCATGTATCTCTGTATACAGGGAGCTCCCCCTAGTGGTGGCTGCAGACAGGATCTTATCATGTATCTCTGTATACAGGGAGCTCCCCCTAGTGGTGGCTGCAGACAGGATCTTATCATGTATCTCTGTATACAGGGAGCTCCCCCTAGTGGTGACTGCAGACAGGATCTTATCATGTGTCTCTGTATACAGGGAGCTCCCCCTAGTGGTGGCTGCAGACAGGATCTTATCATGTATCTCTGTATACAGGGAGCTCCCCCTAGTGGTGGCTGCAGACAGGATCTTATCATGTATCTCTGTATACAGGGAGCTCCCCCTAGTGGTGACTGCAGACAGGATCTTATCATGTGTCTCTGTATACAGGGAGCTCCCCCTAGTGGTGACTGCAGACAGGATCTTATCATGTATCTCTGTATACAGGGAGCTCCCCCTAGTGGTGGCTGCAGACAGGATCTTATCATGTATCTCTGTATACAGGGAGCTCCCCCTAGTGGTGACTACAGACAGGATCTTATCATGTATCTCTGTATACAGGGAGCTCCCCCTAGTGGTGACTACAGACAGGATCTTATCATGTATCTCTGTATACAGGGAGCTCCCCCTAGTGGTGGCTGCAGACAGGATCTTATCATGTATCTCTGTATACAGGTAGCTCCCCCTAGTGGTGGCTGCAGACAGGATCTTATCATGTATCTCTGTATACAGGGAGCTCCCCCTAGTGGTGTCTGCAGACAGGATCTTATCATGTATCTCTGTATACAGGAAGCTCCCCCTAGTGGTGGCTGCAGACAGGATCTTATCATGTATCTCTGTATACAGGGAGCTCCCCCTAGTGGTGGCTGCAGACAGGATCTTATCATGTATCTCTGTACACAGGGAGCTCCCCCTAGTGGTGGCTGCAGACAGGATCTTATCATGTATCTCTGTATACAGGTAGCTCCCCCTAGTGGTGTCTGCAGACAGGATCTTATCATGTATCTCTGTATACAGGAAGCTCCCCCTAATGGTGGCTGCAGACAGGATCTTATCATGTATCTCTGTATACAGGACGCTCCCCCTAGTGGTGGCTGCAGACAGGATCTTATCATGTATCTCTGTATACAGGGAGCTCCCCCTAGTGGTGGCTGCAGACAGGATCTTATCATGTATCTCTGTATACAGGACGCTCCCCCTAGTGGTGGCTGCAGACAGGATCTTATCATGTATCTCTGTATACAGGTAGCTCCCCCTAGTGGTGGCTGCAGACAGGATCTTATCATGTATCTCTCTATACAGGGAGCTCCCCCTAGTGGTGGCTGCAGACAGGATCTTATCATGTATCTCTGTATACAGGACGCTCCCCCTAGTGGTGGCTGCAGACAGGATCTTATCATGTATCTCTGTATACAGGTAGCTCCCCCTAGTGGTGGCTGCAGACAGGATCTTATCATGTATCTCTCTATACAGGGAGCTCCCCCTAGTGGTGGCTGCAGATAGGATCTTATCATGTATCTCTGTATACAGGGGGCTCCCCCTAGTGGTGACTGCAGACAGGATCTTATCATGTATCTCTGTATACAGGTAGCTCCCCCTAGTGGTGGCTTGGCTGCAGACAGGATCTTATCATGTATCTCTGTATACAGGGAGCTCCCCCTAGTGGTGGCTGCAGAAAGGATCTTATCATGTATCTCTGTATACAGGGGGCTCCCCCTAGTGGTGACTGCAGACAGGATCTTATCATGTATCTCTGTATACAGGAAGCTCCCCCTAGTGGTGGCTGCAGACAGGATCTTATCATGTATCTCTGTATACAGGGAGCTCCCCCTAGTGGTGGCTGCAGACAGGATCTTATCATGTATCTCTGTATACAGGGAGCTCCCCCTAGTGGTGGCTGCAGATAGGATCTTATCATGTATCTCTGTATACAGGGGGCTCCCCCTAGTGGTGACTGCAGACAGGATCTTATCATGTATCTCTGTATACAGGGAGCTCCCCCTAGTGGTGGCTGCAGACATGATCTTATGTGTCTCTGTATACAGGGAGCTCCCCCTAGTGGTGGCTGCAGACAGGATCTTATCATGTATCTCTGTATACAGGAAGCTCCCCCTAGTGGTGGCTGCAGACAGGATCTTATCATGTATCTCTGTATACAGGGAGCTCCCCCTAGTGGTGACTGCAGACAGGATCTTATCATGTATCTCTATATACAGGGAGCTCCCCCTAGTGGTGACTGCAGACAGGATCTTATCATATATCTCTGTATACAGGGAGCTCCCCCTAGTGGTGGCTGCAGACAGGATCTTATCATGTATCTCTGTATACAGGGAGCTCCCCCTAGTGGTGACTGCAGACAGGATATTATCATGTATTTCTGTATACAGGAAGCTCCCCCTAGTGGTGACTGCAGACAGGATCTTATCATGTATCTCTGTATACAGGGAGCTCCCCCTAGTGGTGGCTGCAGGCAGGATCTTATCATGTATCTCTATATACAGGGAGCTCCCCCTAGTGGTGGCTGCAGACAGGATCTTATCATGTATTTCTGTATACAGGAAGCTCCCCCTAGTGGTGACTGCAGACAGGATCTTATCATGTATCTCTGTATACAGGGAGCTCCCCCTAGTGGTGACTGCAGACAGGATCTTATCATGTATCTCTGTATACAGGGAGCTCCCCCTAGTGGTGGCTGCAGACAGGATCTTATCATGTATCTCTGTATACAGGGAACTCCCCCTAGTGGTGACTGCAGACAGGGTCTTATCATGTATCTCTGTATGCAGGGAGCTCCCCCTAGTGGTGACTGCAGACAGGATCTTATCATGTATCTCTGTATACAGGGAGCTCCCCCTAGTGGTGACTGCAGACAGGATCTTATCATGCATCTCTGTATACAGTGAGCTCCTCCTAGTG
Organism: Ranitomeya imitator; assembly: GCF_032444005.1. Taxonomy (NCBI): domain Eukaryota; kingdom Metazoa; phylum Chordata; class Amphibia; order Anura; family Dendrobatidae; genus Ranitomeya; species Ranitomeya imitator. Next base: position 15,994,389 of record NC_091285.1, on the reverse strand, counting down.
GTGACTGCAGACAGAATCTTATCATGTATCTCTGTATACAGGGAGCTCCCCCTAGTGGTGACTGCAGACAGGATCTTATCATGTATCTCTGTATACAGTGAGCTCCCCCTAGTGGTGACTGCAGACAGGATCTTATCATGCATCTCTGTATACAGGGAGCTCCTCCTAGTGGTGACTGCAGACAGAATCTTATCATGTATCTCTGTATACAGGGAGCTCCCCCTAGTGGTGACTGCAGACAGGATCTTATCATGTATCTCTGTATACAGGGAGCTCCTCCTAGTGGTGACTGCAGACAGAATCTTATCATGTATCTCTGTATACAGGGAGCTCCTCTGTTGTGAATTCTGTGGTCACAAGTGGTATTGCAGTCTCTGGGCGTCCTCCCTCAGGTGTTTTGGTGAGCTCGTTGGCTGCCTTGCTATTTAGCTCCACCTGAGTCTGTCTTCCTTGCTCCTTGTCAATGTTCCAGTGTTGGATCTGAGCTACTGCATCTTTCCTTGGGCCTGCTGCTCTGCTAGATAAGTGCTTCTAGTTTGTTTTCTGTTTTTTCTGTCCAGCTTGTTATTATCTTTTGCTGGAAGCTCTGAGAAGCAAAGGGGTGCACCGCCGTGCTGTTAGTTCGGCACGGTGGGTCTTTTTTGCCCCTTTGCGTGGTTTTCGTTTTAGGGTTTTTGTAGACTGCATAGTTCTCTTTGCTATCCTCGCTCTGTCTAGAATATCGGGCCTCACTTTGCTGAATCTATTTCATTCCTACGTTTGTCTTTTCATCTTGCTAACAGTCATTATATGTGGGGGCTGCCTATTCCTTTGGGGTATTTCTCTGAGGTAAGTCAGGCTTGTATTTCTATCTTCAGGCTAGTCAGCTCCTCAGGCAGTGCCGAGTTGCATAGGTAGTGATAGGCGCAATCCACTGCTGCTTCCAGTTGTGTGAGGACAGTTCAGGTTCTGCAGTCTACAGAGATTCCACGTCTCAGAGCTCGTCCTATTGTTTTTGGTTATTGCCAGATCTCTGTATGTGCGCTGATTACTGCACGCTGTGTTGCCTGATTGCCGGCCATAACAGTACAAGGAGCCACACCAATGATTCCCAATAGAGGGAAAAAAGAAATCCTGACATCATTTTTTTTTCTTAGCTCTGTCTTCAGTCTTTTTTTTCCCCTAGACATTAGAGTGCTTCAGGACACAGCTGTGGACATGGATATTCAGGCTCTGTGCTCCTCAATGGATAATCTCGTTGTAAATGTACAAAAGATTCAAGATACTATTGATCAGAAATCGATGCTAGAACCAAGAATTCCGATTCCTGATTTGTTTTTTGGTGACAGAACTAAGTTCCTGAGCTTCAGAAATAATTGTAAGCTATTTTTGGCCTTGAAACCTCATTCTTCTGGTAATCCTATTCAACAGGTTTTGATTATTATTTCTTTTTTGCGCGGCGACCCACAGGACTGGGCGTTTTCTCTTGCACCAGGAGATTCTGCATTGAGTAATATTGATGCATTTTTCCAGGCGCTGGGATTGCTTTACGATGAGCCTAATTCAGTGGATCAAGCTGAGAAAAATCTGCTGGCTTTATGCCAGGGTCAGGATGATGTAGAACTATATTGTCAGAAATTTAGAAAATGGTCAGTACTCACTCTGTGGAATGAATCTGCACTAGCGGCTTTGTTCAGAAAGGGTCTCTCTGAAGCTCTTAAGGATGTAATGGTGGGATTTCCTATGCCTGCTGGTTTGAATGAGTCTATGTCCTTGGCCATTCAGATCGGTCGTCGCTTGCGCGAGCGTAAATCTGTGCACCATCTGGCGGTATTGTCTGAGAGTAAGCCTGAGCCTATGCAGTGCAACAGGACTATGACTAAAGTAGAACGGCACGAACACAGACGTCTGAACAGACTGTGTTTCTATTGTGGTGATTCTACTCATGCTATTTCTAATTGTCCTAAACGCACTAGGCGGTTCGATAGCTCTGCCGTTATTGGTACTGTACAGTCCAAATTCCTTTTGTCCATTACCTTAATGTGCTCTTTGTCATCATATTCTGTCATGGCGTTTGTGGATTCAGGCGCTGCCCTGAATCTGATGGATTTGGATTATGCTAAACGTTGTGGATTTTTCTTGGAGCCTTTGCGGTGTCCTATTCCGTTGAGAGGAATTGATGCTACACCTTTGGCCAAGAATAAGCCTCAGTACTGGGCCCAGCTGACCATGTGCATGGCTCCTGCACATCAGGAAGTTATTCGCTTTCTGGTACTGCATAATTTGCATGATGTGGTCGTGTTGGGATTGCCATGGCTACAAACCCATAATCCAGTATTGGATTGGAACTCTATGTCGGTAACCAGCTGGGGTTGTCAGGGAGTACATGGTGATGTTCCATTTTTGTCTATTTCGTCATCCATTCCTTCTGACATCCCAGAGTTCTTGTCGGACTTTCAGGATGTATTTGAAGAGTCCAAGTCTGATGCCCTACCTCCGCATAGGAATTGTGATTGTGCTATCGATTTGATTCCTGGTAGTAAATTCCCTAAAGGTCGATTATTTAATTTGTCCGTACCTGAACACACCGCTATGCGCAGTTATGTGAAGGAGTCCCTGGAGAAGGGACATATTCGCCCATCGTCGTCACCATTGGGAGCAGGGTTCTTTTTTGTAGCCAAGAAGGATGGTTCGCTAAGACCGTGTATTGATTACCGCCTTCTTAATAAGATCACTGTTAAGTTTCAGTATCCCTTGCCATTGATTTCTGACTTGTTTGCTCGGATTAAGGGGGCTAGTTGGTTTACTAAGATTGATCTTCGTGGTGCGTATAATCTGGTGAGAATCAGGCAGGGAGATGAATGGAAAACGGCATTTAATACGCCCGAGGGTCATTTTGAGTATCTGGTGATGCCGTTCGGACTTGCCAATGCTCCATCTGTTTTTCAGTCTTTTATGCATGACATTTTTCGTGAGTATCTGGATAAATTCTTGATTGTTTACTTGGATGACATTTTGATCTTCTCAGATGATTGGGAGTCTCATGTAAAGCAAGTCAGAATGGTTTTCCAGGTACTGCGTGCTAATTCCTTGTTTGTGAAGGGATCAAAGTGTCTCTTCGGTGTGCAGAAAGTTTCATTTTTGGGGTTCATCTTTTCCCCTTCTACTATCGAGATGGATCCGGTTAAGGTTCAGGCCATCCAGGATTGGACTCAGCCGACATCTCTAAAAAGTTTGCAGAAATTCCTGGGCTTTGCTAATTTTTATCGTCGCTTCATCTGTAATTTTTCTAGCATTGCCAGACCATTGACCGATTTGACCAAGAAGGGTGCTGATTTGGTTAATTGGTCTTCTGCTGCCGTGGAAGCTTTTCAGGAGTTGAAGCGTCGTTTTTGCTGTGCCCCTGTGTTGTGTCAACCTGATGTTTCTCTTCCGTTCCAGGTCGAGGTTGATGCTTCTGAGATTGGTGCAGGGGCGGTTTTGTCACAGAGAGGTTCTGGTTGCTCAGTGTTCAAACCATGTGCTTTCTTTTCCAGGAAATTTTCTGCTGCTGAGCGTAATTATGATGTGGGCAACCGAGAGTTGCTGGCCATGAAGTGGGCATTCGAGGAGTGGCGTCATTGGCTTGAGGGTGCTAAGCATCGCGTGGTGGTTTTGACTGATCATAAGAACCTTACTTATCTTGAGTCTGCCAAGCGCTTGAATCCTAGACAGGCCCGTTGGTCGTTATTTTTTGCTCGTTTTGATTTTGTGATTTCATACCTTCCGGGCTCTAAAAATGTGAAGGCGGATGCTCTGTCTAGGAGTTTTGTGCCCGACTCTCCGGGGTTATCTGAGCCGGCGAGTATCCTCAAGGAAGGAGTCATTGTGTCTGCCATCTCCCCTGATTTGCGGAGAGTGTTGCAGAAATTTCAGGCTAATAAACCTGATCGTTGTCCGGCCGAGAAACTGTTCGTCCCTGATAGGTGGACTAGTAAAGTTATCTCTGAACTTCATTGTTCGGTGCTGGCCGGTCATCCAGGAATCTTTGGTACCAGGGAGTTGGTTGCTAGATCCTTTTGGTGGCCGTCTCTGTCGCGGGATGTGCGTGCTTTTGTGCAGTCCTGTGGAATTTGTGCTAGGGCTAAGCCCTGCTGTTCACGTGCCAGTGGGTTGCTTTTGCCCTTGCCGGTCCCGAAGAGGCCTTGGACACATATTTCGATGGATTTCATTTCTGACCTTCCCGTTTCTCAAAAGATGTCTGTCATTTGGGTGGTCTGTGATCGCTTTTCTAAAATGGTCCATCTGGTGCCCTTGGTTAAATTGCCTTCCTCCTCTGATTTGGTGCCTTTGTTCTTCCAGCATGTGGTTCGTTTACATGGCATTCCTGAGAATATTGTTTCTGACAGAGGTTCCCAGTTTGTCTCAAGGTTCTGGCGAGCCTTTTGTGGTAGGATGGGCATTGACCTATCTTTTTCCTCGGCCTTCCATCCTCAGACTAATGGCCAGACCGAACGAACCAATCAGACCTTGGAAACATATCTGAGATGTTTTGTTTCCGCTGACCAGGATGATTGGGTGTCATTTTTGCCGTTGGCTGAGTTCGCCCTTAATAATCGGGCCAGCTCGGCTACCTTGGTCTCTCCATTTTTCTGCAATTCTGGGTTCCATCCTCGTTTCTCTTCAGGACAGGTTGAGTCTTCGGACTGTCCTGGTGTGGATTATGTGGTGGACAGGTTGCAGCAGATCTGGACTCAGGTAGTGGACAATTTGACCTTGTCCCAGGAGAAGGCTCAGCTTTTCGCTAATCGCAGACGCCGTGTGGGACCCCGACTTCGTGTTGGGGATCTGGTTTGGTTATCTTCTCGTCATATACCTATGAAGGTTTCCTCTCCTAAATTTAAACCTCGTTTTATTGGTCCGTATAGGATTTCTGAGATTCTCAATCCGGTGTCTTTTCGTCTGACCCTCCCAGACTCCTTTTCCATACATAATGTATTCCATAGGTCGTTGTTGAGGAGATACGTGGCACCTATGGTTCCATCTGTGGAGCCTCCTGCCCCTGTTTTGGTGGAGGGGGAATTGGAGTATATTGTGGAGAAGATTTTGGATTCTCGTGTCTCTAGACGGAAACTCCAGTATCTGGTCAAATGGAAGGGTTATGCTCAGGAAGATAATTCCTGGGTCTTTGCCTCTGATGTCCATGCCCCAGATCTTGTTCGTGCCTTTCATGTGGCTCATCCTGGTCGGCCTGGGGGTTCTGGTGAGGGTTCGGTGACCCCTCCTCAAGGGGGGGGTACTGTTGTGAATTCTGTGGTCACAAGTGGTATTGCAGTCTCTGGGCGTCCTCCCTCAGGTGTTTTGGTGAGCTCGTTGGCTGCCTTGCTATTTAGCTCCACCTGAGTCTGTCTTCCTTGCTCCTTGTCAATGTTCCAGTGTTGGATCTGAGCTACTGCATCTTTCCTTGGGCCTGCTGCTCTGCTAGATAAGTGCTTCTAGTTTGTTTTCTGTTTTTTCTGTCCAGCTTGTTATTATCTTTTGCTGGAAGCTCTGAGAAGCAAAGGGGTGCACCGCCGTGCTGTTAGTTCGGCACGGTGGGTCTTTTTTGCCCCTTTGCGTGGTTTTCGTTTTAGGGTTTTTTGTAGACTGCATAGTTCTCTTTGCTATCCTCGCTCTGTCTAGAATATCGGGCCTCACTTTGCTGAATCTATTTCATTCCTACGTTTGTCTTTTCATCTTGCTAACAGTCATTATATGTGGGGGCTGCCTATTCCTTTGGGGTATTTCTCTGAGGTAAGTCAGGCTTGTATTTCTATCTTCAGGCTAGTCAGCTCCTCAGGCAGTGCCGAGTTGCATAGGTAGTGATAGGCGCAATCCACTGCTGCTTCCAGTTGTGTGAGGACAGTTCAGGTTCTGCAGTCTACAGAGATTCCACGTCTCAGAGCTCGTCCTATTGTTTTGGGTTTTTGCCAGATCTCTGTATGTGCGCTGATTACTGCACGCTGTGTTGCCTGATTGCCAGCCATAACACTCCTCCTAGTGGTGACTGCAGACAGGATCTTATCATGTATCTCTCTGTATACAGGGAGCTCCCCCTAGTGGTGGCTGCAGGCAGGATCTTGTCATGTACTGTATCTCTGTATACAGTGAGCTCCCCCCTAGTGGAGGCTGCAGACAGGGTCTTATCATGTATCTCTGTATACAGGGAGCTCCCCCTAGTGGTGGCTGCAGACAGGATCTTATCATGTATCTCTGTATACAGGGAGCTCCCCCTAGTGGTGGCTGCAGACAGGACCTTATCATGTATCTCTATATACAGGGAGCTTCCCCTAGTGGTGACTGCAGACAGGATCTTATCATGTATCTCTGTATACAGGGAGCTCCCCCTAGTGGTGGCTGCAGACAGGATCTTATCATGTATCTCTGTATACAGGGAGCTCCCCCTAGTGGTGGCTGCAGACAGGACCTTATCATGTATCTCTATATACAGGGAGCTCCCCCTAGTGGTGACTGCAGACAGGATCCTATCATATACCTCTATATACAGGGAGCTCCCCCTAGTGGTGACTGCAGACAGGACCTTATCATGTAACTCTGTATACAGGGAGCTCCCCCTAGTGGTGGCTGCAGGCAGGATCTTGTCATGTATCTCTGTATACAGTGAGCTCCCCCCTAGTGGTGGCTGCAGACAGGATCTTATCATGTATCTCTGTATACAGGGAGCTCTCCCTAGTGGAGGCTGCAGACAGGATCTTATCATGTGTCTCTGTATACAGGGAGCTCCCCCTAGTGGTGGCTGCAGACAGGTTCTTATCATGTATCTCTGTATACAGGGAGCTCCCCCTAGTGGTGACTGCAGACAGGATCTTATCATGTACCTCTGTATACAGGGAGCTCCCCCTAGTGGTGGTTGCAGACAGGATCTTATCATGTATCTCTCTGTATACAGGGAGCTCCCCCTAGTGGTGGCTGCAGACAGGGTCTTATCATGTATCTCTGTATACAGGGAGCTCCCCCTAGTGGTGGCTGCAGACAGGATCTTATCATGTATCTCTGTATACAGGGAGCTCCCCCTAGTGGTGGCTGCAGACAGGATCTTATCATGTATCTCTGTATACAGGGAGCTCCCCCTAGTGATGGCTGCAGACAGGATCTTATCATGTATTTCTGTATACAGGGAGCTCCCCCTAGTGGTGGCTGCAGACAGGATCTTATCATGTATCTCTGTATACAGGAAGCTCCCCTTAGTGGTGACTGCAGACAGGATCTTATTATGTACCTCTGTATACAGGGAGCTCCCCCTAGTGGTGGCTGCAGACAGGATCTTATCATGTATCTTTCTGTATACAGGTAGCTCCCCCTAGTGGTGGCTGCAGACAGGGTCTTATCATGTATCTCTGTACACAGGGAGCTCCCCCTAGTGGTGGCTGCAGACAGGGTCTTATCATGTATCTCTGTATACAGGGAGCTCCCCCTAGTTGTGACTGCAGACAGGATCTTATCATGTATCTCTGTATACAGGGAGCTCCCCCTAGTGGTGACTGCAGATAGGATCTTATCATGTATCTCTGTATACAGGGAGCTCCCCCTAGTGATGGCTGCAGACAGGATATCATGTATTTCTGTATACAGGGAGCTCCCCCTAGTGGTGGCTGCAGACAGGGTCTTATCATGTATCTCTGTATACAGGGAGCTCCCCCTAGTGGTGGCTGCAGACAGGATCTTATCATGTATCTCTGTATACAGGGAGCTCCCCCTAGTGGTGTCTGCAGACAGGATCTTATCATGTATCTCTGTATGCAGGGAGCTCCCCCTAGTGGAGGCTGCAGACAGGATCTTATCATGTGTCTCTGTATACAGGGAGCTCCCCCTAGTGGTGGCTGCAGACAGGTTCTTATCATGTATCTCTGTATACAGGGAGCTCCCCCTAGTGGTGACTGCAGACAGGATCTTATTATGTACCTCTGTATACAGGGAGCTCCCCCTAGTGGTGGCTGCAGACAGGATCTTATCATGTATCTCTCTGTATACAGGGAGCTCCTCCTAGTGGTGGCTGCAGACAGGGTCTTATCATGTATCTCTGTATACAGGGAGCTCCCCTAGTGGTGGCTGCAGACAGGATCTTATCATGTATCTCTGTACACAGGGAGCTCCCCCTAGTGGTGGCTGCAGACAGGATCTTATCATGTATCTCTGTATACAGGGAGCTCCCCCTAGTGGTGGCTGCAGACAGGATCTTATCATGTATCTCTGTATACAGGGAGCTCCCCCTAGTGGTGGCTGCAGACAGGGTCTTATCATGTATCTCTGTACACAGGGAGCTCCCCCTAGTGGTGGCTGCAGACAGGGTCTTATCATGTATCTCTGTATACAGGGAGCTTCCCCTAGTTGTGACTGCAGACAGGATCTTATCATGTATCTCTGTATACAGGGAGCTCCCCCTAGTGGTGACTGCAGACAGGATCTTATCATGTGTCTCTGTATACAGGGAGCTCCCCCTAGTGATGGCTGCAGACAGGATCTTATCATGTATTTCTGTATACAGGGAGCTCCCCCTAGTGGTGGCTGCAGACAGGGTCTTATCATGTATCTCTGTATACAGGGAGCTCCCCCTAGTGGTGGCTGCAGACAGGATCTTATCATGTATCTCTGTATACAGGGAGCTCCCCCTAGTGGTGACTGCAGACAGGATCTTATCATGTATCTCTGTATACAGGGAGCTCCCCCTAGTGGTGGCTGCAGACAGGATCTTATCATGTATCTCTGTATACAGGGAGCTCCCACTAGTGGTGGCTGCAGACAGGATCGTATCATGTATCTCTGTATACAGGGAGCTCCCCCTAGTGGTGGCTGCAGACAGGATCTTATCATGTATCTCTGTATACAGGGAGCTCCCCCTAGTGGTGGCTGCAGACATGATCTTATGTGTCTCTGTATACAGGGAGCTCCCCCTAGTGGTGGCTGCAGACAGGATCTTATCATGTATCTCTGTATACAGGAAGCTCCCCCTAGTGGTGACTGCAGACAGGATCTTATCATGTATCTCTATATACAGGGAGCTCCCCCTAGTGGTGACTGCAGACAGGATCTTATCTTATATCTCTGTATACAGGGAGCTCTCCCTAGTGGTGACTGCAGACAGGATCTTATCATATATCTCTGTATACAGGGAGCTCCCCCTAGTGGTGACTGCAGACAGGATAATATCATGTATTTCTGTATATAGGGAGCTCCCCCTAGTGGTGGCTGCAGACAGGATCTTATCATTTATCTCTGTATACAGGGAGCTCCCCCTAGTGGTGACTGCAGACAGGATCTTATCATGTATCTCTATATACAGGGAGCTCCCCCTAGTGGTGACTGCAGACAGGATCTTATCATATATCTCTGTATACAGGGAGCTCCCCCTAGTGGTGGCTGCAGAGAGGATCTTATCATTTATCTCTATATACAGGGAGCTCCCCCTAGTGGTGACTGCAGACAGGATCTTATCATGTATCTCTGTATACAGGGAGCTCCCCCTAATGGTGACTACAGACAGGATATTATCATGTATTTCTGTATATAGGGAGCTCCCCCTAGTGGTGACTGCAGACAGGATCTTATCATGTATCTCTGTATACAGGGAGCTCCCCCTAGTGGTGGCTGCAGGCAGGATCTTATCATGTATCTCTATATACAGGGAGCTCCCCCTAGTGGTGACTGCAGACAGGATCTTATCATGTATCTCTGTATACAGGGAGCTCCCCCTAGTGGTGGCTGCAGACAGGATCTTATCATGTATCTCTGTATACAGGGAGCTCCCCCTAGTGGTGGCTGCAGACAGAATCTTATCATGTCTCTCTGTATACAGGGAACTCCCCCTAGTGGTGACTGCAGACAGGATCTTATCATGTATCTCTGTATACAGGGAGCTCCCCCTAGTGGTGGCTGCAGACAGTATCTTATCATGTATCTCTGTATACAGGGAACTCCCCCTAGTGGTGACTGCAGACAGGATCTTATCATGTATCTCTGTATACAGGGAGCTCCCCCTAGTGGTGTCTGCAGACAGAATATTATCATGTATCTCTGTATACGGGGAGCTCCCCCTAGTGGTGTCTGCAGACAGAATATTATCATGTATCTCTGTATACAGGGAGCTCCCCCTAGTGGTGGCTGCAGGCAGGATCTTATCATGTATCTCTGTATACGGGGAGCTCCCCCTAGTGGTGTCTGCAGACAGAATATTATCATGTATCTCTGTATACAGGAAGCTCCCCCTAGTGGTGGCTGCAGACAGGATCTTATCATAATTAATGTATTCTTTAGCCTTCTGATCGTGCACTCCCCGCCACCTAGCCACAGGTGTTTTAATTATAGTAGGTCCAATACCCCTCCACAGAAAGAGAGAATTTGAGTCCAAGAAGAGGTTTCACATGTACCCATTCAGATGGAGACGTTTATTCTCAGTGAGGTAGGTCAAGCGTAGGACCTCGTATAAGAGAGATGCCGTAAAGTGGCTACGAGGTACACATAAATATGGCCATTTTTATGCGCTAAAAGCTCTCATTTTTCATATTTCTAGTGCAGTAATGCAGTTCAAATTTCGTGTTTTCAAGTTTGCATGTTTTGGCGCTGCAGTGTGCTGCCCTTTTTACTTAACTATATTGCAGACAGGATCTTGTCATGTATCTCTGTATACAGGGAGCTACCCACTAGTGGAGGCTGCAGACAGGATCTTATCATGTATCTCTGTATACAGGGAGCTCCCCCTAGTGGTGACTGCAGACAGGATCTTATCATGTATCTCTGTATACAGTGAGCTCCCCCTAGTGGAGGCTGCAGACAGGATCTTATCATGTGTCTCTGTATACAGAGAGCTCCCCCTAGTGGTGGCTGCAGACTGGATCTTATCATGTATCTCTCTGTATACAGGGAGCTCCCCCTAGTGGTGACTGCAGACAGGATCTTATCATGTATCTCTGTATACAGGGAGCTCCCCCTAGTGGTGGCTGCAGACAGGATCTTATCATGTATCTCTGTATACAGGGAGCTCCCCCTAGTGGTGGCTGTAGACAGGATCTTATCATGTATCTCTGTATGCAGGGAACTCCCCCTAGTGGTGACTGCAGACAGGACCTTATCATGTGTCTCTGTATACAGGGAGCTCCCCCTAGTGGTGGCTGCAGACAGGTTCTTATCATGTATCTCTGTATACAGGGAGCTCCCCCTAGTGGTGACTGCAGGCAGGATCTTATCATGTACCTCTGTATACAGGGAGCTCCCCCTAGTGGTGGCTGCAGACAGGATCTTATCATGTATCTCTGTATACAGGGAGCTCCCCCTAGTGGTGGCTGCAGACAGGATCTTATCATGTATCTCTGTATACAGGAAGCTCCCCCTAGTGGTGACTGCAGACAGGATCTTATTATGTACCTCTGTATACAGGGAGCTCCTCCTAGTGGTGACTGCAGACAGGATCTTATCATGTATCTCTGTATACAGGGGGCTCCCCCTAGTGGTGACTGCAGACAGGATCTTATCATGTATCTCTGTATACAGGGAGCTCCCCCTAGTGGTGGCTGCAGACAGGATCTTATCATGTATCTCTGTATACAGGAAGCTCCCCCTAGTGGTGACTGCAGTGAGGATCTTATTATGTACCTCTGTATACAGGGAGCTCCCCCTAGTGGTGACTGCAGACAGGATCTTATCATGTATCTCTGTATACAGGGAGCTCCCCCTAGTGGTGGCTGCAGACAGGATCTTATCATGTATCTCTGTATACAGGGAGCTCCCCCTAGTGGTGACTGCAGACAGGATCTTATCATGTATCTCTGTATACAGGGAGCTCCCCCTAGTGGTGGCTGCAGACAGGATCTTATCATGTATCTCTGTATACAGGGAGCTCCCACTAGTGGTGACTGCAGACAGGATCTTATCATGTATCTCTGTATACAGGGAGCTCCCCCTAGTGGAGGCTGCAGACAGGATCTTATCTTGTATCTCTGAATACAGGGAGCTCCCCCTAGTGGTGGCTGCAGACAGGATCTTATCATGTATCTCTGTTTACAGGGAGCTCCCCCTAGTGGTGGCTGCAGACAGGATCTTATCATATATCTCTGTTTACAGGGAGCTCCCCCTAGTGGTGGCTGCAGACAGGATCTTATCATGTATCTCTGTATACAGGGAGCTCCCCCTAGTGGTAGCTGCAGACAGGATCTTATCATGTATCTCTGTATACAGGGAGCTCCCACTAGTGGTGACTGCAGACAGGATCTTATCATGTATCTCTGTATACAGGGAGCTCCCCCTAGTGGAGGCTGCAGACAGGATCTTATCATGTATCTCTGTATACAGGGAGCTCCCCCTAGTGGTGACTGCAGACAGGATCTTATCTTGTATCTCTGAATACAGGGAGCTCCCCCTAGTGGTGGCTGCAGACAGGATCTTATCATGTATCTCTGTTTACAGGGAGCTCCCCCTAGTGGTGACTGCAGACAGGATCTTATCATGTATCTCTGTATACAGGGAGCTCCCCCTAGTGGTGGCTGCAGACAGGATCTTATCATATATCTCTGTTTACAGGGAGCTCCCCCTAGTGGTGGCTGCAGACAGGATCTTATCATGTATCTCTGAATACAGGGAGCTCCCCCTAGTGGAGGCTGCAGGTAGATATAGTTTTATTACTTCACTCTTTCTTCTGGGTTCTTGTAGCTGTGTATCAGATAAATGGGTGTTCTAAATACCGAGTGACAACATGTCTCTTATTTTGCAGACCATCCACGTTGCCATAGTGTGTGCGGGGTACAACGCCAGCCGTGATGTGGTCACACTGGTCAAGTCCGTCTTGTTCCACAGGTAAAGCTGCCATCTGTCTTGTTGGGTGCGGCGGTGTCCTACACGTAGTCGAGCGTCCCGTGATCTCTTGTGTCTCTCCGTCCCCCTTTTTCCATCACTCTCGGTTTAGCTGTCTCTTTCTACCGCTCTCTCCTTTCCTCTCCTTTATATAGAATTATTTACTGTTTCTCAGTCACTTTCTTCTTTCCCTCCCCATCAGTCTCTTTTATCCTTTCTTTTCTCTCCTTCCCTCTGGATCTCCCTCACATTCCTGCACTCTCATTGTGTCCTCACCTGTCTCTCTCTCCATCCTTCTTACATAACGCTCTCCTCGTCTGTGTCATACCTCCTATGTCGCTTTCTCTAGACGATTCCCTCCATCACTCTCTTTCTGTTACGCTCTCCATCACGCTTTCCATACTTCTCTTTCCTTCTCTTTCCTTTCCATCTCTCTCTCTCTGTCGCTCTCACGTCACTCTTTCCAGCTCTCTCTTTTGCTCTCTGATTCTCTTTCCCTCGTTCTCTCCATCACTCTCTATATCACTTTTTTATATTGTTCTTTCTTTTTTGCTGTTGCTCTCCATACTAGTCTCCATCACTCTTCCTTCACTTCGCTCTCCATCTTTCTCTCCTTGTCTCCCTCTATTGAGCTTTCTATCTCTCTCCCTCCATTTCTCTCGCTGTCACCCCCTCTCTATTGTTATCTCCATCACTCTCTATTGCTCTCCAACTTTCTCTCATTCTCTCTCTTCTTTTCGCCTTTTTCTTCATCTCTCTATTACTCTCTTGTTTCCTCCATCACTTTATTCCTCTCTATATTGCTCTCTACCCTTTGTCTTCGTTTCTTTCCATCACTCTATTGCTCTCTTCGTTTCTCCTTCGCTCTCATCACTCTTTTGTAACTCTCCATTGTTCTCCTCCGCTCTATCACACTTGCTCACATCGCTCTTTCCCTACTTCTCTGACCTTTGCTTTCCTTTGTTCTCCATCCATCTCTCTCTCTTTGTCGCTCTCTCATCACTCTTTCCTCCTATTGCTCCTCTTCATTCTCTCTATTTCTCTTTTCATCACTCTCTTTTGCTCCCTCTTTATTTCTCTCTCCATCACTTTTTCTATTGTTCTCTCCATCTTCCTATTGCTCTCCATACTTTTCTCCAAAGCTCTCTCTCTTTTTCACTTTCTTTTCTGCTCTCTCTATTTTTCTCTCTTTCGCTATCTCCATCTTTCTCTCCAATTCTCCCACTATTGACCTTTCTATTGCGCTCCCTCCATTGTTCTCTCCATCACTCTCTATCGCTCTCTATCTTTCTCTTTTCTTTTTCTCTCTGTCTCCCTTCTTTCCATCTCTCTATTGTTCCTTCTCTCGTACCCTCCGTCACTTTCTCTGTCGCTCTCTATATTGCTCTCCACCTTTTCTCCTCATCTCTTTCCATCCCTCTATCTCTCTCATCATCTCTCTATTGCTCTCTATATAGCGCTCTCCATCGCTCTCTATCATCACATGCTGCAAACAATTTTGGAAAGGTGCCAACAATTTTGTCCAACCCATTTTGGGGGATTTTGTGTGAAATTGTGTCCATTTTTTTGTGTTGTTCCAGTACTGTGTATATATTTATGTATATTAATCTATCTATTAGGGGCTAAAGGTAAATTTTACAATTTGGGCTTATTAAAAATTCTGCACGATTTGCCTTTCATAGCCTCTATGTTGCACCGCCTGTAGAATGAGTTAACTGAGAATCTGTCAGCGAGCTCCTCGTGACTTGATGGTGGGAAGTTTGTAACTTTTTTCAGCCGTCCTTTTCTTCTGAGCGCTTCTATGCTGATTAATGACCGCAGACCACATCAAAGTTCAACGTGCAAGGAAACAAAAAGCCTGTAGAAGCCAAAAGAAAAAAAAAAATCTACTGAGAGGAGTTAAAAAAAAAAGACAAAAGAATTATAAACTCTCCATTTAAAGTGTCACAACGCCACTCACTGACGGAATCTCAGTTGACTCGTTCTGCACCTAGAACAACCATGATTTTTATTCCCGTTCACATTCTTTTAAGTTACAAAAAATTCCCAAAATTAGACATTATTTTTCCTCCAGAAGAAGAAAAAAAAACCCCTGTACCTTGAATTGACGGCACCATAAAGGCAGGATTCTTCCTTCCGGGGGAGAGCTAATTTGCCTGCGTTTATACAGACCTCAGAGCTGAGCTCTTTCTTCTCTCCCGCGGTTCCTGCGTCCTTGGATTTCCGAAACCTTCGCTCTTTTTTTTTTTGGGCAGCGGGTTCTTTAATACAAATCTGCAATAAATATGTTAAAGCTCGGAAGACCTAATCATGACACTGCCGAGGAATCCGCTTTGTCTAAAAGCTGCCGCCTCGACTGCTGCGGAATACAAAGCAGAGGATGAGAACTCCTCTGACACTTCAATGGTGGCCTCGAGGTCACGGCAGAGGGGGAGCCGCCAGGAATTTCAGGCACAATCCAGCGCCCAATTTTGATCCGGGGGAATTTGGGAGCAGAATTTTTAAGTTCGGATGCGTACAGTGCTCTGAGCGATAAAACGCAGAAAAAGTCACAAAGACATAAAAGACAATTTAAAGGGATTGTCCTGGTCCAGGTTTATGTGAATTACTAGGCAAGACTAACAGAGAACCAGTGGATATTCTCAGAAATAATACTGCCATATGTTGGCCAAAGAGGAGTACCATATAGTAACTATCAGTTTTATATAATTCCCGTCATATTAGCAGACAATTTTACATCGCTCGCCCCATGCACTTAGGAAGGGTCTTTAGTTGAGGTGTTTTGTAGATCTGGTGAAAAAATCCAGAAGAAAGTGAGGGCCCCTTACCGATAATCCAACCTTGCCAGTAGCATAAAATGATCTTAGAGCAGAGGTGTCAATCAAATCATAGCTCCATCCACGCTGACCTACAACTACAGCTCCACCCATGCTGAGCTGCCACTATAGCTCCACCCACACTGAGAGGTCCATGTAGCTCCACCCATGCGGAGCTACTGATTTAGCTCCACCCATGCTGAGCTGCCACTGTAGCTCCACACACACTGAGAGGTCCATGTGGCTCCACCCATGCGGAGCTACTGATTTAGCTCCACTTATGCTGAGCTGCCACTATAGCTCCACCCACACTGAGAGGTCCATGTGGCTCCACCCATGCGGAGCTACTGATTTAGCTCCACTTATGCTGAGCTGCCACTATAGCTCCACCCACACTGAGAGGTCCATGTGGCTCCACCCATGCGGAGCTACTGATTTAGCTCCACTTATGCTGAGCTGCCACTATAGCTCCACCCACACTGAGAGGTCCATGTAGCTCCACCCATGCGGAGCTACTGATTTAGCTCCACCCATGCTGAGCTGCCACTGTAGCTCCACACACACTGAGAGGTCCATGTGGCTCCACCCATGCGGAGCTACTGGTTTAGCTCCACTTATGCTGAGCTGCCACTATAGCTCCACCCACACTGAGAGGTCCATGTGGCTCCACCCATGCGGAGCTACTGATTTAGCTCCACTTATGCTGAGCTGACACTCTAGCTCCATCCACACTGAGCTGCCATGGTAGTTCCACCCTTGCTGAGCTGCCAATTTAGCTCCATCCATGCTGAGCTGCCAACATAGCCCCACCAAAACTGAGCTGCCCCTGTAGCTGCACAAATGTGGAGCTACCAATTTAGCTCCACTCATGGTGAGCTGACACTATAGCTGCATCAACACTGAGCTGCCTCTAATTCTGCATCCACACTGAGCTGCCGTTACAGCTCCACCCATGCTGAACTTGTTCTACAGCATCACTCTTGCTGAAATGCCACTTCATATCCACTAGAGTTTCACCTGCACTCAGCTGCCACTACCGCTTCACCCACACTGAGCCTTCACTACAGCTCTACACGCACTGAGCTGCTACTAAAGACCAACCCGTGCTGAGCTGCAAAGCAATGTAAATTTTCGACAGCCCCACCCATGTTGAGCTGCACACCAAAGTCATTTTTAGAATAATCCCACCCACGCTGAGTTACCCAATAGTGTAAACTTTGGACAGCCCCGCCCACGCTGAGCTGCACAGGAGTGTAAGCTTTGGACAGCCTCTCCCACACTGAGCTGCACAGGAGTATAAGCTTTGGACACCCTCTCCCACACTGAGCTGCACAGTAGTGTAAGTTTTGGACAGCCCCACCCACGCTGAGCTGCACAGCAGTGTAATTTTGAACAGTCCCACCCACGCTGAGCTGCACAGCAGTGTAATTTTGAACAGTCCCACCCACGCTGAGCTGCACAACAGTGTAATTTTGAACAGTCCCACCCACGCTGAGCTGCACAGTAGTATATGCTTTGGACAGCCTCGCCCACGCTGAGCTAAACAGGAGTGAAAGCTTTGTATAGCCTCGACCACGCTGAGCTGCACAGTAGTGTAAGCTTTGGACAGCCTCGACCACGCTGAGCTGCACAGTAGTGTAAGCTTTGGACAGCCTCTCCCACGCTGAGTTGCACAGGAGTGAAAGCTTTGTATAGCCTCGACCACACTGAGCTACACAGTAGTATAAGCTTTGGACAGCCTCGCCCACGCTGAGCTGCACAGTAGTGTAAGCTTTGGACAGCCTCGCCCACGCTGAGCTGCATGGTAGTGTAAACTTTGGACAGCCTCGCCCACGCTGTGCTACACAGGAGGGAAACTTTGGACAACCTCTCCCACGCTGAGTTGCACTGGAGTGAAAGCTTTGTATAGCCTCGACCACGCTAAGCTACACAGTAGTATAAGCTTTGGACAGCCTCGCCCACGCTGAGCTGCACAGTAGTGTAAGCTTTGGACAGCCTCGCCCACGCTGAGCTGCATAGTAGTGTAAACTTTGGACAGCCTCGCCCACGCTGGGCTACACGGGAGTGAAACTTTGGACAGCCTCGCCCACACTGAGCTGCACAGTAGTGTAAACTTTGGACAGCCTCGCCCACGCTGAGCTACACAGTGGTATAAGCTTTGGACAGCCTCGCCCACGCTGAGCTGCACAGTAGTATAAACTTTGGACAGCCTCGCCCACGCTGAGCTACACAGTAGTATAAGCTTTGGACAGCCTCGCCCACGCAGGGCTGCACAGTAGTGTAAACTTTGGACAGACTCGCCCACGCTGAGCTATACAGTAGTATAAGCTTTGGACAGCCTCGACCACGCTGAGCTGCACAGTAGTGTAAACTTTGTACAGCCTCGCCCACGCTGAGCTGCACAGTAGTGTAAACTTTGGACAGCCGCGCCCACGCTGAGCTGCACAGTAGTGTAAACTTTGGACAGCCTCTCCCACGCTGAGCTGCACAGTAGTATAAGCTTTGGACAGCCTCGCCCACGCTGAGCTGCACAGTAGTATAAACTTTGGACAGCCTCGCCCACGCTGAGCTGCACAGTAGTGTAAACTTTGGACAGCCGCGCCCACGCTGAGCTGCACAGTAGTGTAAACTTTGGACAGCCTCTCCCACGCTGAGCTGCACAGTAGTATAAACTTTGGACAGCCTTGCCCACGCTGAGCTGCACAGTAGTATAAACTTTGGACAGCCTCGCCCATACTGAGCTGCACAGCAGTGTAAACTTTGGACAGCCTCGCCCACGCTGAGCTGCACAGTAGTGTAAACTTTGGACAGCCTCACCCATACTGAGCTGCACAGCAGTGTAAACTTTGGACAGCCTCGCCCACGCTGAGCTGCACAGTAGTGTAAACTTTGGACAGCCTCACCCATACTGAGCTGCACAGCAGTGTAGACTTTGGACAGCCTCTCCCACGCTGAGCTGCACAGTAGTGTAAACTTTGGACAGCCTCGCCCACGCTGAGCTGCACAGTAGTGTAAGCTTTGGACAGCCGCTCCCACGCTGAGCTGCACAGTAGTGTAAACTTTGGACAGCCTCGCCCACGCTGAGCTGCACAGTAGTGTAAACTTTGGACAGCCTCACCCACGCTGAGCTGCACAGTAGTGTAAACTTTGGACAGCCTCGCCCACGCTGAGCTGCACAGTAGTGTAAACTTTGGACAGCCTCGCCCACGCTGAGCTGCACAGTAGTGTAAACTTTGGACAGCCGCGCCCACGCTGAGCTGCACAGTAGTGTAAACTTTGGACAGCCTATCCCACGCTGAGCTGCACAGTAGTATAAACTTTGGACAGCCTCGCCCACGCTGAGCTGCACAGTAGTATAAACTTTGGACAGCCTCGCCCATACTGAGCTGCACAGCAGTGTAAACTTTGGACAGCCTCGCCCACGCTGAGCTGCACAGTAGTGTAAACTTTGGACAGCCTCGCCCATACTGAGCTGCACAGCAGTGTAAACTTTGGACAGCCTCGCCCACGCTGAGCTGCACAGTAGTGTAAACTTTGGACAGCCTCACCCATACTGAGCTGCACAGCAGTGTAAACTTTGGACAGCCTCGCCCACGCTGAGCTGCACAGTAGTGTAAACTTTGGACAGCCTCACCCACGCTGAGCTGCACAGTAGTGTAAACTTTGGACAGCCTCACCCACGCTGAGCTGCACAGTAGTATAAACTTTGGACAGCCTCGCCCACGCTGAGCTGCACGGCAGTGTAAACTTTGGACAGCCTCGCCCACGCTGAGCTGCACGGCAGTGTAAACTTTGGACAGCCTCGCCCACGCTGAGCTGCACAGTAGTGTAAACTTTGGACAGCCTCACCCATACTGAGCTGCACAGCAGTGTAGACTTTGGACAGCCTCTCCCACGCTGAGCTGCACAGTAGTGTAAACTTTGGACAGCCTCGCCCACGCTGAGCTGCACAGTAGTGTAAGCTTTGGACAGCCGCTCCCACGCTGAGCTGCACAGTAGTGTAAACTTTGGACAGCCTCTCCCACGCTGAGCTGCACAGTAGTGTAAACTTTGGACAGCCTCTCCCACGCTGAGCTGCACAGTAGTGTAAACTTTGGACAGCCTCACCCACGCTGAGCTGCACAGTAGTGTAAACTTTGGACAGCCTCACCCACGCTGAGCTGCACAGTAGTATAAACTTTGGACAGCCTCGCCCACGCTGAGCTGCACAGTAGTGTAAGCTTTGGACAGCCTCGCCCACGCTGAGCTGCACGGCAGTGTAAACTTTGGACAGCCTCGCCCACGCTGAGCTGCACAGTAGTGTAAACTTTGGACAGCCTCACCCACGCTGAGCTGCACAGTAGTATAAACTTTGGACAGCCTCGCCCACGCTGAGCTGCACGGCAGTGTAAACTTTGGACAGCCTCGCCCACGCTGAGCTGCACGGCAGTGTAAACTTTGGACAGCCTCGCCCACGCTGAGCTGCACAGCAGTGTTATCCCGGAGACAGCATATCATTACTAATTATTATTAATACTGACACTGTCTTTCCAAAGCTTTCAGGTTATACTCCTGGAATCCCCTTTTAGGTCGCCTGAACAATAATATTAGTGCAGATTTGATGGTCAGGTCCTTATGGGCTATCTACATTAGCGTGTTGGCTTCCCTTTCCTGGCTTTCCCATTCTTTTCTATGGTAGTGGGCCGGGCTCGGAATATGTCTCCTGCCCAGTCCAGGCGGAGCTTAAAATGGCAGCAAAACTATAAATTTTAGGTCCAGGAAACAGACATTTGGAGTTATGTTTAACCTTCTTGTTCTTCAAGTCACATCTATAACGGGAAGTGAATCATATCTGTGCATAAATATTATATGGATGGACATGCCCTTTAAGTGACCTGTCAATCAGGCCTGTAGTTCTGGGGTGAGAGATCACCAAGTGTCGTAGTAAACTACCGATGAGTTCATTTATGGCCCCATCTTGTAAGAATACCTGAATGTTTCCCATTAGATTCTCAACATGTGTCTGCTTCCCCTGAAATCTACACACGGTGACTCCGGTAACACAATTATGTAAATAGCTGATTAAGGACATAATTGCATTAAGAAACTTGACAAAACTGATCGCTACATCCTGCAACAATGTCACGCATCCTCCCGGCGCCCATAACTTACAGCTCGCAGGTCGTTCTTTGTTAACGGACCGCTCCGCTAATTCCCGGGAGACGGAATTAGATTTTAATGGATATCATTTGAATATCAAATGAAAGGATTTGTTCTCTGGAGTGCGCCAGGGGTGACACGTATCCATTATCCTGAAAGGGGAAAGACAGGAGGGGGAAACGGGAGATCTCGCTGCTGTTCCTCTACTCTTTGTAGTAAAACTAATGTCAATTTTCGTGCCGTCTTTAAAAGCCTTGGAGTGGGGGCGAGAAACACAAAGAAGCGATGAGCCGAAGATAAACTACAATGACACTTCGCTTACCGCTGCCAAAGACACCGAGTTTCGGATCCTGAAAATCTGAGACGTCTCACAGTTGAGGGTTTGCTGCAATGTATGTGAGCTATGCTGTCAGTTTACTCTGTAACTTCACTGACACACTGTAACAGATTTGCTCTCCTTAGGCATTTAGCTCACAAGGGATTGTCTATACCGCAGCTATTAGAAATATTAGGACTGAGTTATTATAGGCTCGATCATAACTTAGAAAGATCTTGAAGATAGTGTGTAATTAAAGTGCTTTTCTCAAGATCATTCTTCAAGAGCACACCGCTCCCCAGCCTCCTGGTAGCATTAGCACACCACATTCTGGAGAGTACACCACTACACCTGCCTCTCAGCAGCATTATCGCACCACATTCTTCATTAGAGCACCACTCCCCAGCCTACCAGCAGCATGAGCCCAACACATTCTTCAGGAGCGCACCACTCCCCAGCCTCTCCATAGCATGAACACACCACATTGTTCAGGAGCTCACCGCTCCCCAGCCTACCAGCAGCATGAGCCCAACACATTCTTCAGGAGCACACCACTCCCCAGCCTACCAGCAGCATGAGCCCAACACATTCTTCAGGAGCTCACCGCTCCCCAGCCTACCAGCAGCATGAGCCCAACACATTCTTCAGGAGCTCACCACTGCCCAGCCTCTCCATAGCATGAACACACCACATTCTTCAGGAGTGCACCACTCCCCAGCCTACCAGCAGCATGAGCCCAACACATTCTTCAGGAGCGCACCACTCCCCAGCCTACCAGCAGCATGAGCCCAACACATTCTTCAGGAGTTCACCGCTCCCCAGCCTACCAGCAGCATGAGCCCAACACATTCTTCAGGAGCGCACCACTCCCCAGCCTACCAGCAGCATGAGCCCAACACATTCTTCAGGAGTTCACCGCTCCCCAGCCTACCAGCAGCATGAGCCCAACACATTCTTCAGGAGCTCACCGCTCCCCAGCCTACCAGCAGCATGAGCCCAACACATTCTTCAGGAGCTCACCACTCCCCAGCCTCTCCATAGCATGAACACACCACATTCTTCAGGAGTGCACCACTCCCCAGCCTACCAGCAGCATGAGCCCAACACATTCTTCAGGAGCTCACCACTCCCCAGCCTACCAGCAGCATGAGCCCAACACATTCTTCAGGAGCTCACCGCTCCCCAGCCTCTCCATAGCATGAGCCCAACACATTCTTCAGGAGCTCACCACTCCCCAGCCTACCAGCAGCATGAGCCCAACACATTCTTCAGGAGCTCACCGCTCCCCAGCCTACCAGCAGCATGAGCCCAACACATTCTTCAGGAGCGCACCGCTCCCCAGCCTCTCCATAGCATGAGCACACCACATTCTTCAGGAGGGAACCGCTCCCCAGCCTCATGGCAGCATGAGCCCAACACATTCTTCAGGAGCTCACCGCTCCCCAGCCTACCAGCAGCATGAGCCCAACACATTCTTCAGGAGCGCACCACTCCCCAGCCTCTCCATAGCATGAACACACCACATTGTTCAGGAGCTCACCACTCCCCAGCCTACCAGCAGCATGAGCCCAACACATTCTTCAGGAGCTCACCACTCCCCAGCCTACCAGCAGCATGAGCCCAACACATTCTTCAGGAGTTCACCACTCCCCAGCCTACCAGCAGCATGAGCCCAACACATTCTTCAGGAGCTCACCACTCCCCAGCCTACCAGCAGCATGAGCCCAACACATTCTTCAGGAGTTCACCGCTCCCCAGCCTACCAGCAGCATGAGCCCAACACATTCTTCAGGAGCGCACCTGTTATGTGTGCTAATGACAGGTGTTATGAAGGCAATCCAGAAACACAGTGTGCTTAGCGATCAGAGCGCACACAGTGATCTGACAAATACCCAAAAATACAAGAACGAGCTCTGAGACGTGGAAACTCTGTAGACTGCACACCAGATCCTATCCTAAACACAACTAAAAGCGGCTGTGAATTGCGCCTAACAACTACCTAGGCAACTCGGCACAGCCTAAGAAACTAGCTAGCCTGAAGATAGAAAAATAGGCCTGACTTGCCCCAGAGAAATTCCCCAAAGGAAAAGGCAGCCCCCCACATATAATGACTGTGAGTAAGATGAAAAGACAAAACGTAGGGATGAAATAGATTCAGCAAAGTGGGGCCCGATATTCTAGGACAGAGCGAGGACAGTAAAGCGAACTTTGCAGTCTACAAAAAACCCTAAAGCAAAACCACGCAAAGGGGGCAAAAAAAACCCACCGTGCCGAACTAACGGCACGGCGGTACACCCTTTGCGTCTCAGAGCTTCCAGCAAAACAAAAGACAAGCTGGACAGAAAAAAAGCAACAAAACAGCAAAAAGCACTTAGCTATACAGAGCAGCAGGTCACAGGAACAATCAGGAGAAGCTCAGATCCAACACTGAAACATTGACAAGGAGCAAGGATAGCAGCATCAGGCGGAGTTAAGTAATGAAGCAGTTAACGAGCTCACCAGAACACCTGAGGGAGGAAGCTCAGAAGCTGCAGTACCACTTGTGACCACAGGAGTGAATTCAGCCACAGAATTCACAACAGTACCCCCCCCTTGAGGAGGGGTCACCGAACCCTCACCAGAGCCCCCAGGCCGACCAGGATGAGCCGCATGAAAGGCACGAACAAGATCGGAAGCATGAACATCAGAGGCAAAAACCCAGGAATTATCTTCCTGAGCATAACCCTTCCATTTAACCAGATACTGGAGTTTCCGTCTAGAAACACGAGAATCCAAAATCTTCTCCACAATATACTCCAATTCCCCCTCCACCAAAACCGGGGCAGGAGGCTCAACAGATGGAACCATAGGTGCCACGTATCTCCGCAACAACGACCTATGGAATACATTATGTATGGAAAAGGAGTCTGGGAGGGTCAAACGAAAAGACACAGGATTGAGAACCTCAGAAATCCTATACGGACCAATAAAACGAGGTTTAAATTTAGGAGAGGAAACCTTCATAGGAATATGACGAGAAGATAACCAAACCAGATCCCCAACACGAAGTCGGGGACCCACACGGCGTCTGCGATTAGCGAAAAGTTGAGCTTTCTCCTGGGACAAGATCAAATTGTCCACTACCTGAGTCCAGATCTGCTGCAACCTATCCACCACAGAATCCACACCAGGACAGTCCGAAGACTCAACCTGTCCTGAAGAGAAACGAGGATGGAACCCAGAATTTTCAAAAAAAATGGAGAAACCAAGGTAGCCGAGCTGGCCCGATTATTAAGGGCGAACTCAGCCAACGGCAAAAAGGACACCCAATCATCCTGGTCTGCAGAAACAAAACATCTCAGATATGTTTCCAAGGTCTGATTGGTTCGTTCGGTCTGGCCATTAGTCTGAGGATGGAAAGCCGAGGAAAAGGATAGGTCAATGCCCATCCTACCACAAAAGGCTCGCCAAAACCTTGAAACAAACTGGGAACCTCTGTC
The DNA here is from genome assembly GCF_032444005.1 of Ranitomeya imitator. Lineage (NCBI taxonomy): Eukaryota > Metazoa > Chordata > Amphibia > Anura > Dendrobatidae > Ranitomeya > Ranitomeya imitator. Next base: position 15,969,841 of record NC_091285.1, on the reverse strand, counting down.
AGAAACAATATTCTCAGGAATGCCATGCAACCGAACCACATGCTGAAAGAACAAAGGTACCAAATCAGAGGAGGAAGGCAATTTAGCCAAGGGCACCAGATGGACCATTTTAGAAAAGCGATCACAGACCACCCAAATGACTGACATCTTTTGAGAAACGGGAAGGTCAGAAATGAAATCCATCGAAATATGTGTCCAAGGCCTCTTTGGGACCGGCAAGGGCAAAAGCAACCCACTGGCACGAGAACAGCAGGGCTTAGCCCTAGCACAAATCCCACAGGACTGCACAAAAGTACGTACATCCCGTGACAGAGATGGCCACCAGAAGGATCTAGCCACTAACTCTCTGGTACCAAAGATTCCAGGATGACCAGCCAACACCGAACAATGAAGTTCAGAGATAAGTTTATTAGTCCACCTATCAGGGACGAACAGTTTCTCTGCTGGACAACGATCAGGTTTATTCGCCTGAAATTTTTGCAGCACCCGCCGCAAATCAGGGGAGATGGCAGACACAATGACTCCTTCCTTGAGGATACCCGCTGGCTCAGATAAACCCGGAGAGTCGGCCACAAAACTCCTAGACAGAGCATCCGCCTTCACATTTTTAGAGCCCGGAAGGTACGAAATCACAAAGTCGAAGCGGGCAAAAAATAACGACCAACGGGCCTGTCTAGGATTCAACCGCTTGGCAGACTCGAGATAAGTCAAGTTCTTATGATCAGTCAATACCACCACGCGATGCTTAGCTCCTTCAAGCCAATGACGCCACTCCTCGAATGCCCACTTCATGGCCAGCAACTCTCGATTGCCCACATCATAATTACGCTCAGCGGGCGAAAACTTCCTGGAAAAGAAAGCGCATGGTTTCATCACTGAGCAATCAGAACCTCTCTGTGACAAAACCGCCCCTGCTCCAATCTCAGAAGCATCAACCTCGACCTGGAACGGAAGAGAAACATCTGGCTGACACAACACAGGGGCAGAACAAAAACGACGCTTCAACTCCTGAAAAGCTTCCACAGCAGCAGAAGACCAATTAACCAAATCAGCACCCTTCTTGGTCAAATCGGTCAATGGTTTGGCAATGCTAGAAAAATTACAGATGAAGCGACGATAAAAATTAGCAAAGCCCAGGAACTTTTGCAGACTTTTCAGAGATGTCGGCTGAATCCAATCCTGGATGGCTTGGACCTTAACTGGATCCATCTCGATAGTAGAAGGGGTAAAGATGAACCCCAAAAATGAAACTTTCTGCACACCGAAGAGACACTTTGATCCCTTCACAAACAAAGAGTTAGCACGCAGGACCTGAAAAACCATTCTGACCTGCTTCACATGAGACTCCCAATCATCAGAGAAGATCAAAATGTCATCCAAGTAAACAATCAGGAATTTATCCAGATACTCACGGAAGATGTCATGCATAAAAGACTGAAACACAGATGGAGCATTGGCAAGTCCGAACGGCATCACTAGATACTCAAAATGACCCTCGGGCGTATTGAATGCAGTTTTCCATTCATCTCCTTGCCTGATTCTCACCAGATTATACGCACCACGAAGATCTATCTTAGTGAACCAACTAGCCCCCTTAATCCGAGCAAACAAGTCAGATAACAATGGCAAGGGATACTGAAATTTAACAGTGATCTTATTAAGAAGGCGGTAATCAATACACGGTCTCAGCGAACCATCCTTCTTGGCTACAAAGAAGAACCCTGCTCCCAGTGGTGATGACGATGGGCGAATATGTCCCTTCTCCAGGGATTCCTTCACATAACTGCGCATAGCGGCGTGTTCGGGCACGGATAAATTAAATAATCGACCTTTAGGGAATTTACTACCAGGAATCAAATTGATAGCACAATCACAATCCCTATGCGGAGGTAGAGCATCGGACTTGGGCTCTTCAAATACATCCTGATAATCAGACAAGAACTCTGGGACCTCAGAAGGGGTGGATGACGAAATCGACAAAAATGGAACATCACCATGTACCCCCTGACAACCCCAGCTGGATACCGACATGGAATTCCAATCCAATACTGGATTATGGGTTTGTAGCCATGGCAACCCCAACACGACCACATCATGCAGATTATGCAACACCAGAAAGCGAATAACTTCCTGATGTGCAGGAGCCATGCACATGGTCAGCTGGGCCCAGTATTGAGGTTTATTCTTGGCCAAAGGTGTAGCATCAATTCCTCTCAATGGAATAGGACACCGCAAAGGCTCCAAGAAAAACCCACAACGTTTAGCATAATCCAAATCCATCAGATTCAGGGCAGCGCCCGAATCCACAAACGCCATGACAGAAAACGACGACAAAGAGCATATCAAGGTAATGGACAGAAGGAATTTGGACTGTACAGTACCAATGACGGCAGACCTAGCGGACCGCTTAGTGCGCTTAGGACAATCAGAAATAGCATGAGTGGAATCACCACAGTAGAAACACAGACCATTCAGACGTCTGTATTCCTGCCGTTCAACTCTAGTCATAGTCCTATCGCACTGCATAGGCTCAGGTTTAACCTCAGGCAGTACCGCCAAATGGTGCACAGATTTACGCTCGCGCAAGCGTCGACCGATCTGAATGGCCAAAGACAAAGACTCATTCAAACCAGCAGGCATAGGAAATCCCACCATGACATCCTTAAGAGCCTCAGAGAGACCCTTTCTGAACAAAGCTGCCAGCGCAGATTCATTCCACTGAGTGAGTACTGACCATTTCCTAAATTTCTGACAATATACTTCTATATCATCCTGACCCTGGCACAAAGCCAGCAAATTTTTCTCAGCCTGATCCACTGAATTAGGCTCATCGTACAGCAATCCGAGCGCCAGGAAAAACGCATCGACACTACTCAATGCAGGGTCTCCTGGCGCAAGAGAAAATGCCCAGTCTTGAGGGTCGCCGCGCAAAAAAGAAATAATAATCAAAACCTGTTGAATAGGGTTACCAGAAGAATGAGGTTTCAAGGCCAGAAATAGCTTACAATTATTTTTGAAACTTAGAAACTTAGTTCTATCTCCAAAAAACAAATCAGGAATAGGAATTCTTGGTTCTAACATAGATTTCTGATCAATAGTATCTTGAATTTTTTGTACATTTATAACGAGATTATCCATTGAAGAGCACAGACCCTGAATATCCATGTCCATACCTGTGTCCAGAATCACCCAAATGTCTAGGGGAAAAAAAAAAAAGTGAACACAGAGCAGAAAAAAAAAAAATGATGTCAGAACTTTTTCTTTCCCTCTATTGAGAATCATTAGTTTGGGCTCCTTGTACTGTTATGTGTGCTAATGACAGGTGTTATGAAGGCAATCCAGAAACACAGTGTGCTTAGCGATCAGAGCGCACACAGTGATCTGACAAATACCCAAAAATACAAGAACGAGCTCTGAGACGTGGAAACTCTGTAGACTGCACACCAGATCCTATCCTAAACACAACTAAAAGCGGCTGTGGATTGCGCCTAACAACTACCTAGGCAACTCGGCACAGCCTAAGAAACTAGCTAGCCTGAAGATAGAAAAATAGGCCTGACTTGCCCCAGAGAAATTCCCCAAAGGAAAAGGCAGCCCCCCACATATAATGACTGTGAGTAAGATGAAAAGACAAAACGTAGGGATGAAATAGATTCAGCAAAGTGGGGCCCGATATTCTAGGACAGAGCGAGGACAGTAAAGCGAACTTTGCAGTCTACAAAAAACCCTAAAGCAAAACCACGCAAAGGGGGCAAAAAAAACCCACCGTGCCGAACTAACGGCACGGCGGTACACCCTTTGCGTCTCAGAGCTACCAGCAAAACAAAAGACAAGCTGGACAGAAAAAAAGCAACAAAAAAGCAAAAAGCACTTAGCTATACAGAGCAGCAGGTCACAGGAACAATCAGGAGAAGCTCAGATCCAACACTGAAACATTGACAAGGAGCAAGGATAGCAGCATCAGGCGGAGTTAAGTAATGAAGCAGTTAAGGAGCTCACCAGAACACCTGAGGGAGGAAGCTCAGAAGCTGCAGTACCACTTGTGACCACAGGAGTGAATTCAGCCACAGAATTCACAACACGCACCACTCCCCAGCCTACCAGCAGCATGAGCCCAACACATTCTTCAGGAGTTCACCGCTCCCCAGCCTACCAGCAGCATGAGCCCAACACATTCTTCAGGAGCTCACCGCTCCCCAGCCTACCAGCAGCATGAGCCCAACACATTCTTCAGGAGCTCACCACTCCCCAGCCTCTCCATAGCATGAACACACCACATTCTTCAGGAGTGCACCACTCCCCAGCCTACCAGCAGCATGAGCCCAACACATTCTTCAGGACCTCACCACTCCCCAGCCTACCAGCAGCATGAGCCCAACACATTCTTCAGGAGTTCACCGCTCCCCAGCCTACCAGCAGCATGAGCCCAACACATTCTTCAGGAGCTCACCGCTCCCCAGCCTACCAGCAGCATGAGCCCAACACATTCTTCAGGAGCTCACCACTCCCCAGCCTACCAGCAGCATGAGCCCAACACATTCTTCAGGAGCGCACCGCTCCCCAGCCTCTCCATAGCATGAGCCCAACACATTCTTCAGGAGCTCACCACTCCCCAGCCTACCAGCAGCATGAGCCCAACACATTCTTCAGGAGCTCACCGCTCCCCAGCCTCTCCATAGCATGAGCCCAACACATTCTTCAGGAGCTCACCACTCCCCAGCCTACCAGCAGCATGAGCCCAACACATTCTTCAGGAGCGCACCGCTCCCCAGCCTCTCCATAGCATGAGCACACCACATTCTTCAGGAGGGAACCGCTCCCCAGCCTCATGGCAGCATGAGCACACCACATTATTCAGGAGCTCACCACTCCCCAGCCTCTCCGTAGCATGAGCCCAACACATTCTTCAGGAGCTCACCACTCCCCAGCCTACCAGCAGCATGAGCCCAACACATTCTTCAGGAGCGCACCACTCCCCAGCCTACCAGCAGCATGAGCCCAACACATTCTTCAGGAGTTCACCGCTCCCCAGCCTACCAGCAGCATGAGCCCAACACATTCTTCAGGAGCTCACCGCTCCCCAGCCTACCAGCAGCATGAGCCCAACACATTCTTCAGGAGCTCACCACTCCCCAGCCTACCAGCAGCATGAGCCCAACACATTCTTCAGGAGCGCACCGCTCCCCAGCCTCTCCATAGCATGAGCCCAACACATTCTTCAGGAGCTCACCACTCCCCAGCCTACCAGCAGCATGAGCCCAACACATTCTTCAGGAGCTCACCGCTCCCCAGCCTCTCCATAGCATGAGCCCAACACATTCTTCAGGAGCTCACCACTCCCCAGCCTACCAGCAGCATGAGCCCAACACATTCTTCAGGAGCGCACCGCTCCCCAGCCTACCAGCAGCATGAGCCCAACACATTCTTCAGGAGCGCACCGCTCCCCAGCCTCTCCATAGCATGAGCACACCACATTCTTCAGGAGGGAACCGCTCCCCAGCCTCATGGCAGCATGAGCACACCACATTATTCAGGAGCTCACCACTCCCCAGCCTCTCCGTAGCATGAGCCCAACACATTCTTCAGGAGCTCACCACTCCCCAGCCTACCAGCAGCATGAGCCCAACACATTCTTCAGGAGCTCACCACTCCCCAGCCTCTCCGTAGCATGAGCACACCACATTCTTCAGGAGCGCACCGCTCCCCAGCCTCTCCATAGCATGAGCACACCACATTCTTCAGGAGCGCACCGCTCCCCAGCCTCTCCATAGCATGAGCACACCACATTCTTCAGGAGCTCACCCCTCCCCAGCCTCTCCCTAACATGAGCACACCACATTATTCAGGAGGGCACCACTCCCCAGCCTCTAAGTAGCATGAGCATGCCCTCTCACCAGCATGCACACACCAAATTAGTCAGGGGCGCACTGCTTCCCGACCTCTCAGCAGCATGAGCACACCTCATCCTTCAGAATCGCAGCCCTTTCCAGCCTCCTAACAGCATGAGCACAACCGATTCTTGAGCCCTGCACCACTCCACAGCCTCACACCAGCATTAGCTCACCGAATTCTTTAGGAGCGCACCGCTCCTCAGCCTCTCTGCAGCATGAGTGTACCACATTCCTTAAGAACACACCGCTCCTTTGCCTCCCAGCAGCATGAGTGCATCAAATACCTAAAGAACGCCCTGCTCACCAGTTTCCCAGCAACTTTTCCTTTGAAACTTCGTCGGAGGACGGAGAAACTTGCCAGATCCAGCGAGCCAGCCAGCTTCTAAGCAGCTCTTACAAGCTCTACAGCAAAGAGCTTGTAAGTACTCCCGCTTTTCCTAGGAGACCGACCACCACTGCAACCTATCAGTGGTGGCTGGTCTCTTAGGCAATGAGCTGTAAGTAATAGAATTAAAAATCCTTCCGTTTTGCAGTTTTACCCATTTAGTAAGAAGAGATAACCCCTTTGTCAAATATAGTAGGAAAGTGTTGTGCCCCGGAATCAGTTTTTTTTTTTTTTAGTGGACCCTTTTATTAAAATATGATTTTCCATAGCCTTATTGATAGTAAGCCCTCTTAAAGTTATTTTTGCTTTCCTTAAAGGGATCCCACCCTAAAAGTACCAAATACGGCAGTTATTCGTACCGAAACCCCTTTATGTGAATCTCTCTTTAGAAAATGTCAATGACTGGTACCAAAGACGAAAGCATTGCCGTTTCGTTCTTGTCCTTCGCAGGAGAAACCCGCTGCACTTCCACCTGATCGCAGACTCCATTGCCAAGCAGATCCTGGCCACGCTTTTCGAAACCTGGATGGTTCCTGCGGTGCGTGTGGATTTTTACGACGCCGATGAATTGAAGGTGAGAAATAAAACTTAACAACTCCCAATGCGCAATCAAAATAAATTGTTCAACCCTCCAGATATGAGCGCGGGCGCCGCTCATCTAATGAAGCCAGGAATCGAAATCCTTCTATAGACGGAAGGTTGGAAATAATGCACCTACCTAAATGAGCTGGCGCCCGTGCCAGGCAAATCTGGGCAGGCGCCAGGGACGGCCGAGGGTCCGTGACGGTGTGGTAGGCTTGTCAGCCCCCTCTCTAGGATATCCTTATGCCTTATTGTTTGCGGAGAGCTGGGGTGCTCTGTCTTGTGGGGTGGGTGATGGTCCTGGGTAATGGCGCCGGCACTCAGAGGGTTAATAACCCATCCGCCATCTTATGAGATTTGTGCCTCCGTATGCTCCTGGTCACATCTAATCACTTCCACTTGTGAAAATCTAAGAGGTCCCGGCAGCTGTGGCCCCATAGTGACTGCATTCAGGATGGGGGGTGGGGTTGGGACCCCCCATCTCTATGATGCAACTACTAACACAACCATCCTCCGTATAACTGATGAATATAACATAGCTATCCTCCATATGACCGAGCGATATAAATAAAGGCTATCTATATGTCGGGTGGGTTTACCATCACATGGTATAACACAGCCAATCAGGAGGGACTGTCATAGCCTGTATAAAAGTTGAGCCAGAGAAGGCAGCAGCCATTTTGTGTTCAATCTGGATAGTGAAGGATGTTACAACTCACAACTTAGTCCAAGAGACAGTGACAGGACAGTAATAATCTACATGGTATTCTTCCTCTACAATAATAACATAAACACCACTCTACCACTATAACATGACCCTAAACTTCATAAGTATCCTTGAGCACCGTAACATGACTCCTCATCTATAGTATGCTTTGCTATACTATAATGTCTAGATAAATTTGACAAAACAGGTACGTTCGAAACCCAAAATATTTGCTCATCTCTACTAATCATCTTCAGAATAACACAACTATCCCACATATGACTGTTGCACAACCATCCATAAGCACCAAAACCTGACTCCTCATCTACCTGTATACAGAACCACACCCCTACATGCTGTTCCTCCTCTACTATGATAACATAAACACTCCTCTACCACTATAACAAGACCCGAAACCTCACAAGTATCCTTGAGCAACGTAACATGACTCCTCATCTCTGTTTGCAGAACCCCACCCCTACATGCTATTCCTCCTCTACTATAATAACATAAACACTCCTCTACCACCATAACATGACCCTAAACCTCACAAGTATCCTTGAGCGCCGTAACCTGATGCCTCATCTACCTGAATACAGAACCCCACCTCTACATGGTATTCCTCCTCTACTATAATAACATAAACACCACTCTACCACTATAACACAACCCAAAACCTCACAGGTATCATTGAGCACTGTAACATGACTCCTTATCTACCTCAATACACAACCCCACCCCTACATGCTATTCCTCCTCTACTATGATAACATAAACACTCCTCTACCACTATAACAAGACCCTAAACCTCACAAGTATCCTTGAGCACCGTAACCTGACTCCTCATCTACCTGTATACAGAACCCCACCTCTACCTGGTATTCCTCCTCTACTATAATAACATAAACACCACTCTACCACTATAACATGACCCGAAACCTCACAGGTATCCTTGAGCACTGTAACATGACTCCTTATCTACCTCTATACACAACCCCACCCCTACATGCTATTCTTCCTCCACTATAATAGCATAAACACCACTCTACCACTATAATATGACCCGAAACCTCACAAGTATCCTTGATCACCGTAACGTGACTCCTCATCTACCTCTATAAACAACCCCACCCCTACATGCTATTTTTCCTCTACAATAATAACAAACACTCCTCTACCACCATAACATGACCCTAAATCTCACAAGTATCCTTGAGCACCGTAACCTGACTCCTCATCTACCTGCATACAGAACCCCACCTCTACATGGTATTCCTCCTCTACTATAATAACATAAACACTCCTCTACCACTATAACATGACCCGAAACCTTACAAGTATCCTTGAGCACCATAATCTGACTCCTCATCTACCACTATACACAACCCCACCTCTACATGCTATTCCTCCTCCACAATAATAACGTAAACACCACTCTACCACTATAACATGACCCGAAACCTCACAAGTATCCTTGAGCACCGTAAACTGACTCCTCATCTACCTCTATACACATCCCCACCTCTACATGGTATTCCTCCTCTACAATAATGACATAAACACCACTCTACCAGTATAACATGACCCGCAACCTCACAAGTATCCTTGAACACCGTAACGTGACTACTCATTTACCTCTATACACAACTCCACCTCTACATGGTATTCCTCCTCTACAATAATAACATAAACACCACTCTACCACTATAACATGACCCGAAACCTCACAAGTATCCTTGAGCACCGTAACATGACTCCTCATCTACCTCTATGCACAACCCCACCCCTACATGCTATTCCTCCTCTACAATAATAACATAAACACCACTCTACCACTATAACATGACCCGAAACCTCACAAGTATCCTTGAGCACCGTAACATGACTCCTCATCTACCTCTATACACAACCCCACGTCTACATGCTATTCCTCCTCTACAATAATAACATAAACACCACTCTACCACTATAACATGACCTGAAACCTCACAAGTATCCTTGAGCACCGTAACATGACTCCTCATCTACCTCTATACACAACCCCACGTCTACATGCTATTCCTCCTCTACAATAATAACATAAACACCACTCTACCACTATAACATGACCCGAAACCTCACAAGTATCCTTGAGCACCGTAACCTGACTCCTCATCTACCTGTATACAGAACCCCACCTCTACATGGTATTCCTCCTCTACTATAATAACATAAACACCACTCTACCACTATAACATGACCCGAAACCTCACAGGTATCCTTGAGCACTGTAACATGACTCCTTATCTACCTCTATACACAACCCCACCCCTACATGCTATTCTTCCTCCACTATAATAGCATAAACACCACTCTACCACTATAATATGACCCGAAACCTCACAAGTATCCTTGATCACCGTAACGTGACTCCTCATCTACCTCTATAAACAACCCCACCCCTACATGCTATTTTTCCTCTACAATAATAACAAACACTCCTCTACCACCATAACATGACCCTAAATCTCACAAGTATCCTTGAGCACCGTAACCTGACTCCTCATCTACCTGCATACAGAACCCCACCTCTACATGGTATTCCTCCTCTACTATAATAACATAAACACTCCTCTACCACTATAACATGACCCAAAACCTTACAAGTATCCTTGAGCACCATAATCTGACTCCTCATCTACCACTATACACAACCCCACCTCTACATGCTATTCCTCCTCCACAATAATAACGTAAACACCACTCTACCACTATAACATGACCCGAAACCTCACAAGTATCCTTGAGCACCGTAAACTGACTCCTCATCTACCTCTATACACATCCCCACCTCTACATGGTATTCCTCCTCTACAATAATGACATAAACACCACTCTACCAGTATAACATGACCCGCAACCTCACAAGTATCCTTGAACACCGTAACGTGACTACTCATTTACCTCTATACACAACTCCACCTCTACATGGTATTCCTCCTCTACAATAATAACATAAACACCACTCTACCACTATAACATGACCCGAAACCTCACAAGCATCCTTGAGCACCGTAACATGACTCCTCATCTACCTCTATGCACAACCCCACCCCTACATGCTATTCCTCCTCTACAATAATAACATAAACACCACTCTACCACTATAACATGACCCGAAACCTCACAAGTATCCTTGAGCACCGTAACATGACTCCTCATCTACCTCTATACACAACCCCACGTCTACATGCTATTCCTCCTCTACAATAATAACATAAACACCACTCTACCACTATAACATGACCCGAAACCTCACAAGTATCCTTGATCACCGTAACATGACTCCTCATCTACCTCTATACACAACCCCACGTCTACATGGTATTCCTCTCTACAATAATAATATAAACACCAGTCTACCACTATAACATGATCTGAAACCTCACAAGTATCCTTGAGCACCGTAACCTGACTCCTCATCTACCTCTGTACATAACCCCACCTCTACATGGTATTCCTCCTCTACAATAATAACATAAACACTCCTCTACCACTATAACATGACCCGAAACCTCACAAGTATCCTTGAGCACCGTAACCTGACTCCTCATCTACCTCTATGCACAACCCCACCTCTACATGGTATTCCCCCTCTACAATAATAACATAAACACCACTCTACCACTATAACATGACCCGAAACCTCACAAGTATCCTTGAGCACCGTAACCTGACTCCTCATCTACCTCTATACACAACCCCATCTCTACATGCTATTCCTCCTCTACAATAATAACATAGACACCACTCTACCACTATAACATGACCCTAAACCTCACAAGTATCCTTGAGCACCGTAACCTGACTCCTCATCTACCTCTGTACATAACCCCACCTCTACATGGTATTCCTCCTCTACAATAATAACATAAACACTCCTCTACCACTATAACATGACCCGAAACCTCACAAGTATCCTTGAGCACCGTAACCTGACTCCTCATCTACCTCTATACACAACCCCACCTCTACATGGTATTCCCCCTCTACAATAATAACATAAACACCACTCTACCACTATAACATGACCCGAAACCTCACAAGTATCCTTGAGCACCGTAACCTGACTCCTCATCTACCTCTATACACAACCCCATCTCTACATGCTATTCCCCCTCTAGAATAATAACATAAACACCACTCTACCACTATAACATGACCCGAAACCTCATAAGTATCCTTGAGCACTGTAACGTGACTCCTCTACTACCACAATACACAACCTCGCTTCTACATGCCAGTCATCCTCTACTATAATAACATAAATATCCCTCTACCACCAAATACCACTATAACAAGATCCAAAATCTTACAACCATCCTTTAGCACCGTAACCTGACTCCTCATCTACCACAATACACAACCCACCCCTACATGCCATTCCTCCTCTACTATAATAATATAAACACCGCTCTACCACCAAATACCACTATAACAAGAGACCCAAAATCTCATACGTATCCTTGAGCACTGTAACCTGACTCTTCATCTACCACAATACACAACCCCGCCCCTACATGCCAGTCATACTCTGCTTTCCATTCATCCGGTGCTGTGAGCAAACTGAACACTTGTGCCGGGTTCACTCGCTGGTGATCACATCTGATCGGCTGGTTGTCTGAAGACCCTTCTGACAAATGTAATTGTGCAAAGTGGACGACCCCTTTAAGAAACTGATACAATGTAACCTGTGACTGGTAAAGCCGTGCTGCTGCCCACTAGGCCACTTCCAGGCTCCAATAAAGAAGGTAATCGCCTCCATTTGAATAAACGGCACCAGATTATTTTACAGAAACGCGGACGGCGGCCATGCCAGCTCCACGGCATAATAACAAGACCTCGGCCAAAATCTGCAGAGCAAGCAACAGTGCCCGGAGCCCGCGCGTCCTGCTGATTGCCCTGTGCTGCCGGATGACAGCAAGACTCGCAACACTTGCCACCTAATTATAGGAATTCATGGCACCGGAATTTCCGATCTTAATGAGTGCGCGCGGCACAGCGCCATCCGCTAGGTATACAGCCGCGGACCCCGACGGCCCAGATGTGCTGCAGCCAAAGCAGGTGCAATGTTTACTACCCTGTAAATCTGAAGTGTTTACAAAGGACAAATATATGAATAAAATGCCAGAGCCGCGGTGAAGACTGACACGGGCATCGCACGAAGGAAACGGAAGCATGTAATGTATGTACACAGTGACTGCACCAGCAGAATAGTGAGTGCAGCTCTGGGGTATAATACAGGATGTGACTCAGGATCAGTAATGTAATGTATGTACACAGTGACTGCACCAGCAGAATAGTGAGTGCAGCTCTGGGGTATAATACAGGATGTAACTCAGGATCAGTAATGTAATGCATGTACACAGTGACTGTACCAGCAGAATAGTGAGTGCAGCTCTGGGGTATAATACAGGAGGTAACTCAGGATCAGTAATGTAATGTATGTACACAGTGACTGCACCAGCAGAATAGTGAGTGCAGCTCTGGGGTATAATACAGGATGTAACTCAGGATCAGTAATGTAATGTATGTACACAGTGACTGCACCAGCAGAATAGTGAGTGCAGCTCTGGGGTATAATACAGGATGTAACTCAGGATCAGTAATGTAATGCATGTACACAGTGACTGTACCAGCAGAATAGTGAGTGCAGCTCTGGGGTATAATACAGGAGGTAACTCAGGATCAGTAATGTAATGTATGTACACAGTGACTGCACCAGCAGAATAGTGAGTGCAGCTCTGGGGTATAATACAGGAGGTAACTCAGGATCAGTAATGTAATGTATGTACACTGTGACTGCACCAGCAGAATAGTGAGTGCAGCTCTGGGGTATAATACAGGATGTAACTCAGGATCAGTAATGTAATGTATGTACACAGTAACTGCACCAGCAGAATAGTGAGTGCAGCTCTGGGGTATAATACAGGATGTAACTCAGGATCAGTAATGTAATGTATGTACACAGTGGCTGCACCAGCAGAATAGTGAGCGCAGCTCTGGGGTATAATACAGGATGTAACTCAGGATCAGTAATGTAATGTATGTACACAGTGACTGCACCAGCAGAATAGTGAGTGCAGCTCTGGGGTATAATACAGGATGTAACTCAGGATCAGTAATGTAATATATGTACACAGTGACTGCACCAGCAGAATAGTGAGTGCAGCTCTGGGGTATAATACAGGATGTAACTCAGGATCAGTAATGTAATGTATGTACACAGTGACTGCACCAGCAGAATAGTGAGTGCAGCTCTGGAGTATAATACAGGAAGTAACTCAGGATCAGTAATGTAATGTATGTACACAGTGTCTGCACCAGCAGAATAGTGAGTGCAGCTCTGGGGTATAATACAGGATATAACTCAGGATCAGTAATGTAATGTATGTACACAGTGACTGCACCAGCAGAATAGTGAGTGCAGCTCTGGAGTATAATACAGGAAGTAACTCAGGATCAGTAATGTAATGTATGTACACCGTGACTGCACCAGCAGAATAGTGAGTGCAGCTCTGGGGTATAATACAGAAGGTAACTCAGGATCAGTAATGTAATGTATGTACACAGTGACTGCACCAGCAGAATAGTGAGTGCAGCTCTGGAGTATAATACAGGATGTAACTCAAGATCAGTAATGTAATGTATGTACAAAGTGACTGCACCAGCAGAATAGTGAGTGCAGCTCTGGGGTATAATACAGGAAGTAACTCAGGATCAGTAATGTATGTACACCGTGACTGCACCAGCAGAATAGTGAGTGCAGCTCTGGGGTATAATACAGAAGGTAACTCAGGATCAGTAATGTAATGTATGTACACAGTGACTGCACCAGCAGAATAGTGAGTGCAGCTCTGGAGTATAATACAGGATGTAACTCAGGATCAGTAATGTAATGTATGTACACAGTGACTGCACCAGCAGAATAGTGAGTGCAGCTCTGGGGTATAATACAGGAGGTAACTCAGGATCAGTAATGTAATGTATGTACTCAGTGACTGCACCAGCAGAATAGTGAGTGCAGCTCTGGGGTATAATACAGGATGTAACTCAGGATCAGTAATGTAATGTATGTACACAGTGACTGCACCAGCAGAATAGTGAGTGCAGCTCTGGAGTATAATACAGGATGTAACTCAGGATCAGTAATGTAATGTATGTGCACAGTGACTGCACCAGCAGAATAGTGAGTGCAGCTCTGGGGTATAATACAGGAGGTAGCTCAGGATCAGTAATGTAATGTATGTGCACAGTGACTGCACCAGCAGAATAGTGAGTGCAGCTCTGGGGTATAATACAGGAGGTAGCTCAGGATCAGTAATGTAATGTATGTACACAGTGACTGCACCAGCAGAATAGTGAGTGCAGCTCTGGAGTATAATACAGGAGGTAGCTCAGGATCAGTAATGTAATGTATGTACACAGTGACTGCACCAGCAGAATAGTGAGTGCAGCTCTGGGGTATAATACAGGAGGTAGCTCAGGATCAGTAATGTAATGTATGTGCACAGTGACTGCACCAGCAGAATAGTGAGTGCAGCTCTGGGGTATAATACAGGATGTAACTCAGGATCAGTAATGTAATGTATGTACACAGTGACTGCACCAGCAGAATAGTGAGCGCAGCTCTGGAGTATAATACAGGATGTAGCTCAGGATCAGTAATGTAATGTATGTACACAGTGACTGCACCAGCAGAATAGTGAGTGCAGCTCTGGAGTATAATACAGGAGGTAGCTCAGGATCAGTAATGTAATGTATGTACACAGTGACTGCACCAGCAGAATAGTGAGTGCAGCTCTGGGGTATAATACAGGAGGTAGCTCAGGATCAGTAATGTAATGTATGTGCACAGTGACTGCACCAGCAGAATAGTGAGTGCAGCTCTGGGGTATAATACAGGAGGTAGCTCAGGATCAGTAATGTAATGTATGTACACAGTGACTGCACCAGCAGAATAGTGAGTGCAGCTCTGGGGTATAATACAGGAGGTAGCTCAGGATCAGTAATGTAATGTATGTACACAGTGACTGCACTTTTTGTGGGTATATATCCTGTGTTGCGGACAGCAGGGACCCCTGCGTCTGTGTTGCTCATCCCGGTAGACAGAGCAGAGGTCCTCAGACACTTATGGGGATGACTTGAGCTATGAAGCATCTTCTCGGTTGAGTGTCAGGGTTGTGTCCGGGGATTATCTCTGCGGCCGGTGGGTGATATCAGAGATTACAGCTCGGAGCCGGTGGTAATAGCTGGGGATGATACCTGTGTGGTGAGACGCTCCCCGTGAAGGTGACTGTTCTCAGGTGATCCGTCCTGCAATCCTTCAGCTCTTACCTCAATACTCTCAGCCCCTCAGCTTATTAGTCTCATTTGCATAAGCAAATTAGGCTGCATTGTTCTTGTGCAACATTGAATTTATCCTAATTAGACCGGGGACGTGCGGTGTCCCTAATTATTAACGGTGGGTTGGACGCTCTGGTGCTCATGTAATCAGGGCGTCTTTCCCTTCACGGGTACATTAACCTTTCGCTGTGATACCTGCTATGGAGAAGTGAAGCAAAGCATTCTGGGAGATTTGAGGACTCATTTAGGCAAATGAAAAATGGAGAATTATAGTAACTACTGTGGAGGCACCAGAGAGTCAGTGTAACTACTGTGGAGGCACCAGTCAGTGTAACTATTGTGGAGGCACCAGAGAGTCAGTGTAACTACTATGGAGGCACCAGAGAGTCAGTGTAACTACTATGGAGGCACCAGAGAGTCAGTGTAACTACTGTGGAGGCACCAGAAAGTCAGTGTAACTACTATGGAGGCACCAGAGAGTCAGTGTAACTACTGTGGAGGCACCAGTCAGTGTAACTATTGTGGAGGCACCAGAGAGTCAGTGTAACTACTGTGGAGGCACCAGAGAGTCAGTGTAACTACTGTGGAGGCACCAGAGAGTCAGTGTAACTACTGTGGAGGCACCGGAGAGTTATTGTAACTACTGTGGAGGCACCGTAGAGTCATTGTAACTACTGTGGAGGCACCAGAGAGTCATTGTAACTATTGTGGAGGCACCAGAGAGTCATTGTAACTATTGTGGAGGCACCAGAGAGTCAGTGTAACTACTGTGGAGGCATCAGTCAGTGTAATTACTATGGAGGCACCAGAGAGTCAGTGTAACTACTGTGGAGGCACCAGTCAGTGTAACTACTGTGGAGGCACCAGTCAGTGTAACTACTGTGGAGGCACCAGAGAGTCAGTGTAGCTACTATGGAGGCACCAGTCAGTGTAACTACTATGGAGGCACCAGAGAGTCAGTGTAACTACTATGGAGGCACCAGTCAGTGTAACTATTGTGGAGGCACCAGAGTACTGTGGAGGCACCAGAGAGTCATTTTGACTATTGTGGAGGCACCAGAGAGTCAGTGTAACTACTGTGGAGGCACCAGAGAGTCATTGCAACTATTGTGGAGACACCAGAGAGTCATTGTAACTACTGTGGAGGCACCAGAGAGTCATTGTAACTACTGTGGAGGCACCGGAGAGTAAGTGTAACTACTGTGGAGGCACCAGAGAGTCAGTGTAACTATTGTGGAGGCACCAGAGAGTCAGTGTAACTACTGTGGAGGCATCGAAGCGTCATTGTAACTACAGTGGAGGCACCAGAGAGTTAGTGTAACTACTGTGGAGGCCCCAGAGAGTTAGTGTAACTACTGTGGAGGCACCAGAGAGTCAGTGTAACTACTGTGGAGGCACCGGAGAGTCAGTGTAACTACTATGGAGGCACCAGAGAGTCAGTGTAACTACTGTGGAGCACTAGAGAGTCATTGTAACTACTGTGGAGACACCAGGGAGTCAGTGTAACTACTGTCACGGCACTGTAGGTACTGAGGGATCACTATGTGGCTCTGTAACTACTGTCACGGCACTGTAGGTACTGAGGGATCACTATGTGGCTCTGTAACTACTGTCAGGGCACTGTAGGTACTGAGGGATCACTATGTGGCTCTGTAACTATTGTCAGGGCACTGTAGGTACTGAGGGATCACTATGCAGCTCTGTAACTACTGTCAGGGTACTGTAGGTACTGAGGGATCAGTATGCGGCTCTGTATCTACTGTCAGGGTACTGTAGGTACTGAGGGATCACTATGCAGCTCTGTAACTACTGTCAGGGTACTGTAGGTACTGAGGGATCACTATGTGGCTCTGTAACTACTGTCAGGGTACTGCAGGTACTGAGGGATCACTATGCGGCTCTGTAACTACTGTCGGTACTGTAGGTACAGAGGGATCACTATGTGGCTCTGTAACTACTGTCAGGGTACTGTAGGTACTGAGGGATCACTATGTGGCTCTGTAACTACTATCAGGGCACTGTAGGTACTGAGGGATCACTATGTGGCTCTGTAACTACTGTCAGGGCACTGTAGGTACTGAGGTTACAGTACGCGCCTCTGTAACTACTGTCAGGCCACTGTAGGTACTGAGGGATCACTATGCGGCTCTGTAACTACTGTCAGGGCACTGTAGGTACTGAGGGATCACTATGCGGCTCTGTAACTACTGTCAGGGTACTGTAGGTACTGAGGGATCACTATGTGGCTCTGTAACTACTGTCAGGGTACTGTAGGTACTGAGGGATCACTATGCGTCTCTGTAACTACTGTCAGGGCCCTGTAGGTACTGAGGGATCACTATGTGGCTCTGTAACTACTGTCAGGGTACTGTAAGTACTGAGGGATCACTATGCAGCTCTGTAACTACTGTCAGGGCACTGTAGGTACTGAGGGATCACTATGCGGCTCTGTATCTACTCTCAGGGCACTGTAGGTACTGAGGGATCACTATGCAGCTCTGTAACTGTCAAGGTACTGAAGGTACTGAGGGATCACTATGCGGCTCTGTAACTACTGTCAGGGTACTGTAGGTACTGAGGGATCACTATGCGGCTCTGTAACTACTGTCAGGGTACTGTAGGTACTGAGGGATCACTATGCGGCTCTGTAACTGTCAGGGCACTGTAGGTACTGAGGGATCACTATGCGGCTCTGTAACTACTGTCATGGTACTGTAGGTACTGAGGGATCACTATGCGGCTCTGTAACTAATGTCAGGGTACTGTAGGTACTGAGGGATCACTATGTGGCTCTGTAACTACTGTCAGTGTATTGTAGGTACTGGGGGATCACTATGCGGCTCTGTAACTACTGTCAGGGTACTGTAGGTACTGAGGGATCACTATGCAGCTCTGTAACTACTGTCAGGGTATTGTAGGTACTGAGGGATCACTATGCGGCTCTGTAACTACTGTCAGGGTATTGTAGGTACTGAGGGATCACTATGCGGCTCTGTAACTACTGTCAGGGTATTATAGGTACTGAGGGATCACTATGCGGCTCTGTAACTACTGTCAGGGTATTTTAGGTACTGAGGGATAACTATGCGGCTCTGTAACTACTGTCAGGGTATTGTAGGTACTGAGGGATCACTATGTGGCTCTGTAACTACTGTCAGGGTACTGTAGGTACTGAGGGATCACTATGCGGCTCTGTAACTACTGTCAGGGTATTGTAGGTACTGAGGGATCACTATGTGGTTCTGTAACTACTGTCAGGGCCCTGTAGGTACTGAGGGATCACTATGTGGCTCTGTAACTACTGTCAGGGTACTGTAGGTACTGAGGGATCACTATGCAGCTCTATAACTACTGTCAGGGCACTGTAGGTACTGAGGGATCACTATGCGGCTCTGTAACTACTCTCAGGGCACTGTAGGTACTGAGGGATCACTATGTGGCTCTGTAACTACTGTCAGGGCCCTGTAGGTACTGAGGGATCACTATGTAGCTCTGTAACTACTGTCAGGGTACTGTAGGTACTGAGGGATCACTATGCAGCTCTATAACTACTGTCAGGGCACTGTAGGTACTGAGGGATCACTATGCAGCTCTGTAACTGTCAGGGCACTGTAGGTACTGAGGGATCACTATGCGGCTCTGTAACTACTGTCAGGGTACTGTAGGTACTGAGGGATCACTATGCGGCTCTGTAACTACTGTCGGTACTGTAGGTACTGAGGGATCTCTTTGCGGCTCTGTAACTGTCAGGGCACTGTAGGTACTGAGGGATCACTATGCGGCTCTGTAACTACTGTCAGGGTATTGTAGGTACTGAGGGATCACTATGTGGTTCTGTAACTACTGTCAGGGTACTGTAGGTACTGAGGGATCACTATGTGGCTCTGTAACTACTGTCAGGGCCCTGTAGGTACTGAGGGATCACTATGTGGCTCTGTAACTACTGTCAGGGCACTGTAGGTACTGAGGGATCACTATGCGGCTCTGTAACTACTCTCAGGGCACTGTAGGTACTGAGGGATCACTATGCGGCTCTGTAACTGTCAGGGTACTGAAGGTACTGAGGGATCACTATGCGGATCTGTAACTACTGTCAGGGTACTGTAGGTACTGAGGGATCACTATGCGGCTCTGTAACTACTGTCGGTACTGTAGGTACTAAGGGATCTCTTTGCGGCTCTGTAACTGTCAGGGCACTGTAGGTACTGAGGGATCACTATGCGGCTCTGTAACTACTGTCAGGGTACTATAGGTACTGAGGGATCACTATGCGGCTCTGTAACTACTGTCAGGGTATTGTAGGTACTGAGGGATCACTATGCGGCTCTGTAACTACTGTCAGGGTATTGTAGGTACTGAGGCATCACTATGCGGCTCTGTAACTACTGTTAGGGTATTGTAGGTACTGAGGGATAACTATGCGGCTCTGTAACTACTGTCAGGGTATTGTAGGTACTGAGGGATCACTATGTGGCTCTGTTACTACTGTCAGGGTACTGTAGGTACTGAGGGATCACTATGCGGCTCTGTAACTACTGTCAGGGTATTGTAGGTACTGAGGGATCACTATGTGGTTCTGTAACTACTGTCAGGGTACTGTAGGTACTGAGGGATCACTATGTGGCTCTGTAACTACTGTCAGGGCCCTGTAGGTACTGAGGGATCATTATGCGGCTCTGTAACTACTGTCAGGGTACTGTAGGTACTGAGGGATCACTATGCAGCTCTATAACTACTGTCAGGGCACTGTAGGTACTGAGGGATCACTCTGCGGCTCTGTAACTACTGTCAGGGTATTGTAGGTACTGAGGGATCACTATGCAGCTCTATAACTACTGTCAGGGCACTGTAGGTACTGAGGGATCACTATGCAGCTCTGTAACTGTCAGGGCACTGTAGGTACTGAGGGATCACTATGCGGCTCTGTAACTACTGTCGGTACTGTAGGTACTGAGGGATCTCTTTGCGGCTCTGTAACTGTCAGGGCACTGTAGGTACTGAGGGATCACTATGCGGCTCTGTAACTACTGTCAGGGTATTGTAGGTACTGAGGGATCACTATGTGGTTCTGTAACTACTGTCAGGGTACTGTAGGTACTGAGGGATCACTATGTGGCTCTGTAACTACTGTCAGGGCCCTGTAGGTACTGAGGGATCACTATGTGGCTCTGTAACTACTGTCAGGGTACTGTAGGTACTGAGGGATCACTATGCAGCTCTATAACTACTGTCAGGGCACTGTAGGTACTGAGGGATCACTATGCGGCTCTGTAACTACTCTCAGGGCACTGTAGGGACTGAGGGATCACTATGCGGCTCTGTAACTGTCAGGGTACTGAAGGTACTGAGGGATCACTATGCGGCTCTGTAACTACTGTCAGGGTACTGTAGGTACTGAGGGATCACTATGCGGCTCTGTAACTACTGTCGGTACTGTAGGTACTAAGGGATCTCTTTGCGGCTCTGTAACTGTCAGGGCACTGTAGGTACTGAGGGATCACTATGCGGCTCTGTAACTACTGTCAGGGTATTGTAGGTACTGAGGGATCACTATGCGGCTCTGTAACTACTGTCAGGGTATTGTAGGTACTGAGGGATCACTATGCGGCTCTGTAACTACTGTCAGGGTATTGTAGGTACTGAGGGATCACTATGCGGCTCTGTAACTACTGTTAGGGTATTGTAGGTACTGAGGGATAACTATGCAGCTCTGTAACTACTGTCAGGGTATTGTAGGTACTGAGGGATCACTATGTGGCTCTGTAACTACTGTCAGGGTACTGTAGGTACTGAGGGATCACTATGCGGCTCTGTAACTACTGTCAGGGTATTGTAGGTACTGAGGGATCACTATGTGGTTCTGTAACTACTGTCAGGGTACTGTAGGTACTGAGGGATCACTATGTGGCTCTGTAACTACTGTCAGGGCCCTGTAGGTACTGAGGGATCACTATGCGGCTCTGTAACTACTGTCAGAGTACTGTAGGTACTGAGGGATCACTATGCAGCTCTATAACTACTGTCAGGGCACTGTAGGTACTGAGGGATCACTATGCGGCTCTGTAACTACTGTCAGGGTATTGTAGGTACTGAGGGATCACTATGCAGCTCTTTAACTACTGTCAGGGCACTGTAGGTACTGAGGGATCACTATGCAGCTCTGTAACTGTCAGGGCACTGTAGGTACTGAGGGATCACTATGCGGCTCTGTAACTACTGTCAGGGTACTGTAGGTACTGAGGGATCACTTTGCGGCTCTGTAACTACTGTCGGTACTGTAGGTACTGAGGGATCTCTTTGCGGCTCTGTAACTGTCAGGGCACTGTAGGTACTGAGGGATCACTATGCGGCTCTGTAACTACTGTCAGGGTATTGTAGGTACTGAGGGATCACTATGTGGTTCTATAACTACTGTCAGGGTACTGTAGGTACTGAGGGATCACTATGTGGCTCTGTAACTACTGTCATGGCCCTGTAGGTACTGAGGGATCACTATGTGGCTCTGTAACTACTGTCAGGGTACTGTAGGTACTGAGGGATCACTATGCAGCTCTATAACTACTGTCAGGGCACTGTAGGTACTGAGAGATCACTATGCGGCTCTGTAACTACTCTCAGGGCACTGTAGGTACTGAGGGATCACTATGCGGCTCTGTAACTGTCAGGGTACTGAAGGTACTGAGGGATCACTATGCGGCTCTGTAACTACTGTCAGGGTACTGTAGGTACTGAGGGTTCACTATGCGGCTCTGTAACTACTGTCGGTACTGTAGGTACTAAGGGATCTCTTTGCGGCTCTGTAACTGTCAGGGCACTGTAGGTACTGAGGGATCACTATGCAGCTCTATAACTACTGTCAGGGCACTGTAGGTACTGAGAGATCACTATGCGGCTCTGTAACTACTCTCAGGGCACTGTAGGTACTGAGGGATCACTATGCGGCTCTGTAACTGTCAGGGTACTGAAGGTACTGAGGGATCACTATGCGGCTCTGTAACTACTGTCAGGGTACTGTAGGTACTGAGGGTTCACTATGCGGCTCTGTAACTACTGTCGGTACTGTAGGTACTAAGGGATCACTATGCGGCTCTGTAACTACTGTCATGGTACTGTAGGTACTGAGGGATCACTATGTGGCTCTGTAACTACTGTCATGGTACTGTAGGTACTGAGGGATCACTATGCGGCTCTGTAACTACTGTCAGGGTACTGTAGGTACTGAGGGATCACTATGTGGCTCTGTAACTACTGTCAGTGTACTGTAGGTACTGGGGATCACTATGCGGCTCTGTAACTACTGTCAGGGTACTGTAGGTACTGAGGGATCACTTTG
This sequence comes from Ranitomeya imitator, assembly GCF_032444005.1. NCBI lineage: Eukaryota > Metazoa > Chordata > Amphibia > Anura > Dendrobatidae > Ranitomeya > Ranitomeya imitator. The sequence goes on along the minus strand of NC_091285.1, from coordinate 15,946,559 downwards.
CGGCTCTGTAACTACTGTCAGGGTATTGTAGGTACTGAGGGATCACTATGCGGCTCTGTAACTACTGTCAGGGTATTGTAGGTACTGAGGGATCACTATGCGGCTCTGTAACTACTGTCAGGGTATTGTAGGTACTGAGGGATCACTATGCGGCTCTGTAACTACTGTTAGGGTATTGTAGGTACTGAGGGATAACTATGCTGCTCTGTAACTACTGTCAGGGTATTGTAGGTACTGAGGGATCACTATGTGGCTCTGTAACTACTGTCAGGGTACTGTAGGTACTGAGGGATCACTATGCGGCTCTGTAACTACTGTCAGGGTATTGTAGGTACTGAGGGATCACTATGTGGTTCTGTAACTACTGTCAGGGTACTGTAGGTACTGAGGGATCACTATGTGGCTCTGTAACTACTGTCAGGGCCCTGTAGGTACTGAGGGATCACTATGTAGCTCTGTAACTACTGTCAGGGTACTGTAGGTACTGAGGGATCACTATGCAGCTCTATAACTACTGTCAGGGCACTGTAGGTACTGAGGGATCACTATGCAGCTCTGTAACTACTCTCAGGGCACTGTAGGTACTGAGGGATCACTATGCGGCTCTGTAACTGTCAGGGTACTGAAGGTACTGAGGGATCACTATGCGGCTCTGTAACTACTGTCGGTACTGTAGGTACTGAGGGATCTCTTTGCGGCTCTGTAACTGTCAGGGTACTGTAGGTACTGAGGGATCACTATGCAGCTCTATAACTACTGTCAGGGCACTGTAGGTACTGAGGGATCACTATGCGGCTCTGTAACTACTCTCAGGGCACTGTAGGTACTGAGGGATCACTATGCGGCTCTGTAACTACTGTCAGAGTATTGTAGGTACTGAGGGATCACTATGCGGCTCTGTAACTACTGTCAGGGTATTGTAGGTACTGAGGGATAACTATGCGGCTCTGTAACTACTGTCAGGGTATTGTAGGTACTGATTGATCACTATGTGGCTCTGTAACTACTGTCAGGGTACTGTAGGTACTGAGGGATCACTATGCGGCTCTGTAACTACTGTCAGGGTATTGTAGGTACTGAGAGATCACTATGTGGTTCTGTAACTACTGTCAGGGTACTGTAGGTACTGAGGGATCACTATATGGCTCTGTAACTACTGTCAGGGCCCTGTAGGTACTGAGGGATCACTATGTAGCTCTGTAACTACTGTCAGGGTACTGTAGGTACTGAGGGATCACTATGCAGCTCTATAACTACTGTCAGGGCACTGTAGGTACTGAGGGATCACTATGCAGCTCTGTAACTACTCTCAGGGCACTGTAGGTACTGAGGGATCACTATGCGGCTCTGTAACTGTCAGGGTACTGAAGGTACTGAGGGATCACTATGCGGCTCTGTAACTACTGTCGGTACTGTAGGTACTGAGGGATCTCTTTGCGGCTCTGTAACTGTCAGGGTACTGTAGGTACTGAGGGATCACTATGCAGCTCTATAACTACTGTCAGGGCACTGTAGGTACTGAGGGATCACTATGCGGCTCTGTAACTACTCTCAGGGCACTGTAGGTACTGAGGGATCACTATGCGGCTCTGTAACTACTGTCAGAGTATTGTAGGTACTGAGGGATCACTATGCGGCTCTGTAACTACTGTCAGGGTATTGTAGGTACTGAGGGATAACTATGCGGCTCTGTAACTACTGTCAGGGTATTGTAGGTACTGATTGATCACTATGTGGCTCTGTAACTACTGTCAGGGTACTGTAGGTACTGAGGGATCACTATGCGGCTCTGTAACTACTGTCAGGGTATTGTAGGTACTGAGAGATCACTATGTGGTTCTGTAACTACTGTCAGGGTACTGTAGGTACTGAGGGATCACTATATGGCTCTGTAACTACTGTCAGTGTATTGTAGGTACTGGGGGATCACTTTGCGGCTCTGTAACTACTGTCAGGGTACTGTAGGTACTGAGGGATCACTATGTGGTTCTGTAACTACTGTCAGGGTACTGTAGGTACTGAGGGATCACTATGTGGCTCTGTAACTTTTGTGAGTGTATTGTAGGTACTGGGGGATCACTATGTGGTTCTGTAACTACTGTCAGGGTATGTTAGGTACTGAGGGATCACTATGTGGTTCTGTAACTACTGTCAGGGTATTGTAGGTACTGAGGGATCACTATGTGGTTCTGTAACTACTGTCAGGGTACTGTAGGTACTGAGGGATCACTATGTGGCTCTGTAACTACTGTCAGTGTATTGTAGGTACTGGGGGATCACTATGCGGCTCTGTAACTACTGTCAGGGTACTGTAGGTACTGAGGGATCACTATGTGGTTCTGTAACTACTGTCAGGGTACTGTAGGTACTGAGGGATCACTATGTGGCTCTGTAACTACTGTCAGTGTATTTTAGGTACTGGGGGATCACTATGTGGTTCTGTAACTACTGTCAGGGTATTGTAGGTACTGAGGGATCACTATGTGGTTCTGTAACTACTGTCAGGGTATTGTAGGTACTGAGGGATCACTATGTGGTTCTGTATCTTCTGTCAGGGGACTGTAGGTACTGAGGGATCACTATGTGGCTCTGTAACTACTGTCAGGGTACTGTAGGTACTGAGGGATCACTATGTGGCTCTGTAACTTCTGTCAGGGCACTGTAGGTACTGAGGTATCACTATGCGGCTCTGTAACTACTGTCAGGGTACTGTAGGTACTGAGGGATCACTATGCGGCTCTATAACCACTCTCAGGGTACTGTAGGTACTGAGGGATCACTATGTGGCTCTGTAACTACTGTCAGGGTACTGTAGGTACTGAGGGATCACTATGCGGCTCTGTAACTACTGTCAGGGTACTGTAGGTACTGAGAGATCACTATGTGGCCCTGTAACTACTGTCAAGGGATTGTAGGTACTGAGGGATCACTATGCGGCTCTGTAACTACTGTCAGGGTATTGTAGGTACTGATTGATCACTATGTGGCTCTGTAACTACTGTCAGGGTACTGTAGGTACTGAGGGATCACTATGCAGTTCTGTAACTACTGTCAGGGTATTGTAGGTACTGAGGGATCACTATGTGGTTCTGTAACTACTGTCAGGGTACTGTAGGTACTGAGGGATCACTATGTGGCTCTGTAACTACTGTCAGTGTATTGTAGGTACTGGGGGATCACTATGCGGCTCTGTAACTACTGTCAGGGTACTGTAGGTACTGAGGGATCACTATGTGGTTCTGTAACTACTGTCAGGGTACTGTAGGTACTGAGGGATCACTATGTGGCTCTGTAACTACTGTCAGTGTATTGTAGGTACTGGGGGATCACTATGTGGTTCTGTAACTACTGTCAGGGTACTGTAGGTACTGAGGGATCACTATGTGGTTCTTTAACTACTGTCAGGGTATTGTAGGTACTGAGGGATCACTATGTGGTTCTGTAACTACTGTCAGGGGACTGTAGGTACTGAGAGATCACTATGTGGCTCTGTAACTACTGTCAGGGTACTGTAGGTACTGAGGGATCACTATGTGGCTCTGTAACTTCTGTCAGGGCACTGTGGGTACTGACGTATCACTATGCGGCTCTGTAACTACTGTCAGGGTACTGTAGGTACTGAGGGATCACTATGCGGCTCTATAACCACTCTCAGGGTACTGTAGGTACTGAGGGATCACTATGTGGCTCTGTAACTACTGTCAGGGTACTGTAGGTACTAAGGGATCACTATGCGGCTCTGTAACTACTGTCAGGGCACTGTAGGTACTGAGGGATCACTATGTGGCTCTGTAACTTCTGTCAGGGCACTGTAGGTACTGAGGTATCACTATGCGGCTCTGTAACTACTGTCAGGGTACTGTAGGTACTGAGGGATCACTATGCGGCTCTATAACCACTCTCAGGGTACTGTAGGTACTGAGGGATCACTATGTGGCTCTATAACCACTCTCAGGGTACTGTAGGTACTGAGGGATCACTATGTGGCTCTGTAACCACTCTCAGGGTACTGAAGGTACTGAGGGATCACTATGCGGCTCTGTAACTACTGTCAGGGTACTGTAGTTACTGAGGGATCACTATGCGGCTCTGTAACTACTGTCGGTACTGTAGGTACTAAGGGATCTCTTTGCGGCTCTGTAACTGTCAGGGCACTGTAGGTACTGAGGGATCACTATGCGGCTCTGTAACTACTGTCAGGGTATTGTAGGTACTGAGGGATCACTATGCGGCTCTGTAACTACTGTCAGGGTATTGTAGGTACTGAGGGATCACTATGCGGCTCTGTAACTACTGTCAGGGTATTGTAGGTACTGAGGGATCACTATGCGGCTCTGTAACTACTGTTAGGGTATTGTAGGTACTGAGGGATGACTATGCGGCTCTGTAACTACTGTCAGGGTATTGTAGGTACTGAGGGATCACTATGTGGCTCTGTAACTACTGTCAGGGTACTGTAAGTACTGAGGGATCACTATGCGGCTCTGTAACTACTGTCAGGGTATTGTAGGTACTGAGGGATCACTATGTGGTTCTGTAACTACTGTCAGGGTACTGTAGGTACTGAGGGATCACTATGTGGCTCTGTAACTACTGTCAGGGCCCTGTAGGTACTGAGGGATCACTATGCGGCTCTGTAACTACTGTCAGGGTACTGTAGGTACTGAGGGATCACTATGCAGCTCTATAACTACTGTCAGGGCACTGTAGGTACTGAGGGATCACTATGCGGCTCTGTAACTACTGTCAGGGTATTGTAGGTACTGAGGGATCACTATGCAGCTCTTTAACTACTGTCAGGGCACTGTAGGTACTGAGGGATCACTATGCAGCTCTGTAACTGTCAGGGCACTGTAGGTACTGAGGGATCACTATGCGGCTCTGTAACTACTGTCAGGGTACTGTAGGTACTGAGGGATCACTTTGCGGCTCTGTAACTACTGTCGGTACTGTAGGTACTGAGGGATCTCTTTGCGGCTCTGTAACTGTCAGGGTACTGTAGGTACTGAGGGATCACTTTGCGGCTCTGTAACTACTGTCGGTACTGTAGGTACTGAGGGATCTCTTTGCGGCTCTGTAACTGTCAGGGCACTGTAGGTACTGAGGGATCACTATGTGGTTCTATAACTACTGTCAGGGTACTGTAGGTACTGAGGGATCACTATGTGGCTCTGTAACTACTGTCATGGCCCTGTAGGTACTGAGGGATCACTATGTGGCTCTGTAACTACTGTCAGGGTACTGTAGGTACTGAGGGATCACTATGCAGCTCTATAACTACTGTCAGGGCACTGTAGGTACTGAGAGATCACTATGCGGCTCTGTAACTACTCTCAGGGCACTGTAGGTACTGAGGGATCACTATGCGGCTCTGTAACTGTCAGGGTACTGAAGGTACTGAGGGATCACTATGCGGCTCTGTAACTACTGTCAGGGTACTGTAGGTACTGAGGGTTCACTATGCGGCTCTGTAACTACTGTCGGTACTGTAGGTACTAAGGGATCTCTTTGCGGCTCTGTAACTGTCAGGGCACTGTAGGTACTGAGGGATCACTATGCGGCTCTGTAACTACTGTCATGGTACTGTAGGTACTGAGGGATCACTATGTGGCTCTGTAACTACTGTCATGGTACTGTAGGTACTGAGGGATCACTATGCGGCTCTGTAACTACTGTCAGGGTACTGTAGGTACTGAGGGATCACTATGTGGCTCTGTAACTACTGTCAGTGTACTGTAGGTACTGGGGATCACTATGCGGCTCTGTAACTACTGTCAGGGTACTGTAGGTACTGAGGGATCACTATGCGGCTCTGTAACTACTGTCAGGGTATTGTAGGTACTGAGGGATCACTATGCGGCTCTGTAACTACTGTCAGGGTATTGTAGGTACTGAGGGATCACTATGCGGCTCTGTAACTACTGTTAGGGTATTGTAGGTACTGAGGGATAACTATGCTGCTCTGTAACTACTGTCAGGGTATTGTAGGTACTGAGGGATCACTATGTGGCTCTGTAACTACTGTCAGGGTACTGTAGGTACTGAGGGATCACTATGCGGCTCTGTAACTACTGTCAGGGTATTGTAGGTACTGAGGGATCACTATGTGGTTCTGTAACTACTGTCAGGGTACTGTAGGTACTGAGGGATCACTATGCAGCTCTATAACTACTGTCAGGGCACTGTAGGTACTGAGGGATCACTATGCAGCTCTGTAACTACTCTCAGGGCACTGTAGGTACTGAGGGATCACTATGCGGCTCTGTAACTGTCAGGGTACTGAAGGTACTGAGGGATCACTATGCGGCTCTGTAACTACTGTCGGTACTGTAGGTACTGAGGGATCTCTTTGCGGCTCTGTAACTGTCAGGGTACTGTAGGTACTGAGGGATCACTATGCAGCTCTATAACTACTGTCAGGGCACTGTAGGTACTGAGGGATCACTATGCGGCTCTGTAACTACTCTCAGGGCACTGTAGGTACTGAGGGATCACTATGCGGCTCTGTAACTACTGTCAGAGTATTGTAGGTACTGAGGGATCACTATGCGGCTCTGTAACTACTGTCAGGGTATTGTAGGTACTGAGGGATAACTATGCGGCTCTGTAACTACTGTCAGGGTATTGTAGGTACTGATTGATCACTATGTGGCTCTGTAACTACTGTCAGGGTACTGTAGGTACTGAGGGATCACTATGCGGCTCTGTAACTACTGTCAGGGTATTGTAGGTACTGAGGGATCACTATGTGGTTCTGTAACTACTGTCAGGGTACTGTAGGTACTGAGGGATCACTATATGGCTCTGTAACTACTGTCAGTGTATTGTAGGTACTGGGGGATCACTTTGCGGCTCTGTAACTACTGTCAGGGTACTGTAGGTACTGAGGGATCACTATGTGGTTCTGTAACTACTGTCAGGGTACTGTAGGTACTGAGGGATCACTATGTGGCTCTGTAACTTTTGTGAGTGTATTGTAGGTACTGGGGGATCACTATGTGGTTCTGTAACTACTGTCAGGGTATTTTAGGTACTGAGGGATCACTATGTGGTTCTGTAACTACTGTCAGGGTATTGTAGGTACTGAGGGATCACTATGTGGTTCTGTAACTACTGTCAGGGTACTGTAGGTACTGAGGGATCACTATGTGGCTCTGTAACTACTGTCAGTGTATTGTAGGTACTGGGGGATCACTATGCGGCTCTGTAACTACTGTCAGGGTACTGTAGGTACTGAGGGATCACTATGTGGTTCTGTAACTACTGTCAGGGTACTGTAGGTACTGAGGGATCACTATGTGGTTCTGTAACTACTGTCAGGGTACTGTAGGTACTGAGGGATCACTATGCAGCTCTTTAACTACTGTCAGGGCACTGTAGGTACTGAGGGATCACTATGCAGCTCTGTAACTGTCAGGGCACTGTAGGTACTGAGGGATCACTATGCGGCTCTGTAACTACTGTCAGGGTACTGTAGGTACTGAGGGATCACTTTGCGGCTCTGTAACTACTGTCGGTACTGTAGGTACTGAGGGATCTCTTTGCGGCTCTGTAACTGTCAGGGTACTGTAGGTACTGAGGGATCACTTTGCGGCTCTGTAACTACTGTCGGTACTGTAGGTACTGAGGGATCTCTTTGCGGCTCTGTAACTGTCAGGGCACTGTAGGTACTGAGGGATCACTATGTGGTTCTATAACTACTGTCAGGGTACTGTAGGTACTGAGGGATCACTATGTGGCTCTGTAACTACTGTCATGGCCCTGTAGGTACTGAGGGATCACTATGTGGCTCTGTAACTACTGTCAGGGTACTGTAGGTACTGAGGGATCACTATGCAGCTCTATAACTACTGTCAGGGCACTGTAGGTACTGAGAGATCACTATGCGGCTCTGTAACTACTCTCAGGGCACTGTAGGTACTGAGGGATCACTATGCGGCTCTGTAACTGTCAGGGTACTGAAGGTACTGAGGGATCACTATGCGGCTCTGTAACTACTGTCAGGGTACTGTAGGTACTGAGGGTTCACTATGCGGCTCTGTAACTACTGTCGGTACTGTAGGTACTAAGGGATCTCTTTGCGGCTCTGTAACTGTCAGGGCACTGTAGGTACTGAGGGATCACTATGCGGCTCTGTAACTACTGTCATGGTACTGTAGGTACTGAGGGATCACTATGTGGCTCTGTAACTACTGTCATGGTACTGTAGGTACTGAGGGATCACTATGCGGCTCTGTAACTACTGTCAGGGTACTGTAGGTACTGAGGGATCACTATGTGGCTCTGTAACTACTGTCAGTGTACTGTAGGTACTGGGGATCACTATGCGGCTCTGTAACTACTGTCAGGGTACTGTAGGTACTGAGGGATCACTATGCGGCTCTGTAACTACTGTCAGGGTATTGTAGGTACTGAGGGATCACTATGCGGCTCTGTAACTACTGTCAGGGTATTGTAGGTACTGAGGGATCACTATGCGGCTCTGTAACTACTGTTAGGGTATTGTAGGTACTGAGGGATAACTATGCTGCTCTGTAACTACTGTCAGGGTATTGTAGGTACTGAGGGATCACTATGTGGCTCTGTAACTACTGTCAGGGTACTGTAGGTACTGAGGGATCACTATGCGGCTCTGTAACTACTGTCAGGGTATTGTAGGTACTGAGGGATCACTATGTGGTTCTGTAACTACTGTCAGGGTACTGTAGGTACTGAGGGATCACTATGCAGCTCTATAACTACTGTCAGGGCACTGTAGGTACTGAGGGATCACTATGCAGCTCTGTAACTACTCTCAGGGCACTGTAGGTACTGAGGGATCACTATGCGGCTCTGTAACTGTCAGGGTACTGAAGGTACTGAGGGATCACTATGCGGCTCTGTAACTACTGTCGGTACTGTAGGTACTGAGGGATCTCTTTGCGGCTCTGTAACTGTCAGGGTACTGTAGGTACTGAGGGATCACTATGCAGCTCTATAACTACTGTCAGGGCACTGTAGGTACTGAGGGATCACTATGCGGCTCTGTAACTACTCTCAGGGCACTGTAGGTACTGAGGGATCACTATGCGGCTCTGTAACTACTGTCAGAGTATTGTAGGTACTGAGGGATCACTATGCGGCTCTGTAACTACTGTCAGGGTATTGTAGGTACTGAGGGATAACTATGCGGCTCTGTAACTACTGTCAGGGTATTGTAGGTACTGATTGATCACTATGTGGCTCTGTAACTACTGTCAGGGTACTGTAGGTACTGAGGGATCACTATGCGGCTCTGTAACTACTGTCAGGGTATTGTAGGTACTGAGGGATCACTATGTGGTTCTGTAACTACTGTCAGGGTACTGTAGGTACTGAGGGATCACTATATGGCTCTGTAACTACTGTCAGTGTATTGTAGGTACTGGGGGATCACTTTGCGGCTCTGTAACTACTGTCAGGGTACTGTAGGTACTGAGGGATCACTATGTGGTTCTGTAACTACTGTCAGGGTACTGTAGGTACTGAGGGATCACTATGTGGCTCTGTAACTTTTGTGAGTGTATTGTAGGTACTGGGGGATCACTATGTGGTTCTGTAACTACTGTCAGGGTATTTTAGGTACTGAGGGATCACTATGTGGTTCTGTAACTACTGTCAGGGTATTGTAGGTACTGAGGGATCACTATGTGGTTCTGTAACTACTGTCAGGGTACTGTAGGTACTGAGGGATCACTATGTGGCTCTGTAACTACTGTCAGTGTATTGTAGGTACTGGGGGATCACTATGCGGCTCTGTAACTACTGTCAGGGTACTGTAGGTACTGAGGGATCACTATGTGGTTCTGTAACTACTGTCAGGGTACTGTAGGTACTGAGGGATCACTATGTGGCTCTGTAACTACTGTCAGTGTATTGTAGGTACTGGGGGATCACTATGTGGTTCTGTAACTACTGTCAGGGTATTGTAGGTACTGAGGGATTACTATGTGGTTCTGTAACTACTGTCAGGGTATTGTAGGTACTGAGGGATCACTATGTGGTTCTGTATCTACTGTCAGGGGACTGTAGGTACTGAGGGATCACTATGTGGCTCTGTAACTACTGTCAGGGTACTGTAGGTACTGAGGGATCACTATGTGGCTCTGTAACTTCTGTCAGGGCACTGTAGGTACTGAGGTATCACTATGCGGCTCTGTAACTACTGTCAGGGTACTGTAGGTACTGAGGGATCACTATGCGGCTCTATAACCACTCTCAGGGTACTGTAGGTACTGAGGGATCACTATGTGGCTCTGTAACTACTGTCAGGGTACTGTAGGTACTGAGGGATCACTATGCGGCTCTGTAACTACTGTCAGGGTACTGTAGGTACTGAGAGATCACTATGTGGCCCTGTAACTACTGTCAAGGGACTGTAGGTACTGAGGGATCACTATGCGGCTCTGTAACTACTGTCAGGGTATTGTAGGTACTGATTGATCACTATGTGGCTCTGTAACTACTGTCAGGGTACTGTAGGTACTGAGGGATCACTATGCGGTTCTGTAACTACTGTCAGGGTATTGTAGGTACTGAGGGATCACTATGTGGTTCTGTAACTACTGTCAGGGTACTGTAGGTACTGAGGGATCACTATGTGGCTCTGTAACTTCTGTCAGTGTATTGTAGGTACTGGGGGATCACTATGCGGCTCTGTAACTACTGTCAGGGTACTGTAGGTACTGAGGGATCACTATGTGGTTCTGTAACTACTGTCAGGGTACTGTAGGTACTGAGGGATCACTATGTGGCTCTGTAACTACTGTCAGTGTATTGTAGGTACTGGGGGATCACTATGTGGTTCTGTAACTACTGTCAGGGTACTGTAGGTACTGAGGGATCACTATGTGGTTCTTTAACTACTGTCAGGGTATTGTAGGTACTGAGGGATCACTATGTGGTTCTGTAACTACTGTCAGGGGACTGTAGGTACTGAGAGATCACTATGTGGCTCTGTAACTACTGTCAGGGTACTGTAGGTACTGAGGGATCACTATGTGGCTCTGTAACTTCTGTCAGGGCACTGTGGGTACTGACGTATCACTATGCGGCTCTGTAACTACTGTCAGGGTACTGTAGGTACTGAGGGATCACTATGCGGCTCTATAACTACTGTCAGGGTACTGTAGGTACTGAGGGATCACTATGCGGCTCTGTATCTACTCTGTGGACACTATACCCATCCCTGTGACACTATGTGCACACAGGCAGAGCTTATGTCACATTCAGTGCTGCCCTCTAGTGGACGTCCCCCATAAACTGCCTGCATGGCACAGCTTTAGTTGCTGGAAGCTACACTTGACAGATTGAATATGATACATATGCAGACAGCTCTGCTAAATATACAATTAAACATAACAGTCACCAAAGAAGAGCATCTTTACAACTTTCCTAACTACAGGTCACAAATACGATTGCCCCGCTGAAGACCCGGCTGTAAACAATGGCGCCTCTTGCAGTGAAAGGGTTCAGTGCTGCTGGCATGTAGTCACAGAGTTTAGGGCTTAGTTGTAACGAGCTCCCTTACAAGCGCTGCATACACATTGGCTCTTGTGGCTCGATTCTTCGCAGCCTCTTTTAGCAATTAATGCACTTGGAACACAAATCATTGGCTGGGAATTTCTCCGTGCCTCGGTATTACCCAGAAGGGGCTCTGCTGGGCACGTACATAGATGCTGAAGCCTCCCATGACAAGCGACACCTTGTTGTTACATGTTCTGCATTAATATATTACCCCATTTGAAGTTGTACATTGGTAAGGATAGATTTCAGGGTATTGTGGTGCAAGTCTTCAGACTCTCATCCTCTGGCTCTAGGCACAAACCAATTAAGCTCTTGCTTGGGGTTAAGAAGCTTTGCTAAGAATATTGCAATATTTATTTTTCTGTTTTAATACATGTCTGTGTACTTCATAGTCTGCATGCCATGGAGGGTGCCAAGAGTTCCCTAGGTGCCGACAGGAGTAGAGGACTTGATTAGGTTGGTATCTTTTTAATGGATGATGTGGACTTAGCTAAGGAGTCCTTCCCATAGCTATGGGGCCCATTATACTGTATGGAGCACGATGTGGTGCCCATTACGCTGTATGGAGCACTATGTGTGGTCTTTATACTCTATGGACCACTATTTTGTGCCCATTATTCTGTATGTAGCATTAGGTGTAGCTATTATACTGTATAGAGGACTATGTGGGGCCAAATATACTGTATAGAGAAGTATATGGGGCCAGTATACTGTATAGAGCACTGTGTAGGGCCATTATACTATATGGAGCTCTATGTGGTGTCTTTATTCTGTATGGAGCACTATGTGGTGCCCATTATACTGTATGGAGCACTATGTGCTGCCCATTATTTTGTATTTAGCACTATGTGGAGCCAGTATACTGTATAGAGGACAGTGTGGGGCCAAATATACTGTATAGAGAACTTGTCATGACACAGTTGTCGGGTGATCAGGGGCTAAGGGCTCCATTCCTGGCCTAAACCCTAGGGGGTGCCCTAGCTCTCCCTGTTACCCGGGATGCTTTAGATGGCGAAAACTCTGGGGCCTGCGCCCTTGCCTTATCTCCTAAGCTAGCCCTCAGTGTGTTCTCTTCCCCCACCCAGGGAAAAGGAGGCGCTACTGTGCACTTCAGTACACCAACCCGACAAACAGGGCAACAAAGACAAGGGGTAACTGAAAACTCCACAAACACAAAATATTCACTCACATATAAGAGTGGAATCCACCAGGGTGTGTAGGACACTATGTGGGGCCATTATACTGTATTGAGGACTATGTAGGGCCATTATACTGTATGGAGCACTATGTGAGGCCATTATACTGTATTTAGAGTTATGTGGGGCCATTATACTTTATATAGCACTATGTGAGACCATTATACTGTATGGATGGAGACCAGAAGGCATTTTCTCCTTACAGTAGAGAATATGATGTGCAGGTGTCAGCACCAGAAGGTATTTGACCCGTACAGTGGAGAATATGATATGCAGGTACCAGCACCAGAAGGTATTTGCGCCTTACAGTAGAGAATATGATTTGCAGGTACCAGCACCAGAAGGTATTTGCCCCTCACCATAGAGAATATGATGTACAAGTACCAGCACCAGAAGATATTTGTACCTTACAGTAAAGAATATGATGTGCAGGTACCAGCACCAGAAGGTATTTGCACTGTACAGTAGAGAATATGATGTGCAGTTACCAACAGCAGAAGGTATTTGACCCATACAATAGAGAATATGATGTGCAGGTACAAGCACCAGAAGGTATTTGCACTGTACAGTAGAGAATATAATGTGCAGGTAACAGCACCAGAAGGGATTTGCATTGTACAGTAGAGAATATGTTGTGCAGGTACCAGCACCAGAAGGTATTTGCACTGTACAGTAGAGAATATGTTGTGCAGGTACCAGCACCAGAAGGTATTTGCACTGTACAGTAGAGAATATTTTGTGCAGGTACCAGCACCAGAAGGTATTTGCACTGTACAGTAGAGAATATGTTGTGCAGGTACCAGCACCAGAAGGTATTTGCACTGTACAGTAGAGAATATGTTGTGCAGGTACCAGCACCAGAAGGTATTTGCACTGTACAGTAGAGAATATGTTGTGCAGGTACCAGCACCAGAAGGTATTTGCACTGTACAGTAGAGAATATGTTGTGCAGGTACCAGCACCAGAAGGTATTTGCACTGTACAGTAGAGAATATGTTGTGCAGGTACCAGCACCAGAAGGTATTTGCACTGTACAGTAGAGAATATGTTGTGCAGGTACCAGCACCAGAAGGTATTTGCACTGTACAGTAGAGAATATTTTGTGCAGGTACCAGCACCAGAAGGTATTTGCACTGTATAGTGGAGAATATGCTGTGCAGGTACCAGCACCAGAAGGTATTTGCACTGTACAGTAGAGAATATGTTGTGCAGGTACCAGCACCAGAAGGTATTTGCACTGTACAGTATAGAATATTTTGTGCAGGTACCAGCACCAGAAGGTATTTCCACTGTATAGTAGAGAATATGTTGTTCAGGTACCAGCACCAGAAGGTATTTGCACTGTACAGTAGAGAATATGTTGTGCAGGTACGAGCACCAGAAGGTATTTGCACTGTACAGTAGAGAATATGTTGTGCAGGTACGAGCACCAGAAGGTATTTGCACTGTACAGTAGAGAATTTGTTGTGGAGGTACCAGCACCAGAAGGTATTTGCACTGTACAGTAGAGAATATGTTGTGCAGGTACCAGCACCAGAAGGTATTTGCACTGTAGAGTAGAGAATATGTTGTGCAGGTACGAGCACCAGAAGGTATTTGCACTGTACAGTAGAGAATATGTTGTGCAGGTACGAGCACCAGAAGGTATTTGCACTGTACAGTAGAGAATTTGTTGTGGAGGTACCAGCACCAGAAGGTATTTGCACTGTAGAGTAGAGAATATGTTGTGCAGGTACCAGCACCAGAAGGTATTTGCACTGTACAGTAGAGAATTTGTTGTGGAGGTACCAGCACCAGAAGGTATTTGCACTGTACAGTAGAGAATTTGTTGTGGAGGTACCAGCACCAGAAGGTATTTGCACTCTACAGTAGAGAATATGTTGTGCAGGTACGAGCACCAGAAGGTATTTGCACTGTACAGTAGAGAATTTGTTGTGGAGGTACCAGCACCAGAAGGTATTTGCACTGTAGAGTAGAGAATATGTTGTGCAGGTACCAGCACCAGAAGGTATTTGCACTGTACAGTAGAGAATTTGTTGTGGAGGTACCAGCACCAGAAGGTATTTGCACTGTACAGTAGAGAATTTGTTGTGGAGGTACCAGCACCAGAAGGTATTTGCACTCTACAGTAGAGAATATGTTGTGCAGGTACGAGCACCAGAAGGTATTTGCACTGTACAGTAGAGAATATGTTGTGGAGGTACCAGTACCAGAAGGTATTTGCACCTTACAATAGAGCCAAGGCTGAAACTCACGTACGTCTTCAGGCATACATGGTCTGAATAATCGCACCAAACACTTTTTAAATCAAAAGTGGAGAACACTGAGGTCCAACACGGCCTTTTAATCAAACCTATAGACTGCCTGTCCCGCCTTTCTCATACGCTCGGTATATCACCTCTGGAGAATCAAATTATAAAGCTCTTTAGAAAATGGAAAAAAAGTGCCCAAACTAACAGGATATGAGTCACCTGAGCCCACGTCACCCAATTCATTGCCACCTGCTGCCAGCAAGTACTGATGACTGCTTGTGATGATACCAGAGATCTGCACGATGTACAGTGAACCTCCCAGAGGATAAAACATCCATATAGCGGGACCCCAACACAAAAAGGGTCATAAAATGTACTTATTGGGCTATTCCTCCTCTCCCTGGCGGCAGGCGGTTCGGTCTTTTCTGCCGCGGCCGATGTCGAGGGGATAATATGATAATGTTGTGCTTGATGTGACTGTAATATGTGTTTATGATGCTGCTACTTGTGTAGGAACCTTCCCTTGATCTTGATTATTTACTCGCGGCTCCTGGAGGATTGTTTCAGGCTCAGGAATCTCATGCTGAATGCACATATCAGATGAAAACCACCAGGTTATTTACTAAGTCACGAAGCAATAGTATTTCCTTGCAGCTAATGGGATTTCTTTCCACCATTTTGTTATTATATAGGTGTGAAGAATATGGGGGCTATAATCAACTATTGTATCTGGTTTCCATATCTGGAAACCATTCTCGGTAGGTGGCCAAGCTAAATTTACGCCTCCAGCAGATAGCTGGGACCAAGCTATTCCTGGCAGGATGCATCACTATCGAGGGTGTAAAGCTAATTAACTGATGAAAGAATTCCCACAGCCAGACAAGAGATGTAATTTCATAAGGAGTTATGGAGACTTATCGTATGTCCTAGCTGTATACCGGTTACGTTTTCGAGATCTCGGGAACGGGCCGAACGCCCGCTGGGGTCTCAACCCATTCTAGCTCCCAGGAGTAGGGAGTTATGTAGAACAGCTAGTAAAAGCCAGGTAGCAAACCCGTGTTTGGTCTCCAAGTGTAACGCCTGGCCGGTTGGATCCGATGGTGCCAAAACCGCCATCCTATGACCTTCCATAGAGAGGTTATGCTCCATCATAGGTTTAGGAGTTTCTGCTGCCAGAGCAAGAGAGAGGGAGACTAGGACCATCCCAAGGGGGGAAGGGAGTGATTGACCCAAGGGTTAAGTGCACGTGCGATGATGTGGGCCTTTGTTTTCTGCCAAGGGAGGTCACGCCGTGCAGCGTGTTGGAAGAAACCGGAAATAGCTACCCCCATACCTCCCATAAGGGTGCCAACATCCAATGGCCAAACATCAAGCCGGTAACTGACTTTTGTATCATCTACTTATACTCTTGTACTACAACCTGTATTTGCATATCTGATCATTGTATATGTATAACCATTGTGTATATAGTATATTGTCTAGTGTGCCCTTAAGGCAATTAAATATATAATTTAACCTTGGGCTGCTCTTTTATCTCTATCCTCGAATCCACACGTCCGTGTTCTCGGATAAGCTTTTCATGCTACAGGGACTGGTTTCTGGTCCCATATTATTCTGTTATCAGATCAGGCTTATATCTAAAGAGGAACTGGTGGCAGTCCTAGCGGGCCTGTGTGGACAGGGGGTGTCTGTGTAAAACTGTGGCAAGATGACCTTACGCGTCCCCAGGGGGTGCGTAAGGTCACGTTGGTGCAAGTGTGGACATCGTACTGCGTGATCCCTCCAAAGTAATACTGACGTCAGTCGGAGTGGCGAGGTGCGGGTTCATCACAATAGGGTTAGCCTGGAACTATGTGGATACCTGCACCACTAAAGCTACTCACGTCCACAAAAGCATCATGCGTGGTGGCAGTGTTACTATCAGGTGGTGGAGGACACGGGCACAGTCACAGCCATCTCCTGAGGTTTAGTGTCTGTATCTTGTTGTTACAGTCGGAGGTCTCCTGGATCCCAAACAAGCATTACTCAGGAATATACGGGCTGATGAAGCTGGTGCTCACCAAGACTCTGCCGGCCAGCCTGGAGCGGGTCATCGTCCTGGACACTGATATCACCTTTGCCACCGACATTGCCGAGCTGTGGGCCGTATTCCACAAGTTCAAAGGTCAGGTGCTACATTATTATATACATTACCATAGACTCACTATTATCTATCTACGGTATTATCTATCTAGTATCTAACTATTATATATGTATTATCTATCATCTATTTATATATTATGTATCTATTATCAATCTATCATCTATCATCTATTACCTATCATCTATTATCTATAATCTATCATCTATCTATTATATGTCTATTATCTATCTATTATCTATAATCTATTATCTATCTATTATCTATCTATCTATTATCCATCATCTATCTATCTATTATCTATCATCTATCTATCTATCTATCTATTATCTATCCATCTATTATCTACTGTATCTGTTATCTATCATCTATTATCTATCTATCATCTATCTATTATATGTATATTATCTATCTATTATCTATAATCTATCTATCTATTATCTATCCATCTATTATCTATCTATTATCTATCTATCTATCTTGCAGCACACATTGGCTGCACAATCTACCATGTAAGTGTTAACGGCCTCTTCGGTCCAGAGCCCGTGTTGGACACAGAATTCTTCCTTGTTTCTTCTCTTCTCCTTTGTACTGATGATCTGGTATAAAGGTCGGCACCTGGGGTGATTAGTGTTACAGCCTCTCCTCCTGGCAGGTAAAGGTCAGCGCTGACACTTCCTAATGAGACATGAAAACCATGATTCAGTGCCAGAAGCTGGAAGTTCTCAGATCACAACTTCTCCTTCTGCTCCCTGGACCCGGACCACCCGCGGCCACCACAACTAGGAAGAGTTTTTACTGAAGTTTCTGTAGCTGGTGTTCTTGAACCATTTGCCTGGGTTATAAAAAAAAAACAAATCTCAGTAGAATTCTTATTCTAGTCTTTTATCTCTTTCTGAGAAAGTTGGGTGCCAGATAATAGATAGATAGATAGATGATAGATAGATAGATAGATAATAGATAGATAATAGATAGATAGATAGATAGATAGATAGATAGATAGATAGATAGATAATATATAATAGATAGATAATAGATAGATAGATGATAGATAGATAGATAGATAATAGATAGATGATAGATAGATAGATAGATAGATAGATGATAGATAGATAGATAGATAATAGATAGATAGATACATAATAGATAGTAAATAATAGATACATAAGTAGATAATAGATAGTTAATAGATAATAGATAGATAGATAATAGATAGATAAATGATAGATAGATAATAGATACATAAATAGATAATTGAGGGAGTCTTGGCCTCCAAAAGTGATGGCACACTTGAAATTGTTCCAAAAAGGAAGTATTTCTCCCAGAATATCATTGTAATTACACGTTTTATAAAACACATGTTTATTTCCTTTGTCTGTAATGAAACACCCAAAAAAACTGAGAAAAAAAAGGCAAATTGAACATAATTTCACACAAAACCACAACATTGTTGGCACCTTTCCAAAATTGTGCGTAAAGAACTTTGTTTCCAGCATGTGATGCTCATTCACACTTACCTGTGGCAAGTAACAGGTGTGGGCAATATGAAAATCACCCCTGAGACCAGATAAAAAGAGGAGAAGTTCTCTCAATATTTCCATTCCACACTAAGCATGGAGAACAGAAAGAGGAGAGCACTGTCTGCGGGCTTCAGAACCAAAATTGTTGAAAAATATAAAAAAAATCTCAAGGTTACAAGTCCATCTCCAGAGATCTTGATGTTTCTTTGACCGGCGTTGCAACCTTTCATCAATTTTTCTCTGCCATCCACATCCAGGTAGATTAGCTACAGTGCCATGGGTTGTAAATTTCTTGAATATGTTGTGCACCGTGGACAAAGGAACATCAAGATCTCTGGAGATGGACTTGTAACCTTGAGATTGTTGATATTTTTCCAGTCCTCACAGTTCTCTTCTCCTTTTCTGTTTTTCATGATTATTGTTGACACACAATGCAAAGATTGAGTCACCTCCTCCCCTTTTTATCTGGTTTCAGGTGTGATTTTCATATTTCCCATACCTGTTGCTTGCTACAGGTGAGTTTGAACGAGCATCACATGCTTGAAACAAAAGTTTTTTGTTAATTTTGTCCAGCCCGTTTTGGGGGTTTTGTGTGAAATTATCTCCAATTTGCATGTGTATAACAAAACATGTGAGATTGCAATACATTTCTGGGAGAACTACACCATTTTCTGGAACAATTTCAAGGGTGCCAAAACTTTTGGCCGTGACTGTGCATAGATTGATGATAGATAGATGGATAGATAGAAAGATAATAGATAGATTGATGGATAATAGATGATTAATGTATGATATTATCCCTACAGGCAGGTTATTCTGTGTCGGGATAACGAGTCTCTGGTTGTCAGTGATGTCTCTGCCGCTCTCTGTGTAACGATGGACCGGCGGCCGCTGTGTATTGATAGGAGGTAACGGAGCGGGTCGCACCTGTTCACATTTCTGCTGCGCATTCAGCGGCTGCTAACAACGCGCCGCTACATCAGACATATCAGGAAAGGTCAGCGGTGTTTCGGGTGCTGGTTAATTGACTGCCGTTGTAAGGGATGGGCCGGCTGCCAATGCAGAGCTTGAATTATGCATATGTTGGCACCTTGCATGGTGTGAACAGTGTGAACAGACCCCTAGGGGCCTGACTGCAGCCATCACATATGAATACCATTGTGCCGTGACGTCCTCGTATTCACATGAAGGGGGTGACACATTTCGATTACATCTCACCTGGTGAGGTGGATCCTCCAAGCCCTTGGACCAGATGAGAAGTTGTAACGCATCACCTAACAGATGGCGCCAGGGAAGCAGGTTGGTCAGATTGGATTTCTGGAGGCCATTGTCGCAGAACAGCTATTGGCGTAGCAGAGTATTAATTCACAAGGGATCGGAGTAGTCTCAAGGGGCGAGAAAGTAAAAGGGCAGAGCTGACTTGCACCAAGGGTTCAAATTCAGAATTGGCCCAGCAGTATAGCGGATATAACACAACAATACAGCAGAGCTGAGTTTGCAACAGAGTCTAAAATAGAGCTGGTAAAGTTACCCATTGATGCAACAGAGTTAGGTTATACGCAGAGTCCAAAGCAAAGCTTGTACAGCAAAAAGTCAGGGTTAAACACTGATATAGCTGAGCTCCCAAGACAGAAAGTTTGAGAGAGAGAGATGACCCATAGCAGAGCTGAATTTGTGACGGAGTCCGGTGCATAGCTGCTCATTGATATAGCAGAATTACCATCTGAAGGATTGTCACAGAGCTGTACAATGATATAACAGGGTTAGCCAGTGAACTACCAGAATTAGCAGAGCTGCGTTTGTCACAGAATCAAAATGAGGAGCTGCACAGTGATACATCAGAGTTACATATTGAGGTATCAGAAGAAGCAGAGCTGGGTTTGTCACAGAGTTAAAATGCGAAGCTGACTGCATAGTGATACATCAGAGTTACCCATCAAAGTAGCAGAGCTGGGTTTGTCGCAAAGTGAAAATGAGGAGTTGCACAGTGTTACATCAGTTACATATTGAGGTATCATAAGTAGCAGTGCTGGGTTTGTCACAGAGTTAAAATGAGGAGTTGCACAGTGTTACATCAGTTACATATTGAGATATCATAAGTAGCAGGGCTGGGTTTGTCACAGAGTTAAAATGAGGAGTTGCACAGTGTTACATCAGAATTACATATTGAGGTATCATAAGTAGCAGAGCTGCATTTGTCACAGAATCAAAATGAGGAGCTGCACAGTGATACATCAGAGTTACATATTGAGGAATCAGAAGAAGCAAAGCTGGGTTTGTCACAGAGTTAAAATGCGAAGCTGCCTGCATAGTGATACATCAGAGTTACCCATCAAAGTAGCAGAGCTGGGTTTGTCGCAAAGTGAAAATGAGGAGTTGCACAGAGTTACATCAGAGTTACATATTGAGGTATAAGTAGCGGAGCTGGGTTTGTCACAGAGTTAAAATGAGGAGTTGCACAGTGTTACATCAGTTACATATTGAGGTATCATAAATAGCAGAGCTGGGTTTGTCACAGAGTTAAAATGAGGAGTTGCACAGTGTTACATCAGAGTTACATTTTGAGGTATCATAAGTAGCATAGCTGGGTTTGTCACAGAGTTAAAATGAGGAGTTGCACAGTGTTACATCAGAGTTACATA
Source organism: Ranitomeya imitator (assembly GCF_032444005.1). Taxonomy (NCBI): domain Eukaryota; kingdom Metazoa; phylum Chordata; class Amphibia; order Anura; family Dendrobatidae; genus Ranitomeya; species Ranitomeya imitator. The sequence goes on along the minus strand of NC_091285.1, from coordinate 15,925,265 downwards.
TTGAGGTATCATAAGTAGCAGAGGTGAGTTTGTCACAGAGTTAAAATGAGGAGCTGCACAGCGATTCAGCAGAGTTACCCTTTGAAATATCAGAAGTAGCCGAGCTGGGTTTGTCACAGAGTTAAAATGCAAAGCTGCACAGCAATACATCAGCTACCCATCAAAGTGTCATTAGTTGGGTTTGTCAGCAGCGTGGACACAAACTGCTTGAATACTCATTGAACTTATTGGAGGACACAGCTGAAACACCTATTAATCGTCAAAATATGGAAACTACGAAGAGGCCCCGACCGGATGAGACGTGCCCAACAACCCGCGAGCCTGGTGTTATTGCTTCTTCCATCTTCATTCAGCTGTTCCCCAATCTTCTAAATCATTTCATTTCCTATCTCCCGTCCTTCACAGAGTATCCCCCGACCACATCCTCGTCCTATCTGTGCCGCCTCCGCCTCAACGCTGCACATGGAATTAGAAATCAGCCGGAGATGGATGTGACCGGATTTACAATACATTGCGTCTGTAAACTGACTCAGTAAACGTCTGTGAGGACTGCACCTGTCCCTTGTACGCACCGGGGCGCACGGGAGCAAATCCTCCGCACAATCCTACACTCCAGCATCCACCAATCCAGAACGTCTTTAGGGGATCCTCTCTTCTCAGGATCCTCCGCACATCTGACTTCTGTGACAGGCGACGGACGTCACAGGGACTGACACGATGGGCGGCAGAGTCTCGTGTTTGGACAATATTATTCCAGAAGGACCTTCCATCGATCACTGTTTCACTCTCGATTTGTCACTTAGCACAGTCCATCCATCCGTCATCCTATCGGCATCACCTCCGCACCTCGCCTGCCGCCGCCGGCCATCTATCAACCGCAGATGATGAGATCGACGCTGCGAGACTCGTGTGGTGGAGGCCAACCCTCCGATGTACCGGTCATATCTGCACCTCCCGAAGGGATGATAATATGTGCCAGATCCTTATGGTCGGTCCTTGGTCGTTACACTATGGAGTGACCGACTCTAGTCACTGACGTTTCCGCCATTGCTCTGAAATCTAATAATCCAGCACAAAACTGGAAATCGCCCACGGCTAATCTAGAATATCAGATTGAAGTAATGAGTGGGCTGCCATGTGCACATTGCAACTTCAGGGCAGGAGTAGGAAGAGCAACCCATGGAGGCAAACAAGCTGCCATATGGTATTGTTTCACTTATTCCTTCCTTCTTTCCTTTCTTACTTTTTCATTTCTCCATCTCTCCCTCCCTCACGCCCTTCCTTTTTTTTCCTTCATTCCCTTTCTCTTTTCCTTCCTTATTTCCTTCCTCCCTCCCTTCTTCACTCCTCTCTTCCTTCCACTCTTCCTTCCTTTCTTCCTCCCTTTCTTCCTTCCTTTCTTCCTTCCTCCCTATCTTTCCCCCTCCCTTTCTCCCTTCCTACCTTACTCTCTTTCTTCCTTCCTCTCTTCCTTCCTCCCTTTCTTCCTTCCTCCCTATCTTTCCCCCTCCCTTTCTCCCTTCCTACCTTACTCTCTTTCTTCCTTCCTCTCTTCCTTCCTCCCTTTCTCCCTTCCTCCCTCCCTCCCTCCCTCCCTTTCTTCCTCCTTCCCTTTCTCCTTTCCTTCCTTACTATCTTTCTTCCTTCCTCCCTTCCTTCTTGCCTCCTTTCTTCCTTCCTCCCTTTCTTCCTTCCTCCCTTCATTCCTTTCTTCCTTCCTCCCTTTCTTCCTTCCTTTCTCCCTTCCTTTCTCCCTCCCTTTCTTTCTTCCTTTGTCCCTTCATTCCCTTCCTTCTCCCTTCCTCCCTTTATTTCTCTTTCTTTCTTTCTTTCTTTCTTTCTTTCTTTCTTTCTTTCTTTCTCCCTTCATTCCTTTCTTCCGTCCTCCCTTTCTTCCTCCCTTCCTTCCTTCCTCCCTCCCTTTCTTACGTCCTCCCTTTCTTCCTCCCTTACTTCCTTCCTCCCTCCCTTTCTTATGTCCTCCCTTTCTTCCTCGCTTCATTCCTTTCTTCCGTCCTCTCTTTCTTCCTTCCTCCCTTTCTTCCGTCCTCCCTTCCTTCCTCCCTCCCTTTCTTACGTCCTCCCTTTCTTCCTCGCTTCATTCCTTTCTTCCTTCCTCCCTTTTGTCGTAGTGCCAGGCACTGCGGTCTGCTCCATCTGCACAGCCTTTCCTGAGTTGATAGGACTTCATGTAATTTAATTGTTCTGTTCGAGGCGGCGTCGCTATAAAGTCGTTAGCTGCATTTTTATTTGCATTCTCCTACAGAACAATTTCCCTCCGGGGATATTAAACATATTAAACAAAGGCTCTTATTTAAGGGAGGGATTTCACGTGTGCGGCCGTGGCGTACAGGTCTCGTATCATGCGTGAGCACAGCTGCTCCTGTGTTCTCTATACATATTTCTTGCCAAGGGGTGAACGCTGGGAACTGAAATGTATAAGAATGTTATGCAGTTCCTTAAATAGGTCAATCAGGATGGGAAACAGCGCCACTCTTGTCTACAGCCGTTATCTGGTATTGGAGCTATGGAGCTTATTCTGCAAAACGTCCGTCTCTTTATTTACTAAGAAAGTGGATTTTCTATATATGAAGGGAACCTGTAAGGTCAAATCTGAACCCTGATCCTCCACCATGTCAGTCCAGTCGCAAAAATAACTTTAATAAAGTGCTTGCTCTATTGATGATGAGGTAGTGGTGAAGACAATGGCACAAGCGCAGTACAACGATGAAGCTGCGCAGCACATATCTGATTGTATTGGAAGCACGAGGTAGTGGTAAAGACAACAAAACATGTGCAGTACGACGATGAGGCTGCACAGCACATATCTGATTGTATTATGGAAGCACGAAGTAGTGGTGAAGATGAGAGATGACAGCGCATGTGCAGTACAACGATGAGGCTGCGCAGCACATATCTTATCGTGTTATGGAAGCACGAGGTAGTGGTGAAGATGAGAGATGACAACGTATGTGCAGTACAACGATGAGGCTGCGCCGCACATATCTTATTGTATTATGGAAGCACGAGGTAGTGGTGAAGACAACAGCGCATGCGCAGTACAACGATGGTACGGAGCACCACATACCTTTCTGTATCGTGAAAGCGGGAAGTGATAGTGAAGATGACAGCGCATGCGCAGTATGACGGTGAAGCTGTGCACCACATACGTTTTTGTATTGCAAAAGCTTGAAGTAGTAGTGAATACCACAGCACATACGCAGTACGCCGATGAAGCTGTGCATTGCTTATGTTGCTGTTTTGCGAAAAGGACAAGGTAGTAGTGAAGACAGCAGAGCATGCGCAGTACGACGATGGAGCTCTGCACCACATACCTTTCTGACTTTGAAACCATGAACTACTAGTGAAAAGCATGCGTAGTACGACAATTAAACTGCTCACCACATACATTTCTGCATTGCAAAATCTTGAGCTAGTAGTGAAGATGACAACGCATGCGCAGCACGACGATGAAGCTATCCACTACATACCTTGCCTTGTTGTGTTGCGAAAGCATGAGGTAGTAAAGACGACATCACAAGCGCAGTCCGACCATGAAGCTGCACACCAATTACATTGCTGTAGTAGTAGTGAAGATGACAGCGCATGTGCAGTACGACAAAGCTGCACACCACTTACATTGCTGTAGTAGTAGTGAAGATGACAGCGCATGTGCAGTATGACGATGAAGCTGCACACCACTTACATTGCTGTAGTAGTAGTGAAGATGACAGAGCATGTGCAGGACGACGATGAAGCTGCACACCACTTATGTTGCTGTAGTAGTAGTGAAGATGACAGCGCATGTGCAGAACGACGATGAAGCTGCACACCACTTACATTGCTGTAGTAGTAGTGAACATGACAGAGCATGTGCAGGACGACGATGAAGCTGCACACCACTTACGTTGCTGTAGTAGTAGTGAAGATGACAGAGCATGTGCAGGACGACGATGAAGCTGCACACCACTTACGTTGCTGTAGTAGTAGTGAAGATGACAGAGCATGTGCAGGACGACGATGAAGCTGCACACCACTTATGTTGCTGTAGTAGTAGTGAACATGACAGAGCATGTGCAGGACGACGATGAAGCTGGACACCACATACGTTACCACACGAGGTAATAGTGAAGACGACAGCACATGCGCAAGACTTAAAGGAGGCTGGCATTGATCCAAAGCCGCCAGGAGATATCAGTCAAGCAAAGAAGGTGGGAATAAAGCCCATCCTGTGTGACTCTAATATTGTCCCCGCCCACATGACTTTAATACTAATTTGCACAGAGCATGCAACTTTTAAATTGTAATTTTTATCATTTGGTGACATTTTGATTGAGCATTGGGACGGGTTTACAAACATTGTCAGCTTTTTTCTTCCTGGCTGGGAACTATTTTGCAGATTCTTCAACCCAACAGGCTTCCTTTGAAACCTAAGCTTCCTATAATGAAACAGCACCGCTCTGATCCATAGGCCATGCTTGGTATTGCACGTAGTTGAGAATGCCCCCTTTTTAACCCGCAAGAACATACGTGCCATACAATCATCCCATGCATTCAGCTGTTTTGGGGCCCCGGAAAGAGATGGCGCTGCCCAGTTGGCTTTTATTGATGGGTGTTGTGAAGACCTCAGTCTCTACAAGAGTGTGGGAAATTACCTGAGGATCATAGAACGGCCCATGGTGGGCAACTAAGAGCCAAGACCTCTAGTGCTGGGTTTAGAGGTATGACCCAGCACCAATGGGACCATCACATATATGTTTGTCCCCCATAGCCTTCTGCCTCCGTCGTTGAATGATATTTATCTGGTTCACGGATAACAGTCACGAGATGGGAGAGATGAAACCCGTCATCCCTAAGATGTTGGCCTCGTGATTAACAGAGTGTCCAGAGGCTCGGTTGGCGGGAAAGGGCTCTTTGCAGGACGCTGCTATTTCTGCAAGAATGACCTATTATTGCTGTCATAATTATGGCTGTGCAAGTGGCGTCGGCGGGCAGAGCGAGTAGATTAAACGCAGTGGTGGTGAATTTTAATGGGGGAGATGAAGCCGGAGAGCAGAACGTGGCTTAATAACTCCAAGAAGAGGATTTGAGGCATTTAAATGGTTTAACGAGACTTCGACATGAGTGATGACGTGGAGTGTAGCACCAGGCGGAATCACACGGACGCACTCTGCATTATTCTCTTTCATCTCCCGGTGACAATTGGCCCCGTTCTGCCTGTTAGATCAAGGATATTTAAAGGGTCACAAACTGCAATTTTACTAGCTGCCATATAGAAAAAACCCACAAAGAACATTCCTAAAAAAAATCCTGTATGCAGAATGCCTTACCTCGTTCTCTGGGTGACGGGTCTTCTATTTTTGGGCGTAGATACATACTGTCTAGCGTAGCACACCAGCAGTGTCCTACTCAGAAAAATATTGGCACAACCTTGAAAATCCAAAGACAAAAATGTTGGCACCCACCAAAAAAATCTCTTGAGTCACTTGATTAATTCTGTATCTTCCATGAACATTGACTGTCCTGGTAGGGATGTCCATATCCACCAAGAATAGGCACTGGACACCTCCGTTCTTGGGATCCTATCAGTTGCACCTCTTTCAATCTTTCAAAGCAACTATAGTTCAAGGTGTGAAAACATCTATAGTATAGAGTAAGTCCCCACAACCTCAAGTCTTCTTGGAAAAGTCTCAGCATGGGCTCTCAAATAGTCACCCTCAAGTATATACTGTTGATTAATGGACTGGCTGTCGCCCAAAGATCTTCTACACCAATCTTGGGATTGATTTTCTAAAATAAGGACCTCTTCCAAATTGTCGCCTCTAAGTTGTAAGAACCTTGTTCATTACAAAGTGTCCCACTTCCCGAGATCTCAACAATAAGGGACCACATTTCTGTATCTCCCAATCATTTTAATGACTACCAGTCCAACAAAGTACGACTTTTGTTCTTGAGATCAATGGAGGTCCTAAAATGACCCTTCAGAGCTTCCCAACAATCAAAGTGAGGGCTCCAAACATCTACCATCCACCACCGATTTGACCCTTCAACTAAACTCATCTCCACCACTGGAGATATGGGACCTTTGCTCTTGAAATTCGTGGTGCACTGGTCAAGCAGCTGGACAACCAACACTCAGACAAATGATACTTCAAGATTTCCCATTAGTGGAAGTCAATGCCTCAAACATTAGTCCACACCATCATGTGCCCTCTACCAAACTCTCCACCATTGGGGACATGGGACCTTATGTTCTTGAGATTGCTGGTGGTCCAAATGATTGGACAACCAACAATCAGAAAAGTGATACTTAAGGATTTTCCATCAGTGGAAGTGAGAGTCTAAAATCATATTCCTCACCATTATGTCCCCTCTACCTAACTCTCACCTTTGGGGATATAGGACCTTTTGTTCTGGAGATTGGTGGTGGACCAAGTAGATGGACAACCACCATTCAGACAAGCAATACGTCAAGATTTTCCATCAGTGGAATTGAGTGTCTAAAATATTTATCCTTACCATTATGTTTACCAAACTCTCCATCAGTGGGGACTGGGTAACACTTGTTCTTGAGATTGGTGGTGGTCTTGGGTTCCATTGCAAAAACAATACAACTGTGCCCTCACCTATGATGCAAAATTATAGCCTTGAGGTCTTCTTATGCACATACTTTAGGGATGCCCTTCCGGGAGAAGGACATTGGTCATGTGAACTGTTGTTCCCAGTTTTTTTCCCACATCTCCCCCATCCACTTTAAGGTTTCACCTCTTCCTTGCCCTTGTATTCTTCCATCCCTCTTGTAAATTTGGGCATGGGGTCTTTGCCATCAGATGTGGTATCTCAAGGTTTCGTAGGCTTTGGCAGTTTCTAGATTTGCTAAGTCTTCAAAAAGTTTGGAAAGTTTTTTTTTTTTTTCTGTCTCCCGGACTTTCCGATTGGTTTGGCAACTATGCCTATGTGGCAGGGGAATTTTTGTTCCCCCCCTCCCCCTTCCTCTCCGATCACCAGGGTTTGGTTGCTGTTGCTACCACTGAACCCACTATAGCAACATCCCTACTGCCCCCTATAGAATTCCGGTGTCATAGTTTAGATCGATACATTTGCTGTTTCCATTGATCCGATTTGGACTCGTTCTCTTCTCTTATTTCTAACCTGCTGATTACTAATTATGCATAATCATTATCATTGTGTCCCGTGACGGACCAGAAGACCATGCGTAGAGGTAGAGCCGGCCCCCCATCGTCCTTTGGTTAAACAGGAAGGTGACTTTAGTCATGTAGCAGTTAGTTAAGGGTGTGGTTGCTGTGGCAACAGAACAGCAGGTTTTCTGGTTGCCATAGAAAGAGGAAGCAGAGTTAACCCTTGCGTGCCAGGCACTTTTTTTATGGGATCTTACTTTTAAAGTTTCCCAATTTATATACTAAAATTGGCGTCAACTGGTAACAATATGAAAAAAAAGCATTTTATTGACATCGGATACATTAAAAAGAACCAACGTTTTATTTTTTCATAAATCTATAGTTCAGATGAAAATAAGAAAATGCTCAGAGAAATCTGCTTCCTTCTCCAATTGGACTGATTTTTCACTCTCGACTCAGGGGAAAAATCTGTATTCTGTGAAGACAGATCTTTTCATTACTGAGATAGGAGATAGCAGTTAGTGTTTATGAGGTTCTATGGAGGACACAGACATTCTAAGGAGGAGCTAGAGGCACACACAGACATTCTAGGGAGGAGCTAGAGGCAGACACAGACATTCTAGGGAGGAGCTAGAGACAGACACAGACATTCTAGGGAGGAGCTAGAGACAGACACAGACATTCTAGGGAGGAGCTAGAGGCAGACACAGACATTCTAGGGAGGAGCTAGAGACAGACACAGACATTCTAGGGAGGAGCTAGAGACAGACACAGACATTCTAGGGAGGAGCTAGAGGCAGATACAGACATTCTAGGGAGGAGCTAAAGGCAGACACGGACATTCTAGGGAGGAGCTAGAGGCAGATACAGACATTCTAGGGAGGAGCTAGAGGCAGATACAGACATTCTAGGAAGGAGCTAGAGTCAAACAGACATTCTAGGGAGGAGCTAGAGGCAGATACAGCCATTCTAGGGAGGAGCTAGAGGCAGATACAGACATTCCAGGGAGGAGCTAGACACAGATACAGACATTCTAGGGAGGAGCTAGAGACAGACATTCTAGGGAGGAGCTAGAGACAGACACAGACATTCTAGGGAGGAGCTAGACAGACATTCTAGGGAGGAGCTAGAGACAGACATTCTAGGGAGGAGCTAGAGGCAGACACATACATTCTAGGGAGGAGCTAGAGGCAGATACAGACATTCTAGGGAGGAGCTAGAGGCAGATACAGACATTCTAGGGAGGAGCTAAAGGCAGACACGGACATTCTAGGGAGGAGCTAGAGGCAGATACAGACATTCTAGGGAGGAGCTAGACACAGACATTCTAGGGAGGAGCTAGAGGCAGATACAGACATTCTAGGTTGGAGCTAGAGGCAAACAGACATTCTAGGGAGGAGCTAGAGGCAGATACAGACATTCTAGGGAGGAGCTAGAGGCAGACAGACATTCTAGGGAGGAGCTAGAGACAGACATTCTAGGGAGGAGCTAGAGGCAGACACAGACATTCTAGGGAGGAGCTAGAGACAGGCACAGACATTCTAGGGAGGAGCTAGAGGTGGACACAGACATTCTAGGGAGGAGCTAGAGACAGACACAGACATTCTAGGGAGGAGCTAGAGGCAGACACAGACATTCTAGGGAGGAGCTAGAGGCAGACACAGACATTCTAGGGAGGAGCTAGAGGCAGACACAGACATTCTAGGGAGGAGCTAGAGACAGGCACAGACATTCTAGGGAGGAGCTAGAGGCAGACACAGACATTCAAGGGAGGAGCTAGGGGTGGACACAAACATTCTAAGGAGGAGCCAGAGGCAGAAACTGACATTCTAGGGAGGAGCTAGAGGCAGATACAGACATTCTAGGGAGGAGCTAGAGGCAAACAGACATTCTAGGGAGGAGCTAGAGGCAGATACAGACATTCTAGGGAGGAGATAGATGCAGATACAGACATTCTTGGGAGGAGCTAGAGGCGGACACAGACATTCTAGGGAGGAGCTAGAGACAGACATTCTAGGGAGGAGCTAGAGGCAGACACAGACATTCTAGGGAGGAGCTAGAGGCAGACAGACATTCTAGGGAGGAGCTAAAGACAGGCACAGACATTCTAGGGAGGAGCTAGAGGTGGACACAGACATTCTAGGGAGGAGCTAGAGACAGACACAGACATTCTAGGGAGGAGCTAGAGGCAGACACAGACATTCTAGGGAGGAGCTAGAGGCAGACACAGACATTCTAGGGAGGAGCTAGAGGTGGACACAAACATTCTAAGGAGGAGCCAGAGGCAGACACAGACATTCTAGGGAGGAGCTTGAGGAGTTCACGTGCATTTTAGGGAAGAGCTAGAGACAGACTCAGACATTCTAGGGAGGATCTAGAGGCGGTCACAGACATTCTGCTGCAAGTTCTCCTTAAATGACGGGTACACTTCTCCATAGAACTTTATGAGCACCAATCTCCTATTTTAGTAATGGGAAAGTCTACATTCACTCAAGACACATTTTACCCGAGAATTGAGAATTTTGAGAATGAAAGATCATTCCAGGAGTTGGAAAGAGATATACTGTAATTGATAATATATATTAAATAGTTGCTCATTTTTACTTGTACTATAAATTTTTGTGACAAAAAATGACTGTTACTCTATAAGAGATTTGTTATGATTAGGCAATTCAGTACCACAGTGAACATAGAGGTCAGAGCACATACAGTGATCTGACAATAATCCAAAAACATAGAACCAGCTCTGAGACGTGGGAACTCTGTTGACCGCAATCCCTAATCCTATCCAACAACACTAGAGGCAGCCGTGGATTGCGCCTAACGCTACCTATGCAACTCGGCACAGCCTGAGAAACTAGCTAGCCTGAAGATAGAAAATAAGCCTACCTTGCCTCAGAGAAATACCCCAAAGGAAAAGGCAGCCCCCCACATATAATGACTGTGAGTAAGATGAAAAGACAAACGTAGAGATGAAATAGATTTAGCAAAGTGAGGCCCGACTTTCTGAACAGAGCGAGGATAGGAAAGGTAACTTTGCGGTCAACACAAAACCCTAAAAACCACGCAAAGGGGGCAAAAAGACCCTCCGTACCGAACTAACGGCACGGAGGTACACCCTCTGCGTCCCAGAGCTTCCAGCAAACAAATAGATAAGCTGGACAGAAGAAAAGCAAACAAAATAGCAAAGGAAAACTTAGCTATGCAGAGCAGCAGGCCACAGGAACGATCCAGGAGGAAAACAAGTCCAATACTGGAACATTGACAGGAAGCCAGGATCAAAGCACTAGGTGGAGTTAAGTAGAGCAGCACCTAACGACCTCACCACATCACCTGAGGGAGGAAACTCAGAAGCCGCAGTACCACTTCCCTCCACCAACGGAAGCTTACAGAGAGAATCAGCCGAAGTACCACTTGTGACCACAGGAGGGAGCTCTGCCACAGAATTCACAACAGTACCCCCCCCCTTGAGGAGGGGTCACCGAACCCTCACCAGAGCCCCCAGGCCGACCAGGATGAGCCACATGAAAGGCACGAACAAGATCGGGAGCATGGACATCAGAGGCAAAGACCCAGGAATTATCTTCCTGAGCATAACCCTTCCACTTAACCAGATACTGGAGTTTCCGTCTTGAAACACGAGAATCCAAAATCTTCTCCACAATATACTCCAACTCCCCCTCCACCAAAACCGGGGCAGGAGGGTCAACAGAAGGAACCATAGGTGCCACGTATCTCCGCAACAATGACCTATGGAATACGTTATGTATGGAAAAAGAATCTGGAAGGGTCAGACGAAAAGACACAGGATTAAGAACCTCAGAAATCCTATACAGACCAATGAAACGAGGTTTAAACTTAGGAGAGGAAACCTTCATAGGAATATGATGAGAAGATAACCAAACCAGATCCCCAACACGAAGTCGGGGACCCACACAGCGTCTGCGATTAGCAAAACGTTGAGCCTTTTCCTGGGACAAGGTCAAATTGTCCACTACCTGAGTCCAAATCTGCTGCAACCTGTCCACCACAGTATCCACACCAGGACAGTCCGAAGACTCAACCTGTCCTGACGAGAAACGAAGATGGAACCCAGAGTTGCAGAAAAATGGCGAAACCAAGGTAGCCGAGCTAGCCCGATTATTAAGGGCGAACTCAGCCAAAGGCAAAAAGGACACCCAGTCATCCTGATCAGCAGAAACAAAACATCTCAGATATGTTTCCAAGGTCTGATTGGTTCGTTCGGTCTGGCCATTAGTCTGAGGATGGAAAGCCGAGGAGAAAGACAAGTCAATGCCCATCCTACCACAAAAAGCTCGCCAAAACCTCGAAACAAACTGGGAACCTCTGTCAGAAACGATATTCTCTGGAATGCCATGTAAACGAACCACATGCTGGAAGAACAATGGCACCAAATCAGAGGAGGAAGGCAATTTAGACAAGGGTACCAAATGGACCATCTTAGAAAAGCGATCACAGACCACACAAATGACTGACATCTTTTGAGAAACGGGAAGATCTGAAACAAAATCCATAGAGATATGTGTCCAAGGCCTCTTCGGGACTGGCAAGGGCAAAAGCAACCCACTGGCACGAGAACAGTAGGGCTTAGCCCGAGCACAAATCCCACAGGACTGCACAAAAGTACGCACATCCCGCGACAGAGATGGCCACCAAAAGGATCTAGCCACTAACTCTCTGGTACCAAAGATTCCAGGATGACCAGCCAAGACCGAACAATGAACCTCAGAGATAACTTTATTCGTCCACCTATCAGGGACAAACAGTTTCTCCGCTGGACAACGATCAGGTTTATTAGCCTGAAATTTTTGCAGCACTCGCCGCAAATCAGGGGAGATGGCAGACACAATTACTCCCTCTTTGAGGATACCCGCCGGCTCAGATACACCCGGAGAGTCGGGCACAAAACTCCTAGACAGAGCATCCGCCTTCACATTTTTAGAGCCCGGAAGGTATGAAATCACAAAGTCAAACCGGGCAAAAAACAACGACCAACGAGCTTGTCTAGGATTCAACCGCTTGGCGGACTCGAGATAAGTCAAGTTCTTATGATCAGTCAAGACCACCACGCGATGCTTAGCTCCTTCAAGCCAATGACGCCACTCCTCGAATGCCCACTTCATGGCCAGCAACTCTCGGTTGCCCACATCATAATTTCGCTCAGCAGGCGAAAACTTCCTGGAAAAGAAGGCGCACGGTTTCATCACTGAGCAATCAGAACCTCTCTGCGACAAAACAGCTTCTGCTCCAATCTCAGAAGCATCAACCTCGACCTGGAACGGAAGTGAAACATCTGGTTGACACAACACAGGGGCAGAAGAAAAACGACGCTTCAACTCTTGAAAAGCTTCCACAGCAGCAAAAGACCAATTGACCACATCAGCACCCTTCTTGGTCAAATCGGTCAATGGTTTAGCAATACTAGTAAAATTGCAGATGAAGCGATGATAAAAATTAGCAAAGCCCAGGAACTTTTGCAGACTTTTCAGAGATGTCGGCTGAGTCCAATCATGGTTGGCTTGGACCTTAAAAGGTTCCATCTCGATAGTAGAAGGGGAAAAGATGAACCCCAAAAATGAAACCTTCTGCACACCAAAGAGACACTTTGATCCCTTCACAAACAAAGAATTAGCACGCAGGACCTGAAAAACCGTTCTGACCTGCTTCACATGAGACTCCCAATCATCCGAGAAGATCAAAATGTCATCCAAGTACACAATCAGGAATTTATCCAGGTACTCTCGGAAGATGTCATGCATAAAGGACTGAAACACTGATGGAGCATTGGCAAGTCCGAATGGCATTACTAGATACTCAAAATGACCCTCGGGCGTATTAAATGCAGTTTTCCATTCATCGCCTCGCTTAATTCGCACAAGATTATATGCACCACGAAGATCTATCTTGGTGAACCAACTAGCCCCCTTAATCCGAGCAAACAAATCAGATAACAACGGCAAGGGGTACTGAAATTTAACCGTGATCTTATTTAGAAGGCGGTAATCTATACAAGGTCTCAGCGAACCATCCTTCTTGGCTACAAAAAAGAACCCTGCTCCTAATGGCGACGATTACTGGCAAATATGCCCCTTCTCCAGGGACTCCTTCACATAACTGCGCATAGCGGCGTGCTCAGGCACAGATAAATTAAACAATCGGCCTTTTGGGAACTTACTACCAGGAATCAAATTGATAGCACAATCACAATCCCTATGCGGAGGTAGGGCATCGGACTTGGGCTCATCAAATACATCCCGGTAATCAGACAAGAACTCTGGAACCTCAGAAGGGGTGGATGACGAAATTGACAGAAATGGAACATCACCATGTACCCCCTGACAACCCCAGCTGGACACCGACATGGATTTCCAATCTAATACTGGATTATGGACTTGTAGCCATGGCAACCCCAACACGACCACATCATGCAGATTATGCAACACCAGAAAGCGAATAACCTCCTGATGTGCAGGAGCCATGCACATGGTCAGCTGGGTCCAGTACTGAGGCTTACTCTTGGCCAAAGGCGTAGCATCAATTCCTCTCAATGGAATAGGACACTGCAAGGGCTCCAAGAAAAACCCACAATGCTTAGCATACTCCAAGTCCATCAAATTCAGGGCAGCGCCTGAATCCACAAATGCCATGACAGAATACGATGACAAAGAGCAGATCAAGGTAACGGACAGAAGAAATTTTGACTGTACTGTACCAATGGTGGCAAACCTATCGAACCGCTTAGTGCGCTTAGGACAATCAGAGATAGCATGAGTGGAATCACCACAGTAGAAATACAGCCCATTCAGACGTCTGTGTTCTTGCCGTTCAACTCTGGTCAAAGTCCTATCGTACTGCATAGGCTCAGGTTTAAGCTCAGGTAATACCGCCAAATGGTGCACAGATTTACGCTCACGCAAGCGTCGACCAATCTGAATGGCCAAAGACATAGACTCATTCAAACCAGCAGGCATAGGAAATCCCACCATGACATCCTTAAGGGCTTCAGAGAGACCCTTTCTGAACATAGCTGCCAGCGCAGATTCATTCCATTGAGTGAGCACGGACCACTTTCTAAATTTCTGACAATATAACTCTATCTCATCCTAACCCTGACAAAGAGCCAGCAAATTTTTTTCTGCCTGATCCACAGAATTAGGCTCATCGTACAGCAATCCGAGCGCCAGGAAAAACGCATCGATATTACTTAATGCAGGATCTCCTGGCGCAAGAGAAAATGCCCAGTCCTGAGGGTCGCCACGCAAAAAAGAAATAATGATCAAAACCTGTTGAACTGGATCACCAGAGGAGCGAGGTTTCAAGGCCAGAAATAGTTTACAATTATTTTTGAAACTCAGAAACTTAGTTCTATCACCAAAAAACAAATCAGGAATAGGAATTCTTGGTTCTAACATAGATTTCTGATCAATAGTGTCTTGAATCTTTTGTACTCTTGCCGAGAGCTGATCCTCACATGAAGACAGACTTCTAATGTCCATTGCTACACCTGTGTCCTGAACCACCCAAATGTCTAGGGAAAAAAAAAGGCAAAACACAGTGCAGAGAAAAAAAAATGGTCTCAGAACTTCTTTTTTCTCTCTATTGAGAATCATTAGTACTTTGGCTTCCTGTACTGTTATGATTAGGCAATTCAGTACCACAGTGAACATAGAGGTCAGAGCACATACAGTGATCTGACAATAATCCAAAAACATAGAACGAGCTCTGAGACGTGGGAACTCTGTTGACCGCAATCCCTAATCCTCTCCAACCACACTAGAGGCAGCCGTGGATTGCGCCTAACGCTCCCTATGCAACTCGGCACAGCCTGAGAAACTAGCTAGCCTGAAGATAGAAAACAAGCCTACCTTGCCTCAGAGAAATACCCCAAAGGAAAAGGCAGCCCCCCACATATAATGACTGTGAGTAAGATGAAAAGACAAACGTAGAGATGAAATAGATTTAGCAAAGTGAGGCCCGACTTTCTGAACAGAGCGAGGATAGGAAAGGTAACTTTGCGGTCAACACAATACCCTAAAAACCACACAAAGGGGGCAAAAAGACCCTCCGTACCGAACTAACGGCACGGAGGTACACCCTCTGCGTCCTAGAGCTTCCAGCAAACAAATAGATAAGCTGGACAGAAGAAAAGCAAACAAAATAGCAAAGGAAAACTTAGCTATGCAGAGCAGCAGGCCACAGGAACGATCCAGGAGGAAAACAAGTCCAATACTGGAACATTGACAGGAAGCCAGGATCAAAGCACTAGGTGGAGTTAAGTAGAGCAGCACCTAACGACCTCACCACATCACCTGAGGGAGGAAACTCAGAAGCCGCAGTACCACTTCCCTCCACCAACGGAAGCTTACAGAGAGAATCAGCCGAAGTACCACTTGTGACCACAGGAGGGAGCTCTGCCACAGAATTCACAACAGAGATTGTTTTATAAAGTGGTAATTTCGGATTAATTTATATAGGCAAAATGGGTTTTTGGAAAAGGCTATAATTTTAGTTTGATCGTCACTGCATTGCTAGGATTAGGGATAGATGAATTGAAATCAATTTGGATATAGAATGATTTCCTTGGAAGAGAACAGTTATATAGTCCCCACCCAAAACAATATTTTAGTACCAGATTTGACCACTAGTAACAGATCTGACCAATTTAATCCCTAAAGATCACCAGAGCAAATGTTAGTGGCAGCAGAAAAAAAAGTGCTTTCCTGATGTATCTTCATGCCTTTTTCTAGCCACGACAGGTCAGACTCCCACTGAACAAATGTTGGAGTTATATTCTAGCCATGTCTATCCTGATTCATCCTTCTTATCTGAAGGGTCTGGGGTCTCATAAGTATATAGGGTATTTGGTTCTCTAAATATTTTATGAGATTTGTAAATCTTTGAGGTCTGTTTGGGGGGGGGGGTTAATATTATTATTGGGGTTTAGTCTGAGTTCTGATAATATAGACAATCTAATTATTTAGGGAGCCTGGATTGGGGGGTTTGGAAATTATTTAGGTGTTTTATGTGGAGTCTGAGGGGTCCCATTAGAGGCCAAGACCTATTACATAATCCACGACCCAGTGATGGAGTACAAGGCTCTCCTAAGATGATACTTCTGCTGATCGTTCTGTGTTCTCAGTGTCTCCGGAATCACTGTGTCATCAGGACCTCGGAGAGCTCCCTAAGCTACACACATAGTAATACAGGGGTCCCGTTACAAGTCACGACCTGTTATTAATACTCAGGTCCCATAATAAGCACCAACCCGGTGCTGGAGTAGGCCTCTCCCTTGGTGACATTTCTGGTGAAGGTTCTGTGGTCTCATTGGCTCCGGAATCACTATATCATCAGGACCTCGGAGAGCTCCCTAAGCTTCCTACATAGGTATTAATACAGGGGTCCAATTACAATCCACTACCTAATATTAATACAGGGTCCATTATGAGCACCAACCCAATACTGGAGTAGGCCTCTCCCTTGGTGACATTTCTGCTGAACGTTCTGTGGTCTCAGTGTCTCCAGAATCACTGTGTCAGGGTCTTGGAGAACTCCCTAAGCTACCTACATAGGTATTAATACAGGGGTCCCGTTATTAGCACCAACCCGATGCTGGAGTAGGCCTCTCCCTTGGTGACATTTCTGCTGAATGTTCTGTGGTCTCAGTGTCTCCAGAATCACTGTGTGAGGGCCTCAGAGATCTACATACATCTTTGCATGTCTTTCCCCAATTTTGATGAATCGTTATGGTTCCAGCTGCCGGATATTGATAGCTTCCAGAAACATTTATGGATCATTCGAGTGTGGGAAATATTCGGACTTTTCTTTATGTGGTGGCTGCTTCCTGGCAGCTTGTGCACAACCGGACGATGGTGAAGCCTCTGAATATTACCTTGCTGTGCCCCTTAGTATCACATCCGACTGTACCATGCCTCTGATATTCCTCCCGACAAAACCTCAGAACCGTAACCTTCCGGCTTTGAGATTGGATCCATGCATTGAGCATTATGTCACCGCTATATACAAGGCGGACGCCAACTTCTCCCTTCTCGGACTGGAAGTTTTAGCTTTGACCTTGTTTTTCGGAGCAGACGTCTTGTGCCACCTTGGAGCAGCTCGCTCCATCTCTGCTATATTAGTGAGATTGACCGCAACGCTCCGCACTCAGCCCCCTCATTAATCTTACTAACAGCCTCCTTTACTGACAACTCCACTGCTCCCATTATACAATTTTTCCTCCTTCATTAGCGGTGCCACATTTCAATTTTGCTTCGTCTCCTCCGTCCTTCGTGGCCACTAATCTCCCGTTACAGGCGTGACCGGGCAATCAGGGGTTAATAGTACCCATAACTATTTCCTTACTCACTTGTTTTCTCGGCAGTGGACTCGTACAAAAGTGGGGATCGGTGCGATAGATGATAAATGTATGATCGGTGGGGGTCCGACCTTTTGGAACACCCCGGAGATCCCGAGAATGAGGGCCCCAGGTCCTCCTTGTGAATAGAGTGATAATGTGCACGCGAGAACACCGCTCCATTTCCATCTATGGGTTTACCTCCCCCTTATACAAAAAAATGGAACCCGCTCTCATTATTAGTGGGGGTCCTGCAATCAAACCCTCAGCAATTGTACATTTATCAACTCTTATGTGGATGGTGATAAATGTTATTGGTGGGATGACCCATGAAACCCCCACAACAGGTCCTAAAATTTAATTTTTATCATGTTGTACACTGTTTCCTACAATAGATTAGAGCAACTAAAGTATCAGTCCCCAAAATAGAGTCCACATATCAGTCACGAGTAATAACGCTTTAATGGGCGGTCCTAAGGAGGGGGTATTGGTGTCATCGGATCCGTCCAGGCCCCTGCTACACATTGAAACTAAACACATCTTTGCTGTCTGGTCCCTACTGGCCATTCTCCATATCTTGCCTCCCTGGGCTGTTGGAAAGGATCGAGACCCTTGAAGGCGTTCGGTCCCTTCCAGAGATCTCAAAAATATACACAATGTAGGGCTAAGACGTATAGTATCTCCATAACGTCTTATGGAGTTATGTTTCTAGAATGTTTTTTGGCAGCTTCAGCCTGACTATATGTTCCAAGCAAGCCTTTGTCCTGCTCTGAGCTGACTGGCTCAAGGTGTGAGATCTGTAATTCGCAGCCTTTAGAGGCTTGACCCCCTTTCCTGATGAGCTAGGCACCAGCTTTCTCTTTGAGGTTTTGAGAATATTAGACTTCCTACTGAGTCCCTGTTGGATAAATTCCAAATGTTTCGACAAATTTGCTCCCGCTGCGTCCAGTCGCCTTATAAACGTGAAAGGGGGGGATTACAATTCTAATTGGGGGATTAAGGCCGAGAAGAATTATTTACACTTTTTTGAACAATTTTTTTCTTTTAGTTGCCGATTTCCGTTTTTTTCATCCCTTCACAACGGCAGAGCGATAACGCGGTCGCCTTCCCCCGAACTGCAGGCTCGCAGTGAAAACCTTGATAAATGAATGTCCCTTCCCGAACAATAACATGAGAGTCTCCACCGCGCTCGCAGCAAAATTAAGCAAAAGTTACAAAAACAGGAAGATTTTTTTTGCATTTTTTTTCTTTTTTTTCCTTTTTTGCCTCCCTCTGTTCCTGCTCTTGCACTCGGACCGTTGGGAAATTTTCTCGTGAGCGTTAATGATGCTGCTGTGCTGCTGAGACAGCTAAAATATTACAGAGGCTGTGATAAATCACCGGCAGGGGGGCGAGGAGCCGGGTTTTTATATCTTAAACTATTTATAGATTTTTTTTCTGGCCGGACGTCCAATCCTGTTAGTGTCGCGGTGCGGAGTATATATCACAAGGCCCCCGGACGCGGCATTCGAGCTGTGACAAGTTCAGATGAGCCCTAAAATGTACGCAGGGCAGACTCCTCAACTAGTATGAGCCTCACGTAAGATCCCATAAGCAAATACGGACCCCCTAAATAAATCCAGAACCCCTATATATAGCCAGACCCAAGACCAGACCCCTAAAATATATCCAGCCCCCAGAATAGACCCCCACAACTAATACAAACTACAGACCAGACCTCCAAACCAAGATCATCAGGCCAGTCTCAAAAAATTAATTCAGATCCCCTAAATAAATGCAGACCGAAATCTAAACCACTGAAATACATACAGACCCCAGACCAGACACCCTAAGTAGTTCAGACCCCATAGCAGATCCCCTAAAAAAGTACAGACCCCAGACCAGACAGACCCTTAACTACCGTAAATACATACTAGAGACCAGACCTCCTAAATAAATGTGTACACCAAACCAGACCCTCTAAATATATACAGACCCAAGACCAGAGTCAATACATAAAGACCCCAGACCGGACCACTAATCAAATAGAACTCTTAGACCAGACCCCAGACCAGCAGACCTTTATCTAAATACTAGAGACCAGACCCCCTAAGTTAGTGCAGACCTCATAGCCAATCCCCTAAAAAAGTACAGACCCCAGACCAGACAGACCCCTTAACTAAATACATACTTGAGACCAGACCTCCTAAATAAATGTGTACACCAAACCAGACCCTCTAAATATATACAGACCCAAGACCAGAGTCAGTACATAAAGACCCCATACCGGACCACTAATCAAATAGAACTCTTAGACCAGACCCCAGACCAGACAGACCTTTAGCTAAATGCATTCTAGAGACGAGACCTCCTAAATAAATACATTACCCAAACCAGACCCTCTAAATATATACAGACCCAAGACCAGAGTCAGTACATAAAGACCCCATACCGGACCACTAATCAAATAGAACTCTTAGACCAGACCCCAGACCAGACAGACCTTTAGCTAAATGCATTCTAGAGACGAGACCTCCTAAATAAATACATTACCCGAACCAGACCCTCTAAATATATACAGACCCAAGACCAGAGTCAATACATAAAGACCCCAGACCGGACCACTAATCAAATAGAACTCTTAGACCAGACCCCAGACCAGCAGACCTTTATCTAAATACTAGAGACCAGACCCCCTAAGTTAGTGCAGACCTCATAGCCAATCCCCTAAAAAAGTACAGACCCCAGACCAGACAGACCCCTTAACTAAATACAGTGGGGCAAAAAAGTATTTAGTCAGTCAGCAATAGTGCAAGTTCCACCACTTAAAAAGATGAGAGGCGTCTGTAATTTACATCATAGGTAGACCTCAACTATGGGAGACAAACTGAGAAAAAAAAATCCAGAAAATCACATTGTCTGTTTTTTTATCATTTTTTTTGCATATTATGGTGGAAAATAAGTATTTGGTCAGAAACAAACAATCAAGATTTCTGGCTCTCACAGACCTGTAACTTCTTCTTTAAGAGTCTCCTTCTTCCTCCACTCATTACCTGTAGTAATGGCACCTGTTTAAACTTGTTATCAGTATAAAAAGACACCTGTGCACACCCTCAAACAGTCTGACTCCAAACTCCACTATGGTGAAGACCAAAGAGCTGTCAAAGGACACCAGAAACAAAATTGTAGCCCTGCACCAGGCTGGGAAGACTGAATCTGCAATAGCCAACCAGCTTGGAGTGAAGAAATCAACAGTGGGAGCAATAATTAGAAAATGGAAGACATACAAGACCACTGATAATCTCCCTCGATCTGGGGCTCCACGCAAAATCCCACCCCGTGGGGTCAGAATGATCACAAGAACGGTGAGCAAAAATCCCAGAACCATGCGGGGGGACCTAGTGAATGGACTGCAGAGAGCTGGGACAAATGTAACAAGGCCTACCATAAGTAACACACTACGCCACCATGGACTCAGATCCTGCAGTGCCAGATGTATCTCACTGCTTAAGCCAGTACATGTCCGGGCCCGTCTGAAGTTTGCTAGAGAGCATTTGGATGATCCAGAGGAGTTTTGGGAGAATGTCCTATGGTCTGATGAAACCAAACTGGAACTGTTTGGTAGAAACACAACTTGTCGTGTTTGGAGGAAAAAGAATACTGAGTTGCATCCATCAAACACCATACCTACTGTAAAGCATGGTGGTAGAAACATCATGCTTTGGGGCTGTTTCTCTGCAAAGGGGCCAGGACGACTGATACGGGTACATGAAAGAATGAATGGGGCCATGTATCGTGAGATTTTGAGTGCAAACCTCCTTCCATCAGCAAGGGCATTGAAGATGAAACGTGGCTGGGTCTTTCAACATGACAATGATCCAAAGCACACCGCCAGGGCAACAAAGGAGTGGCTTCGTAAGAAGCATTTCAAGGTCCTGGAGTGGCCTAGCCAGTCTCCAGATCTCAACCCTATAGAAAACCTTTGGAGGGAGTTGAAAGTCCGTGTTGCCAAGCAAAAAGCCAAAAACATCACTGCTCTAGAGGAGATCTGCATGGAGGAATGGGCCAACATACCAACAACAGTGTGTGGCAACCTTGTGAAGACTTACAGAAAACGTTTGACCTCTGTCATTGCCAACAAAGGATATATTACAAAGTATTGAGATGAAATTTTGTTTCTGACCAAATACTTATTTTCCACCATAATATGCAAATAAAATGTTAAAAAAACAGACAATGTGATTTTCTGGATTTTTTTTACTCAGTTTGTCTCCCATAGTTGAGGTCTACCTATGATATAAATTACAGACGCCTCTCATCTTTTTAAGTGGTGGAACTTGCACTATTGCTGACTGACTAAATACTTTTTTGCCCCACTGTACATACTTGAGACCAGACCTCCTAAATAAATGTGTACACCAAACCAGACCCTCTAAATATATACAGACCCAAGACCAGAGTCAGTACATAAAGACCCCATACCGGACCACTAATCAAATAGAACTTTTAGACCAGACCCCAGACCAGACAGACCTTTAGCTAAATGCATAGTAGAGACCAGACCTCCTAAATAAATACATTACCCGAACCAGACCCTCTAAATATATACAGACCCAAGACCAGAGTCAATACATAAAACCCCCACACTGGACCACTAATCAAATAGAACTCTTAGACCAGAAGCCCTAAATAAATACAGATATAGTCTCCAGTCCAGACCCCATAAATAAATGCAGACCACACACACTCAAAATAAATACAGACACCCAAAATAAATGCCGGCCCAAAAGCAGATTCCCTAAATAAATACAGACTCCAGTAAAGACCTTCAAAATAGATACCTAAGAATAGACCACCGATGTCCTCCACTAATATGAACCACATACAAGACTCCCCAAGCAAATACAGACCTCAGATCAGACTTCCTAATTAGAGAGACACCCTAGAATTGACCCCATAATTAAATCAGATCCCTAAACTAATACATATCCCAGACCGTACAATCTAAATACAGATAAAGTCCATGGATCAGGCCCTCTACACCACTGGAAATACCAGACAAGACCTCCCAGGCAAATATCAAGGACAAAACAGACCCCATACACTAAATACAGACCTCAAACCAGAACTCAACTAATACAGAGTCCAGACCCTCTAAATAAAAAACAAATCACAGACCAGACGTCCTACATAAATACAGAACCCAAACTAACAAAGAGCCTAAACCCCATAAACAAAGAAACAAACCAGAGACCATACCCCCCTACATAAATACAGAACCCAAACTTACAGAGCCTAGACCCCCTAAATAATGAAACAAACCAGAGACCAGACCCCCCTACATAAATACAGAAAGAGCCTAAACCCCCCAAAAAAGAAACAAACCAGAGACCAGACCCCCCTACATAAATACAGAACCCAAACTAGCAAAGAGCCTAAACCCCCCAAACAAAGAAACAAACCAGAGACCAGACCCCCTACATAAATACAGAACCCAAACTAACAAAGAGCCTAAACCCCCCAAACAAAGAAACAAACCAGAGACCAGACCCCCCTACATAAATACAGAACCCAAACTAACAAAGAGCCTAAACCCCCCAAACAAAGAAACAAACCAGAGACCAGACCCCCCTACATAAATACAGAACCCAAACTAACAGAGCCTAGACCCCCTAAATAATGAAACAAACCAGAGACTAGACCCCATAAATACAGAACCAAACTAACAGAGCCTAGACCCCCTAAACAAAGAACCAAACCAGAGACCAGACCCCATAAATACAGAACCCAAACTAACACAGAGCCTAGACCCCCTAAATAATGAAACAAACCAGAGACCAGACCCCCTACATAAATACAGAACCCAAACTAACACAGAGCCTAGACCCCCCAAATAATGAAACAAACCAGAGACCAGACCCCCCTACATAAATACAGAACCCAAACTAACAGAGCCTAGACCCCCTGAATAATGAAACAAACCAGAGACCAGACCCCCCTACATAAATACAGAACCCAAACTAACAAAGAGCCTAAACCCCCCAAACAAAGAAACAAACCAGAGACCAGACCCACCTACATAAATACAGAACCCAAACTAACAAAGAGCCTAAACCCCCTAAATAATGAAACAAACCAGAGACCAGACCCCCTACATAAATACAGAACCCAAACTAACACAGAGCCTAGACCCCCTAAACAAAGAAACAAACCAGAGACCAGACCCCCCCTACATAAATACAGAACCCAAACTAACAAAGAGCTTAAACCCCCTAAATAATGAAACAAACCAGAGACCAGACCCCCTACATAAATACAGAACCCAAACTAACACAGAGCCTAGACCCCCTAAATAATGAAACAAACCAGAGACCAGACCCCCTACATAAATACAGAACCCAAACTAACAGAGCCTAGACCCCCTAAATAATGAAACAAACCAGAGACCAGACCCCTACATAAATACAGAACCCAAACTAACACAGAGCCTAGACCCCCTAAACAAAGAAACAAACCAGAGACCAGACCCCCCCTACATAAATACAGAACCCAAACTAACAGAGCCTAGACCCCCTAAATAATGAAACAAACCAGAGACCAGACCCCTACATAAATACAGAACCCAAACTAACACAGAGCCTAGACCCCCTAAATAATGAAACAAACCAGAGACCAGACCCCCTACATAAATACAGAACCCAAACTAACACAGAGCCTAAACCCCCTAAACAAAAAACAAACCAGAGACCAGACCCCCCTACATAAATACAGAACCCAAACTAACAGCCTAGACCCCCTAAATAATGAAATAAACCAGAGACCAGACCCCCCTACATAAATACAGAACCCAAACCAGAATACCAAATAATACAGAGTCCAGGCAACCTACATAAATACACACCCAAGACTATTCCCTAAGTAAATATTGAGCCCACAGATCAGACCCAGTAATCTAAGACCCCCATACTAGTCCCTTAATAAATAAGACCCCAACCCAGATCCCGTACTCCTGGGCACTGCAGGACTGAAGAGAACTGTAAGATCGGGGAGATTACAGGGCTCCTGGAAGATTCTCCCTCTTCCCCAGAGCTGTGCATGTCTTAAAGGGATTTTTCACATTCAACAAATGTTTTCCTATAGTCTCAGATATGTGTGGAAACAAAATTGGCACTTAACTTACCCTCCCCAGGTCCAGCATCGAGTCTCTACCGGGCTGTCCTCATGGAAATGATGGGGAAACCTAGAAATGTCGTCGATGTAGCCGCACAGGGTTTTGTTTCAACAGGGACAAGTTATAATTGCCCAAATCTTAATACTCCAAATTGAGCCGTTAAAGCCCCACCCCCGAGGGACCTCCCTATGAAATGGAGAGGAATACCCACTTTTGAGTGTTTCTTTCCCCCTTAAACACCTTCTCTTGCACTGGTTTGTTTGAGTATTGTTTTGGCAAGGGAGGAGCGAAACTTGTATCCTCCTTAGAAAGTCACCTTGATCTCGGCGATCGCGCGATCGGAGACCGCTGGTACTTGACGTCCAAGGTCGTTTCCATCGTAAGAAGCCGTCCTCTGTAATAACACTGCACCATGGACATCGAGGGGTTAAAACGAGACACTTTAGGCTTAGTCTACTGAGCAGGCGCAGAGTGCCCGCGCCGTCTTATCTGCTGTCCGCAGAGAACTTTCCAAATACTTCTCTTACCTTGTGCCTGATTTCTGCCTCTAGTTACATCCAGAGCTGCATTCAGATTTCTAGTACTAGACTAGCCATGCACTAATCTTACTTCACGGTGTTGCATTGATTTTATATTTTTCCAGGACACCGTTCACATCCAAAGCTGCATACTAAAAAATTTTTCATACAAACTTCTGCTCTGGATTTAACTGACTTCTCATCTCCATTCACATCCAAAGCTGCATTGCAGCTTTCCTGATCTGACGTCTCCTTTTTTTTTTTTCAGCGTCATCACTTTTGCTTTACTCCTTTAGCCTTTAGATTTTTTTAATTTACATCCTAACTTATACTCCAGTCACCTCCAGAGCTGCATACAGAAACTGTCAGCTTTCCTGCAGTGTCGGCTTTGGCGGGCCCGGATCAGAAGTCTGATTTATAAGGGGCACCGTCACCTTTCAGATCCTTCGGATTTCTCTAATGAGGGGTCCCCAGGGGCCCCATTAATTAAAGTCCACCAAATGATTGTCTGATTCCCTTATTATGTGCGGCGGAGTGAAGTCCTGGCAGCCCGGCGGTGGGCCGCCAACATCACAGGGATTCGTTAATGTGCTGGATACGACCTTGCAAAAAAAAAAAAATTGCTTCCAAAACCCCCCAGGAGCCGAGGAGGGGGCATCTTCAATCGGCAAAATGCTTCTTCTCCAGGTTCTTCACTTTTCTAGGAAGGCGGGAGTCAATACTCGGACCCAAGAGAACAAGGGCGGCTCAGCACACTCGAGACTCTCAGAAAATGCAATCAGTAGATGAATATTTTTACAAGACCCCCTCAAATAATAATAAAAAAATACAGTCTGTGGATTCATGGGGGGCATAACCATACAGCGTGGAGTACAAGACATATTTAGTAAAATTAAAGGTTCCTCTCCCCAATACAGTCATGGCCAAAAGTATTGACACCCCTGCAATTCTGTCAGATAATACTCAGTTTCTTCCTGAAAATGATTGCAAACACAAATTCTTTGGTATTATTATCTTCATTTAATTTGTCTTAAATGAAAAAACACAAAAGAGATTGAAGCAAAAAGCAAAACATTGATTATTTCACACAAAACTCCAAGAATGGGCCAGACAAAAGTATTGGCACCCTCAGCCTAATACTTGGTTGCACAACCTTTAGCCAAAATAACTGCGACCAACCGCTTCCGGTAACCATCAATGAGTTTCTTACAATGCTCTGCTGGAATTTTAGACCATTGTTCTTTGGCAAACTGCTCCAGGTCCCTGATATTTGAAGGGTGCCTTCTCCAAACTGCCATTTTTAGATCTCTCCACAGGTGTTCTATGGGATTCAGGTCTGGACTCATTGCTGGCCACATTAGAAGTCTCCAGTGCTTTCTCTCAAACCATTTTCTAGTGCTTTTTGAAGTGTGTTTTGGGTCATTGTCCTGCTGGAAGACCCATGACCTCTGAGGAAGACCCAGCTTTCTCACACTGGGCCCTACATTATGCTGTAAAATTTGTTGGTAGTCTTCAGACTTCATAATGCCATGCACACGGTCAAGCAGTCCAGTGCCAGAGGCAGCAAAGCAACCCCAAAACATCAGGGAACCTCCGCCATGTTTGACTGTAGGGACCGTGTTCTTTTCTTTGAATGCCTCTTTTTTTCTCCAGTAAACTCTATGTTGATGCCTTTGCCCAAAAAGCTCTACTTTTGTCTCATCTGACCAGAGAACATTCTTCCAAAACGTTTTAGGCTTTTTCAGGTAAGTTTTGGCAAACTCCAGCCTGGTTTTTTTATGTCTCGGGGTAAGAAGTGGGGTCTTCCTGGGTCTCCTACCATACAGTCCCTTTTCATTCAGACGCCGACGGATAGTACGGGTTGACACTGTTGTTCCCTCGGACTGCAGGGCAGCTTGAACTTGTTTGGATGTTAGTCGAGGTTCTTTATCCAACATCCGCACAATCTTGCGTTGAAATCTCTTGTCAGTTTTTCTTTTCCGTCCACATCTAGGGAGGTTAGCCACAGTGCCATGGGCTTTAAACTTCTTGATGACACTGCGTACGGTAGACACAGGAACATTCAGGTCTTTGGAGATGGACGTGTAGCCTTGAGATTGCTCATGCTTCCTCACAATTTGGTTTCTCAAGTCCTCAGACAGTTCTTTGGTCTTCTTTCTTTTGTCCATGCTCAATGTGGTTCACACAAGGACACAGGACAGAGGTTGTCAACTTTAATCCATGTCAACTGGCTGCAAGTGTGATTTATTTATTGCCCACACCTGTTAGGTGCCACAGGGAAGTTACAGGTGCTGCTAATTACACTAATTACAGAAGCATCACATGATTTTTCCAACAGTGCCAATACTTTTGTCCACCCTCTTTTTTATGTTTGGTGTGGAATTATATCCAATGTGGCTTTAGGACAATTCTTTTTGTGTTTTTTTCATTTAAGACAAATTAAATGAAGATAATGATACCAAAGAATTTGCATTTGCAATCATTTTCAGGAAGAAACTGAGTATTATCTGACAGAATTGCAGGGGTGTCAATACTTTTGGCCATGACTGTAAGTAACACCGCAGAGTCTGCGAATACAGTCCCCTGCGCCGCCCTCCAGCAGTGCCACCCTGTGTACGTCACATTGGCGCCTGATGGCGGTCATAATTCATGACGTTATGCTCTCTGCTTACAATACTGGATATTCTGCATCTATAATAAGCGGAAATGACTGCGAAACAATAATTCGCTCCCCCACGTATTGCGGGCGTTTATCACCAGCCTTGATTCAGACCTTAAATCTTACTGATCACTGCGACCAGGGATGTGGCTTCATGGCGTAGATGAATTACTGCCACATTGGTTCTCTCCTTTCTCTGTCAGAAAAGCCCATAACTCGTTTTTATATACGAGGATTATTTACACTTCTTATTGAATCTATAGAAAGAGAAAGATTTCGCTGGGATATCGGCTGTATGCCCAAGTCCTGAAAGAGCGGGTTCTAGGGACTGTACACACCGAGGAAGTATTGTACTAGCATACTGTACATGGCTGTTTACATAATATAACTACTATAATACCGCCCCTATATTCAAGAATGTAAGTACTATAATACTGCCATCAATATACAAGAATATAACTACTATAATACTGCCCCTATGTACAAGAATATAACTACTATAATACTGCCCCCTATGTACAAGAATATAACTACTATAATACTGCCCCCTATGTACAAGAATATAACTACTATAATACTGCCCCTATGTGCAAGAATATAACTACTATAATACTGCTCCTATGTACAAGAATATAACTACTATAATACTGCTCCTATATACAAGAATATAACTACTATAATACTGCTCCTATGTACTAGAATATAACTACTATAATACTGCCCCCTATGTAAAAGAATATAACTACTATAATACTGCCCCCTATGTACAAGAATATAACTACTATAATACTGCCCCCTATGTACAATAATATAACTACTATAATACTGCCCCTATGTACAAGAATATAACTACTATAATACTGCCCCTATGTACAAGAATATAACTACTATAATACTGCTCCTATGTACAAGAATATAACTACTATAATACTGCTCCTATGTACAAGAATATAACTACTATAATACTGCCCCTATGTACAAGAATATAACTACTATAATACTGCCCCTATGTACAAGAATATAACTACTATAATACTGCCCCTATGTACAAGAATATAACTACTATAATACTGCCCCTATGTACAAGAATATAACTACTATAATACTGCTCCTATGTACAAGAATATAACTACTATAATACTGCTCCTATGTACAAGAATATAACTACTATAATACTGCTCCTATGTACAAGAATATAACTACTATAATACTGCTCCTATGTACAGGAATATAACTGTTATAATGCTGCCTCCCTTCCTGCGTGGGTGCTGCGGTATTATAATGCTGTGTATCATGGTTAAACATACCAAACAAGGTACACACAGACGGCTGATACATACATGTATATTCATAGTAACATGATAGAATAGTAAAAACAGCCTCTATATGGAAAATGTGTAGGACACACTAATGCTAACAAGCTAAACCACAGAACAAATAGTGTACAAGTCCAAACTATCATAAGAAATATATATCTTTATTAGAAAAAACAATAGAACAATGGACAAAGACAGCAAGATAGGGGATGTAAACAAAACCTCATGATACCTAGGAGGTGGATACTGGTCCCCAGATGACAATAACACATTCACCCCAAAAACATATGGGATGTTGTGGCAGGCACACATAGATTATTTTACAACACTGTCACAGGGAATGAAGAAACAATCATACAGTTCTATATCATAACAATCAATGTTACCCATAGGCAGATGCAAATAAAGATGGTAGAAGTGTACATACCACAAGAGTACAGGGGACCACACCAGCTCCAACCCACCCCAACGCGCGTTTCGGTAAAAGTCCTTCCTCGAAGTCCTCGAAGGACTTTTACCGAAACGCGCGTTGGGGTGGGTTGGAGCTGGTGTGGTCCCCTGTACTCTTGTGGTATGTACACTTCTACCATCTTTATTTGCATCTGCCTATGGGTAACATTGATTGTTATGATATAGAACTGTATGATTGTTTCTTCATTCCCTGTGACAGTGTTGTAAAATAATCTATGTGTGCCTGCCACAACATCCCATATGTTTTTGGGGTGAATGTGTTATTGTCATCTGGGGACCAGTATCCACCTCCTAGGTATCATGAGGTTTTGTTTACATCCCCTATCTTGCTGTCTTTGTCCATTGTTCTATTGTTTTTTCTAATAAAGATATATATTTCTTATGATAGTTTGGACTTGTACACTATTTGTTCTGTGGTTTAGCTTGTGTATCATGGTGTTGCGGTGGAGGATGGGAGTCAGTGAATTGATGTCTGATTCTACATATGATGGCGGTAGGGAAGCATGTGACAGTTTGCTCCTGTGAGAGCTGCGCCGTCTTCTCTAGCACAGAGCCTCCTTCTCCTCTTCGGTGTCTGCGGGGAGATCGGAGTTTTGATGATGAGATTTTCTCATTTAGCGTTTTTTATTTTGTCTGTGCACAAAGCACATGAGGTTCATCCTGGACCAGCGTCGGCTCACGGCTCCTCGGGGCAAAATGGAAATCACACGTCATCTTTGTTGGCTTAGCAGAGTATAGAAACAGCTCAAAATGTCGGCGTCAACCGCAATCCGGGGCTCACACGACGCAGGGTGGGAAGTCGGCGCATACTATGTGTTATAAAATCCGTGTGAGCGCCATATATAAGATGCCGAGTGTTATTTCTTCAGCCACATTGGCCTGGACTGACCTGAGGGATGAATGCAGAGTCCAGATTTTGTTTTCCTGTAATCGGGGTTCAAACATAATGAAAACTTTTCCAACTTTCTGAGAAACTTTGTGTTTCGATTCTTCATTATTTTTAGTTTTCTTGCTGTGACTCTTGCCCATGAGTTCTTAGAGGCTGCGAATGCTGATGTGGATATGGTCATCACCATAATTATTTTGCCCCTCTTCCTTTAAAGAGACCACCCTGTTCTGGGCATATCGATAGAGCTGCTGTGCCACCTGGTGCAATATAGGGGAGCTCCTCCACCCTTATACAGCTGCAACACCACTCCAATCAGTGGTGCACCACATGTGAGTACTACAACTCATCGCACCATCTATGAGCATCATTACATTACCAACCCCGTATACTCCGTATCTGATCTGGTTATATCCATAAAGCTGCAGTGCCACCTGGAGCCATATAGGGGGAGCTCCTCCATCCTTACACAGCTACAGCACCACTGTAATCAGTGGTTCACCACATGTGAGTACTATAACTCATTGCACCATCTATGAGCATCATTGCATTACCGACCCCGTATACTCCGTATCTGATCTGGTTATATCCATAGAGCTGCAGTGCCACCTGGAGCCATATAGGGGGAGCTCCTCCATCCTTACACAGCTACAGCACCACTGTAATCAGTGGTGCACCACATGTGAGTACTACAACTCATCGCACCATCTATGAGCATCATTACATTACCAACCCCGTATACTCCGTATCTGATCTGGTTATATCCATAGAGCTGCAGTGCCACCTGGGGCCATATAGGGGGAGCTCCTCCATCCTTACACAGCTACAGCACCACTGTAATCAGTGGTGCACCACATGTGAGTACTACAACTCATCGCACCATCTATGAGCATCATTACATTACCAACCCCGTATACTCCGTATCTGATCTGGTTATATCCATAAAGCTGCAGGGCCACCTGGGGCCATATAGGGGGAGCTCCTCCATCCTTACACAGATACAGCACCACTGTAATCAGTGGTGCACCACATGTGAGTACTACAACTCATCGCACCATCTATGAGCATCATTACATTACCAACCCCGTATACTCCGTATCTGATCTGGTTATATCCATAGAGCTGCAGTGCCACCTGGAGCCATATAGGGGGAGCTCCTCCATCCTTACACAGATACAGCACCACTGTAATCAGTGGTGCACCACATGTGAGTACTATAACTCATTGCACCATCTATGAGCATCATTGCATTACCGACCCCGTATACTCCGTATCTGATCTGGTTATATCCATAAAGCTGCAGTGCCACCTGGAGCCATATAGGGGGAGCTCCTCCATCCTTACACAGCTACAGCACCACTGTAATCAGTGGTGCACCACATGTGAGTACTACAACTCATCGCACCATCTATGAGCATCATTGCATTACCAACCGCGTATACTCCCGTATGAGCTGGGCATATCTATAGAACTTCACTGCCACCTGGGGCCATGTAGGGAAAGGTCCTCCATCCTTACACAGATACAGCACCACTGCAATCAGTGGTGCACCACATGCGATTACTGCAGCGCATCGTAGTTTCTATGAGCATTATTACTTTACCGACCGTGTATACTCCTTATCTGAGCTGGGCATATCTATAGAACCTCACTGCCATCTGGGACCATATAGGGGGAGCTCCTCCATCCTTACACAGATACAGCACCACTGCAATCAGCGGTGCACCACATGCGATTACTGCAGCTCATCGTAGTTTCTATGAGCATTATTACTTTACCGACTGTGTATACTCCGTATCTGAGCTGGGCATATCTATAGAACCTCACTGCCATCTGGGACCATATAGGGGGAGCTCCTCCATCCTTACACAGATATAGCACCACTGCAATCAGCGGTGCACCACATGTGAGTACTGCAGCTCATCGTACCTTCTATGAGCATTATTACTTTACCGACCGTGTATACTCCTTATCTGAGCTGGGTATATCTATAGAACCTCACTGCCATCTGGGACGATATAGGGGGAGCTCCTCCATCCTTACACAGATATAGCACCACTGCAATCAGCGGTGCACCACATGCGATTACTGCAGCTCATCGTAGCTTCTATGAGCATTATTACTTTACCGACCGTGTATACTCCGTATATGAGCTGGGCATATCTATAGAACCTCACTGCCATCTGGGGTCATGTAGGGGGAGCTCCTTCAACTTTACACAGATACAGCACCACTGCAATCAGCGGTGCACCACATGTGATAACTGCAGCTCATCGTAGCTTCTATGAGCATCATTACATTACAGACACCGTATCTGAGCTGATCCCCAGATCAAAAAAAAAAAAACAGCCCTTTTTATCACTCTCCAGGCCTGTAGATCAGCTGTCAATCCGCGCTGAGCCGCCCTGGCCGCGGCACGTACAGACTGCATCCCCCTCTCTGTAAAATAGATCACATCTTGTAAATATTAACACGAGACTCTACAAGGTCGCGGGCGCCAGAGATTGGCACGTCGGTACCGGATCACGGAAGGGGTCACGGATTTATGGGATGTCTTTTTACAAGGGGTAACACAGGTTAATATAGTTTGGGAATTCATAAAATACTCTGTCTGAGGAAGCGCCCGGGCGGGTGAGGGTGTAAATCAGGCGTCAGAGATGCGATGATCCTCATCTGCTCGCGAAGAGATTTATACGGAAAGTAAATGGCTGCTGAGAGGAGATCAGCGGCGCTAGATTAAACCGTAACCTTTCTCCCCGTAATGTGTAGCCGCCATTGCGCCCATAAAGCAGAGTGGGAGTTTGTACTGTTGTCCACGTTTTTTTTCGTTGAAAAGTATTTATACCCACGCAGTCCCCCTTTACTCTCGTAAATTGCTGAGATTTTTTCAAGGGCGGTCGCCCAAGAGCTCTTTGGTGGTTTCCAAGGGCGGATTAGCCGGTCATCATCGGCGTTTTGTCTCCGAGTGGCTGAAATGTTTAATTAAGGCTTTGGATCCATTTTACAGTCCATCAATGACTCATATAACCCACCGCTGTGCGTTCTGCTGCGAGAGGGGGAGGCTGAATTAATGAGAAGAACCAATCTAACGTTTGTTACAGAAGAGCTTCCCTCTCCACCAAGGGTTACGTAGAAGAGGCTGGACCCCCACAGTAAAGACCAAGTTTGGCCCCCGCTCTGCTGACGGCTTTTGCCTCCCGGGACTGAAGGATCTGGTGTTTTTCTCCCCTTATAGTAGTTTTTTATGACCCTTGCTGGGCGAGTCCTATGCTGGTTTCCAGGATGAAACCCCAAGTGCCCCATTTAGTACCAACCTATCTGCCTCTGTGCCGTGTACGCTATGGAGTAAATCATATAACCTGATGACTTGTCAAGGGCTTCATTTAAAGGGTTGTTGAGGGGCTAAAAATATTTTTTAGAAGGGCTTAGACCGGTCTAAAAAAATCTAAAAAATAAAAGAATATTACTGTAGCTCTCGTATGGATGCTGATCTTTCCGTGCTGACTTCTCGTTCCTGGTCCCACTCAACCAACCACTAGCACTTTCGACAAACAGGAAATGCCTTCTCAGCCAATCACGAACGCTTTTGACAAGCAGGATATGGCTTCATCAGCCAATCATGAGCCCTTTTGACAAACAGGATATGCCTCCTCATCCAATCACAAGTGCTTTCGACAAACAAGAAATACTACCTCAGCCAATCACTAGGGCTTTCAACTGACAGGAAATGCTTCCTCAGCCAGTCACTACAGTCACAAGCACTAGTGATGAGCGAGTGTACTCGTTGCTCTGGTTTTCCCCAGCACGCTCGGGTGATCTCCGAGTATTTGTTAGTGTTCGGAGATTTAGTTTTCATTGCCTCAGCTGAATGATTTACAGCTATTAGCCAGGCTGAGTACATGTGGGGGTTGCCTGGTTGCCAGGGAATCCCCACATGTAATCAAGCTGGCTAATAGCTGTAAATTATTCAGCTGCGGCGATGAAAACTAAATCTCCGAGCAGTCACAAATACTTAGCACTTTTGACAATGGTGATATGCCTCCTTAGCCAATTACAAGTGCTGTATACAGACAGGAAACACCTCACACTAGCACTTTTGACAAACAGGAAATACCTCCTCAGCCAATCACTAGTGCTTTTGGCAAAGAAATGCCTTCTCAGCCAATCACAACTGCTTTTGGCAAACAGGAAATACCTCCTCAACCAATCACTAGTGCTTTTGATAAAGAAATGCCTTCTCAGCCAATCACAACTGCTTTTGACAAACAGGAAACACCTCCTCAACCAATCACTAGTGCTTTTGATAAAGAAATGCCTTCTCTGCCAATCACATGCTTTTGGCAAACAGGAAATAACATATCAGCCAATCACTAGCACTTTCGACTAACAGAAAATACCTTCTCAGCCAATCACTAGCACTTTTGGCAGACAGGAAATACCCCCACAGCCAATCACTAGCACTTTTGACACACAGGAAATACCCCTACAGCCAATCATTAGCACTTTTGACAAACAGGAAATGCCTTTTGTGAAGACACTGGGGTCAGTGAGTGCTCTAGTCTGCTTGCTCGAGACCGCATGGACCAGGGCTCATCCTACTTAGCGCCCACTCTCCTTTCCCATGGACGTAATATCACTCAGACAACACAAGGTAAGGGTAAAACAGCGTGGCAATAATTTATTGAATCACCAACAGACAACAACACATAGAACAGTCCCAGCAAAATACCCAAGATGGTGCAAAGTTACAGAGTCTCATCCTTCCACTGACTAGCCAGGATTAGAGCATCTACGACTTTGGGGCTTCCAGGGTTGACTACCCCCACCTGTAGCACCTCGCACCCAAAGACAGGAGGTAACAACAAGCTTAGGAAGCAGATAGTCCTCTGAGGCACGTGGCCAAGTGACCGAAGGGTCATATTCTGGCTTCTCCAAACATCTTTGAGGGTTCAGGTGACCGGTGGATCCCAATCCTGGCTTCCTCAAACGTATGCATGGGGCCAGGTGACCGGAGGGTCTCAACGTGGCTTCCCCAAACATATCCATGGGTTCAGTGATGGTCAATGGAGCAGATCTGTATTCTTCCAGCTAGGGCTTTGGTCCTTAAGCTGGCATCCTGTTGAATGTTAAATCTGTGTCCCTCTTGATGGAGCCATGGTGTGCTGGCTAGAGTGTTCCTGGCTGCCACTTTCCCAGAAATTACTAAGAAGAGGACAAGGGCTTCTATTTACTAGTGATTTTTGTGATTTTTATCGGGAGCAGTGCTCCGTGACCTCATCCCCCATTACCTCACTGCTCTACCTTCCATTATATATATCATTGTCGCCTCGCACTCATCATGGTGAAATACATTATCGGCCCGGATCGTGTTAGGAGCCCTAATTTATGTAGTGAGGCTCGCCTTTAACTGCCCTTTTGTAAATCTACATCATTAACGGTGATAAATGTGCCATTACCAGTAATTACATAGATTGCAAAACTGCTGCAGCCAGGGAGTCTGGGAAATCATATGCAAATGAGCAAGCACTGCCTGGCCTGGCTCCCTGAGGTTGTCATGTTACCTCCCCTGGCTCTGGGAGAGCAAGGAGGTCGGAGGTTTCTGAGGTCCCGGGGGTTATTAATTAAAGTTTTTCTAATGAAAAATAAAACAAAATTTCGATGCCTGGAAGCGAAATATTATTCTTTCCATTAACCTCCGTAGCAACCTCACAGCACATGGCGGCAGTGTTTTTACGTCTATATTGAGTTTGTGAAAAAAAAAAAATTGACAAAATATGAATGATTTCATTTGAGAAGGCAAAAATGTCTGTAATCTTCAATTTTCTAGGAAAAATTTTTGATAAAAAAATCTCTTAAAAATGAAGCTTCACCTTTGATTTAGATCGACTCTAAAGTCAGAAAAAGCAACAATTCAGCATCCCGCCACTAGAGGGAGCTTACTTTTATGTTCTCATGTTCTAAGTGAGCTGAGCTCCATCTAGTGGTGACTGAAGGTAGTCGGTATTTTATTATTTAGTCCCATCACTATGTAAAGGATTTGGAGCTCTGTATATAAAAAAAAATGGAGTTGTGATTGCTCTAAAAATATATTTTAGAATAAATTAGATTTAATTTTGAAACATCGAGATAGAAGCAAAGATTCCCTTTAAGGGTGTTTCCAGAGGTGTTAACCCCTTCTGTATGTAGCCGAGAGTTTTAGTGGCCTGTAGAGCTAATATAATAGGAAGCTGCTTCCCTACCCTTCACCGTCCTCCAAGGCTTGTCCTGCTAAATGCCATTTGGAGCAAGGAGCTTCTCATTTGACAGTAAAATCAATGGGTGAAATATTGCAGAAGCGGAATAGCTCAGTGCGGAATTCATTACAGGATGGAGCTGAGCCGTCAGGTGCAAGCTGAGCCCCCCTCATTCTAGAGATGGGTGGGGGTCACTGTTCTCGGACCAAAACGCACATCATGGTATAAGTAAAATGTGCTGAACCTTTCACTGTCCTTTTACAAAGAACAGAAAATTGACGATGTCAGCACTCGTTTACTTATATGCTCCAAAAACTGGGAATTGGGGAACTGTTTGCACCATTGTTTCTTTACATACGAGCAGTATTATAGTAGAAAATCATCCCCACCGGTCAGAGAACGGACTACTGCTCCCATCATCCGACACCTGCTGCCGCTAATAACAGTGAGAGCAGGAGCGGTGGATGGGAGTAGTCTTCAGCCGCTCCTGTGCTGTAAATCAATAATTAAAAAAAAAACAACAACGTGGGTTTCCCTGTATTTTTCATAACCAGCCAGGCAAAGCTGACAGCTGGGGGCTGCAACCTTCACCTGTCAGCTTCAACAAGGCTGGTTATCGAGAATAGAGGGGTCCCCACACTGTTTTTTGTAATTATTTAAATAAATAATTTTTTAAAAAATGGCATGGGCTCCCCCCTATTTTTGACAACCAGCCTTGCTAAAGCAGACAGCTGGGAACTGGTATTCTCAGGCTGGAAAGGGGCCATGGATATAGTAGTTATATTCTTGTACATAGGGGGCAGTATTATAGTAGTTATATTCTTGTACATAGGGGGCAGTATTATAGTAGTTATATTCTTGTACAAAGGGGCAGTATTATAGTAGTTATATTCTTGTACATAGGGAGCAGTATTATAGTAGTTATATTCTTGTACATAGGAGCAGTATTATAGTAGTTATATTCTTGTACATAGGGGCAGTATTATAGCAGTTATATTCTTGTACATAGTAGCAGTATTATAGTAGTTATATTCTTGTACATAGGGGCAGTATTATAGTAGTTATATTCTTGTACATAGGGAGCAGTATTATAGCAGTTATATTCTTGTACATAGTAGCAGTATTATAGTAGTTATATTCTTGTACATAGGGGCAGTATTATAGTAGTTATATTCTTGTACATAGGGGCAGTATTATAGTAGTTATATTCCTGTACATAGGAGCAGTATTATAGTAGTTATATTCTTGTACATAGGGGGCAGTATTATAGTAGTTATATTCTTGTACATAGGAGCAGTATTATAGTAGTTATATTCTTGTACATAGAAGCAGTATTATAGTAGATATATTCTTGTATATAGGGGCAGTATTATAGTAGTTATGTTCTTGTATATAGGAGCAGTATTATAGTAGTTATATTCTTGTACATAGGAGCAGTATTATAGTAGTTATATTCTTGTACATAGGGGCAGTATTACAGTAGTTATATTCTTGTACATAGGGGCAGTATTATAGTAGTTATATTCTTGTACATAGGAGCAGTATTATAGTAGTTATATTCTTGTATATAGGGGCAGTATTATAGTAGTTATATTCTTGTATATAGGAGCAGTATTATAGTAGTTATATTCTTGTACATAGGAGCAGTATTATAGTAGTTATATTCTTGTACATAGGAGCAGTATTATAGTAGTTATATTCTTGTACATAGGGGCAGTATTATAGTAGTTATATTCTTGTACATAGGGGCAGTATTATAGTAGTTATATTCTTGTATATAGGAGCAGTATTATAGTAGTTATATTCTTGTACATAGGGGCAGTATTACAGTAGTTATATTCTTGTACATATGAGCAGTATTATAGTAGTTACATTCTTGTACATAGGAGCAGTATTATAGTAGTTATATTCTTACATAGTAACATAGTAACATAGTTAGTAAGGCCGAAAAAAGACATTTGTCCATTCAGTTCAGCCTATATTCCATCATAATAAATACCCAGATCTACGTCCTTCTACAGAACCTAATAATTGTATGATACAATATTGTTCTGCTCCAGGAAGACATCCAGGCCTCTCTTGAACCCCTCGACTGAGTTCGCCATCACCAACTCCTCAGGCAAGCAATTCCAGATTCTCACTGCCCTAACAGTAAAGAATCCTCTTCTATGTTGGTGGAAAAACCTTCTCTCCTCCAGACGCAAAGAATGCCCCCTTGTGCCCGTCACCTTCCTTGGTATAAACAGATCCTCAGCGAGATATTTGTATTGTCCCCTTATATACTTATACATGGTGATTAGATCGCCCCTATGTACATAGGGGCAGTATTATAGCAGTTATATTCTTGTACATAGGGGCAGTATTATAGTAGTTATATTCTTGTATATAGGAGCAGTATTATAGCAGTTATATTCTTGTACACAGGATCAGTATTATAGTAGTTATATTCTTGTACATAGGGAGCAGTATTATAGTAGTTATATTCTTGTACATAGTAGCAGTGTTATAGTAGTTATAGTCTTGTACAAAGGGGCAGTATTATAGTAGTTATATTCTTGTACATAGGGGCAGTATTATAGTAGTTATATTCTTGTACATAGGAGCAGTATTATAGTAGTTATATTCTTGTACATAGGGGCAGTATTATAGTAGTTATATTCTTGTACATAGGAGCAGTATTATAGTAGTTATATTCTTGTACATAGGGGCAGTATTATAGTAGTTATATTCTTGTACATAGGGGCAGTATTATAGTAGTTATATTCTTGTACATAGGGGCAGTATTATAGTAGTTATAGTCTTGTACAAAGGGGCAGTATTATAGTAGTTATATTCTTGTACATAGGGGCAGTATTATAGTAGTTATATTCTTGTACATAGGAGCAGTATTATAGTAGTTATATTCTTGTACATAGGGGCAGTATTATAGTAGTTATATTCTTGTACATAGGGTCAGTATTATAGTAGTTATATTCTTGTACATAGTAGCAGTGTTATAGTAGTTATAGTCTTGTACAAAGGGGCAGTATTATAGTAGTTATATTCTTGTACATAGGGGCAGTATTATAGTAGTTATATTCTTGTACATAGGAGCAGTATTATAGTAGTTATATTCTTGTACATAGGGGCAGTATTATAGTAGTTATATTCTTGTACATAGGGGTCAGTATTATAGTAGTTATATTCTTGTACATAGGAGCAGTATTATAGTAGTTATATTCTTGTACATAGGGGCAGTATTATAGTAGTTATATTCTTGTACATAGGGGTCAGTATTATAGTAGTTATATTCTTGTACATAGGGGGCAGTATTATAGTAGTTATATTCTTGTACATAGGAGCAGTATTATAGTAGTTATAGTCTTGTACAATGGGGCAGTATTATAGTAGTTATATTCTTGTACACAGGAGCAATATTATAGTAGTTATATTCTTGTAGATAGGGAGCAGTATTATAGTAGTTATATTCTTGTACATAGGGGTCAGTATTATAGTAGTTATGTTCTTGTACATAGGAGCAGTATTATAGTAGTTATATTCTTGTAGATAGGGAGCAGTATTATAGTAGTTATATTCTTGTACATAGGAGCAGTATTATAGTAGTTATAGTCTTGTAGAAAGGGGCAGTATTATAGTAGTTATATTCTTGTACACAGGAGCAGTATTATAGTAGTTATATTCTTGTAGATAGGGAGCAGTATTATAGTAGTTATATTCTTGTACATAGGTGGCAGTATTATAGCAGTTATATTCTTGTACATAGGAGCAGTATTATAGTAGTTATATTCTTGTAGATAGGGAGCAGTATTATAGTAGTTATATTCTTGTACATAGGGGTCAGTATTATAGTAGTTATGTTCTTGTACATAGGAGCAGTATTATAGTAGTTATATTCTTGTAGATAGGGAGCAGTATTATAGTAGTTATATTCTTGTACATAGGAGCAGTATTATAGTAGTTATAGTCTTGTAGAAAGGGGCAGTATTATAGTAGTTATATTCTTGTACACAGGAGCAGTATTATAGTAGTTATATTCTTGTAGATAGGGAGCAGTATTATAGTAGTTATATTCTTGTACATAGGTGGCAGTATTATAGCAGTTATATTCTTGTACATAGGAGCAGTATTATAGTAGTTATATTCTTGTACATAGGAGCAGTATTATAGTAGTTATAGTCTTGTACAAAGGGGCAGTATTATAGTAGTTATATTCTTGTACATAGGGGCAGTATTATAATAGTTATATTCTTGTACATAGGAGCAGTATTATAGTAGTTATATTCTTGTACATAGGGCAGTATTATAGTAGTTATATTCTTGTACTTGGGGCAGTATTATAGTAGTTATATTCTTGTACATAGGGGACAGTATTATAGTAGTTATATTCTTGTACATAGGAGCAGTATTATAGTAGTTATATTCTTGTACATAGGGAGTAGTATTATAGTAGTTATTTTCTTGTATATAGGAGGCAGTATTATAGTAGTTATATTCTTGTACATAGGGGCAGTATTATAGTAGTTATATTCATGTACATAGGAGCAGTATTATAGTAGTTATATTCTTGTACATAGGGGCAGTATTATAGTAGTTATATTCTTGTACATGGGGCAGTATTATAGTAGTTATATTCTTGTACATAGGGGACAGTATTATAGTAGTTGTATTCTTGTACATAGGAGCAGTATTATAGTAGTTATATTCTTGTACATAGGAGCAGTATTATAGTAGTTATATTCTTGTACATGGGGGCAGTATTATAGTAGTTATATTCTTGTACATAGGAGCAGTATTATAGTAGTTATATTCTTGTACATAGGGGCAGTATTATAGTAGTTATATTCTTGTACATAGGAGCAGTATTATAGTAGTTCTATTCTTGTACATAGGGGCAGTCTTATAGTAGTTATATTCTTGTACATAGGGGCAGTATTATAGTAGTTATATTCTTGTACATGGGGCAGTATTATAGTAGTTATATTCTTGTACATAGGGAGCAGTATTATAGTAGTTATATTCTTGTACATAGGGGCAGTATTATAGTAGTTCTATTCTTGTACATAGGGGCAGTATTATAGTAGTTATATTCTTGTACATGGGGCAGTATTATAGTAGTTATATTCTTGTACATAGGGAGCAGTATTATAGTAGTTATATTCTTGTACATGGGGCAGTATTATAGTAGTTATATTCTTGTACATAGGGAGCAGTATTATAGTAGTTATATTCTTGTACATAGGGGCAGTATTATAGTAGTTATATTCTTGTACATAGGAGCAGTATTATAGTAGTTATATTCTTGTACATAGGGAGCAGTATTATAGTAGTTATATTCTTGTACATAGGGGCAGTATTATAGTAGTTCTATTCTTGTACATAGGGGCAGTATTATAGTAGTTATATTCTTGTACATGGGGCAGTATTATAGTAGTTATATTCTTGTACATAGGGAGCAGTATTATAGTAGTTATATTCTTGTACATAGGAGCAGTATTATAGTAGTTATATTCCTGTATATAGGGGGCAGTATTATAGTAGTTATATTCCTGTATATAGGGGGCAGTATTATAGTAGTTATATTCCTGTATATAGGGGGCATTATTACAGTAGCTTTTTTCTTGCACATAGGGGCAGTATTGTAGTATTTATATTTTTTGCATGGAAGCTAGTGTGGAGATGTTTTACACTACACTATGCACATTAACTACTTAATCTTTATTTTCCATTTTATGGAGGTGAATTTTAGGGAAATCTGTTTTGTTTCTGTAATGAAAGTAAGATAAGTTTTCTTGTAAAATGTAAATAGTATCTG
The DNA here is from genome assembly GCF_032444005.1 of Ranitomeya imitator. NCBI lineage: Eukaryota > Metazoa > Chordata > Amphibia > Anura > Dendrobatidae > Ranitomeya > Ranitomeya imitator. Next base: position 15,882,709 of record NC_091285.1, on the reverse strand, counting down.
GAAGTCTATCTACAACTATTTAATTTTAAAGACATTTAAAGGTCACAAAACTGAATTTAAGAACATTTATTAAAAGGTGACATTGATATTTTTCTATGACCTTCTAAAATACACGACAGACATCAGCAATCCAGTGATGGACATGAAAGCCCATCTGTCATCTTTTTTTTTAGATAAGGTCATTTCAAGTTGACTTCTTTTACCAAGATTCTATTCAGTTTGTGTAATTCCGTTCCTCAGGGGCGGTCCTTATCCCATAAACTCCGCCCCTTCCTGTAGTGGTTTTTGAGCTATTTGTTTAAATGTGTTTCTCAAATTAGCAAAAAAAACAAATATTTTATGCTAATGTAATAATATTAATTACACCGAGTGTATCCGGTCAGTGCTGTGGAGTTACCCTTTAATTTTTATTTTAATTTATACGTCCACTTATCAAATTGCGATTGTATAAATGTAAGCGTGCCCATCGCTCCTCGGCCCGGCAGCTTTTCGGATACCGTTGTTTTTACTCATGTTATACATTATCTCGCTTTTACCTGAAAAAAAATAAAAATAATAAAATCTGGGTAGTTGGGAGCGTGACGTTTTTCATGGATAATGGGATGCAATCCGCAGTGATGGCGCACGGCGCTCCGCCGTTTTATTATCAATTTAACACATCTGAGCAAATTACACAGCAGCCGGCGGCTTTTCATATAAAATTATAGATCGGCGGCGGCGGCGTCCTGCCACCGCGGTGAGAGCCGGCGATTGTTCCAGCGCGCGCTTGGTTGTTCGCGTACAATACGTGCGATCACAAATTAATGGCGCAGAGCAATAGGGAGCGCGCAGGAAGCTTAACCCCGTGAGTGCGGATTATCAAGCCTTCTGGATTACCGGACGGATGAGGACGTGTCACCTTTTATAGGACCTCACTGGTGGGAAAGTCTGAGTCCTGGGGCGGGACTTTAAGGATTTGATTCCTCCTGTTATGATATTGAGTCCCTCACAGTGCTTAAAGGGGTATTTCACCTATAAGGAGACTGCACTTAAAGGGGTGCTTTGCTTAAAGGGGCATTCCAGTTAAGGGGGTACTTCATTTAAATGGGTACTCTACAGTGCTTAAAGGTGTACTCTGTCAATGGCTACTGCACTTAAAGGGGTACGCCATAATGCTTGAAGAGTACTCCACTTGAAGGGGTTCTCCACTTAAAGGTGTTTATGGGTGTACTTCACTTAAATTGGGTACTCCACAGTTATTGAAAAGGTACTCCACTTAAAGGGATAATCCATATTGCTTAAAAGGGTACTCCATTTAAATGGGTTCTGCACTTAAAGGGGTACTCCACAGTGCTTAAAGGTGTGCTGCACTTAGAGGGATACTCCACATCGCTTAAAAGGTATTTCATTTAGATGGGTACTTGTCACGAAGCAATATGGATAAGTCCAGCGGACGACTCAACTTACACCAACAACGGGATGAAATGGGGAGAGGAAGGCCCTCACAGTAAGGAACAAGGGGTGGGACACCTCCTGACCTGTTCTTGTCCCTAAACTCCCCTAACGCCCTAAGCGGGTCCTTCTCCCCGCCGCCGTCTCGTGCCTAAACCCTGTTTGTCTCCTCACTGTTCCCTGACTAGTGCACTGGCCAGCGAGGACGTTAGCCTCACCACTGCAGATGGTGAACAACACAGGTAGAGAGGGACAACAACAAGACAGACAGAAAAAGGGGAAATGGTAATTAACACTGTAACGCACCACATAGCTGAGGATAAGGCACCTGGACCACGAACTCCAAGAAGACAGCAGAAGAACCTCTGCATCCAGAGAGCTGCTTACTCCGGGCTGGTCATCATAGAAAACTCTATCACTGATAGTCAGCTGATGGGTCATGTGACTTTTTAAAGGATTTTGAGAGTGGTCACCACCCACATCAGCTGACTAGCGATCAAAGCAGCTGCCAGCAAGGAAACTGACATTTAACCCTTGCTGGCCTGAAAGGAAAAAAGCTACTATAGCGGAACCAGAGCTGCCACAAATCCAAAATGAATCGTGACAGTACTGCACTTAAACGGTACTCCACAGTGCTTAAAGGGGTACTCCATAGTATTTAAAGTGGTACTCCACTATATGCAAATGCATAATGAAGATGCCATGATTTTCTTAACCTGGACAACCCTTTTAAAGAAAGTCATCCATCATACAATAGCATTGGCCCCGGTCCAGGGTCTCTTCAACTTGTCAATCATTCTATAAATGGGTGTGGCTAAAACATAAGAGTCCAGCTCCTCCCATCATAAAATGATTGACATGTTCGCCAGTGTAAAATCTCACGCAGGCAGCAGGCGGGCATAGGACCGCCCCATCCATGGTCCTCCATTGCTTCAGGGGGCGGCCGTTCTGTTTTTGTATAGTGGCAGCTAGTTTTCCCAAAAAAGGACGGGTGCTCTTTAAGAAGCTTCTCGCTCTTCATTCATTGACATGACTTCTGTTATTGCTGGAATATAACATTCATGGATCTATGGCGCTTTCAGTTTAGTATGTGAACCCCCCATGAAGCTGCGGGGCATGACCTCATCTTCCAGCGCATCCTTCCTTCTGAAATCCAGTCGCCTCCTGGACTTTGTTGAGTCCTTTGATGTTCACCGAAGACGGTGATATCCTGTGCATTGTGTGGCGGTGTAGTACGGTAGCGCGGTGCGCTCTACCTCCAGAAAAAAAGAGAGAGGGCGTTTTACGGGAAGAGATGGAAATCAGTCATACCGCTGGATGCGAAAAGTCTGTGGAGGTTCTACTGACTGCAGATATGTGCCGTGGGGGGCAGGTGTACTTACTTTATAGAAGTCACCTTGAATCGTCTGATAACCGGGAACAGTAAAAAAAAAATATAATAGTTTTTTTTGGTTGTACCAATGGAAACGTTGTTGTTTCTGCAGTCACCTCCAGAGCTGCACTCGAAAATTCTTCCAACTGCCGTGCAGACGGACACAGCCTTCACCTCCAGAGCTGCACTCGAAAATTCTTCAAGTGCAGATGGACACAACCTTCCAAGAACGAATACATATTGAACTCTAAAATATCATTCTAACTTGTTGTCTGTCATAATATGAAGCCGTCTCACAAATTATGCGGCGATAACTAAAAAACCACGCCTAACAGGAGGCATTCTTGGGGCAGGACTTAAAGGGTTTTTCCCCCCATTTTTAGAGATAGATGTTGTCGGATAGTGCTGGCAAAAACAAGCACTTTTGCAATTTACTGCTTGTTAAAATTTGCAGCCGTTCTTGAGATATTAACACTTTTCTTTTGTTTATAGTTCGTTGCCTAGGAGACCGACTACCGCTGCTTTCTAGCTTGTAAGCGCAGTTTTGAAGCTGGGCAAGGTTTAGGAGTTAACCCCATGCTCCAGCGATCCTGGCCAGTTTAAAAACAGTGCTTACAAGCTCAGAAAAAAAACAGCTAGTAAGCACTGTGCATGTTCTACTGTATAGGAGTGGTGGTCGGTCTCCTAGGCAATGGACAGTAAACAAAAGAAAAGTGTTAATATCTCAAGAACGGCTGAAAATTTTAAAGAGCAGTAAATTGCAAAAGCGCTTGTATTTACAAGGTCTATCCAACGGTACCCATTTCTGAAGGTGTGAGTAACCCCTTTAAATGTCCTGAATTTGATGGTTTAAGGGTTGGAAAGTGATCTGGAGGTCTCCTTACACGTTCTCGACAAATCATGCCAACGGAGAGAAAAATTATGAACGGTGGGAACCCAGACGGGAAGATGAGTGGTGTCATTGAGGTTAAAGATTTTCATGTTGTGCCTCTGCTAGAGTGGGAGGAGCATGAAACAAGTCTGTGCAGCTTGGAGAGGCAGTCTGTTGTACAGCAAATAAAATGTCCAGAGACTGCGGCAACATAAACGGAAACTGACCAAGTAATAATTGTATCTTGTACAGCGGAGTCCAGGCTGTCAATGATAGAGCAGAGTCCGCGGTTCATCATTCCGGGCCGAGTAAATAAGACATATTCGTCCATGGCATTATACACCCTGGACAAGGAGCAGTGAAGGTTAGAGACAAAGTCAGACAAACAGGACGACATTGATGGCGACAGATAGCAGAGATGAGAATAACTTGTCCCCACAATGCTGGGAATTGACACCACTGAACGCGGGGGCCGCAATGCATCCTGAGCATCGTCTCTCCTCGTTAATGTAATGGTTCGGACAAGACTGAACTCGGGCACGGCTTAAATACAATGAACTTGTTTATCCGTCAGTAACAGGCAGGGAGGACATCTAACACCGCCACTCACTGCGGTAATGGCCCCGGCCCTTCTGCTACAGGGGCCCCTGGGGTCTACGATAAGGAATCAGCACCTGCCTATGCCTCTGAACCCACCGAAGTAATGCCTCTGCGGGAAGTTTTAGGCAGCTGCAGCATTTGTAGAGGCAGCCATATACGTCGGCACTAAGGTGTCCGAAAAATAAAAAGTAACTTATTGGACATATCTAGAACGGAAGGCTTCCTGAAAATAATGTATATTTGTCTCCTATTTGTTTAGTCTGCCTGACGCCCATAAATCATCAATTATTTTCTTTTTTCTTTCAGGACAACAAGTTCTGGGGCTGGTTGAGAATCAAAGTGATTGGTACCTTGGAAATCTATGGAAAAACCACCGACCGTGGCCGGCGCTAGGCAGAGGATACAACACAGGTACAACTTCTGCAGGGGACTCTCATTATAACTGGTCTGGAGGAAAAACTGTATAGTGAATGTATCTCCTATAATACTGCTCCCTATGTACAAGAATATAACCACTATAATAATGCCCCCTATGTACACGAATATAGCTACTATAATACTGCCCCTATGTACAAGAATATAACTACTATAATACTGCTCCTATGTACAAGAATATAACTACTATAATACTGTCCCCTATGTACACGAATATAGCTACTATAATACTGCCCCTATGTACAGGAATATAACTACTATAATACTGCTCCCTATGTACAAGAATATAACTACTATAATACTGCTCCCCTATGTACAAGAATATAACTACTATAATACTGCCCCTATGTACAAGAATATAACTACTATAATACTGCTCCTATGTACAAGAATATAACTACTATAATACTGTCCCCTATGTACACGAATATAACTACTATAATACTGCTCCTATGTACAGGAATATAACTACTATAATACTGCTCCCTATGTACAAGAATATAACTACTATAATACTGTCCCCTATGTACACGAATATAACTACTATAATACTGCTCCTATATACAAGAATATAACTACTATAATACTGCTCCCTATGTACAAGAATATAACTACTATAATACTGTCCCCTATGTACAAGAATATAACTACTATAATACTGCCCCTATGTACAAGAATATAACTACTATAATAATGCTCCTATGTACAAGAATATAACTACTATAATACTGCCCCTATGTACAAGAATATAACTACTATAATACTGTCCCCTATGTACAAGAACATAACTACTATAATACTGCCCCTATGTACAAGAATATAACTACTATAATACTGCCCCTATGTACAAGAATATAACTACTATAATACTGCCCCTATGTACAAGAATATGACTCTTATAATACTGCCCCATGTACAAGAATATAACTACTATAATACTGACCCCTATGTACAAGAATATGACTCTTATAATACTGCCCCTATGTACAAGAATATAACTACTATAATACTGCTCCTATGTACAAGAATATAACTACTATAATACTGCCCCATGTACAAGAATATGACTCTTATAATACTGCCCCTATGTACAAGAATATAACTACTATAATACTGCCTCCTATGTACAAGAATATAACTACTATAATACTGCCCCTATGTACAAGAATATGACTCTTATAATACTGCCCCCTATTGTCACCGTCACATGCTGCACCCTCCCGTGCTCCATGGTGCTGATCACTGGCGTACCTTTGTATCTCATGCTTGTATTTGTTAATTACTTATTGACGCCGTCTCCGTTAGACTTTAGCACCGGCCACAAGTGATTTGTCACTCTGCTGATCTGTCAGTGTTGCGTCCAGGAATGTGAGCAGGTAATGTTCCGTTCTGTGTTCTGCAGACAGTAAGATGTATTTCCTTCACCTTCACTCTGCAAGTTTGGAAAAAACTTCTTAAAGCAATGCTGCCTCTGGTAGATGTGAATGCAGGATCTTAAAGTGAGACTCTGTTGGTGGCTTGTAAACGGAGTCCGTCACCTTTACACAAGAGTAACAGTAACCCGTCATACGACTCCTGCTGTCTGAACAACCGGCAGCATGGATTAGGCCGAGGAGGGTTGTTGTCATCTTCGCCCCACCACAATCGGCTTGATTGACTGACGTCTCTCTTTACACACATATAGGGAGAGACCATTCAGACTAAGTGATCGGTGCAGGGAGAAGTTGCCATACATTGGCTTTGGACAAGACATCCGAGACCCATTCCCCCAGCTAGTTTATCAGAATATGATTTTTCTCAAACACAACTGGTTGAAGTCGAGCAGCAAGTGTCTGATTCATGTTGTCCGTGGCTTCGGCAGCCTAAATCAGATAACAGGTTCCCTTTAAGGATTGATGACACCCAAATTCGACTCGTACGTTTAGGCATGTATGGGACTGATAAAACCTGTCTTGGTTGCCATGTTTTATCGATAACCCACACATGCAGTATTGGAATAAATATCTGCATTAGAGATAGCTAGTATGTGGGGATGAGTAGTGTAAGTGGGTGTGAGTAGTGTAAGTGGGTGTGAGTAGCGTAAGTGGGTGTGAGTAGCGTAAGTGGAGGTGAGTAGCGTAAGTGGGGTGAGTAGTGTAAGTGGGGGTAAGTAGTGTAAGTGGGGGTGAGTAGTGTAAGTGGGTGTGAGTAGCGTAAGTGGAGGTGAGTAGCGTAAGTGGGGTGAGTAGCGTAAGTGGGTGTGAGTAGTGTAAGTGGGTGTGAGTAGTGTAAGTGGGTGTGAGTAGCGTAAGTGGAGGTGAGTAGCGTAAGTGGGTGTGAGTAGTGTAAGTGGGTGTGAGTAGTGTAAGTGGGTGTGAGTAGCGTAAGTGGAGGTGAGTAGCGTAAGTGGGGTGAGTAGTGTAAGTGGGTGTGAGTAGTGTAAGTGGGGGTGAGTAGCGTGAGTGGGGTGAGTAGGCTAAGTGGGTGTAAGTAGTGTGAGTGGTGTGAGTAGATTGAGTGGGTGTGAGTAGCGTAACTGGGGGTGAGTAGTGTAACTGGGGGTGAGTAGCGTAAGTGGGGGTGAATAGCGTTAGTGGGGGTGAGTAGCGTAAGTGGGGGTGAGTAGCGTAAGTGGGGGTGAGTAGTGTAAGTGGGGGTGAGTAGCGTAAGTGGGGGTGAGTAGTGTAAGTGGGGATGAGTAGTAAGTGGGGGTGAGTAGCGTAAGTGGGGGTGAGTAGTGTAAGTGGGGGTGCGTAGTGTAACTGGGGGTGAATAGCGTAAGTGGGGGTGACTAGTGTAAGTGGGGGTGAGTAGTGTAAGTGGGGGTGAATAGCGTAAGTGAGAGTGAATAGTGTAAGTGGGGGTGTGTAGTGTAAGTGGGGTGAGTAGCGCGAGTGGGGGTGAGTATAATAAGTAGGGGTGAGTAGCACTTGCTATTTAGGGGCATTACATAGAGCTTATGAAGGGCGTGTATAAGCCCCTGTCCCTGATGAGAGACCAGGCTGCCTGCATGAGTGTACTGTCACATTTCTGAATGTGAAGAGCACGTCCTCAGAGGAGGGGACAGGAGTCGCCACAATTGAGGTGAATAGGAGTTACACCGCAGTGCCTGAGTGTTGCCAAATTTACGTAGCTGTGCTGTTCTGCTTCGTTAACTGTTAACATCGGGATCCTGAAAACGGCTGATTGGTGGCGATTCCGAATGTCGGACCCCTATAAATGTGATACTGATGAGCCGTCCTAAAGATGCGACATTAACATATCCTTTAAATACAAGGTCAGTAGCGGAGTACCGTACTTTGTGCTGCAATACGCTCCGCGCCACCTCTGTCTAGATTGAGTGATTTCCGTTTTGGCCTCACGTCTTCCTTCACTCGCACTATTTTGCTGATATTTTGGCTCCTTGTACCCCTGGATTAATAAGATTAGTGTCGACCGGCAACTATAACTGTTTTATGGCACTTGGCATGCAGAACGCAGCGCCGCACCGTATTTATGGACTCCACAAATTTCATGTCACCGGAGTATCCGGGTTTTCTTTTCAAACTGAGCGAGATGTCCGAGTAATTTTATTCATGGCTGGAAACCACGATGCTGCGGTGAAAGAGGCGACGCATTATGCGAAATGTAAAGATTATGCCATTTGGGATATTAAATCTCTTTCTCTGTGCTGCTTCCATCGATCTACTGCTATAATACGCTCACTGCGAGCAAACGCCAGACAGCCGGCCCCTACCAGAGGCGTAGATAGGGGCTTGGTTCTGGGGGGCGAAGCTTCTGAGTGGCCCCCTAACCAGGGAACCTTGATTACAGCTCGATGACGCCCCCTAATAGTGGAGGAGAACCTAAGCAGATGACCGCGCTGTTACTGAAGATAATCTCTATATAACGATCAACATGGATATTACCGCCATATGGTGAGTGGTAAATACCAGCCCTACAGAACATAGATCACAGCAGTTACAGATAATGACTTACCGCTGACGTCCTTTCTGACGGAATCGTTAATTTTTCCCATCTTTTCCATCTGGCCCAGACCGACATGACAACTTCTCGATCCAGGACTGTCTGCAGAGAAAACAACAAATACACATTTCACTTCTCATATTCCAGTCCCATCACCATCTATTCCCAACCTGCACAAACCCCTCATCCTGCGGATACCCCAATACTGGGCCACTGCTGCCATATGTGTCCCTATTACTGCCCCTGATACCCCAATACTGAGCCGCTGCTGCCATATGTGTCCCTATTACTGCACCTGATACCTCAATACTGAGCCACTGCTGCCGTATGTGTCCCTATTACTGCCCCTGATACCCCAAAACTGAGCCGCTGCTGCCGTATGTGTCTGTATTACTGCACCTGATACCCCAATACTGAGCCGCTGCTGCCGTGTGTCCCTACTACTGCATCTGATACCACAATACTGAGCCGCTGCTGCCGTATGTGTCCCTATTACTGCACCTGATACCCCAATACTGAGCCGCTGCTCCATATAGGTCCCTATTACTGCCCCTGATACCCCAATACTGAGCCGCTGCTGCCGTATGTGTCCCTATTACTCCACCTGATACCCCAATACAGAGCCGCTGCTGCCGTATGTGTCCCTATTACTCCACCTGATACCCCAATACAGAGCCGCTGCTGCCGTATGTGTCCCTATTACTCCACCTGATACCTCAATACTGAGCCGCTGATGCCGTATGTGTCCCTATTACTCCACCTGATACCCCAATACTGAGCCACTGCTGCCGTATGTGTCCCTATTACTGCCCCTGATATCCCAATACTGAGCCTCTACTGCCTTATGTGTCCCTATTACTGCCCCTGATACCCCAATACTGAGCCACTGCTGCCATATGTGTCCCTATTACTGCCCCTGATACCCCAATACTGAGCCACTGCTGCCATATGTGTCCCTATTACTGCACCTGATACCCCAATACTGAGCCGCTGCTGCCGTATGGGTCCCTATTACTGCCCCTGATACCCCAATACTGAGCCGGTGCTGCCGTATGGGTCCCTATTACTGCCCCTGATACCCCAATACTGAGCCACTGCTGCCGTATGTGTCCCTATTACTGCACCTGATACCCCAATACTGAGCCACTGCTGCCGTATATGTCCCTATTACTGCACCTGATACCCCAATACTGAGCCTCTGCTGCTGTATGGGTCCCTATTACTATACCTGATACCCCAATACTGAGCCGCTGCTGCCGTATGTGTCCCTATTACTGCACCTGATACCCCAATACTGAGCCGCTGCTGCCGTATGTGTCCCTATTACTGCACCTGATACCCCAATACTGAGCCGGTGCTGCTGTATGTGTCCCTATTACTGCCCCTGATACCCCAATACTGAGCCGGTGCTGCTGTATGTGTCCCTATTACTGCCCCTGATACCCCAATACTGAGCCGCTGCTGCCGTATGTTCCCTATTACTGCACCTGATACCCCAATACTGAGCCGCTGCTGCCGTATGTGTCCCTATTACTGCCCCTGCTGTGTGGTTCTCTGTGCCCTCTAAATTCTAAAGCACCCCTCTATAATATATTAATGCCGGGTGCTAGTGCCCTAGAAAACTGCCCATATTTTGCCCCCTAAAAAGTAATATTACCATGTGTGCCCCTTTGATAGTCACAGTAACCCGAGTTCCCCTATAACAATAAGTGCCCACTTTACATTGAATAATGTCCCGAGTCTCCCCCCTGCACAGCTCCCTATACACAGTATGATGCTCTCTTATACACAGTATAATGCCCCCTCACTATATAGTACCACCCACACAGTATACTGACCCCTTTGTAGCCTCCAAATTGTTTGATGGCTCCAACACTGTATGATGGCCCCTTCACTGTAATCTCCACACTGTATGATGGCCCCCTAGATGGCCTACATATAGTATAATGCACCAGATCATCCTAAATATAGTATAATGCATCAGATAGTCCTCAATATAGTATAATGCACTCCCCATAGGCCTACTCTATATTGTATAATGCACTCCCCATAGGCAGACTCTATAACACAAGGCAACACCCATAGGCAGACCCTGTAGTAGAAGGCAGCACCCCACAAGCAGACCCTGTAGTATAAGGCTGCACCCCTATAGGCAGACCCTGTAGTATAAGGCATCATCCCTATAGCCAGACCCTGTAGTATAAGGCAGCACCCCTATAGGCAGACCCTGTAGTATAAGGCAGCACCTATAGGCAGACCCTGCAGTGTAAGGCAGCTTCCCACAGGCAGACCCTGTAGTATAAGGCTGCACCCCTATAGAGAGACCCTGTAGCATAAGGCAGCACCCCTATAGGCAAACCCTGTAGTATAAAGCAGCACCCCATAGGCAGACTCTGCACTATAAGGCAGCACCCCACAGGCAGACCCTGTATTATAAGGCAGCTTCCATAGGCAGACTCTGCACTATAAGGCAGCACCCCTATAGGAAGACTCTGTAGTATAAGGCAGCACCCCACAGGCAGACCCTGTATTATAAGGCAGCACCCCTATAGGAAGACTCTGCACTATAAGGCAGCACCCCTATAGGCAGACTCTGTAGTATAAGGCAGCACCCCTATAGGCAGACTCTGTAGTATAAGGCAGCACCCCACAGGCAGATCCTGTAGTATAAAGCAGCACCCCTATAGGCAGACCCTGTAGTATAAGTCAGCACCCCATAGGTAGACCCTGTAGTATAAGGCAGCACCCCATAGGCAGACCCTGTAGTATAAGGCAGCACCCCATAGGCAGACCCTGTAGTATAAGGCAGTACCCCTATAGGCAGACCCTGAAGTATAAGGCAGCACCCCTATAGGCAGACCCTGTAGTATAAAGCAGCACCCATATAGGCAGACCCTGAAGTATAAGGCAGCCCCCATAAAAAAAAAATACTCACCTCTCTTCTTCCTGGTTCCACTTCCTCCGCTGCTCTGAGCGCCCGCTCATCTCCTGACAGCGGGCGCCGAGCAATAAATTTATCGCACCTGCTGTCAGTGTCGGCGTCGGTGACGTCAGATGCTGATAGGGGGATGATGGGAGAAGGAGCGTAGCGCTCTTTCTACCATCATCAATGCGGTCAGCTGTATCTGGCTAAATGCCAGTACAGCTGACCTTGCGATGACGGGCGGGGGGCCCAGTGCTGGCACCGGGCCCCCCGACTGCTGAGGGGCCCCATAGCAGCCAGGCGGCAGAGCAGGGAGATCAATACAGTTACAGTAGCGTAGCTCTGGGTGGGCCCACTCAGAGCGAGGGGCCCTGGGCGACCGTCCCCTCTGGCCCCCCCCCCCCCGGTAGCTACGCTACGCTACTGAATAGGGGGCAGTATTATAGTAGTTATACTCTTGTACATAGGAGCAGTATTATAGTAGTTATATTCTTGTACATAGGGGCAGAATTATAGTAGTTATATTCTTGTAGTTATATTCTTGTACATAGGGGCAGAATTATAGTAGTTATATTCTTGTACATAGGGGGCAGTATTATAGTAGTTATATTCTTGACATATGGGCAGTATTATAGTAGTTATATTCTTCTACATAGGGGGCAGTATTATAGTAGTTATATTCTTGCACATAGGGGCAGTATTATAGTAGTTATATTCTTCTACATAGGGGCAATATTATAGTATTATATTCTAGTACATAGGGGCAGTATTATAGTAGTTATATTCTTGACATATGGGCAGTATTATAGTAGTTATATTCTTGACATATGGGCAGTATTATAGTAGTTATATTCTTGTACATAGGGGCTGTATTATAGTAGTTATATTCTTGTACATAGGGGCAGTATTATAGTAGTTATATTCTTTTATATAGGGGCAGCATTATAGTAGTTATATTCTAGTATACAGGGGCAGTATTATAGTAGTTATATTCTTGTACATAGGAGCAGTATTATAGTAGTTATATTCTTGTACATAGGGGGCAGTATTATAGTAGTTATATTCTTGTACATAGGGGGCAGTATTATAGTAGTTATATTCTTGTACATAGGGGGCAGTATTATAGTAGTTATATTCTTGTACATAGGGGGCAGTATTATAGTAGTTATATTCTTGTACATAGGGGCAGTATTATAGTAGTTATATTCTTGTACATAGGGGGCAGTATTATAGCAGTTATATTCTTGTACATAGGGGGCAGTATTATAGTAGTTATATTCTTGTACATAGGGGCAGTATTATAGTAGTTATATTCTTTTATATAGGGGCAGCATTATAGTAGTTATATTCTAGTATACAGGGGCAGTATTATAGTAGTTATATTCTTGTACATAGGAGCAGTATTATAGCAGTTATATTCTTGTACATAGGGGGCAGTATTATAGTAGTTATATTCTTGTACATAGAGGGCAGTATTATAGTAGTTATATTCTTGTACATAGAGGGCAGTATTATAGTAGTTATATTCTTGTACATAGGGGCAGTATTATAGTAGTTATATTCTTGTATATAGGGGCATATATGTGATTTTCCTATGAATTAGTTGCTCTGTTATCCAGTTTCCCTGCTGGTTTTCCCTGTTTCTGACTGGTGCGTATTTCCCGGCCTCCTCCTCCTCCATGTAATAACCTGCTGTAGATGTTGCTGAATGATTTCATTGATTAAGTTTCCTTTGCTGAAACTTCTGTGCCCGGAATCCAAATCTAATACCTTAATTCAATTCTCACCTGATAAGGTTGTCGGGAAGACGTCGGAGCCATTTAACCCTCCGTGTTCTGTGCATAGTAAAGGAATGAGACAGAAGCCACTCTAGGGCCTCAGTATCTAGACCAGATAGTGATAATATTTTTGCTGTGATTTGCGGATTGTATATTCTATCGTCTGGTGGTCGCACTAATTATACATATTGATTAAAGTGAGTAGCACAGATTTTTATTTTCTAAATATTGTAGAAATGCTCCAAATCTGCATGTAAATATACGATCCAGAGCCTGGGAGAGCAGGTGACTGTAGCTTTAAGAAAAGACTGTATGAGGAGGGAACCATACTGATACTGAGTATAGGGGGGCACTCTGCTGATACTGGGTATAAGGGGGCACTCTGCTGATACTGGGAATAGGGGGGCACTCTGCTGATACTGGGTATAAGGGGGCACTCTGCTGATACTGGGAATAGGGGGGCACTCTGCTGATACTGGGTATAAGGGGGCACTCTGCTGATACTGGGTATAAGGGGCACTCTGCTGATACTGGGTATAAGGGGGCACTCTGCTGATACTGGGAATAGGGGGGCACTCTGCTGATACTGGGAATAGGGGGGCACTCTGCTGATACTGGGAATAGGGGGGCACTCTGCTGATACTGGGAATAGGGGGGCACTCTGCTGATACTGGGAATAGGGGGGCACTCTGCTGATACTGGGTATAAGGGGGCACTCTGCTGATTCTGGGTATAAGGGGGCACTCTGCTGATACTGGGAATAGGGGGGCACTCTGCTGATACTGGGAATAGGGGGGCACTCTGCTGATACTGGGTATAAGGGGGCACTCTGCTGATACTGGGTATAAGGGGCACTCTGCTGATACTGGGAATAGGGGGGCACTCTGCTGATACTGGGTATAAGGGGGCACTCTGCTGATACTGGGTATAAGGGGCACTCTGCTGATACTGGGAATAGGGGGGCACTCTGCTGATACTGGGTATAAGGGGGCACTCTGCTGATACTGGGTATAAGGGGCACTCTGCTGATTCTGGGTGTAAGGGGGAACTCATGCTAAAGCTGAAAGCTTAGGGCTGGCATTCTCGGGCTGGTCAGGGGCCATGGATATTGCTCCCCCCCCAGCCTAAAAACATCAGCCCAAAGCCACCTAGAAAGGACACATCTATTAGATTCTGACGCTTTGCCCGGCTCTTCCCACTTGCCCTGTAGTGGTGGCAAATGGGGTTCATATTTGTGGAGTTGCTGTCACCTTTTGAATTGTCAGGTGACATCAAGCCCACGGGTTAGTAATAGAGAGGCGTCTATAATACACCCATCCATTACTAATCCTATAGTGATATAGTAAATAAAGGCACAACAAGAATAAAGTATTTTATCTGAAATAAAACAAAATGCACTTTTACTTTTTTATTTAAACATAACAAACACAGTTATACTCACTTAACACCTAATTCCACTGAATCCCTCGTCATAGATTTGCTGTCAGATATGCTGTATTTATTTAAATAATTACACAATATGGCGTGGGGACCCTCTATTCTTGATAACCAGCCTTGCTAAAGCTGACAGCTGAGGGTTGCAGCCCCCAGCTGTCAGCTTTGCCCGGCTGGTTACAGAAAATACAGTGGAACCCACGCCGGTCTTTTTATGTATTTATTTACAGTTCAGACAACGGGTGAAGATTAGTCCCATCAGCCACCGCCTGCTCTCGCTGTTATTAGCGGCAGTAGGTGTAGGCTGATGGGAGTAATAGTCCCATCAGCCCCTGCCTGCTGTCTCTGTTATCAGTTGAATATAACTCTCATCATTCTCCCCTGATCGCCGGCAGAGCAGGGGAGAATGATGAGAGCGTCTTCAGCACCAGGGAACAACGCTTACTGTACCGCTGCCTCTCAAGGGCCGGTATGTGTCACACGGATGTGCACTTGTGCTGGACGTTTTGCGGGTCGTGCTGCTGGTAAAAAACGGACATGTCAGCGTGTTTTGCCCACAGACGCACTGACATGTGCACAAACCCATTCCCTTCAACGTGTCTGTGTGTAAGTGTCTCCGCTACGTGTGAATGAGGTCTAAGAGGCACTTTTTTGGTACTTTACATAAGTGGCACTCTTTGGGCGCTGTTTGTAGTGGAACATTCTGGCACTGTTAACAGGGGACACTCTTACTGTGTGTCACTGTTTAAAGGGGGCTCCCTCTAGCACTGTTTATAGAGAGCAGTCGGATGGTATTTACTGGTTGATTCTTTTCTAGCACTGTTTAATGGGGGAACTATTCTGGTACTGTTTATAAGGGGGCACTCTTCTGGTACTACTTATAGGGGGCACTTTGCCTGTGCTGTTTATAGGGGCACTCTCCTGGCACTGTGTATAGGAGGCATTCCTAACACTATTTATAGGGGTGAGTCTGCTGAATTCGTTTTTGGGGTTGTCCTGAGTTCTGTTTGCAAAGTCCAACTCAAGACTCCCAGATACCATTGATTTATGCGCCGAGCAGCTGTCATCTCAGTATTTAAAGGGTGGGTTCCCTTTAAGAAGACGTACCATTTCACAATAAAAACCCTTTATTTTTATTTTGTATCTCTCAGTAAATCACATAAATCACAATAACCATCATGTGCGTTTCATCATTTCTACTCCGAAACTGAAAAATACAGATTATTATCCACTACAATTAACATAAAAAACTATTTCCGTATTCTAATAATCAGGATTTACTGCCGTCCTCTGATTATTTAGAATATTGAATATTTTACCACCCTGAATCGTTCAACTCCCTGCTGATTCAGGAATAACAAAAAAAAAAGACCCCCTTGTCAAAGCTGCCAGAGATCGATTAGTGCAGAAATTAAGATTAGCATTTTGTTTTTTTTCAAAAACAGCGCCCCTTACGTCCTTAGGTTGTGTCTGGTATTGCAGCATAGCCTCATTAAAATAAACGGGGCAATACCTGACAAAGCCTATGGACAAGGGTGGCACTGTTTCTAGGAGAAAAAAAATAAGCATTATTCCAACCTAAAAGGCTACCTGATATTCCACACCCACCCATGGGTTAGGTGGTCCGACAATGACTAAGTCGGGAACCTAATTTATCTTTTCTCCCTTCTATTGGTCGGACCCCCCCAAAAATGGAACTCAAAAATGGCAACCTGCGGAATTTGGAGTCTTGGTTTGGATGTGACCAGAGAGTAACTCAAGAACGCGATGTTTCTAGCCTTGACCGGGATTCAAATCTGCAGAACTTTATTTACAAATAACAAGAGCACCCCTTTAGTAACGTTCCATTCCGATCCTCTTCTCTCTCCTCCCCACCCCGGACTCTGCGCCTTCTCCTCCCTATCTATTCCTCCTTGAATGTGGGTGATTTTCACAAAGCTGAACATTCACGCCATCTGCTCGCCTTCCACAGAAAGCTGGCACGGCGCAGGCGCTGTCCCACCGCTGACCTTCAAGAGAGTGAGACACAAAGCGAGCAAGTGGCCGGAGCGGCTCCATTTACTCTTCTATCAGACAAGGCATTTACTAAATTCCGCCAGATAAAGCGTTCCTCTTCTATCTGAGACTTTATTTAGATACAGAGCTCCAAATCCCCTGAGGAACCAGAGTCAAGAAGCAAAATTGCATCTTCCTGCGGCCACCACTAGAGGGAGCTCCGGAGCATACTGCATACAACTTATCCATTAAGCTCTATGTTAACAATGCATGCGGCGAGCTCCCTCTAGCCGTAGTAGGTCAGGAGACTTTTATCCTATAATTCTCAGCCTCTGGAGAGGATGGAATAGAAAAAAAGGATCTCTGACTGCCATAAAGATATAATATACAAATAATCAGCAATGAACTTTTCATCTACATAGATTAAAAATAAAGGAAATGGATGTATTTAAAGGTTTACTTTGACCCCGACACCTGACCCTACTTTATATCCACCATTACCGTACTCACGACATAAGGTCCATGGCTCCTTTACAAAACATTCTATTACCTATAAGGACAAGAATTGGGTTCCCGTCCAAGACCAAATTTGGAAATTTATGGTCAAGTGGAAAAAACAGGCAGACATTGGCACCAAATGAGGTTGTCAGGTCGCCTCATCCCATGCTGAGGTGTGACAGAATCTCTATAATGAGGCATCGAATGTTGGTCATATCTCAAAAATGACCCCAAAGGTTCCCATACACATTCTGATCGTTATCTTTGGTTAAGGAATAAGTCGTTGATGACACCTCTGGTGGCTTACCCTCCCTGAGATAAAGAGGACCACATATACCATCCTTCTTCCCCAGGCGTCAGGCAGTGAAGAGGTCACCATATGCATAAGATACTCATTCTGATCCTACAAAATTAGTAGTTTTGAACTTTAATTTGTATGGAGGACTAGTGTGAACAGGTAAATGGTCAAGTTTCTTTTTTGTAGAAGTTTCTTCCATACCTTCAGTTGTCATCGCTTCCTCTACTGAACCTTAAAGAACTGCCCAGTACCCAACACAGAACATGAAGGGGCTCGGTGAAGGTGGAATAGAAGGTGTGTAAGTGTCTGATGGGGTCACACATTTCATAAAAGGACAACTGCCCGGCCTCATAATCCAGATACAGACCTAATTTCTTGCAGGAATGCTGAACTGGGAGCTGGATGACTTTTGAGTCGTGAATCACAGAGTATTGATTGCTCCATAGACGGAGTGCCCATGACTTATCGTTGTGCCCGATGACGCAATGCTCCCCTTTCCTGTCTATATTGGCATAGCTCATTCCTACACACCAGTCTCCTCCGTCAATGCTTTCCAGCTCCAAGAAATGGTTTCCCGAGAAAAAGAAGTCCTCGCTTAACACTTGACAAGACTGAAATATTTTGGGAGTATCTGGACGATTTTGGCTTATTCCGGGCCAAGAGGCCACTTTGAGGTCTTCAGACACCGCTACATCATCTCCTGCAGTGTTGATATCCAGTAAGATGTTGGGAGCATCAGGCATCTTGAAGCCTCTGAACGCTATCTCTTGGACAACTCTTTCCATGGCTGTGCGTATCATCGTAGAGATAACGAGTCTATCCAGATCTCCCACGGTATGGACATCATGTCTCGTACAGGCATCCACCTCGCATATGTCAGAACTTTCCAGCTCTTGGGCTTTTAAGACAGTGAGTGGATCCTTCATATCACGCATCTGCTGAATAGATTCCGTCACCACAGAGAAGTCTTCAATCTCCTTTTCCAGCTGTTTGATCAGATCAGAGACTGACAGTGACACCTGCTTTTCCTGCCTGGAGATCTCACTCATGACCCTCTTCTCCAGGTCGTCCACCTGGCTCCTGACGTCTGTAAAGAACTGCGAAATAGTCTGACCTACGTTGTCAGCTCTGTCATGAACGTTTGTGATGTGGTTATGCAAAGCCTGAATCCTTGACTCTTTTCCTTTCCTTTTCGAAACCAGATTGTCCAAGACCATTCTCAGCTGCTCCTTCTTCTTGACCGAAGCCTCATCTAAAGTCTCGATTTGATGTCCACGATGTTCTCCAGTCAAACTGCAGGACACACAGATACAAACATGGTCCTCAGTGCAGTAATATTCCAGGATCTTCTTATGAACAGAACATTTTCTGCTCTCCAAGGAAGTTCTGGGCTCAGTGAGGACGTGTTCTGCTGCCTTACTGTGAACTCTCAGGTGATTATCACATAGAGAAGCCTCGCAGTGCAGACAGGATCTAACAGCAGGTATCGGAGAGTGAATGCAGTAAGTGCAATAGATCTGGAAGACCTCCTTGCCAGGTGGCTCAGTAGACCTGACTCTCTCCACAATGTTACTTGGTTTGTGGTTCTTCTTCAGTGTAGGCCGCGACCGAAGTTCTTCTCCGCATTCTGGGCAGGAATAACCTCCAGACTTGTCCTGTTTATCCAGCACACGATCAATACAGACCCGGCAGAAGTTGTGTCCACATCTCAGGGTTACAAGATCGGTATAAAAGCTCAGGCAGATGGAGCAGTCCATCTCGTCTCTCGGATCAGCAAACTCCATGGCTGACAGCAGTTGCGAGAAATGAAACTTTAAGCGTTACACAGAAATGACGAGGCTCAGTCCACACCCACCCGTGTGGATAGACGTGCCAGGTATGTGAGCAATGTTCATTCCTCTACTGCTTTGAGCGAAATGACACGTACCTGAGCCGTCACTGCCTTAGAAGTTGTCAAACTCCATCGTGATAGCGTCAGCCCGGAGATACTCCGATCCGGGCAGAGGTCGGTCCTATCTGCCCAGTTCTGGCGCAAGCACCACGTGAGATTCGCCAATCTGTACCGTAGGTTACACGGTCAGCTTATCAGTATGTGACTTGGATACACGGCTCAGCAATCTGATATCTCCCATGAAAGGCTTGGATGCAGCAGTCCAAGACCAATAGTATAGGCCAGTTAAATTAGACAGTATCATACTTTATAAGATTAGATGCATGGGTCAGCACACAGTATCACACGGAATAAATTTATATACCGCATTATCAATCTAGAAATAGCAAGCATTCAGCAGACGTGGCACAAAAATGTATTTAACAAAATGTATAAATCTTTATTAAGGCAGAAAAAGGATAAGAACATATATAAAAAAATACACATAACATTGCGGGTTATAGTTAAATTAGTGACAAAATGTACAATTGGTGGAGAAAGGTTGAACTTGATGGAGCGGGGTCTGTGTTTCAACCTATGTAACTATGAGTCAATGGCAGAAAAAAAATGGCATCAAAATAGGATACGGACATAAAAATGATGTATATGTCAATAGATATTGGGAATAACTGCGTAGTTATAAAGTATGATGCCCCCAAAATGCTCCTCACACACACAGTATGATATCTCCATAGTGAATTTCCCAAAACAAGGACAGTATGAAGACCCCAGAGAGATATGGTATGGTATGATGTCCCCACCGTCCCCCTATACACAGTATGATGGCCTCACAGCCCCCTCTGCACAGTATGATGGCCTCACAGCTCCGGTATGTCCAGTATGATGCTCCCTATACACAGTTGGTGGCCTCACGGCTCCCTATACACAGTATGATGTCCCCACAGCCCCCTATACACAGTTGATGGCCTCACAGCTCCTTATACACAGTATGATGGGCCCACAGCCCCCTATACACAGTATGATGTCCCCACAGCCCCCTATACACAGTATGATGTCCCCACAGCCCCCTATACACAGTATGATGTCCCCACAGCCCCCTATACACAGTATGATGTCCCCACAGCCCCCTATACACAGTATGATGCCCCCTATACACAGTTGGTTGCCTCACGGCCCCCTATACACTGTATGATGTCCCCACAGCCCCCTATACACAGTTGATGGCCTTACGGCCCCCTATGCACTGTATGATGTCCCCACAGCCCCCTATACACAGTTGATGGCCTCACGGCCCCCTATACACAGTATGATGTCCCCACAGCCCCCTATACACAGTATGATGTTCCCACAGCCCCCTATACACAGTATGATGTCCCCACAGCCCCCTATACACAGTATGATGTCCCCACAGCCCCCTATACACAGTATGATGTCCCCACAGCCCCCTATACACAGTATGATGCCCCACAGCTCCTATACACAGTAGAATGGCCTCACAGCTCCTGTTTGTCCAGTATGATGCCCCCACAGCCCCTTATACACAGTTGATGGCCTTACGGCCCCCTATGCAAAGTATGATGGCCTCACAACCCCCTATACACAGTATGATCTCCTATACACATTTGATGGCCTCACAGCTTCGATATATACAGTATGATGGCCCCACAGATCCACTATACATAGTATGATGGGTCTACAGCCCCCTATACACAGTATGATGTCCTATACACAGTATGATGGCCCCACAACTCCACTATATATTATGATGGGCCTACAGCTCCCCTACAATGGTCCTGCAGCTCCGTTATATACAGTCTGATGCTCGGAGCCTACTATATACAGTATGATGTCTCCACAGCCCTCTATATATACAGTATGAAGTCCCCCGCAGTTCTCTATATACAGTATGATGGCCCATATGTCCCTGTATATAATTTGATGGTCCACAGCTCCCTCCACATATTATGATCTTCACCCTATACACAGTATGATAGCCCTTAGCTTCGTATACACAGTAAGATGGCCCCCACATCTCCCTATACACATTACGATGACCCAGAGCCCCTTACGCAGTATGAAAGCCCCTCTGAAACCACTATACAAATAAGGCCCCCCACAGACCCCTTACACATTATGATGGTCCAACAGCTCACTATATACGTATGCTAACCCCATAGCTCCCTATACACAGTATGTTGGACCCCTATGTACATTTTGAGGCCCACATAGCTTCCTATACACATTATGATGGTCTCACGGTCTTTTTTACAAAGTATGAGGCCCCTAAAGCCCCTCTACACAGTATAATATCCCCATAGCCTCATTTGACAATATGAGGCCCCCAAAGCTTCCTGTACACATTATATTTGACCCGTAGCCTCCCCTTAGGGAGTTTTCCCCAACCTGGGACCTATGGTGGCAACGAGGTCTGCCAGTATGGATGCCCATTAATGAGAGGCCAGAGCCCACCGGAGGGTTGTCCTGTCCTCCAGTGGGACCCTGTAATGCTGATTAGATGCACTGTCTCTGTTGTCATTGCACCAGAAAAGAATGCAGGTTCCTTGTTACCTCCCATCGACATCAATAAATGAGGATCATGTCAAGAATCCACTGTCTCCTCAATCAGTGCATCCCCCCCTGTCCGTCCTACGACTCCTCCCGCTGGAAACAATGATCATTAGTGATCAGCTCGGTCTATGTCGTAATTACCTGGTGCATTTGGCCTTTTTCACTGCAGATTCCACATTCCAGGCTGGATACATTATAACAAAAAGAGGACCTGTCACTAACTATATATATATATATATATATATATATATATATATACTAGATTGTGGCCCGATTCAAACGCATCGGGTATTCTAGAATATGCATGTCCCTGTAATATATGGACAATGATGATTCCAGAATTCGCGGCAGACTGTGCCCGTCGCTGATTGGTTAAGGCAACCTTTATGACATTGTCGCCATGGCAACCATTATGACATCTACGTCGATACTGTGCCCGCGTCTGATTGGTCGAGGCCTGGCGGCCTCGACCAATCAGACGCGGGATTTCTACGTCCTTTATGACATCATCGTCGCTGTGCCCGTTGCTGATTGGTCGAGGCCTGGCGGCCTCGACCAATCAGAGACGCGGGATTTCTACGTCGATGCTGTGCCGGTCTCTGATTGGTCGAGGCCTGGCGGCCTCGACCAATCAGAGAGCAGGGATTTCCAGGACAGACAGACAGACAGACAGACAGACAGACGGAAAAACCCTTAGACAATTATATATATACTAGATTGTGGCCCGATTCTAACGCATCGGGTATTCTAGAATTTGCATATCCCCGTAGTATATGGACAATGATGATTCCAGAATTTGCGGCAGACTGTGCCCGTCGCTGATTGGTCGAGGCAACCTTTATGACATCATCGTCGCCATGGCAACCATTATGACATCTACGTCGATACTGTGCCCGCGTCTGATTGGTCGAGGCCTGCCGGCCTCGACCAATCAGACGCGGGATTTCTACGTCCTTTATGACATCATCGTCGCTGTGCCCGTTGCTGATTGGTCGAGGACTGGCGGCCTCGACCAATCAGAGACGCGGGATTTCTACGTCGATGCTGTGCCGGTCTCTGATTAGTCGAGGCCTGGCGGCCTCGACCAATCAGAGAGCCGGGATTTCCAGGACAGACAGACAGACAGACGGAAAAACCCTTAGGCAATTATATATATATATATATATATATATTTGTATTTTTTACTTGGTGTAAATGCCGCTGTTCTCCTGAATCCGTTGATGTTTTTCTTTTGTTCCTACGCCTCTCCAATCCTGAGATATGACCTTTTTTCCCCCTGTATATAAATGTAACCTTTTTTCTAGCCAAAGGGGTGTGGCCCTCAGAGACTAGTTGATGACCACGCCCAGTTGACCATACAGAAAAGAAAGGGCTATATCTCAGGAACGGAGAGGCGCAGGAACAAAAGAAAAACATCATCGGATTCAGGAGAACGGCGGCATTTACACCGGGGGGGGGGGAGGGGGGGGGAAATCCCTTTATAACCTCTTTGATGACACCACTTTGCCCATCATCCCTGTGGCTACTATGGGCCAGTTGGTCATTTGAATTATTTTTAAAGTCATTTTTTGTTCTTGTGTCGGTTTTTTGTGCCAAATTCTTCATAAATGTAAATTATATTCTTTTTCTGGGGTCTCATTAATTGTAGGGGGCTGGTTTAGGGGCAGATTCATTTAAAGGGCTGGGTCTGGGGTCTGACTGAGTTTATGCTTCCGATCTGTGGTCTGAATTGAGGTTTGGTAGTTTTATTCACTTTAGGGTCTGGTTTGGGGTCAGATTCATTTCCTGGTTCCGATCCGAGATCCGATTAATTGCTGGGGGCGTGATTTATTTTAGAGCTCTGATCCGGGGTCTGAATTAGTTTTGGGGGGTCTGATTACTTTTAAAGTACTAGTCTGGCATCTGAATTATTTATAGGGCCTGTTAAGGGGTCAGACTTAGTTTAGGGGGTCTGATTAATTTTTCATGGTCGAGTTTGAGGTATGAGCGATTTGGGGGGGTCTGATGAATTTTGGGGGTCTTTTCTGTGTACGTACAGGAGCTGGGGGTTTCGGAGGATGACGGTGATTTGCATGTAATAGCCGTCGCCCATTTTCTGGATTAAAGGCGTTTACTTAACAGGAACATCGCGGCCTCGGAGACTCTGAAATCGCAGGAAAATGCAAAATGATTGATTTCAGGTCAGTTTGAAGGAAGTTTGGAGCAAATGGTTTGAAATAAGGTGCGAGCATCAAAGGGAAGACGTCTTTGAAGTCGTCTGCACGAACCTCTAACCTGATCTCAACGCGCTGGTAATGGATAGACCTTCTTAAAAGAGCGCTTCCCCTTTAAAAAACAAAATCATGAACTCGACCACTGGCAGCGCCCATAGACAGGCAGCACCCAGCTCTCCTATGCCGGTACTGATACTGCTCTGCCTCTATAGGTGTCTGTACCGCGGTCCTGGCGCTGGGTTCAGGGATCAGGATGATCACATTGGATCATACTGTCACACACTGGATCTCAGGATCCTGCGGCGTCAGGGAGACATCTAGAAGGGTTTAGGGTCTCCCCCGCATTACTGACGACCACTGTGGTGGTATTGTCACTGCTGCAGGGACTGAGAGTTGTTCCTATGGCTGGCACTGTTATGGGGCACTGTGGCTGGCACTGTTATGGGGCAATGACTGGCACTGTTATGGGGCACTGTGGCTGGCACTGTTATGGGGCACTGTGACTGGCACTGTTATGGGGCAATGACTGGCACTGTTATGGGGCACTGTGGCTGGCACTGTTATGGGGCACTGTGGCTGGCACTGTTATGGGGCACCGTGACTGGCACTGTTATGGGGCAATGACTGGCACTGTTATGGGGCACTGTGGCTGGCACTGTTATGGGGCACCGTGACTGGCACTGTTATGGGGCAATGACTGGCACTGTTATGGGGCACTGTGGCTGGCACTGTTATGGGGCACTGTGGCTGGCACTGTTATGGGGCACTGTGGCTGGCACTGTTATGGGACAGTGACTGGCACTGTTATGGGGCACTGTGACTAGCACTGTTAGGAGGCACTGTGGATGGCACTGTTATGGGGCACCGTGACTGGCACTGTTATGGGGCAATGACTGGCACTGTTATGGGGCACTGTGGATGGCACTGTTATGGGGCACTGTGACTGGCACTGTTATGGGGCACTGTGACTGGCACTGTTATGGGGCAATGACTGGCACTGTTATGGGGCACTGTGACTGGCACTGTTATGGGGCAATGACTGGCACTGTTATGGGGCACTGGATGGCACTGTTATGGGGCATTGTGGATGGCACTGTTATGGGGCACTGTGGATGGAACTGTTATGGGGCAATGACTGGCACTGTTATGGGGCACTGTGGATGGCACTGTTATGGGGCAATCACTGGCACTGTTATGGGGCACTGTGGATGGCACTGTTATGGGGCAATGACTGGCACTGTTATGGGGCACTGTGGATGGCACTGTTATGGGGCACTGTGGATGGCACTGTTATGGGGCACTGTGGATGGCACTGTTATGGGGCACTGTGACTGGCACTGTTATGGGGCACTGTGACTGGCACTTATGGGGCAATGACTGGCACTGTTATGGGGCACTGGATGGCACTGTTATGGGGCATTGTGGATGGCACTGTTATGGGGCACTGTGGATGGAACGGTTATGGGGCAATGACTGGCACTGTTATGGGGCACTGTGGATGGCACTGTTATGGGGCAATCACTGGCACTGTTATGGGGCACTGTGGATGGCACTGTTATGGGGCAATGACTGGCACTGTTATGGGGCACTGTGATTGGCACTGTTATGGGGCCATGACTGGCACTGTTATGGGCCACTGTGGCTGGCACTGTTATGGGGCACTGTGGCTGGCACTGTTATGGGGCACTGTGGATGGCACTGTTATGGGGCACTGTGGCTGGCACTGTTATGGGGCACTGTGGATGGCACTGTTATGGGGCACTGTGGATGGCACTGTTATGGGGCACTGTGGATGACACTGTTATGGGGCACTGTGGATGGCACTGTTATGGGGCACTGTGGATGGCACTGTTATGGGGCACTGTGGCTGGCACTGTTATGGGGCACTGTGGCTGGCACTGTTATGGGGCACTGTGGATGGCACTGTTATGGGGCACTGTGGATGGTACTGTTATGGGGCACTGTGGATGGCACTGTTATGGGGCACTGTGGCTGGCACTGTTATGGGGCACTGTGGATGGCACTGTGGATGGCACTGTTATGGGGCACTGACTGGCACTGTTATGGGGCACTGTGGCACTGACTGGGCACTGTGGATGGCACTGTTATGGGGCACTGTGGATGGCACTGTTATGGGGCACTGTGGCTGGCACTGTTATGGGGCACTGTGGCTGGCACTGTAATGGGGTACTGTGGATGGCACTGTGGATGGCACTGTTATGGGGCACTGACTGGCACTGTTATGGGGCACTGTGGATGGCACTGTTATGGGGCTCTGTGGCACTGACTGGGCACTGTGGATGGCACTGTTATGGGGCACTGTGGCTGGCACTGTTATGGGGCACTGTGACTGGCACGGTTATGGGGCACTGTGGATGGCACTGTTATGGGGCACTGTGACTGGCACTGTTATGGGGCACTGTTACTGAGTGTTGTGGTTGGCTCTATTTTATTTTAAAGGGGTCTCTGTGTTCCTAGTTATCTGAAGCTGGTGCCACAAATTAATAAATAAAAGGGGCACAGTGGCTGGCGCTGAACTTTTGGGGTTGTGTCTCCTAATGTCTAAATAGAGGAACCAGGGCGTTATGGGAGGACCTGTTATAAGGCAGCCCCATGTAAGCGCTGCTGCCCCCATGTAGCACATAATGTGGGCAGTGCAGGAGTGAACAGGTTAAAGATGAACATCTCAGACTAATGGCCGCAGATATCGAGCGGGACCCTGTCTGTATCTGGGGACGCTGCGCCTGTCACCGCCGCTCGCGCATAATAATGACACTTGTAATTGGTTCGACGACGGCGGCTGTACAAGGATTTAACGGAAGGAGCCGGAGTCAGACTCCAGGAAAAGTGTCAGGGGGTGGGGGGATCAATACTGGAAGGCAGACCCCCGACTTGTCTGGAGGTGCCAATACCACACCCAAAGTATTAGGTAGAACAGTCAATAGGGGGTCTTCTTGTGAAACAATGGGGGCACAATGGCCGCACATAGAACTGGGATTATTCAGGTTCCCCATCTCTAAAAATTCGCAGATTGCACCAATTTTATTGGAGTTTGAGCATCAGATGTGAAGCTGCGACAAACCATCAACAGCGTGAGCAAGACTTTGCGCAGCAAGCAGTGATCTTGATAAAGTAGATGCCTTCTTACCCATATAGAGGGAAACTGTCAGCAAGTTGCACCCCCTATAAACCACCCCAAAAATTTTTTGTGACCTGGAAAGATCTTATATCCTTGGAAGTGGCCCCTGTGCAGACCAAAGACGGACAAAAATTTTCACATCCGCCGGATCTCATGTACAATCTGTTGATCAGGACACTTAGACCTTCGGGACTCGCCCAGGTGTCTTTATGTATATGCTCTGTGTATACACATTTCTGTATGTATGTCCACTGTATACGTGTCTGTATGTGCTCTGTGTATACACGTTGCCACGGGGTCCTTCTCCGGTATCACATAATCAAGAGCTAGAGTATAGTAAACAATTCCAAGACCTTATTTAGGCAAAAATACGAAAGGTCCATATAATCCACCACACAAAGGATAAAATAGTCCAGAACACGAATGCAGTTCAGTATCAGGATAAAAGTCCAATAATCCAGCAGACAGAGGATAACAGTCCATATACTCTTCTTTCTCTCTGAGATGCTGTGAACACATCATCATTCCACACAGGATCTGAGATTGTGTCTCACCTCAATTATATTTTTAAGTCTCCCTCCTCATTCACAGGTCAGGAGGGGGAAGGTCTCAGGGGCTCATTGTTTCAACAAGCTAGGTCAACATGTCATTAGCATATTAGGAAACAATACAGAACTGTGCGGGCCAATATCAGATGGCAGCAACAGCCATTCATCAATTAGCAAATAACTCATCCTACATGAGAACACCAGGAAAATAAGTAAAATAGAAATATACACATGAATGATACCCACATAGCATATCACACCATCACACACATGTTTGTATGTAAGTAAGCTATGTATACACATTTCTGTATGTATGTGCTCTCTTTATGCACGTGTCTATGTATGTGCTCTGTGTATACACGTATCTGTATGTATGTGCTGTGTGTACATGTGTTTGTATGTATATGCTCTGTGTATACATGTGTCTGTATGTATGTGCTCTGTGTATACATGTGTCTGTATGTGCTCTGTGTGTACATGTGTCTATGTATGTGCTCTGTGTATACACGTATCTGTATGTATGTGCTCTGTGTACATGTGTTTGTATGTATATGCTCTGTGTATACATGTGTCTGTATGTATGTGCTCTGTGTATACATGTGTCTGTATGTGCTCTGTGTGTACATGTCTGTATGTATGTTCTGTGTATACATGTGTCTGTATGTATGTGCTCAGTGTATACATGTGTCTGTATGTATGTGCTCTGTGTATACACGTGTCTGTATGTATGTGCTCTGTGTATACATGTGTCTGTATGTATGTGCTCTATGTATACATGTGTCTGTATGTATGTGCTCTGTGTATACACGTGTCTGTATGTATGTGCTCTATGTATACATGTGTCTGTATGTATGTGCTCTGTGTATACATGTGTCTGTATGTATCTGCTCTGTGTATACATGTGTCTGTATGTATGTGCTCTGTGTATACATGTGTCTGTATGTGCTCTGTGTATACATGTGTCTGTATGTATGTGCTCTATGTATACATGTGTCTGTATGTATCTGCTCTGTGTATACATGTGTCTGTATGTATCTGCTCTGTGTATACATGTGTCTGTATGTATATGCTCTGTGTATACACGTGTCTGTATGTATGTTCTGTGTATACACGTGTCTGTATGTATGTTCTCTGTGTATACACGTGTCTGTATGTATGTGCTCTGTGTATACATGTGTCTGTATGTATGTGCTCTGTGTATACATGTGTCTGTATGTATGTGCTCTGTGTATACATGTGTCTGTATGTGTTCTGTGTATACATGTGTCTGTATGTATGTGCTCTGTGTATATACGTGTCTGTATGTATGTTCTGTGTATACATGTGTCTGTATGTATGTCCTCTGTGTATACATGTGTCTGTATGTATGTTCTGTGTATACATGTGTCTGTATGTATGTCCTCTGTGTATACATGTGTCTGTATGTATGTGCTCTGTGTATACACGTGTCTGTATGTATGTGCTCTGTGTATACATGTGTCTGTATGTATGTGCTCTGTGTATACATGTGTCTGTATGTTTGTGCTCTGTGTATACGCATGTCTGTATGTATGTGCTCTGTGTATACACGTATCTGTATGTATGTGCTCTGTGTATACATGTGTCTGTATGTATGTGCTCTGTGTATACACGTGTCTGTATGTATGGGCTCTGTGTATACATGTGTCTGTATGTATGTGCTCTGTGTATATACGTGTCTGTATGCATGTGCTCTGTGTATACACGTGTCTGTATGTGCTCTGTGTTTACGCATGTCTGTATGTATGTGCTCTGTGTATACACGTATCTGTATGTATGTGCTCTGTGTATACATGTGTCTGTATGTATGTGCTCTATGTATACATGTGTCTGTATGTATGTACTCTGTATACATGTGTCTGTATGTATGTGCTCTGTGTATACACGTATCTGTATGTATGTGCTCTGTGTATACATGTGTCTGTATGTATGTGCTCTATGTATACATGTGTCTGTATGTATGTACTCTGTATACATGTGTCTGTATGAATGTGCTCTTTGTATACACGTGTCTGTATGTATGTGCTCTGTGTATACACGTGTCTGTATATATGTGCTCTGTGTATACACGTGTCTGTATGTATGTGCTCTGTGTATACATGTGTCTGTATGTGCTCTGTGTGTACATGTCTGTATGTATGTTCTGTGTATACATGTGTCTGTATGTATGTGCTCTGTGTATACATGTGTCTGTATGTATGTGCTCTATGTATACATGTGTCTGTATGTATCTGCTCTGTGTATACATGTGTCTGTATGTATCTGCTCTGTGTATACATGTGTCTGTATGTATCTGCTCTGTGTATACATGTGTCTGTATGTATATGCTCTGTGTATACATGTGTCTGTATGTGCTCTGTGTATACGCATGTCTGTATGTATGTGCTCTGTGTATACTTGTGTCTGTATGTATCTGCTCTGTGTATACATGTGTCTGTATGTATGTGCTCTATGTATACATGTGTCTGTATGTATGTGCTCTGTGTATACATGTGTCTGTATGTATGTGCTCTGTGTATACATGTGTCTGTATGTTTGTGCTCTGTGTATACGCATGTCTGTATGTATGTGCTCTGTGTATACACGTATCTGTATGTATGTGCTCTGTGTATACATGTGTCTGTATGTATGTGCTCTGTGTATACACGTGTCTGTATGTATGGGCTCTGTGTATACATGTGTCTGTATGTATGTGCTCTGTGTATATACGTGTCTGTATGTGCTCTGTGTATACGCATGTCTGTATGTATGTGCTCTGTGTATACACGTATCTGTATGTATGTGCTCTGTGTATACATGTGTCTGTATGTATGTGCTCTATGTATACATGTGTCTGTATGTATGTACTCTGTATACATGTGTCTGTATGTATGTGCTCTGTGTATACATGTGTCTGTATGTATGTGCTCTGTGTATACATGTGTCTGTATGTATGTGCTCTGTGTATACATGTGTCTGTATGAATGTGCTCTTTGTATACACGTGTCTGTATATATGTGCTCTGTGTATACACGTGTCTGTATGTATGTGCTCTGTGTATACATGTGTCTGTATGTGCTCTGTGTGTACATGTCTGTATGTATGTTCTGTGTATACATGTGTCTGTATGTATGTGCTCAGTGTATACATGTGTCTGTATGTATGTGCTCTGTGTACACATGTGTCTGTATGTATGTGCTCTGTGTATACATGTGTCTGTATGTATCTGCTCTGTGTATACATGTGTCTGTATGTATGTGCTCTGTGTATACATGTGTCTGTATGTGCTCTGTGTATACATGTGTCTGTATGTATGTGCTCTATGTATACATGTGTCTGTATGTATCTGCTCTGTGTATACATGTGTCTGTATGTATCTGCTCTGTGTATACATGTGTCTGTATGTATCTGCTCTGTGTATACATGTGTCTGTATGTATATGCTCTGTGTATACATGTGTCTGTATGTATGTGCTCTGTGTATACGCATGTCTGTATGTATGTACTCTGTGTATACTTGTGTCTGTATGTATCTGCTCTGTGTATACATGTGCCTGTATGTATGTGCTCTGTGTATATACGTGTCTGTATGTATGTGCTCTGTGTATACACGTGTCTGTATGTGCTCTGTGTATACGCATGTCTGTATGTATGTGCTCTGTGTATACATGTGTCTGTATGTATGTGCTCTATTTATACATGTGTCTGCATGTATGTGCTCTGTGTATACACGTGTCTGTATGTATGTGCTCTATGTATACATGTGTCTGTATGTATGTGCTCTGTGTATACATGTGTCTGTATGTATCTGCTCTGTGTATACATGTGTCTGTATGTATGTGCTCTGTGTATACACGTGTCTGTATGTATGTGCTCTGTGTATACACGTGTCTGTATGTATGTGCTCTGTGTATACACGTGTCTGTATATATGTGCTCTGTGTATACATGTGTCTGTATATATGTGCTCTGTGTATACACGTGTCTGTATGTATGTGCTCTGTGTATACACGTGTCTGTATATATGTGCTCTGTGTATACATGTGTCTGTATGTATGTGCTCTGTGTATACATGTCTGTATATATGTGCTCTGTGTATACATGTGTCTGTATGTATGTGCTCTGTGTATACACGTGTCTGTATGTATGTGCTCTGTGTATACACGTGTCTGTATATATGTGCTCTGTGTATACACGTGTCTGTATGTATGTGCTCTGTGTATACACGTGTCTGTATGTATGTGCTCTGTGTATACACGTGTCTGTATGTATGTTCTGTGTATACATGTGTCTGTATGTATGTGCTCTGTGTATACACGTGTCTGTATGTATGTGCTCTGTGTATACACGTGTCTGTATGTATGTGCTCTGTGTATACACGTGTCTGTATGTATGTGCTCTGTGTATACACGTGTCTGTATGTATGTGCTCTGTGTATACACGTGTCTGTATATATGTGCTCTGTGTATACATGTGTCTGTATGTATGTGCTCTGTGTATACACGTGTCTGTATGTATGTGCTCTGTGTATACACGTGTCTGTATGTATGTTCTGTGTATACATGTGTCTGTATGTATGTGCTCTGTGTATACACGTGTCTGTATGTATGTGCTCTGTGTATACACGTGTCTGTATGTATGTTCTGTGTATACATGTGTCTGTATGTATGTGCTCTGTGTATACACGTGTCTGTATGTATGTGCTCTGTGTATACACGTGTCTGTATGTATGTGCTCTGTGTATACACGTGTCTGTATGTATGTGCTCTGTGTATACACGTGTCTGTATGTATGTGCTCTGTGTATACACGTGTCTGTATGTATGTGCTCTGTGTATACACGTGTCTGTATGTATGTGCTCTGTGTATACACGTGTCTGTATGTATGTGCTCTGTGTATACACGTGTCTGTATATATGTGCTCTGTGTATACATGTGTCTGTATGTATGTGCTCTGTGTATACATGTGTCTGTATGTATGTGCTCTGTGTATACACGTGTCTGTATGTATGTGCTCTGTGTATACACGTGTCTGTATGTATGTGCTCTGTGTATACACGTGTCTGTATATATGTGCTCTGTGTATATACGTGTCTAAGGATAATTGATAAAGAGACAGAAAATCAGAATTAGTCCCTGTTTCATCCTGCGCCTCACATGAGTACGGTAATAAAGTTCCTTTTAGCATTTCTGTAGATTTAAAGTGAATGCAAAAGTGAAATTTTCCCTTCAGCTGTGTGGGATGGGATAGTTTGCAATAGTTTTTGATTGCAGCTTTGGATGTGACTAGAGAAAAAAACATAATTCTGATTAATACAAGGTAGAAGGAAGCCTCCAGTCCTCCCCAGGGTGTGTCCCTTGGTCGGTGAGACCCTCTGGACTGACCGTGGGCGCTCTGCGAGGAGAAGCGTTCACTAAAGCTGCTGATTGGTGGCTCCGCGCCTTATTGCAACGTGTGAATTATGTTTCTCGGTCTGTTCTCAGCCAAAAGAACATTCGCAGTTTTCTTATTTTCTCGGAAGATGTTTATGGTGTTGGGGTTTGTGGAGTTGACGACAAGCTGTGCTGAGCCTATTACCAGCTGAGAAGTAAAATGTGGCGCAGGAGAGGGGGAGGAGGGGGCTGCGGCTGCACTGGGTGCGATGAAAGAACCCTTATGTAACCCATCGTTAGATGATGCAGGTCTGACTGTGCAACATTCACTGACATGCAGCTGGATGGCTATAGTCCGGATTAGCAGATATTCCGGATTATCAGACACGCATAGATCCTCTAGGATGATGGTAAAAAAAAAAAATCACATTTCTTCAACATAAAATGTGTCACCAACAGTGATCAGATGAAGTATTCGAAATAGGGACTGACCGACTGATTGATGGTTTTGATTGACAGATTGAAAGAAGTCTAGATTGATTGATTTGTTGATGGATGAATGATTGATTGTACCTTCAAACATTGGAGTCACGGTGCACTTTTTTTTTCCGCAATAGAAAAAAAGAAAAAAATGCAGCCTAATTAATGATTAATCAATTGGAAAATTGGTTCATTAATTGGAGAGTTGGTTGATTGGACTATAATTCTTTGATGGATTCATTTATTAGACAATTGATTGGACGAATATTTACACGGATTGTTTTGGTTGCTGGATTGATTGGACAATTAATTAATTGGATTATTGGTTCATTAACTGGACAATCAGGTGATTGGACTATAATGACTACGTGATTGGACTGTTGATTTAATATATAGGAAATCGGACTCTAAATTGATTAAACATATATGTTTACTGTGAGGCTGTGGCCTCTGATACAGCTAGGGGGCGCGGTTTGTTCTCCCCAGAATGTGCATGCAGACGGATGAAGTCCATAGGTGTGCATGAGAGTCACGGATCTCCGGTCCGGGTTTTCCAGGTGGCAGAAGGCCACAGGTTTATGTGTGTTTAAAAGCCCTGCAGTAAGGGGTATGGGTGTGTCAGGCCGTGTCAGGTGTCTGGCCAGGAAAGGCCAGGTGTACGTCAGTGTCAGTCTGGTGTGTGCTGGACTGCAGAGTGCATGGAGGCCAGCAGAGCCAGCACCCAGGGCAGCTGAATAGCCTGGCACCCGCAGCGTACACAGAGATGCAAGTCGTCCATGGTACTGGTCTCGGATGTGGACAGTCCTGTGCCCGGAGGTGGATATCCTCTGCCCGTAGGAGTCAGATGTGGATAGTCCTGTGCCCGAAGGTGGATGTCCTGTACCCGAAGGAGTCGGATGTGGATAGTCCTGTGCCTGGAGGTGGATATCCTGTGCCCGTAGGAGTAAGATGTGGATAGTCCTGTGCCCGGAGGTGGATATCCTGTGCCCGTAGGAGTCGGATGTGGATAGTCCTGTGCCCGGAGGTGGATGTCCTGTACCCGAAAGAGGACTAGCATGTGCAACGATTGCAAACAGGTGGATATGGTGCCCGGCTGCTATACGGAGGATATCCTGAACTGTGTATGACTGTGTGAGTAATGAGTCTGTAAGAGACTGTGATACAGCGATGCATGACACCCACGAGAACTAGTCAGAGGAGTGCTGGCGTGAGTAGTGTCTGCAACATATGAGGCTGTGTGTACGGAGACGTATAGAGACTGTGAGATGGCGTGCGGTCGCCCAGGGAAACTGGACAAGGGGAGTCTGGCCTGTTTAGGGACCGCAAATCTAAAGCCATGTGATATGCATTACTTTGAACTGGTGTAAACAGATCACTGAAGTTAAATACATTTATGTGAATTGGACTTTAATGCTGTGAAGAAACACATTAAAAGAGACTTTTGTGTTTGAATTTGTGGGTCACTGCTTCTTCACTGCGTACGATGCTGCTGCAGCTTTACAATACACAGAGCACATACATATAGACATGTGTGTACACAGAGCACATACATACAGACATGCACGAATGCGCAAAACATACAGTACTGACCAAAAGTTTGGACATACCTTCTCATTTAAAGATTTTTCTGTATTTTCATGACTATGAAAATTGTACATTCACACCGAAGGCATCAAAACTATGAATTAACACATGTGGAATTATATACTTAACAAAAAAGTGTGAAACAACTGAAATTATGTCTTATATTCTAGGTTCTTCAAAGTAGCCACCTTTTGTTTTGATGACTGCTTTGCACACTCTTGACATTCTCTTGATGAGCTTCAAGAGGTAGTCACCGGGAATGGTTTTCACTTCACAGGTGTGCCCTGTCAGGTTTAGTAAGTGGGATTTCTTGCTTTATAAATGGGGTTGGGACCATCAGTTGTGTTGTGCAGAAGTCTGGTGGATACACAGCTGATAGTCCTACTGAATAGACTGTTAGAATTTGTATTATGGCAAGAAAAAAGCTGCTAAGTAAAGAAAAACGAGTGGCCATCATTACTTTAAGAAATGAAGGTCAGTCAGTCCGAAACATTGGGCAAACTTTGAAAGTGTCCCCAAGTGCAGTGGCAAAAACCATCAAGCACTACAAAGAAACTGTCTCACATGAGGACCGCCCCAGGAAAGGAAGACCAAGAGTCACCTCTGCTTCTGAGGATAAGTTTATCCGAGTCACCAGCCTCAGAAATCGCAGGTTAACAGCAGCTCAGATTAGAGACCAGGTCAATGCCACACAGAGTTCTAGCAGCAGACACATCTCTACAACAACTGTTAAGAGGAGATTTTGTGCAGCAGGCCTTCATGGTAAAATAGCTGCTAGGAAACCACTGCTAAGGACAGGCAACAAGCAGAGGAGACTTGTTTGGGCTAAAGAACACAAGGATCGGACTTTAGACCAGTGGAAATCTGTGCTTTGGTCTGATGAGTCCAAATTTGAGATCTATGGTTCCAACCACCGTGTCTTTGTGCGACCCAGAAAAGGTGAACGGATGGACTCTACATGCCTGGTTCCACCGTGAAGCATGGAGGAGGAGGTGTGATGGTGTGGGGGGGCTTTGTTGGTGACACTGTTGGGGATTTATTCAAAATTGAAGGCATACTGAACCAGCATGGCTACCACAGCATCTTGCAGCGGCATGCTATTCCATCCAGTTTGCGTTTAGTTGGACCATCATTTATTTTTCAACAGGACAATGACCCCAAACACACCTCCAGGCTGTGTAAGGGCTATCTGACCAAGAAGGAGAGTGATGGGGTGCTACACCAGATGACCTGGCCTCCACAGTCACCAGACCTGAACCCAATCGAGATGGTTTGGGGTGAGCTGGACCGCAGAGTGAAGGCAAAAGGGCCAACAAGTGCTAAGCATCTCTGGGAACTCCTTCAAGATTGTTGGAAGACCATTCCCGGTGACTACCTCTTAAAGCCCATCAAGAGAATGCCAAGAGTGTGCAAAGCAGTCATCAAAGCAAAAGGTGGCTACTTTGAAGAACCTAGAATATAAGACATAATTTCAGTTGTTTCACACTTTTTTGTTAAGTATATAATTCCACATGTGTTAATTCATAGTTTTGATGCCTTCAGTGTGAATGTACAATTTTCATAGTCATGAAAATACAAAAAAATCTTTAAATAAGGTGTTTCCAAACTTTTGGTCTGTACTGTACTGTATATATATACAGACACATGTATACACAGAGCATATACATACAGACATACAGAATCTTAATTGATTGGATATATACAGTATGTTACACAGAGCGCATACATACAGACACATGTATACATAGAGCACATAACTACAGGCACATGTATACACAAAGAACATACATACAGTCATGTATACACAGAGCACATACATACAGATACGTGTATACACAGACGACATACATACAGACACGTGTATACACAGAGCACATACATACAGACACGTGTATACACAGCACATACATACAGACACTATACACAGAGCACATACATACAGACACATCTATACACAGAGCACATACATACAGACACATCTATACACAGAGCACATACATACAGATACGTGTATACACAGACGACATACATACAGACACGTGTATACACAGAGCACATACAGACACGTGTATACACAGAGCACATACATACAGACACATCTATACACAGAGCACATACATACAGACACAGCTATACACAGAGCACATACATACAGACACATGTATACATAGAGCACATAACTACAGGCACATGTATACACAAAGAACATACGTACAGTCATGTATACACAGAGCACATACATACAGATACGTGTATACACAGACGACATACATACAGACACGTGTATACACAGAGCACATACATACAGACACGTGTATACACAGCACATACATACAGACACATCTATACACAGAGCACATACATACAGACACATCTATACACAGAGCACATACATACAGATACGTGTATACACAGACGACATACATACAGACACGTGTATACACAGAGCACATACAGACACGTGTATACACAGAGCACATACATACAGACACATCTATACACAGAGCACATACATACAGACACAGCTATACACAGAGCACATACATACAGATACGTGTATACACAGACGACATACATACAGACACGTGTTTACACAGAGCACATACATACAGACACGTGTATACACAGCATATACATACAGATACGTGTATACACAGAGCACATACATACAGACACATGTATACACAGAGCACATACATACAGATACGTGTATACACAGAGCACATACATACAGACTCGTGTATACACAGAGCACATACATACAGACACGTGTATACACAGTGCACATACATACAGACACGTGTATACACAGAGCATATACATACAGACACGTGTATACACAGAGCACATAAATACAGACACATCTATACACAGAGCACATACATACAGACACGTGTATACACAGAGCATATACATACAGACACATGTATACACAGCACATACGTACAGACACATGTATACACAGAGCACATACGTACAGACACATGTATACACAGAGCACATACATACAGACATGTATACACAGAGCACATACGTACAGACACATGTATACACAGAGCACATACATACAGACACGTGTATACACAGAGCACATACAGACACGTGTATACACAGAGCACATACAGACACGTGTATACACAGAGCATATACATACAGACACATATATACACAGAGCACATACGTACAGACACATGTATACACAGAGCACATACAGACACATGTATACACAGAGCACATACAGACACATGTATACACAGAGCACATACATACAGACACGTGTATACACAGAGCACATACATACAGACACATGTACACAGAGCACATACATACAGACACATGTACACAGAGCACATTCATACAGACACATGTATACACAGAGCACATACATACAGACACGTGTATACACAGAGCACATACAGACACGTGTATACACAGAGCACATACATACAGACACATGTATACACAGAGCACATACATACAGACACGTGTATACAGAGAGCACATACATACAGACACATGTATACACAGAGCACATACATACAGACACATGTATACACAGAGCACATACATACAGACACGTGTATACACAGAGCACATACATACAGACACGTGTATACACAGAGCACATACGTACAGACACGTGTATACACAGAGCACATACATACAGACACGTGTATACACAGCACATACATACAGACACATCTATACACAGAGCACATACATACAGACACATCTATACACAGAGCACATACATACAGATACGTGTATACACAGACGACATACATACAGACACGTGTATACACAGAGCACATACATACAGACACGTGTATACACAGAGCACATACATACAGACACATCTATACACAGAGCACATACATACAGACACAGCTATACACAGAGCACATACATACAGATACGTGTATACACAGACGACATACATACAGACACGTGTTTACACAGAGCACATACATACAGACACGTGTATACACAGCATATACATACAGATACGTGTATACACCGAGCACATACATACAGACACGTGTATACACAGCATATACATACAGATACGTGTATACACAGAGCACATACATACAGACACATGTATACACAGAGCACATACATACAGATACGTGTATACACAGAGCACATACATACAGACACGTGTATACACAGTGCACATACATACAGACACGTGTATACACAGAGCATATACATACAGACACATGTACACACAGAGCACATACATACAGACACGTGTATGCACAGAGCACATACATACAGACACATCTATACACAGAGCACATACATACAGACACGTGTATACACAGAGCATATACATACAGACACATGTATACACAGCACATACGTACAGACACATGTATACACAGAGCACATACGTACAGACACATGTATACACAGAGCACATACATACAGACACGTGTATACACAGAGCACATACAGACACGTGTATACACAGAGCACATACATACAGACATGTGTATACACAGAGCATATACATACAGACACATATATACACAGAGCACATACGTACAGACACATGTATACACAGAGCACATACACACATGTATACACAGCACAGACACATGTATACACAGAGCACATACATACAGACACGTGTATACACAGAGCACATACATACAGACACATGTACACAGAGCACATACATACAGACACATGTACACACAGCACATTCATACAGACACATGTATACACAGAGCACATACATACAGACACGTGTATACACAGAGCACATACAGACACGTGTATACACAGAGCACATACATACAGACACATGTATACACAGAGCACATACATACAGACACGTGTATACAGAGAGCACATACATACAGACACATGTACACACAGCACATTCATACAGACACATGTATACACAGAGCACATACATACAGACACGTGTATACACAGAGCACATACAGACAGACACGTGTATACAGAGAGCACATACATACAGACACATGTACACACAGCACATTCATACAGACACATGTATACACAGAGCACATACATACAGACACGTGTATACACAGAGCACATACATACAGACACATGTACACACAGCACATTCATACAGACACATGTATACACAGAGCACATACATACAGACACGTGTATACAGAGAGCACATACATACAGACACATGTATACACAGAGCACATACATACAGACACGTGTATACACAGAGCACATTCATACAGACACATGTATACACAGAGCACATACATACAGACACGTGTATACACAGAGCACATACATACAGACACGTGTATACACAGAGCACATACGTACAGACACGTGTATACACAGAGCACATACAGACACGTGTATACACAGAGCACATACATACAAACACATGTATACACAGAGCACATACATACAGACACGTGTATACACAGAGCACATACAGACACGTGTATACACAGAGCACATACATACAAACACATGTATACACAGAGCACATACATACAGACACGTGTATACACAGAGCACATACAGACACGTGTATACACAGAGCACATACATACAAACACGTGTATACACAGAGCACATACATACAAACACGTGTATACACAGAGCACATACAGACACGTGTATACACAGAGCACATACATACAGATACGTGTATACACAGACGACATACATACAGACACGTGTATACACAGAGCACATACATACAGACACGTGTATACACAGCACATACATACAGACACTATACACAGAGCACATACATACAGACACATCTATACACAGAGCACATACATACAGACACATCTATACACAGAGCACATACATACAGATACGTGTATACACAGACGACATACATACAGACACAGCTATACACAGAGCACATACATACAGACACATCTATACACAGAGCACATACATACAGACACAGCTATACACAGAGCACATACATACAGACACATGTATACATAGAGCACATAACTACAGGCACATGTATACACAAAGAACATACGTACAGTCATGTATACACAGAGCACATACATACAGATACGTGTATACACAGACGACATACATACAGACACGTGTATACACAGAG
This sequence comes from Ranitomeya imitator, assembly GCF_032444005.1. Taxonomy (NCBI): domain Eukaryota; kingdom Metazoa; phylum Chordata; class Amphibia; order Anura; family Dendrobatidae; genus Ranitomeya; species Ranitomeya imitator. The sequence continues at coordinate 15,841,239 of NC_091285.1, read as the reverse complement.
CACATACAGACACGTGTATACACAGAGCACATACATACAGACACATCTATACACAGAGCACATACATACAGACACAGCTATACACACAGCACATACATACAGACACATGTATACATAGAGCACATAACTACAGGCACATGTATACACAAAGAACATACGTACAGTCATGTATACACAGAGCACATACATACAGATACGTGTATACACAGACGACATACATACAGACACGTGTATACACAGAGCACATACATACAGACACGTGTATACACAGCACATACATACAGACACATCTATACACAGAGCACATACATACAGACACATCTATACACAGAGCACATACATACAGATACGTGTATACACAGACGACATACATACAGACACGTGTATACACAGAGCACATACAGACACGTGTATACACAGAGCACATACATACAGACACATCTATACACAGAGCACATACATACAGACACAGCTATACACAGAGCACATACATACAGATACGTGTATACACAGACGACATACATACAGACACGTGTTTACACAGAGCACATACATACAGACACGTGTATACACAGCATATACATACAGATACGTGTATACACAGAGCACATACATACAGACACATGTATACACAGAGCACATACATACAGATACGTGTATACACAGAGCACATACATACAGACTCGTGTATACACAGAGCACATACATACAGACACGTGTATACACAGTGCACATACATACAGACACGTGTATACACAGAGCATATACATACAGACACGTGTATACACAGAGCACATAAATACAGACACATCTATACACAGAGCACATACATACAGACACGTGTATACACAGAGCATATACATACAGACACATGTATACACAGCACATACGTACAGACACATGTATACACAGAGCACATACGTACAGACACATGTATACACAGAGCACATACATACAGACATGTATACACAGAGCACATACGTACAGACACATGTATACACAGAGCACATACATACAGACACGTGTATACACAGAGCACATACAGACACGTGTATACACAGAGCACATACAGACACGTGTATACACAGAGCATATACATACAGACACATATATACACAGAGCACATACGTACAGACACATGTATACACAGAGCACATACAGACACATGTATACACAGAGCACATACAGACACATGTATACACAGAGCACATACATACAGACACGTGTATACACAGAGCACATACATACAGACACATGTACACAGAGCACATACATACAGACACATGTACACAGAGCACATTCATACAGACACATGTATACACAGAGCACATACATACAGACACGTGTATACACAGAGCACATACAGACACGTGTATACACAGAGCACATACATACAGACACATGTATACACAGAGCACATACATACAGACACGTGTATACAGAGAGCACATACATACAGACACATGTATACACAGAGCACATACATACAGACACATGTATACACAGAGCACATACATACAGACACGTGTATACACAGAGCACATACATACAGACACGTGTATACACAGAGCACATACGTACAGACACGTGTATACACAGAGCACATACATACAGACACGTGTATACACAGCACATACATACAGACACATCTATACACAGAGCACATACATACAGACACATCTATACACAGAGCACATACATACAGATACGTGTATACACAGACGACATACATACAGACACGTGTATACACAGAGCACATACATACAGACACGTGTATACACAGAGCACATACATACAGACACATCTATACACAGAGCACATACATACAGACACAGCTATACACAGAGCACATACATACAGATACGTGTATACACAGACGACATACATACAGACACGTGTTTACACAGAGCACATACATACAGACACGTGTATACACAGCATATACATACAGATACGTGTATACACCGAGCACATACATACAGACACGTGTATACACAGCATATACATACAGATACGTGTATACACAGAGCACATACATACAGACACATGTATACACAGAGCACATACATACAGATACGTGTATACACAGAGCACATACATACAGACACGTGTATACACAGTGCACATACATACAGACACGTGTATACACAGAGCATATACATACAGACACATGTACACACAGAGCACATACATACAGACACGTGTATGCACAGAGCACATACATACAGACACATCTATACACAGAGCACATACATACAGACACGTGTATACACAGAGCATATACATACAGACACATGTATACACAGCACATACGTACAGACACATGTATACACAGAGCACATACGTACAGACACATGTATACACAGAGCACATACATACAGACACGTGTATACACAGAGCACATACAGACACGTGTATACACAGAGCACATACATACAGACATGTGTATACACAGAGCATATACATACAGACACATATATACACAGAGCACATACGTACAGACACATGTATACACAGAGCACATACACACATGTATACACAGCACAGACACATGTATACACAGAGCACATACATACAGACACGTGTATACACAGAGCACATACATACAGACACATGTACACAGAGCACATACATACAGACACATGTACACACAGCACATTCATACAGACACATGTATACACAGAGCACATACATACAGACACGTGTATACACAGAGCACATACAGACACGTGTATACACAGAGCACATACATACAGACACATGTATACACAGAGCACATACATACAGACACGTGTATACAGAGAGCACATACATACAGACACATGTACACACAGCACATTCATACAGACACATGTATACACAGAGCACATACATACAGACACGTGTATACACAGAGCACATACAGACAGACACGTGTATACAGAGAGCACATACATACAGACACATGTACACACAGCACATTCATACAGACACATGTATACACAGAGCACATACATACAGACACGTGTATACACAGAGCACATACATACAGACACATGTACACACAGCACATTCATACAGACACATGTATACACAGAGCACATACATACAGACACGTGTATACAGAGAGCACATACATACAGACACATGTATACACAGAGCACATACATACAGACACGTGTATACACAGAGCACATTCATACAGACACATGTATACACAGAGCACATACATACAGACACGTGTATACACAGAGCACATACATACAGACACGTGTATACACAGAGCACATACGTACAGACACGTGTATACACAGAGCACATACAGACACGTGTATACACAGAGCACATACATACAAACACATGTATACACAGAGCACATACATACAGACACGTGTATACACAGAGCACATACAGACACGTGTATACACAGAGCACATACATACAAACACATGTATACACAGAGCACATACATACAGACACGTGTATACACAGAGCACATACAGACACGTGTATACACAGAGCACATACATACAAACACGTGTATACACAGAGCACATTCATACAGACACATGTACACACAGAGCACATACATACAGACACATGTATACACAGAGCACATTCATACAGACACATGTACACACAGAGCACATACATACAGAGCACATGTATACACCGAGCACATACATACAGACACATGTACACACAGAGCACATACATACAGACACATGTATACACAGAGCACATTCATACAGACACATGTACACACAGAGCACATACATACAGACACATGTATACACAGAGCACATACATACAGACACGTGTATACACAGAGCACATATATACAGACACATGTACACACAGAGCACATTCATACAGACACAAGTACACACAGAGCACATACATACAGACACATTTATACACAGAGCACATACATACAGACACATGTACACAGAGCACATACATACAGACACATGTACACAGAGCACATACATACAGACACGTGTATACAGAGAGCACATACATACAGACACATGTATACACAGAGCACATACATACAGACACGTGTATACACAGAGCACATATATACAGACACGTGTATACACAGAGCACATACATACAGACACGTGTATACACAGAGCACATACGTACAGACACGTGTATACACAGAGCACATACAGACACGTGTATACACAGAGCACATACATACAAACACGTGTATACACAGAGCACATACATACAGACACGTGTATACACAGAGCACATACAGACACGTGTATACACAGAGCACATACATACAAACACGTGTATACACCGAGCACATTCATACAGACACATGTATACACCGAGCACATACATACAGACACATGTACACACAGAGCACATACATACAGACACATGTATACACAGAGCACATTCATACAGACACATGTACACACAGAGCACATACATACAGAGCACATGTATACACAGAGCACATACATACAGACACGTGTATACACAGAGCACATACAGACAGACACGTGTATACAGAGAGCACATACAGACACGTGTATACACAGAGCACATACATACAAACACATGTATACACAGAGCACATACATACAGACACGTGTATACACAGAGCACATACAGACACGTGTATACACAGAGCACATACATACAAACACATGTATACACAGAGCACATACATACAGACACGTGTATACACAGAGCACATACATACAAACACGTGTATACACAGAGCACATTCATACAGACACATGTACACACAGAGCACATACATACAGACACGTGTATACACAGAGCACATACATACAGACACATGTACACACAGCACATTCATACAGACACATGTATACACAGAGCACATACATACAGACACGTGTATACACAGAGCACATACATACAGACACATGTACACACAGCACATTCATACAGACACATGTATACACAGAGCACATACATACAGACACGTGTATACAGAGAGCACATACATACAGACACATGTATACACAGAGCACATACATACAGACACGTGTATACACAGAGCACATTCATACAGACACATGTATACACAGAGCACATACATACAGACACGTGTATACACAGAGCACATACATACAGACACGTGTATACACAGAGCACATACGTACAGACACGTGTATACACAGAGCACATACAGACACGTGTATACACAGAGCACATACATACAAACACATGTATACACAGAGCACATACATACAGACACGTGTATACACAGAGCACATACAGACACGTGTATACACAGAGCACATACATACAAACACATGTATACACAGAGCACATACATACAGACACGTGTATACACAGAGCACATACAGACACGTGTATACACAGAGCACATACATACAAACACGTGTATACACAGAGCACATTCATACAGACACATGTACACACAGAGCACATACATACAGACACATGTATACACAGAGCACATTCATACAGACACATGTACACACAGAGCACATACATACAGAGCACATGTATACACCGAGCACATACATACAGACACATGTACACACAGAGCACATACATACAGACACATGTATACACAGAGCACATTCATACAGACACATGTACACACAGAGCACATACATACAGACACATGTATACACAGAGCACATACATACAGACACGTGTATACACAGAGCACATATATACAGACACATGTACACACAGAGCACATTCATACAGACACAAGTACACACAGAGCACATACATACAGACACATTTATACACAGAGCACATACATACAGACACATGTACACAGAGCACATACATACAGACACATGTACACAGAGCACATACATACAGACACGTGTATACAGAGAGCACATACATACAGACACATGTATACACAGAGCACATACATACAGACACGTGTATACACAGAGCACATATATACAGACACGTGTATACACAGAGCACATACATACAGACACGTGTATACACAGAGCACATACGTACAGACACGTGTATACACAGAGCACATACAGACACGTGTATACACAGAGCACATACATTCAAACACATGTATACACAGAGCACATACATACAGACACGTGTATACACAGAGCACATACAGACACGTGTATACACAGAGCACATACATACAAACACGTGTATACACCGAGCACATTCATACAGACACATGTATACACCGAGCACATACATACAGACACATGTACACACAGAGCACATACATACAGACACATGTATACACAGAGCACATTCATACAGACACATGTACACACAGAGCACATACATACAGAGCACATGTATACACAGAGCACATACATACAGACACGTGTATACACAGAGCACATATATACAGACACATGTACACACAGAGCACATTCATACAGACACAAGTACACACAGAGCACATACATACAGACACATTTATACACAGAGCACATACATACAGACACGTTTATACACACAGTACATACATACAGACACATCTATACACATAGCACATACATACAGCCACGTGTATACACAGAGTACATACATACAGACACATCTATACACAGAGCACATACATACAGACACATCTATACACAGAGCACATACATACAGACACGTGTATACACAGAGCACATACATACAGACACATGTATACACAGAGCACATACATACAGACACGTGTATACACAGAGCACATACATACAGACACATCTATACACAGAGCACATACATACAGACACGTGTATACACAGAGCACATACATACAGACACGTGTATACACAGAGCACATACATACAGACACATGTATACACAGAGCACATACATACAGACACGTGTATACACAGAGCACATACATAGAGACATATATATACACAGCACATACATACAGACACGTGTATACACAGAGCACATACATACAGACACATGTATACACAGAGCACATACATGTGATTGTATTCTTGATTGGATGATTAATTGTGTATATACTCGGGTTGTTGCCAATTGGACTTTTGTTTGTAAATTCATTGGCTGATTGGTGGTTAAGTAATTGGACTGTTAGTTGATTGTCTAATTAATTAATCAGTTGAACAGACTGTCAGTTGATTGAGCAATTGTCGTGTTATTAGCCATTTAGTTGAATGATTTGATGACTCGCCTATTAGTGGATTAATTGAGTGGAACTGGGGTTCATTGATTGATGTATTAGTTGATCGGACCATTGATTGCTGGAGATGGTTGTTGATTGATTGGATTGATTTCCAAAGTTGGTTGACTAAATTATTAATTAGTTGATTGGACAATTGCTGAGTTGATTGAAATATATGTTAGTAGATTTACTAATTGAATTAGTACTTGATCAACTAGATAATTGATTGATTGGCCAGTTAGTTGACCGATTGGACCACCAATTGTTTGCTTTGACTATTAATTGATTGGACTAGTGATTAATTGATCAATTGGTAAAATGATTTATTAGATGATTTTACTGGACTATTGGATGATTGATCATTAGTTGATATGTTTTATTGATAGACTGATATACATTTTAGGATAAGACCATACAGTCTGGCCCTCACACAAAGCTGAATCCCAGCCCACCATCAGTGACTAATAACCGTGTCACGATATGGTATGAAATATCATAAGTAGTTCTTTTGCTAGCCTGAGTGGGCTAAGCCCCCCCTTCTTGGAGTAACAGTTGTAGCTGCAAATTCCTGGCTTTCCTTCTCAGAGAGTGTGGGGGTTAGAAGTTTTATGGCCGAACGGAATTTACGACTAGCATTTCCTGTGTAAGCTCTTGTCCAGCTAGAACAGGAAAAATGGCTCCAAAAATCCATGAAAGATTCTTTGTTTAGTTTTTGTTAGATATTAGGCAAACGATTTAAGCTAGAAATACGAAAATATATATTCGTAGTCCCACTCGGTGTAGCTACACATCTCATGACACTCGGGTTTCTAACTCCATCTGGTAAAGAAGTAGGGTTTTCTCTGTAAATATGTATCCCAGATAGGACATATTTGATCTCATTAGAATGCTCACGTTAATCTGAGATGAATGATGAGCTTTTTAGGACGCTGACATGTTTTGTAGTGAAGTTATAGAAATCAGAGAGAATAGTTTAAAGTTTAGGCAGAATGTAGAGAGAGGAGGGTCTGGATAAGCCAGCCTTTCTGTGATGTCAAAGCCTTAATGTTTTAAGTGTCTGGCAGGCTCTGAGGAGTCACTTTTTGCTGATTTCTCCCTCTGGACTGCTTTGTCCTATTGTCCTGGAAGAGCTGGTACATCCCATGGACTGGGATGTATGGAAACTGCACTAGCCTGGATGCCTGCAATGCTTTTAATATGTGAGTGTTATCTTTTCTCATTTATTCCCTTTATGTTATAATTACCCTTGTACATATTTGCAATTGTCTCATTTATAACCTCTTTATAAACTATTTTTGATAAAGCATTGCCTAATTATTTTGAATGGGATATACTATTATATATTAGTTCGTTCTCCTGCTCTAAACCGTACCCTAAGTCTCTTGAAGGGAAAATACGCTACTGTTACTGTTGTGTTGGGTTAGCTTCGGACCCGTTTAATCGAAGCTGGTGGCAGCGAAAGTGTGCTGACGGTTGGATTATGCTGAAGCAACTGCGGGTTTGATAAATTATTGTTCCTGCCTGTGTGGGAGTAGTTATCGCGTCGCTGCAGCGTGCCCAATAGCCAGTACATAGCAGGCAGCCTTTCTGGCGACTAATTACCCAGGGTGCAGTACCTAATCTGACCTGAGAGTAAGGGGGGCGCCAGAGAGCTGCAAGTGTTAAGTGGAACTGTAAGCGGGATATACATAAATCCCTGCAGTTCGTGGTATATAGAAAAGCAGTGGGATACCTAGAATAAGCCCCTGCTGTAAACTAAGAGGTCAATAGCCTTGTGTGTGGTTTTTCATCACATTGTTAGGAGTGGAGGGATAACTAAGATAAGCCCCCCTGCACATGTGATAGCCGTCTGTTGGCCTAAAGTCACCCTGATCCGTGACGTAGGGGTGACGGTCACGGTGTGAATCCTGACCCAGTGGTGACAGCGGTCAGGGGAATCGTGACAATTGGTGGCAAGGCGGTGGGATATCTTAGAGCATTAGTGATTTGGTTTGAGTAATCATTCCTCTCACTAAAAACTTGCAGAAAGTTCTTGCGAGGACTCTGCGCAAATAAGTTTGGAGAACGAACTCAGTGCTTTTTAGTTGTGAGACAATTGCGTACTGGTAATTATCCCCTCCCTTTCTCTTCGTTTTTCTATCCTATCTTTTATTTGGCAACCATGGTTGTGCTGGGAGAAACCTTCTATGAGCAGCAGACCAGAGACACCCTTGTTGCCTTATGCAAGACACAGCACATTGACTCTGCAAGCAAAAACAAAGCCCAACTGGTCGCAGATCTGGTGCAATGGGAAGCCGCTCGAGACCGCTCTCAGAGCGCAGAGGCCGCAGGAGCCAGCACGAGCAGAGGTGCTGCAGCAGAGGTCCAACCACTGAATGCTGGCCCTGTTAGCAATCCGGGCGAATTGGACCCCCACCTGCAGGCGGCCTTGAAAGAATTCCCCATTGACGACCATGAGAGACGTCTGCAGCTGATCCAGCAATACCAGGAGCGAGCCGAGCGAGAGGCCCAGGCCCAGCGAGCCGAGCGGGAGGCTGAGCGAGCCGAGCGCCAAGCCCAGCGAGAACATGAACTGGAGATGCTCCGGCAGGGGGGGATGCCCTCCACCGCCCAGAGATGTGAGCCCAGCATCGCTCAGATACCTAAGCCCCGACCCGATCACTTTCCTGTTATGGAGAAGGACGGGGACTTGGACACTTTTCTGCGGGCCTTTGAGAAAGCCTGCAGACAGTACCGGCTGCCTACAGATGAATGGGCCCGATACCTGACACCAGGGCTGAAAGGTAAAGCTCTGGAGGCGTTTGCTGCCCTCCCTCAAGAACAAGATGGAGACTATGAGGCCATCAAGCAGGCTCTGATAGCCAAGTACCAGCTTACACCCGAGGTGTACCGTAGAAAGTTCCGGACCCTCCAACGTGGCCCACACGACAGTTACAGTGATGTGGTGCATGGACTGGGGACCCACTTTGACCAGTGGACCCAAGGACTGTCAGTGACCACCTTTGCGCAGCTGCGAGACCTGATGATCAAAGACCAGTTCTTTCATCTTTGCCCAGCTGAGGTGCGACAGTTCGTGATGGACAGAGAACCCAAAGACGTGACGAAAGCAGCGCAGATTGCCGATGCCTATGAGGCCAACTGTAGATCGGAAGTGCTGAAGCCAGTCACCACCAGCTGGAGAGGGGGTAAGCCTGCAACCAACGCCAGTACCCCTGCCAGCCAGCACACCCGAGGTCCTGGCCCTGTGGCCAACAGCACCAGACCTACCACCGAACCTCGCGCGTGTTACACCTGCAAGCGGCCTAGGCATATCAGTACCTTCTGTCCAGACAGGCCGAAGAACCCCCCAGCCAAGGCCCCAGGGCCTAATGCAGCAGTTCTTTTTGTGGGTGGTGTGGTTGGGAGGGTGTGTGACAACGTACAGCACGTCACGGTGGGAGGCCATGTTGCTACAGGCCTCAAGGACACCGGGGCTGAACGAACCCTCATCCGACCCGAACTGGCGGCCCCTGAAGAAATCATTCCGGGGAAAACCCTAACTGTCACTGGGATTGGGGGCATCAGCTGTCCCTTACCGATGGCCCGGGTTTTTATTGATTGGGGTGCCGGGAGCGGGGTGAAGGAAGTGGGGCTGTCTGATAATTTGCCCACTGATGTTTTGTTGGGGACTGATTTGGGGAGGATGTTTGCATACTACGTCCCTGACACCCCTCCCCAATCTACTAATAAGGGTAAAGTTAACCCTGATGATGGTGATGATGGGAAATCGCATGTGTTACCTGACCATGCTTTATCTTGTAATGATGCATCTAATAACCATTTTTTCCCTAGGATTGATGGTGAAAATGTTGTACCTGTGCCAGCTGAACCTGATAATGATTTTTCTGTGAAGGTTAATGTGTCCATAGGTACAGGCGTGCCCAGCCACGTCGCTCTGCGGAGTGAGACGGCTGAGGAACCCCTAACAGGGGCAAGTGTCGGTGCTACAGGAAATGGGGAGATGCATGGGAACCGTGAGGAAGGTGATGCCATGAAAGTGACCAGTGCCACCGAGGAAGGTAACTGGCCCATAAGTAGCACTGCCCCTGGAGTGTTGGGGGTGGATGGGGAGGTAGAGCCCATAGCAGCGCCGGCTGATGGGCCTGTAGAAACCCCCGGGGAGACAGCCTATGTAGCTGCTGTCACCCGCAGTCAGAGTGCCCGGAACGCAGATAACTGTCTGCCTTCCGGACCCTCCTCAGTCATCACTGTGACTGAACCAGAGGTGGACCCAGAGCAGGTCCAAGAGGGTTCCCGTGGGGAAGGGACCCTGACGTCGCTTCTGGCTTCCCCTAGCCAGGAGTTTCAGGCCGCTCTGCACACAGATGCGAGCCTAGAGAGTTTGAGACAACTCGCCGGGACGCGCTTCTCCGAGACTGATAAGGAGAAGGTGTTCTGGGAACAAGGAAGGTTGTACCGGGAGACAGTACCCGGAGAATCACAAAAGGAGTGGTTGAGGGAAAGACAGCTGGTCGTCCCGCAGCAATTCCGGGGTGAGTTGTTGCGGATTGCCCATGAGATCCCGCTAGCTGGACACTTGGGGATCAGCAAAACTAAGGCCCGGCTGTCTCAACACTTCTATTGGCCTAAGATGGGGACAGATGTGTCAAACTACTGCCGCTCCTGTGTCACCTGTCAAAGAGTGGGGAAGGCAGGGCCTGCTCTTAAGGCTCCCCTGATCCCTTTGCCAGTGATAGAAGAGCCTTTCCAGAGGATCGCGGTGGACATTGTGGGCCCGCTGGCCGTCCCCAGCAGCTCTGGAAAGCAATACATCCTTACTGTGGTAGACTACGCTACCCGGTACCCAGAGGCAGTAGCTCTGTCCTCAACTAGGGCAGATAAGGTGGCAGATGCCCTGTTGGCCATCTTTTCACGTGTAGGATTTCCCAGGGAAATGCTTACTGATCATGGGACCCAATTTATGTCTCGCCTAATGGAGGCTCTCTGTAAGAAAATGCAGGTGAAGCACCTGGTATCGAGTGCGTACCACCCACAGACCAATGGCTTGTGTGAACGCTTCAATGGTACCCTCAAACAGATGCTACGCATGCTGGTTGAGACTCAAGGGCGCGACTGGGAGCGGTACCTCCCACACCTGCTGTTCGCTTACCGAGAGGTTCCGCAGGCCTCGACGGGGTTCTCCCCCTTCGAGCTCCTGTACGGCAGGCGAGTTCGGGGACCCCTTGGGTTGGTAAGAGAATCCTGGGAAGAGGAGCCGAACCCTTCTGAAGTGTCCATAGTGGAGTATGTCATGCGCTTCCGTGACAAGATGCAGACCTTGACGCAGTTGGTGCATGACAACATGACGCAGGCTCAGGCTGATCAGAAGCACTGGTACGACCAGAACGCCCGGGAGCAGACCTACCACGTGGGTCAAAAGGTGTGGGTGCTGGTCCCCGTACCAACGGATAAGCTTCAGGCAGCCTGGGAGGGCCCGTACGTCGTCCACCAACAGCTCAACCCGGTCACTTACGTGGTCACGCTTGACCACGCTCGGGGTAGGCGAAAGGCCTTTCACGTCAACATGATGAAGGCTCATCACGAACGTGAACCTTTCGTCCTACCGGTCTGCAGCTTGCCCGAAGACGGTGAGGAAGACACCCTCCTGGACTTGCTGGCCCAAGCCAAGGCCAATGGGTCCATCGAGGATGTGGAGGTAAGCGCCTCGTTAACTGAACCCCAGCGGGTGCAGTTGCAAACCACACTGGAACCCTTCCGGGTCGTATTCTCCAACCGACCTGGGAGGACTGAGTTAGCCGTCCACGAGGTGGACACCGGGAATCACGCCCCACTACGGCGAACACCCTATCGAATCTCTGACCAGGTGCAGCAGACTATGCGCCAAGAGATCGATGAGATGTTACAGCTGGGGGTGATTCGACGGTCAAAGAGCGCGTGGGCATCGCCTGTAGTTCTTGTGCCAAAGAAGGACCGGACCACACGGTTCTGCGTGGACTACAGGGGGCTCAACGCCATCACAGCCTCGGATGCGCACCCAATGCCGCGCATCGAGGAGCTGCTTGAGAAGTTAGCTGGTGCAAAATACCTGACAATAATGGATTTGAGTAGAGGATACTGGCAGATTCCCCTGAGCCCCGAGGCGCAGGAGAAGTCCGCCTTTATCACACCCTTTGGACTGTACGAGTCCACGGTCATGCCCTTCGGCATGAAGAATGCCCCTGCCACTTTCCAGCGGATGGTCAACCGCCTGCTTCAGGGACTGGAGACGTACGCCGTGGCGTACTTGGATGACATTGCCATCTTCAGTCCCTCCTGGAAGGAACACCTGCAGCATCTCGAGGAGGTGCTCAGGCGGATTCACCAAGCAGGACTGACTATCAAGCCGGGGAAGTGTCAGATGGGCAAGAGGGAGGTTCACTACCTAGGACACCGGGTAGGCGGAGGCACCCTGAAGCCAGAGCCGGAGAAAGTGGGCGCGATCGTGAACTGGCCCACTCCCGTGACCAAGAAACAGGTGATGTCCTTCTTGGGCACTGCAGGGTACTATAGGCGCTTCGTACAGCACTATAGTAGCCTGGCAAAACCTTTGACGGACCTCACCAGGAAGAAGCTACCCCACATCGTCAACTGGACAGATGGCTGTGAGGGGGCTTTCAAGGCGTTGAAAACCGCACTGTGCAACGCCCCTGTGTTGAAAGCAGTCGACAGCAGTCGACCGTTCTTGGTGCAGACCGACGCCAGCGAGTTTGGCCTTGGTGCTGTACTCAGCCAGGTTGACTCGGAGGACCAAGAGCACCCCGTGTTATACCTGAGTCGGAAACTTTTGCCGAGGGAAGTGGCCTACTCCACCATCGAGAAGGAGTGCCTGGCCATAGTCTGGGCCCTGCAGCGCTTGCAGCCCTACTTGTACGGTCACACCTTCACTGTGGTGACCGACCACAACCCTCTGCGCTGGCTAAACGCCATGTGTGGAACCAACGGCAGGTTGCTACGCTGGAGCCTTGCCCTTCAGCAGTTTGACTTCACCATTGAACATAAAACGGGCAAAGAGCATGGGAATGCAGATGGACTCTCCCGCCAGGGTGAACCTACTGAGGTGCCCATGGAGGCATACCGTGGGGTACTGCCTCCCTAGCGCACACCAAAAGGGGGAGGTGTCACGATATGGTATGAAATATCATAAGTAGTTCTTTTGCTAGCCTGAGTGGGCTAAGCCCCCCTTCTTGGAGTAACAGTTGTAGCTGCAAATTCCTGGCTTTCCTTCTCAGAGAGTGTGGGGGTTAGAAGTTTTATGGCCGAACGGAATTTACGACTGGCATTTCCTGTGTAAGCTCTTGTCCAGCTAGAACAGGAAAAATGGCTCCAAAAATCCATGAAAGATTCTTTGTTTAGTTTTTGTTAGATATTAGGCAAACGATTTAAGCTAGAAATATGAAAATATATATTCGTAGTCCCACTCGGTGTAGCTACACATCTCATGACACTCGGGTTTCTAACTCCATCTGGTAAAGAAGTAGGGTTTTCTCTGTAAATATGTATCCCAGATAGGACATATTTGATCTCATTAGAATGCTCACGTTAATCTGAGATGAATGATGAGCTTTTTAGGACGCTGACATGTTTTGTAGTGAAGTTATAGAAATCAGAGAGAATAGTTTAAAGTTTAGGCAGAATGTAGAGAGAGGAGGGTCTGGATAAGCCAGCCTTTCTGTGATGTCACAGCCTTAATGTTTTAAGTGTCTGGCAGGCTCTGAGGAGTCACTTTTTGCTGATTTCTCCTTCTGGACTGCTTTGTCCTATTGTCCTGGAAGAGCTGGTACATCCCATGGACTGGGATGTATGGAAACTGCACTAGCCTGGATGCCTGCAATGCTTTTAATATGTGAGTGTTATCTTTTCTCATTTATTCCCTTTATGTTATAATTACCCTTGTACATATTTGCAATTGTCTCATTTATAACCTCTTTATAAACTATTTTTGATAAAGCATTGCCTAATTATTTTGAATGGGATATACTATTATATATTAGTTCGTTCTCCTGCTCTAAACCGTACCCTAAGTCTCTTGAAGGGAAAATACGCTACTGTTACTGTTGTGTTGGGTTAGCTTCGGACCCGTTTAATCGAAGCTGGTGGCAGCGAAAGTGTGCTGACGGTTGGATTATGCTGAAGCAACTGCGGGTTTGATAAATTATTGTTCCTGCCTGTGTGGGAGTAGTTATCGCGTCGCTGCAGCGTGCCCAATAGCCAGTACATAGCAGGCAGCCTTTCTGGCGACTAATTACCCAGGGTGCAGTACCTAATCTGACCTGAGAGTAAGGGGGGCGCCAGAGAGCTGCAAGTGTTAAGTGGAACTGTAAGCGGGATATACATAAATCCCTGCAGTTCGTGGTATATAGAAAAGCAGTGGGATACCTAGAATAAGCCCCTGCTGTAAACTAAGAGGTCAATAGCCTTGTGTGTGGTTTTTCATCACATTGTTAGGAGTGGAGGGATAACTAAGATAAGCCCCCCTGCACATGTGATAGCCGTCTGTTGGCCTAAAGTCACCCTGATCCGTGACGTAGGGGTGACGGTCACGGTGTGAATCCTGACCCAGTGGTGACAGCGGTCAGGGGAATCGTGACAAACCGCATGACTGTGCATGTAAAATCACTGTCTATTTTGTGTACCATTACTTACGGTTTCTGGCTGGGGACAGCTCTATAGAAATCAATGGACTAATGGACTGGAAAAAGCTAGCTGGAATGTTAAGAGTTAACCCCTCTCCTGGAATGTAACTACTTCCCTGGAATGTATCTACTCTCCATGGAAACCAGCTGCACAGCAGGAAAGATAAAAAACAGTAGAAAAAGGAAGTCAGTTGCAAAATTGCTTATTTTCATACTCTTTAGTTAAAACAGTTTAAGAACTTGAGAACCACGTTAATAATTGATCTACATACTGTTATAAATTATTGGTTGATTGATCAGTTAATTGCCTCGTTTTCTTACAGGGGTGATACTTTTGCTCCTGGACAAGTTGCGCAAGATGAAGTGGGAGCAGATGTGGCGTCTGACAGCAGAAAGGGAACTGATGAGCATGTTATCTACCTCCTTGGCTGATCAAGTGAGTGCGCAGCTGTGACATCTGTAACATATTCAGAGGTGGAAATATTCATGCCTAACCTCACCTCGCTGTGAAAACAAGATCCATGTGTCGGCTTTACTTATAATAAGCCAGTAAGGGCGGATGAATATTTAATGCCAACAAAATACAGAACTGTTATGCAAGGAGCAGGTAAAGTACAAGTAACAGCCTGTGTGCCCGGCATCATGATGGCAGCATTAAGTCTGGTCAGGATTCACTGCATCAGAGCAGAAAATCATGGCTTTACTGTATGTGCTCTAGTCAGACAAGTAAGCGCTGTAGAACCGCCCCGATGTTCAACAATATAACCAAGATAATACTGCCCTCTATGTACAAGAATATAACTACTATAATACTGCCCCTGTCTACAAGAATATAACTACTATAATACTGCCCTCTATGTACAAGAATATAAATAATACTGCTCCTATATACAAGAATATAACTACTATAATACTGCTCCTATGTACAAGAATATAACTACTATAATACTGCCCCTATGTACAAGAATATAACTACTATAATACTGCCCCTATGTACAAGAATATAACTACTATAATACTGCCCCTATGTACAAGAATATAACTACTATAATACTGCTCCTATGTACAAGAATATAACTACTATAATACTACCTGTTATGACCTGGTGGTCAGGACAATAATGGACCTGGTGGTTAAGAGCACACGGAATGACCTGATAGTTACTGATAAATAAGGACGAGCTCTGGGACGTGGGAACTCTGCTGACCGCAATCCCTAATCTTATCACGCACACTAGAAATAGCCGTGGAGCGCTCCTAACGCTCCCTATGCAACTCGGCACAGCCTAAGGAACTAGCTAGCCCTGAAGATAGAAAAATAAAGCCTACCTTGCCTCAGAGAAATTCCCCAAAGGAAAAGGCAGCCCCCCACATATAATGACTGTGAGTAAAGATGAAAATACAAACACAGAGATGAAATAGATTTAGCAAAGTGAGGCCCGACTTACTGAACAGACTGAGGATAGGAAAGGTTGCTTTGCGGTCAGCACAAAACCCTACAAAAAGACCACGCAGAGGACGCAAAAAGACCCTCCGCACCGACTCACGGTGCGGAGGCGCTCCCTCTGCGTCCCAGAGCTTCCTGCAAGCAAGACAACAATAAAAATAGCAAGCTGGACAGAAAAATAGCAAACCAAAGAAAATACAAGCAGGAACTTAGCTTCTGCTGGGAAGACAGGTCACAAGAACGATCCAGGAGAGAACTAGACCAATACTGGAACATTGACAGGTGGCATGGAGCAAATATCTAAGTGGAGTTAAATAGAGCAGCCAGCTAACGAATTAACCTCGTCACCTGTGGAAGGAAACTCAGAAACACCCACCAGAGGAAGTCCATGGACAGAACCAGCCGAAGTACCATTCATGACCACAGGAGGGAGCCCGACAACAGAATTCACAACAACTACCCCTATGTACAAGAATATAACTACTATAATACTGCCCCCTATGTACAAGAATATAACTACTATAATACTGCTCCTATGTACAAGAATATATCTGCTATAATACTGCCCCTATATACAAAAATATAACTACTATAATACTGCCCCTATGTACAAAAATATAACTACTATAATACTGCTCCTATGTACAAGAATATAACTACTATAATACTGCCCTATATACAAGAATATAACTACTATAATACTTCTCCTATGTACAAGAATATAACTACTATAATACTGCCCCTATGTACAAGAATATAACTACTATAATACTGCCCCTATGTACAAGAATATAACTACTATAATACTGCCCCTATGTACAAGAATATAACTACTATAATACTGCTCCTATGTACAAGAATATAACTACTATAATACTGCTCCTATGTACAAGAATATAACTACTATAATACTGCCCCATGTACAAGAATATAACTACTATAATACTGCTCCTATGTACAAGAATATAACTACTATAATACTGCTCCTATGTACAAGAATATAACTACTATAATACTGCTCCTATGTACAAGAATATAACTACTATAATACTGCCCCTATGTACAAGAATATAACTACTATAATACTGCTCCTATGTACAGGAATATAACTACTATAATACTACCCCTATGTACAAGAATATAACTACTATAATACTGCTCCTATGTACAAGAATATAACTACTATAATACTGCTCCTATGTACAAGAATATAACTACTATAATACTGCTCCTATGTACAAGAATATAACTACTATAATACTGCTCCTATGTACAAGAATATAACTACTATAATACTGCCCCTATGTACAAGAATATAACTACTATAATACTGCTCCTATGTACAAGAATATAACTACTATAATACTGCCCCTATGTACAAGAATATAACTACTATAATACTGCTCCTATGTACAAGAATATAACTACTATAATACTACCCCTATGTACAAGAATATAACTACTATAATACTGCCCCTATGTACAAGAATATAACTACTATAATACTGCTCCTATGTACAAGAATATGACTACTATAATACTGCCCCTATGTACAAGAATATAACTACTATAATACTGCTCCTATGTACAGGAATATAACTACTATAATACTGCTCCTATGTACAAGAATATAACTACTATAATACTGCCCCTATGTACAAGAATATAACTACTATAATACTGCTCCTATGTACAAGAATATGACTACTATAATACTGCCCCTATGTACAAGAATATAACTACTATAATACTGCCCCTATGTACAGGAATATAACTACTATAATACTGCTCCTATGTACAAGAATATAACTACTATAATACTGCCCCTATGTACAAGAATATAACTACTATAATACTGCTCCTATGTACAGGAATATAACTACTATAATACTACCCCTATGTACAAGAATATAACTACTATAATACTGCTCCTATGTACAAGAATATAACTACTATAATACTGCTCCTATGTACAAGAATATAACTACTATAATACTGCCCCTATGTACAAGAATATAACTACTATAATTCTGCTCCTATGTACAAGAATATAACTACTATAATACTGCTTCTATGTACAAGAATATAACTACTATAATACTGCCCCTATGTACAAGAATATAACTACTATAATACTGCTCCTATGTACAAGAATATAACTACTATAATACTGCCCCTATGTACAAGAATATAACTACTATAATACTGCTCCTATGTACAAGAATATAACTACTATAATACTGCTCCTATGTACAAGAATATAACTACTATAATACTACCCCTATGTACAAGAATATAACTACTATAATACTGCCCCTATGTACAAGAATATAACTACTATAATACTGCTCCTATGTACAAGAATATAACTACTATAATACTGCTCCCTATGTACAAGAATATAACTACTATAATACTGCCCCTATATACAAGAATATAACTACTATAATACTGCTCCTATGTACAAGAATATAACTACTATAATACTGCCCCTATGTACAAGAATATAACTACTATAATACTGCCCCTATATACAAGAATATAACTACTATAATACTGCTCCTATGTACAAGAATATAACTACTATAATACTGCCCCTATGTACAAGAATATAACTACTATAATACTGCCCCTATATACAAGAATATAACTACTATAATACTGCTCCTATGTACAAGAATATAACTACTATAATACTGCCCCTATGTACAAGAATATAACTACTATAATACTGCTCCTATGTACAGGAATATAACTACTATAATACTGCCCCTATGTACAAGAATATAACTACTATAATACTGCCCCTATGTACAAGAATATAACTACTATAATACTGCCCCCTATGTAGAAGAATATATATATATATATATACAGTAAATTGTGCAGTGATTGCTTTCTCTGTGTCTTTCTCCAGGATATCTTTAATGCTGTCATCAAGCAGAACCCTTTCTTGGTCCATCAGCTTCCCTGTTTCTGGAACGTGCAGTTATCGGATCACACCCGCTCTGAACAATGCTACCGAGATGTCTCTGATCTGAAGGTGAGGTGTGATTGTCACAGGGAAGAAGTCTTCTATTTTGCATGTGTTTATACAGCAGAAAGGAAAGAACCGCCCGGTGTGAATAACGACCAACACCATCCACATGAAGCCACAGATAATGGATAATAGATAATAGTGATGAGCGAATATACTCATTACTCGAGATTTCCCAGCATGCTCGGGGGTCCTCCGAGTATTTTTTAGTGCTCGGAGATTTAGTTTTTCTTGCCGCAGCTGAAGGATTTGCATCTGTTAGCCAGTATAAGTACATGTGGGGATTCCTAGCATCCAGGCAACCCCCACATGTACTTATGCTGGCTAAGGCTACTTTCACTCTTGCGTTTTTTTTTTTTAAACCATTGCAATCCGTAGTTTTTTGCAAAAAACGGATCCTACAAATGTGCTCACAGGAAGCGTTTTTTTCCCCCATAGACTTGTATTAGCGACAGATGGTCATACGTCGCGTCCGTCGTGTTTTGGCGGACCGTCGGCACGAAAAAACGTTCAAGTCAACGTTTTTTTTGTCCGTCGCGTCCGCCATTTTCTATCGCCCATGCGCCGCCGGAACTCCGCCCCCTCCTCCCCGGACTTCAGAATGGGCAGCGGATGCGTTGAAAAACTGCCCGACGCATAGTGACGGACCCGTACCGACGCAAGTGTGAAAGTGGCCTAACAAATGTAAATCATTCAGCTGCGGCAAGAAAAACTAAATCTCCGAGCACTAAAAAATACTCGGAGGACCCCCGAGCATGCTGGGAAATCTCAGTAACGAGTATATGCTCTCATCACTAATAGATAATGGATAGATGATGTATAGATAGTTGTGTAGTCCGTGGGATGTTCCGTAGCTCGCGGTGGATATAATCAATTGCTTTTTTATTCCGACGCCTCGTGTTTCGCCCTCAGATCATTCTCGCTTGTTATTTACACATATTGCCGGATAATACAGATTTACAACGGGGTCGGAGCCTATTACCGCGGGGTCAGAGCCTATTACCGCGGGGCCAGTGCCTATTACCGCGGGGCCGGTGCCTATTACCGCGGGGCCGGTACCTATTACCGCGGGGTCGGAGCCTATTACCGCGGGGCGGAGCCTATTACCGCGGGGCAGGAGCCTATTACCGCGGGGCAGGAGCCTATTACCGCGGGGCCGGTGCCTATTACCGCGGGGCCGGTGCCTATTACCGCGGGGCCGGTGCCTATTACCGCGGGGCCAGTGCCTATTACCGCGGGGCCGGTACCTATTACCGCGGGGCCGGTGCCTATTACCGCGGGCCCGGTACCTATTACCGCGGGGCAGGAGCCTATTACCGCGGGGCAGGAGCCTATTACCGCGGGGCCGGTGCCTATTACCGCGGGGCCGGTGCCTATTACCGCGGGGCCGGTGCCTATTACCGCGGGGCCAGTGCCTATTACCGCGGGGCCGGTGCCTATTACCGCGGGGCCGGTGCCTATTACCGCGGGGCCGGTGCCTATTACCGCGGGGCCAGTGCCTATTACCGCGGGGCCGGTGCCTATTACCGCGGGGCCGGTACCTATTACCGCGGGGTCGGAGCCTATTACCGCGGGGTCGGAGCCTATTACCGCAGGGCAGGAGCCTATTACCGCGGGCCCGGTGCCTATTACCGCGGGCCCGGTGCCTATTACCGCGGGCCCGGTACCTATTACCGCGGGGCTGGAGCCTATTACCGTGGGGCGGTGCCTATTACCGCGGGGCCCGGTGCCTATTACCGCGGGGCCGGTGCCTATTACCGCGGGGCCGGTGCCTATTACCGCGGGCCCGGTACCTATTACCGCGGGGCTGGAGCCTATTACCGTGGGGCGGTGCCTATTACCGCGGGGCCCAGTGCCTATTACCGCGGGCCCGGTACCTATTACCGCGGGGCTGGAGCCTATTACCGTGGGGCGGTGCCTATTACCGCGGGGCCCGGTGCCTATTACCGCGGGTCTTTCTTGGTGCTCAGTGAGGGGACGCCGGCACCCGTCCTGTTAGGTGATGCCGCTCACCATTACCGGCTGACTGATCACACCTGGAGAGACGTCCACCGCTCCTTCTACACTTCATCTAATAAGGGAGGACATTATGTAATTAATAAGTGACATAATACAGCATTCCGCCTAAATGAATGAAGTGAAGAACAAGCTGCTCCGCATTCCCTCCGCGCCTCTTCTATAGGGCGGAGACGGCCTCTCCTCGTGGTCTCTTATCGAGGACGCTGCCTTTGTTCTTCTCCTTGCACGTTGCGTCGTTGGCCCCGCCGGAGCCTTTGTGCGTTTCCTTTTCTTCGTCACGGCGGGCAGTGAGAACAGTGAACCCTTCTTGGCGCAGTAATCGGCGGCCATTATACCGGTCATTAACCTTCACTTGGTTTTCGTGGGCTCGTTTCCCCGTTACATTGTGACCTTCGCTTCACGCCGGGACGGCGCAGCGTCCCGAAATATTTCCTTGTGATGAGAAAGCCGAGTAATCACTTCGCTAATCTCTGCCTGAAGTAATGACACCGAGCGAACGAGTCCTGGAAGAACTTATACTCTAGTCACAGCCAAAGCTGCATGCAAAATTCTGCAGCACTCGTCATATCTGCACAAGCACCTACTTATTTGGTTACATGATGTGTTATACTCTAGTTACACCCAGAGCTGCAATCTGAAGTGTGCGGTGCATTGTGGGAGGATGGTGGAAGTGCAGATAGCTGGTAATGGGATGCAGCTTTGGCTGTGACTGGAGTGCGGCCTCTCACCTGCAGACACGCAACAAACACTCAAATTACCTGTGAATCGTGGCGACAAAACAAATCAGAAGAAGTCATTGACCGCCAGCTGCGCACACAGACATTACCTGCAGAGCCGTCCTGCGGGCGACAGTCAGCGGAGCCGGTGTCTACAAAGTCACCGCGGGATCTGTCACGTCTGAGCCTTCAACGATGTCATAACCGGCTGCAGCGTTACCGTCAGCTTTATTATCAGCGGGTGTTTATAGAGCGGCGTGAGTATGTACACGCAGGGACAGGTATTCAGAAAATTAGGCGACAAGTCACATAATACGACCACATGGTGGCAAAATAATACCGCCGTATACAACTCACATAATGCCACCATCCCGTGTCAAGGTATTACTACTATATACAACCCACATATTACAGCTATGTAGTGGCAAGCTAATACAATCTTATATAGTCAGAGAATACCGCCATATATCACCCACCATACAGTGTCAAGATATTACCACACATTCTACCCATAAAACTATATCTAGAACTCCAAAATACCGCCATATACAAGTCACATAATGCCACCATACCGTGTCAAGATATTACTACTACATGCAACCCACATATTACAGCTATGTAGTGGCAAGACAATACATCTGCATATAGCCCCAAAATACCGCCATATACTACCCACCATAGAGTGTCAAGATATCACCGTCACATTCTGCCCATATAACCATATCTAGAACTCCAAAATACCGCCATTTGCAACTCACATAATGCCACCATCCCGTGTCAAGTGTCAAGATATTACTTCTATATGCAATCAACATATTACAGCCATGTAGTGGCAAGGTAATACAACCGTGTATAGTCAAAGAATACCGCCTTACAGTGTCAAAATATCACCATCACATTCTACCCATATAACCATATATAGAACTCCAAAATACCGCCACATATTGCTACTATAAAACTCTCTAATACATCCATATAGTACATCCATACGTTTAAATAGCCTTTATAATACCGCCATATATAACCCACATAATTCCACCATACACTGTCAAGATATTACCATTATATACAACCCACATATTCCAGCCATGTGGTGGCAAGGCAATACAACTGCCTATATCCCAAAAGTACCGCCATATACCACCCACCATACAGTGTCAAAATATCACCGCCACATTCTGCCCACATATTAGCCTTACGGTATCAAGATAATACAACCATATCTAGAACTCCAAAACACCGCTATATATATATGTACTCTCTAATACATTCATATAGTACATCCATACCTTTAAATAGCCCCTAAAATACCGCCACACACAACCTACATAATTCCACCATACAGTGTCAAGATATTACCATTATAAACAACCCATATTACAGCCACGTAGTGGCAAGATAATACAACTGTATATATCCCAAAAAATACCGCCACATACAACCCGCATAATTCCACCATACGCTGTCAAGATATTACCGTCACATGCACGCCACATATAGTATCAAAATAATATAACTCTATATAGCCAGAAAAAAAAATACCGCCATATATTGGTACTATAATACTATCATACACTGCGTGCAGAATTATTCGGCAAGTTGTGTTTTGATCACATGATACTTTTAACACATGTTGTCCTACTCCAAGCTGTTCAGGCCTGAGAGCCAACTACCAATTATGTAAATCAGGTGATTTGCATATCTGTAATGAGGAGGGGTGTGGTCTAATAACATCAGAACCCTGTATAAGGTGTGCATAATTATTAGGCAACTTCCTTTCCTTTGGCAAAATGGGTCAGAAGAGAGATTTGACGGGTTCTGAAAAGTCCAACATTGTGAGATGTCTTGCAGAGGGATGCAGCAGTCTTGAAATTGCCAAACTAATAATTGCCTAATAATTCTGCACAGTAATAGTTACCCGCACAAACAGATATCCTCCTAAGATAGCCAAATCTAAAAAAAAAAAAACGCCAACTTCCAAAAAATTTTAAGCTTTGATATTTATGAGTCTTTTGGGTTGATTGAGAACATAGTTGATGATCAATAATAAAAAATAATCCTCTAAAATACAACTTGCCTAATAATTCTGCACGCGGTGTATACATCCAAATAATACTAACATGCAACTTTAAATAGCCCCCAATATGCTGCCATGTATGGGTAATATGATACTCTCATGTACTGCCATATAGTGTCAAACTTTATGTAGCACAATAAAAAAAAGTCATATACAGCCCATGTAATTCCGCCATACAGTGTCAAGATATTACCATTATATATATAATCCACATGTTATAGCCGTATAGTGTCAAGATAATACAACCATATAACCCTAAAAATACCGTCATTTGTAACCCACATAATTCCACCATACAATGTCAAGATAATGCCGTCATATTCAGCCCACATATTAGCAATATAGTATCAAGATAGTATAACCATATATAGCCCTCCAAAATACCGCCATATAATAGTACTATGATACTCTCATATACGTCCATTTAGTACCAAGATGATATAACTTTATATAGCCCCCCCCAAAATACCGCCATATACTGTTAATATGATACTCCGGTATACAGCCTTATATTGCCCAGATAATGCCCCCGTAACCCATGTAATTTCATGATATTTTGTCAAAACCATATTGTCACATACAGCCTATTTAACACAGCCATAGCGTGCCCAAATAATTCCACCATATAATACAAAAAATTATACTGCTACAGTATGTATAGTCTACACTCGTACAGTATTGTAGCGGCAGAAAAACACCACCATATACAACCAAAATAATTCCACCATACAAAATCCCATCATAAAGTCCATATAATCCTGTGGTACCATGGTAAGTAGCCAAAAAATACTGCCATATAGTGGTAAGATGAAAATGTCATATACAGCCCACATAATATATTGCCCAAATAATACTGCCATGTCATGCCTAAATGATACTGCCATATGCAACTCTAATAAAACCGCTACATAGTGAGAAAATAATGTTCCTATATGCAGCTCACATAATACTGGAATATATATAGTGATCTGTTGTGAGTTCTGTTTTTGGGCTCCCTCTGGTGGTTACTGATGGTACTGGGTGACTTGTCTTTCCTGGGTTTCTGGGTTCCACCTGTTCCATCAGCATATGGGAGTTTCCTATTAAACCTGGCTTTGCTGGCATTTCCTCGCCGGTTATCAATGTATCCAGTGTGTCTTGTTACCTCTGCTCCCTGCTCCTAGAACCTTCTGGTCAAGCTAAGTTTGGATTTTCCTGTTTTGGTGTTTTGCTTTATTTGGTTTTTAGTCCAGCCTGCAGATATGTGATTCTTGCTGCTGGTTGCTCTAGTGGGCTGAAATTGCTCCTCATGTACCATGAGTTGGCACATGAGTTCAAGTAATTTCAGGATGGTTTTTTGAAGGGTTTTTCGCTGACCGCGCAGTTCACTTTTGTATCCTCTGCTATCTAGCTTTAGCGGGCCTCATTTTGCTGAAACTGTTTTCATACTGCGTATGTGCTTTCCTCTCATTTCACCGTCATTATATGTGGGGGGCTGCTATTTCTGTGGGGGATTTCTCTGGAGGCAAGAGAGGTCTGTGTTTCTTCTAATAGGGGAAGTTAGATCTTCGGCTGGAGCGAGACGTCTAGGATCATCGTAGGCACGTTCCCCGGCTACTTTTATTTGTGTGTTAGGTTCAGGGTCGCGGTCAGCTCAGGTTCCATCGCCCTAGAGCTTGTTTGTATCTGTGCTTGTCCTTTAGTGATCCCCTGCCATTGGGATCATGACAGTATAACCGGCCCACAAAGTGTTAATTGTATTGGCTGAAGTAGGAGGATAAGTAGTCTGAGGAAGTTTTTTTTTTTTTTTTTTTTTTCTTTCTCTTTCCCTCAGAGTTTGCTGCCTAGCCTTATTGCAGCCTGGCTACTTCCTCCTCCTCTTAATCTTTGAATGGCTCTGATCCCAGCTGTTTATCATGGACGTCCAGAGTTTGGCTTCCAGCCTGAATAATCTTGCCACTAAGGTTCAAATTATACAGGATTTTGTTGTACATGCTCCTATGTCTGAACCTAGAATTCCTGTCCCAGAGTTTTTTTCTGGAGATAGATCTCGTTTTCTGAATTTTAGGAACAATTGCAAGTTGTTTCTTTCTTTGAAATCTCGCTCCTCTGGAGACCCTGCTCAGCAAGTCAAGATAATTATATCTTTCCTGCGGGGTGACCCTCAGGATTGGGCATTTGCATTGGCACCAGGGGACCCTGCGTTGCTTAATGCGGATGCGTTTTTTCTGGCATTGGGTTTGCTCTATGAGGAACCTAACCAAGAGATTCAGGCTGAAAAAGCTTTGTTGGCCCTCTCTCAGGGGCAAGATGAAGCAGAAATTTATTGTCAAAAATTTCGGAAGTGGTCGGTACTTACTCAGTGGAATGAGTGCGCTCTGGCTGCAAAGTTTAGAGATGGCCTTTCTGAGGCCATTAAAGATGTTATGGTGGGGTTCCCTGCGCCTGCTGGTCTGAATGAGTCTATGACTATGGCTGTTCAGATTGATCG
The DNA here is from genome assembly GCF_032444005.1 of Ranitomeya imitator. Classification (NCBI taxonomy): domain Eukaryota; kingdom Metazoa; phylum Chordata; class Amphibia; order Anura; family Dendrobatidae; genus Ranitomeya; species Ranitomeya imitator. The sequence goes on along the minus strand of NC_091285.1, from coordinate 15,813,667 downwards.
GCGTTTACGGGAGCGCAAACCTGTGCATCATTTGGCGGTGTCGTCTGAACCGTCACCTGAGATAATGCAATGTGATAGAATTCAGTCCAGAAGTGAACGGCAAAAGTATAGGCGGAAAAAAGGGTTGTGCTTTTATTGTGGTGATTCAGCTCATGTTATATCAGCATGCTCTAAACGCACAAAAAAGGTTGATAAGTCTGTTGCCATTAGTACTTTACAGTCTAAGTTCATTCTGTCTGTGACTCTGATTTGTTCATTATCATCCATTTCCGTCAATGCCTATGTGGATTCAGGCGCTGCCCTGAGTCTTATGGATTGGTCATTTGCCAATCGCTGTGGGTTTAGTCTGGAACCTCTGGAAGTCCCTATTCCTTTGAAGGGAATTGACTCTACACCTTTGGCTATGAATAAACCTCAGTACTGGACACAAGTGACCATGCGTATGACTCCCGTTCATCAGGAGGTGATTCGCTTCCTGGTACTGTATAATTTGCATGATGTTCTAGTACTTGGTCTGCCATGGTTACAAACTCATAATCCAGTCCTTGACTGGAAATCAATGTCTGTGTTAAGCTGGGGTTGTCAGGGGGTTCATGATGATGCACCTCCGATTTCTATCGCTTCATCTACTCCTTCTGAGATTCCTGTGTTTTTGTCTGACTATCGGGATGTTTTTGAGGAGCCTAAGCTCAGTTTGCTTCCTCCTCACAGGGATTGCGATTGTGCTATAAATTTAATTCCAGGCAGTAAATTTCCTAAAGGTCGTTTGTTCAATCTGTCAGTGCCAGAGCATACTGCTATGCGGGATTATGTTAAGGAGTCCTTGGAAAAGGGACATATCCGTCCATCTTTGTCCCCTTTGGGAGCAGGTTTTTTTTTCGTGGCCAAAAAAGATGGTTCCTTGAGGCCTTGTATAGATTATCGTCTTTTGAATAAGATTACCGTAAAATATCAGTATCCTTTGCCATTGTTGACTGATTTGTTTGCTCGCATTAAGGGGGCTAAATGGTTCACTAAGATTGATCTTCGGGGTGCGTATAATCTTATACGAATAAAGCAAGGTGATGAGTGGAAAACCGCATTTAATACACCTGAGGGCCATTTTGAGTATTTGGTAATGCCTTTTGGACTTTCTAATGCTCCTTCAGTCTTCCAGTCCTTTATGCACGATATTTTCCGTGAATATCTGGATAAATTTATGATTGTGTATTTGGATGATATTTTGGTTTTTTCTGATGACTGGGAGTCTCATGTTCAGCAGGTCAGGAAGGTGTTTCAGGTCCTGCGGGCCAATTCCTTGTTTGTAAAAGGCTCAAAGTGTCTCTTTGGAGTCCAGAAGATTTCTTTCTTGGGGTATATTTTTTCCCCTTCTACTATTGAGATGGATCCCGTCAAGGTTCAGGCTATTTGTGACTGGACGCAGCCTACATCTCTTAAGAGTCTACAGAAGTTCTTGGGCTTTGCTAATTTCTATCGTCGTTTTATAACTAATTTTTCTAGTGTTGTTAAGCCTTTGACGGATTTGACTAAGAAGGGTGCTGATGTTGCTAATTGGTCTCCTGCGGCTGTGGAGGCCTTTTAGGAACTTAAGCGCCGGTTTTCTTCTGCTCCTGTGTTGCGTCAGCCAGATGTTTCGCTCCCTTTTCAGGTTGAGGTTGATGCTTCCGAGATTGGAGCAGGGGCGGTTTTGTCACAGAGAAGCTCCGATGGCTCAGTGATGAAGCCATGCGCGTTTTTTTCTAGAAAGTTTTCGCCGGCTGAGCGGAATTATGATGTTGGTAATCGGGAACTTTTGGCCATGAAGTGGGCATTTGAGGAGTGGCGTCATTGGCTAGAGGGTGCTAGACATCGTGTGGTGGTCTTGACTGATCACAAAAATTTGATTTACCTTGAGTCTGCCAGGCGTCTGAATCCTAGACAGGCTCGTTGGTCACTGTTTTTCTCTCGTTTCAATTTTGTGGTTTCATACCTGCCAGGTTCAAAGAATGTGAAGGCGGATGCTCTTTCTAGGAGTTTGGTGCCTGACTCCCTTGGAAATTCTGAGCCCTCTGGTATCCTTAGGGATGGGGTGATTTTGTCTGCTGTCTCCCCAGACTTGCGACGTGCTTTGCAGGAGTTTCAGGCGGCTAAACCTGATCGTTGTCCGCCTGAGAGACTGTTTGTTCCGGATAATTGGACCAGTAGAGTCATCTCCGAGGTCCATTCTTCTGCGTTGGCAGGTCATCCTGGAATATTTGGTACTAGAGACTTGGTGGCCAGGTCTTTTTGGTGGCCTTCCTTGTCGAGGGATGTGCGTTCTTTTGTGCAGTCTTGTGAGGTTTGTGCTCGGGCTAAGCCTTGCTGTTCTCGGGCCAGTGGATTGTTGTCACCTTTGCCTATCCCGAAGAGGCCTTGGACGCACATTTCCATGGACTTTATTTCGGATCTCCCTGTCTCTCAAAAAATGTCCGTCATCTGGGTTGTGTGTGATCGCTTTTCTAAAATGGTTCATCTGGTACCCTTGCCTAAGTTGCCTTCCTCCTCTGAGTTGGTCCCTCTGTTTTTTCAGAATGTGGTTCGTTTGCATGGGATTCCTGAGAACATCGTTTCTGACAGGGGATCCCAGTTTGTGTCTAGATTTTGGCGGATGTTCTGTGCTAAGATGGGCATTGATTTGTCCTTTTCGTCTGCATTCCATCCTCAGACGAATGGCCAGACTGAACGAACTAATCAGACCTTGGAAGCTTATTTAAGGTGTTTTGTTTCTGCTGATCAGGATGACTGGGTTACCTTTTTGCCGCTGGCCGAGTTTGCCCTTAATAATCGGGCTAGTTCTGCTACCTTGGTTTCTCCTTTCTTTTGTAATTCGGGGTTTCATCCTCGTTTTTCCTCTGGTCAGGTGGAACCTTCTGATTGTCCTGGAGTGGACATGGTGGTGGATAGGTTGCATCGGATTTGGAGTCATGTGGTGGACAATTTGAAGTTGTCCCAGGAGAAGGCTCAGCAGTTTGCTAATCGCCGTCGCCGCGTGGGTCCTCGACTTCTTGTTGGTGACTTGGTGTGGTTGTCTTCTCGTTTTGTTCCTATGAAGGTCTCTTCTCCTAAGTTCAAGCCTCGGTTCATCGGTCCCTATAGGATCTTGGAAATTCTTAACCCTGTGTCGTTTCGTTTGGATCTCCCGGCATCGTTTGCTATTCATAATGTGTTTCATCGGTCGTTGTTGCGGAAGTATGAGGTACCTGTTGTTCCTTCTCTTGAGCCTCCTGCTCCAGTGCTGGTGGAGGGAGAATTGGAGTATGTTGTGGAGAAGATCTTGGATTCTCGTGTTTCCAGACGGAAACTCCAGTATTTGGTCAAGTGGAAGGGTTATGGTCAGGAGGATAATTTTTGGGTGGTTGCCTCGGATGTTCATGCTGATGATTTGGTTCGCGCTTTTCATAGGGCTCATCCTGGTCGCCCTGGTGGTTCTCGTGAGGGTTCGGTGACCCCTCCTCAAGGGGGGGGTACTGTTGTGAGTTCTGTTTTTGGGCTCCCTCTGGTGGTTACTGATGGTACTGGGTGACTTGTCTTTCCTGGGTTTCTGGGTTCCACCTGTTCCATCAGCATATGGGAGTTTCCTATTAAACCTGGCTTTGCTGGCATTTCCTTGCCGGTTATCAATGTATCCAGTGTGTCTTGTTACCTCTGCTCCCTGCTCCTAGAACCTTCTGGTCAAGCTAAGTTTGGATTTTCCTGTTTTGGTGTTTTGCTTTATTTGGTTTTTAGTCCAGCCTGCAGATATGTGATTCTTGCTGCTGGTTGCTCTAGTGGGCTGAAATTGCTCCTCATGTACCATGAGTTGGCACATGAGTTCAAGTAATTTCAGGATGGTTTTTTGAAGGGTTTTTCGCTGACCGCGCAGTTCACTTTTGTATCCTCTGCTATCTAGCTTTAGCGGGCCTCATTTTGCTGAAACTGTTTTCATACTGCGTATGTGCTTTCCTCTCATTTCACCGTCATTATATGTGGGGGGCTGCTATTTCTGTGGGGGATTTCTCTGGAGGCAAGAGAGGTCTGTGTTTCTTCTAATAGGGGAAGTTAGATCTTCGGCTGGAGCGAGACGTCTAGGATCATCGTAGGCACGTTCCCCGGCTACTTTTATTTGTGTGTTAGGTTCAGGGTCGCGGTCAGCTCAGGTTCCATCGCCCTAGAGCTTGTTTGTATCTGTGCTTGTCCTTTAGTGATCCCCTGCCATTGGGATCATGACAGTGATCATAGTACCGCTATATAAAGCCCAAATAAGTCCACAGCATTTATAGATGACACTGTTATATACATCCCACACATAGTACCGCCATAATACTGCTAAATACAGCCCACATAATACGGCTGAGACATAATGATATGGAGTATCCAGGTAAAACTTCCTAAAAGATGTCATAGTACTGCAGTATAATGCTGAGATTACGGTATACTGCCATGCCACCAGTGCTAATACTAGTGTTACACCTTTTTAAGGTGGTAGAATTTGCTTTATATGGAGGAAGTAGTTCTTTTTTAAGGTTTACTTGCTTTTTAAGATGGAAGTATTTGCTTATTTAAGGTGGAAGTGCCTGCTTTTTTTTAAGGTGGAAGTAGTTCTTTTTTAAAGGTGGAAGTACTCACTTTTTTAAGGTTTACTTGCTTCTTAAGATGGAAGTATTTGCTTTTTTAAAGTGGAAGTAGTTCCTTGTTAAAGTGGAAGTACTTCCTTTTTTAAGGTGGAAGTAGTTCCTTTTCTAAGATGGAAGTAGTTCCTTTTTTAAAGTGGAAGTAGTTCCTTTATAAAGTGGAAATACTTTACTTTTTAAAGTGGAAGCACTCGCTTGTTTAAGGTGGATGTAGTTCATTTTTTAAGGTTTACTTCTTAAGATGGAAGTATTTGCTTTTTTAAGGTGGAAGTACTCGTTTTTTAAGGTGGAAGTAGTTCCTTTTTTAAGGTTTACTTGCTTAAGATGGAAGTATTTGCTTTCTTAAGGTGGAAGTAGTTCCTTTTTAAGGTGGAAGTACTCTCTTTTTTAAGCTGGAGGTATTTCCTTTTTTAAGGTGTAAGCACTCTCTTTTTTAAGGTGGAGGTAGTTCCTTTTTTAAGGTGGAGGTAGTTCCTTTTTTAAGGTGGAAGTAGTTCCTTTTTAAGGTGGAAGTAGTTCCCTTTTTAAGGTGGAAGTAGTTCGTTTTTAAGGTGGAAGTAGTTCCTTTTTTAAGGTGGTAGTAGTTCCTCTTTTAAGGTGGAAGTAGTTCTTTTTTAAGGTGGAAGTAGTTCCTTTTTTTAAGGTGGAAGTAGTTCCCTTTTTAAGGTGGAAGTAGTTCTTTTTTTAAGGTGGAAGTAGTTCCCTTTTTAAAGTGGAAGTAGTTCCTTTTTTAAGGTGGAAGTAGTTCCCTTTTTAAGGTGGAAGCAGTTCCTTTTTTTAAGGTGGAAGTAGTTCTTTTTTTAAGGTGGAAGTAGTTCTTTTTTTAAGGTACAAGTACTAGCTTTTTATGGAGCAAATCCTTCATTTAGGTGGAATGACTTGTTTTTTAAGGTTTCCATTTCAAAAACCTGACCTGCACATCCAAACATAGACCAAGTGTGAACAGGTGCTGAACCTAGAGTCGCCAACTCGTATATAGTTAAATAAATAAGGCAGCACACTGCAGCGCTAGAACATGAAAACTTGAAATACGAAATTTGAACTGCATTACTGCACTAGAAATATGAAAAATGAGAGCGTTTAGCGCATAAAAATGGCCAATTTTATGTGTACCTGGTAGCCACTTTACGGCATCTCTCTTATACCAGGTCCTACGCTTGCCCTACATCGCTGAGAATAAACGTCTCCATCTGAATGGGTACATGTGAAACCTCTTCCTAGACTAAAATTCTCTCTCTCAATGGAGGGGTATTGGACCTGCTGTAATAATAATAATTAATTATTTAACTTGTTTTTTAAGGTGTCAGGACTGAGGGAGTGTAATCATTTTCCAGGCCTGGGGCGAGTTCTTCCCTGGTGTACACGGCGCTGCACAGACATCTTCCCCATCGGGGCTCACCATCTAAGCCCCCTATTAGTCCTTGCTGCAGGTCCCCGGGCGTCACTAGTTATATGTTCTATGAAGTCCCCTCGGCGATGGCCGCGTTCATTTTTCGGCAGACCGTTTGAGCGCCTGCCGCTCTGCGCTAATTACCCCTCATCAATACTCGTCCGTCGGGGCATCAAGGAAGGCGGACAAACTTCACGACTCTCCTGGCAGCGAAGAGGTTAAACGGCTTTAATTTTCTTGGTCAAACACCCGGGATCTGTGTGATTTCAGCGCTGCCGCTCCAGGTTGACAGCTCAGCATAGCGGTGACTTACAGATAAATGACGGAGATTTGAAGGTTAGTCGGATTTTTCTGCACTGGGAGGATTTCTTGCTTTGCAGAGCTCTCTTTTGCCATCTAGTGGACGCAGCAGGATATTGCAGGGCATATAAAATGTGCTCAATGCACAGAAAATACTGTTTGGAAAAGGATTTGCATGTACATGTTAGTATTTCTTACTGGATACAATATTGATGACTATTCAGCCACCAGCAATGGCTACAGCAAGATGAAGGACCACCATTTGTGATGTAAAATGGAGAGTAATACTGCCATAATACCGCCATCTTATAATATACCATCCTACTGTGCTAAGAGCAACAGTGACACACAGTGTTCACATAATACTGCCATACAATGTTCACATAATACTGCCATACCATGCTCACATAATACTGCCATACCATGCTTATATAATACTGCCATACCATACTCACATAATACTGCCATACAATGTTCACATAATACTGCCATACAGTGTTCACATAATACTTCTATAGCATACTCACATAATAATGCCATACAATGTTCACATAATACTGCCATACCATACTCACATAATACTGCCATACCATACTCACATAATACTGCCATACCATACTCACATAATACTGCCATACCATACTCACATAATACTGCCATACCATACTCACATAGTACTGCCATACCATACTCACATAGTACTGCAATACCATACTCACATAATACTGCCATACCATGCTTACATAATACTGCCATACCATACTCACATAATACTGCCATACCATGCTCACATAATACGGCCATACCATGCTCACATATTACTGCCAAACTATGCTCACATAATACTGCCATACCATGCTCACATAGTACTGCCATACCATACTCACATAGTACTGCCATACCATACTCACATAATACTGCCATACCATACTCACATTGTACTGCCATACCATACTCACATAATACTGCCATACCATGCTCACATAGTACTGCCATACCATGCTCACATAGTACTGCCATACCATGCTCACATAATACTGCCATACCATACTCACATAATTCTACCATACCATACTCACATAATACTGCAATACCATACTCACATAGTACTGCAATACCATACTCACATAATACTGCCATACCATGCTTACATAATACTGCCATACCATACTCACATAATACTGCCATACCATACTCACATAATACTGCCATACCATGCTCACATAATACTGCCATACCATGCTCACATAATACGGCCATACCATGCTCACATATTACTGCCAAACTATGCTCACATAATACTGCCATACCATGCTCACATAGTACTGCCATACCATACTCACATAATACTGCCATACCATACTCACATAGTACTGCCATACCACACTCACATAATACTGCCATACCATACTCACATTGTACTGCCATACCATACTCACATAATACTGCCATACCATGCTCACATAGTACTGCCATACCATGCTCACATAGTACTGCCATACCATGCTCACATAGTACTGCCATACCATGCTCACATAATACTGCCATTCCATACTCACATAATACTGCCATACCATACTCACATAATACTGCCATACCATGCTCACATAATACTGCCATACCATACTCACATAATACTGCCATACCATACCATACAAACATAATACTGCCATACCATACTCACATAGTACTGCCATACCATGCTCATATAATACTGCCATACCATACTCATATAATACTGCCATACCATGCCATACTCACATAATACTGCCATACCATGCTCACATAATAATGCCATACCATACTCACATAGTACTGCCATATCATACTCACAAAATACTGTCATAACATGCTCACATAATACTGCCATACCATGCTCACATAATACTGCCATACCATGCTCACATAATACTGCCATACCATGCTCACATAATACTGCCATACCATACTCACATAATACTGCCATACCATGCTCACATAATACTGCCATACCATGCATACATAATACTGCCATACCATACTCACATAGTACTGCCATACCATGCTCACATAATAAAGGTAAAGAGCAGCACAGAGTATTTCAGGAGGCGATTTCCTTTGTTGTTTTTCTGCAGGTCATTCACTGGAATTCTCCCAAGAAGCTGCGAGTGAAGAACAAGCACGTGGAATTCTTCCGGAACCTGTACCTGACCTTCCTGGAGTACGACGGGAACCTCCTGCGCAGGGAGCTGTTCGGCTGCCCCAGCGAGACCGACATCAACAACGAGAACGTGAGTGTGGGGAGGCTTTGTTACAGTGTGTCAGCGCAGGGACACAGGGGTCAGAGTCATTGTCAGCACCGGATACAATCATAGCCAATCACCGCCGAGGTCACTCATCGCACCACTTCACTGCCGGGCGTCCGCAGACATCCTGCACCGCTCATCTACACCACTATCACCAGCTGAGCTGCGCAGTGCCAGTGCAGCAGAGCTGAGTTTGTCACATGTAGCAGTGGAGTACAGCTGCATCCGTTATTGAATGGCCTGGAGTTGTTTTGTGTGTGCGCCGTGTTTTCCTGCAGTCCTAAGTAAAAACCAGGTTGTAATATCACAGTGCCAAATGCAAAACTCAGCTCTGCTACATCTCAGTAATCTTGATCATCTGCAACTCACTGATTTTTCTCAGCTGCATCAGAAAGGTTCAGAGCTGAAGAAATCAGCTCTGCTACATCTGAGAAGCTCAGCACTGTTACATCAGAGAAGCTCAGCTCTGCTATATATGAAAAACTTAAATCTGCTACATCTGAGAAGCTCAGTTCTGCTACTTCTGGGAAGCTCAGCTCTGCTACATCAAAGAAGCTTAGCTCTGCTACATCTGAGAAGCTCAGCACTGTTACATCTGAGCTCAGCTCTGCTATATCTGAGAAACTGTACCTTAGTTGTTTGTGAATGCCCTCCCTTAGTTGTTCCCCCCAGTTAGTTGTGACCGCCCTCCCTTAGTTGTTCCCCCCAGTTAGCTGTGACCGCCCTCCCTTAGTTGTTCCCCCCAGTTAGCTGTGACCGCCCTCCCTTAGTTGTTCCCCCCAGTTAGTTGTGACCGCCCTCCCTTAGTTGTGCCCCCCAGTTAGTTGTGACCACCCTCCCTTAGTTGTTCCCCCCAGTTAGTTGTGACCGCCCTCCCTTAGTTGTTCCCCCAGTTAGTTGTGACCGCCCTCCCTTAGTTGTTCCCCCCAGTTAGTTGTGACCGCCCTCCCTTAGTTGTTCCCCCTCCTGTGTAAGTCCTAGTCTCCTGATGATGGCGGCGCCCCCTCTCTGCACTCCTCAGACATTCCTCATCCGCTTCTCGCAGTGATTTTGCTCTTGAATAAAACATCAAAGATTTTTCTTCCAAGTGTCGGCAGGAAATCTGATTAGTTACCGGGAGATCGGTCCAAAAGGACCGCCCTCCCTTAGTTGTCCCCCCCAGTTAGTTGTGACCGCCCTCCCTTAGTTGTTCCCCCCAGTTAGTTGTGACTGCCCTCCCTTAGTTGTCCCCCCCAGTTAGTTGTGGCCGCCCTCCCTTAGTTGTCCCCCCCAGTTAGTTGTGACCGCCCTCCCTTAGTTGTCCCCTCCAGTTAGTTGTGACCACCCTTCCTTAGTTGTCCCCCTAGTTAGTTGTGACCGCCCTCCCTTAGTTGTCCCCCTAGTTAGTTGTGACCGCCCTCCCTTAGTTGTCCCCCTAGTTAGTTGTGACCGCCCTCCCTTAGTTGTCCCCCTAGTTAGTTGTGACCGCCCTCCCTTAGTTGTTCCCTCCAGTTAGTTGTGACCGCCCTCCCTCAGTTGTCCCCCCAGTTAGTTGTGACCGCCCTCCCTTAGTTGTTCCCCCCAGTTAGTTGTGACCGCCCTCCCTTAGTTGTCCCCCTAGTTAGTTGTGACCGCCCTCCCTTAGTTGTTCCCTCCAGTTAGTTGTGACCGCCCTCCCTCAGTTGTCCCCCCAGTTAGTTGTGACCGCTCTCCCTTAGTTGTTCCCCCCAGTTAGTTGTGACCGCCCTCCCTTAGTTGTCCCCCTAGTTAGTTGTGACCGCCCTCCCTTAGTTGTTCCCTCCAGTTAGTTGTGACCGCCCTCCCTTAGTTGTTCCCCCCAGTTAGTTGTGACCGCCCTCCCTTAGTTGTCCCCACAGTTAGTTGTGACCACCCTCCCTTAGTTGTTCCCCCAGTTAGCTGTGACCGCCCTCCCTTAGTTGTTCCCCCAGTTAGCTGTGACCGCCCTCCCTTAGTTGTTCCCCCCAGTTACTTGTGACCGCCCTCCCTTAGTTGATCCCCCCAGTTAGTTGTGACCGCTCTCCCTTAGTTGTCCCCCAGTTAGTTGTGACCGCACTCCCTTAGTTGTCCCCCCAGTTAGTTGTGACCGCCCTCCCTTAGTTGTTCCCCCAGTTAGTTGTGACCGCCCTCCCTTAGTTGTTCCCCCCAGTTAGTTGTGACCGCCCTCCCTTAGTTGTTCCCCCAGTTAGTTGTGACCGCCCTCCCTTAGTTGTTCCCACCAGTTAGTTGTCACCACCCTCCCTTAGTTGTTCCCCCCAGTTAGTTGTGACCGCCCTCCCTTAGTTGTCCCCCCAGTTAGTTGTGACCGCCCTCCCTTAGTTGTTCCCCCCAGTTAGTTGTGACCGCCCTCCCTTAGTTGTCCCCCCAGTTAGTTGTGACCGCCCTCCCTTAGTTGTCCCCCCAGTTAGTTGTGACCGCCCTCCCTTAGTTGTCCCCCCCAGTTAGTTGTGACCGCCCTCCCTTATTTGTTCCCCCCCAGTTAGTTGTGACTGCCCTCCCTTAGTTGTCCCCCCAGTTAGTTGTGACCGCCCTCCCTTAGTTGTCCCCCCCAGTTAGTTGTGACCGCCCTCCCTTAGTTGTCCCCCCAGTTAGTTGTGACCGCCCTCCCTTAGTTGTCCCCCCAGTTAGTTGTGACCGCCGTCCCTTAGTTGTTCCCCCAGTTAGTTGTGACCCCCCTCCCTTAGTTGTGCCCCCTCCTGTGTAAGTCCTAGTCTCCTGATGATGGCGGCGCCCCCTCTCTGCACTCCTCGGACATTCCTCATCCGCTTCTCGCAGTGATTTTGCTCTTGAATAAAACATCAAAGATTTTTCTTCCAAGTGTCGGCAGGAAATCTGATTAGTTACCGGGAGATCGGTCTAAAAGTAGCAAAACCAGCAAAAGAAAACTTCTAAAATGCACAGCCACATTTTTTTTTTTAAAGGGACGCGCTCCGATTTTTCCCCCAGAGCGCCGCCTCAGTATGACTTTACCATCTCTCTGTCCCCAGCTCCAGAACCAGCTGTCAGAGCTGGACGAGGACGATCTGTGCTACGAGTTCAGGCGGGAGAGATTCACGGTGCACCGCACTCACCTCTACTTCCTGCACTACGAGTACGAGCCGGCGGGCGACCACTCCGACGTCACACTGGTGGCCCAGCTGTCCATGGACAGGTATGTGGAATGTAACAGCAGTTCACAATGCCACCACTAAGGGGAGCACACTGCATACAGTTTATACTGGCTGTATACGTCTTGATGCAGTGAGCTCCCCCTAGTGGTGACAGCCGACAGAAAAAATATTCATTTGTTGAGTTTGGAAAAAAAAAAAACAGATCTTCCCTATGATGTATTAAGAAGTTAATCAAACTGTTCCTATTTAATGACAGCAAGCAGAGGTCTATAAAATGCCGAGATTCTTCTCTTCTAGGCTCCAGATGCTGGAAGCCATCTGCAAACATTGGGAGGGCCCCATCAGCCTGGCCCTGTACCTGTCAGACGCTGAGGCCCAGCAGTTCTTACGTTACGCACAGGGCTCCGAGGTGCTGCTCAACCGACGCAACGTGGGCTACCACATCGTCTACAAAGAGGGACAGTTCTACCCGGTCAATCTGCTGAGGAACGTGGCCATGAAGCACGTCAGCACACCGTACATGTTCCTCTCCGACATAGACTTCCTGCCTATGTACGGACTCTATGAGAGCCTCAGGTAACAATGGAGGCAGCGGGGCCGGTCACACGTCCGCTACCAGTATTATAGTAGTTATATTCCTGTACAAAGGAGCAGTATTATAGTAGTTATATTCCTGTACAAAGGAGCAGTATTATAGTAGTTATATTCTTGTACATAGGAGCAGTATTATAGTAGTTATATTCTTGTACGTAGGGGGCAATATTATAGTAGTTATATTCTTGTACATAGGGGCAGTATTATAGTAGTTATATTTTTGTACATAGGGGCAGTATTATAGTAGTTATATTATTGTACATAGGGGCAGTATTATAGTAGTTATATTATTGTACATAGGGGCAGTATTATAGTAGTTATATTCTTGTACATAGGGGCAGTATTATAGTAGTTATATTCTTGTATATAGGGGCAGTATTATAGTAGTTATATTCTTGTACATAGGAGCAGTATTATAGTAGTTATATTCTTGTACATAGGAGCAGTATTATAGTAGTTATATTCCTGTACATAGGGGCAGTATTATAGCAGTTATATTCTTGTACATAGGAGTAGTGTTATAGTAGTTATATTCTTGTACATAGGGGGCAGTATTATAGTAGTTATATTCTTGTACATAGGGGCAATATTATAGTAGTTATATTCTTGTACATAGGGGCAGTATTATAGTAGTTATATTTTTGTACATAGGGGCAGTATTATAGTAGTTATATTATTGTACATAGGGGCAGTATTATAGTAGTTATATTCTTGTACATAGGGGCAGTATTATAGTAGTTATATTCTTGTATATAGGGGCAGTATTATAGTAGTTATATTATTGTACATAGGGGCAGTATTATAGTAGTTATATTATTGTACATAGGGGCAGTATTATAGTAGTTATATTCTTGTACATAGGGGCAGTATTATAGTAGTTATATTCTTGTATATAGGGGCAGTATTATAGTAGTTATATTCTTGTACATAGGAGCAGTATTATAGTAGTTATATTCTTGTACATAGGGGCAGTATTATAGTAGTTATATTCTTGTACATAGGGGCAGTATTATAGTAGTTATATTCTTGTACATAGGGGGCAGTATTATAGTAGTTATATTCTTGTACATAGGGGGCAGTATTATAGTAGTTATATTCTTGTATATAGGGGCAGTATTATAGTAGTTATATTCTTGTACATAGGAGCAGTATTATAGTAGTTATATTCTTGTACCTAGGGGCAGTATTATAGTAGTTATATTCTTGTACATAGGGGCAGTATTATAGTAGTTATATTCTTGTACATAGGAGCAGTATTATAGTAGTTATATTCTTGTACATAGGGGCAGTATTATAGTAGTTATATTCTTGTACATAGGGGCAGTATTATAGTAGTTATATTCTTGTACATAGGGGGCAGTATTATAGTAGTTATATTCTTGTACATAGGAGCATTATTATAGTAGTTATATTCCTGTACATAGGGGCAGTATTATAGTAGTTATATTCTTGTACATAGGGGGCAGTATTATAGTAGTTATATTCTTGTACATAGGGGCAGTATTATAGTAGTTATATTCTTGTACATAGGGGGCAGTATTATAGTAGTTATATTCTTGTAGATAGGGGCAGTATTATAGTAGTTATATTCTTGTACATAGGAGCAGTATTATAGTAGTTATATTCTTGTACATAGGAGCAGTATTATAGTAGTTATATTCTTGTACATAGGGGCAGTATTATAGTAGTTATATTCCTGTACATAGGGGGTAGTATTATAGTAGTTATATTCTTGTACATAGGAGCAGTATTATAGTAGTTATATTCTTGTACATAGGGGTAGTATTATAGTAGTTATATTCTTGTACATAGGGGTAGTATTATAGTAGTTATATTCTTGTATATAGGAGCAGTATTATAGTAGTTATATTCTTGTACATAGGGGCAGTATTATAGTAGTTATATTCTTGTACATAGGAGCAGTATTATAGTAGTTATATTCTTGTACATAGGGGCAGTATTATAGTAGTTATATTCTTGTATATAGGAGCAGTATTATAGTAGTTATATTCTTGTACATAGGAGCAGTATTATAGTAGTTATATTCTTGTACATAGGGGCAGTATTATAGTAGTTATATTCTTGTACATAGGGGCAGTATTATAGTAGTTATATTCTTGTACATAGGGGCAGTATTATAGTAGTTATATTCTTGTACATAGGGGCAGTATTATAGTAGTTATATTCTTGTACATAGGGGCAGTATTATAGTAGTTATATTCTTGTATATAGGAGCAGTATTATAGTAGTTATATTCTTGTACATAGGGGTAGTATTATAGTAGTTATATTCTTGTACATAGGAGCAGTATTATAGTAGTTATATTCTTGTACATAGGGGCAGTATTATAGTAGTTATATTCTTGTACATAGGGGCAGTATTATAGTAGTTATATTCTTGTACATAGGGGCAGTATTATAGTAGTTATATTCTTGTATATAGGAGCAGTATTATAGTAGTTATATTCTTGTACATAGGGGCAGTATTATAGTAGTTGTATTCTTGTACATAGGAGCAGTATTATAGTAGTTATATTCTTGTACATAGGAGCAGTATTATAGTAGTTATATTCTTGTACATAGGGGCAGTATTATAGTAGTTATATTCTTGTACATAGGGGCAGTATTATAGTAGTTATATTCTTGTACATAGGGGCAGTATTATAGTATTTATATTCTTGTACATAGGGGCAGTATTATAGTAGTTATATTCTTGTATATAGGAGCAGTATTATAGTAGTTATATTCTTGTACATAGGGGTAGTATTATAGTAGTTATATTCTTGTACATAGGAGCAGTATTATAGTAGTTATATTCTTGTACATAGGAGCAGTATTATAGTATTTATATTCTTGTACATAGGGGCAGTATTATAGTAGTTATATTCTTGTATATAGGAGCAGTATTATAGTAGTTATATTCTTGTACATAGGGGTAGTATTATAGTAGTTATATTCTTGTACATAGGAGCAGTATTATAGTAGTTATATTCTTGTACATAGGGGCAGTATTATAGTAGTTATATTCTTGTACATAGGGGCAGTATTATAGTAGTTATATTCTTGTACATAGGAGCAGTATTATAGTAGTTATATTCTTGTACATAGGAGCAGTATTATAGTAGTTATATTCTTGTACATAGGTGGCAGTATTATAGTAGTTATATTCTTGTACATAGGGGCAGTAATATGTACTGTGACGTCTTCTTTACTCTGTCGTGGATAAATACCGTTTGATGTTATTGCAGTAATCTCATATTTCTGTGATAAGTAAATAATGGGGGGTTGTGATACATTTCCACCTAATTTCTGTGCAAATTGATGGTTTCCACTTGTGATAATATGTTTGTAAACATATTCCGAAAATTACATCTGAACAGACAGGACACATTACGGAAACATCTTCTGAGGGTTCGTTAATAAATGTACAAGGTCTTTGATGTTTTTTTCCTCCTTTGGGGAAAATAAAAATAATAAGCGCGTCCTGTATATGGATGTTACTTTGTGCCATCTAGTGGTGGATTTAGAAATTGCAATGACTAAAATCTTTTTCTTTTCTTACAGAGCTATATGCCTGCATTTTAATATATAGGATGTGTTTTTATGCCACCACTAGGGGGAGCTCTGTATTCAATCCTTCTAAGAGCTATTCTGCCTGTTCTGCCTGTGTGTGCAGTGAGCTCCCCCTAGTGGTGACTGCAGGGATGTAATAACATGCTCTACCCATCTGTGGGGCCCTTCTTAGTATTTTCGTTGGCCCTGTGATTTCTGTGGACTCTTCTCTGTATTTCACACTGAGCTTCTCCTCTTCTTTTAGGAAGTCTTTCCTACAGCTGGACATGAGTAACACCAAGAAGGCTTTGATCATCCCGGCGTTTGAGACCCTCCGATATCGTCTCTCCTTCCCAAAATCTAAGGCAGAATTGCTCTCTATGTTGGATATGGGAACATTATTTACCTTCAGGTAGGTTTCAGCCTCAGACGAAAAACATGTCGCCCCCGGCCAAAATTAGGTCATTGTCATTCATTGCTGTAAATCTGAGGGCTGGAAGCACAGAAGTTACCAGGGGCCCAGACCCCCCGGAACTGTGTTTATTATCCCTGTACTGTGACATCTCTGTGTGCATTATCCCTGTACTGTGACATCACTGTGTGCATTATTCCTATACTGTGACATCACTGTGTGCATTATTCCTATACTGTGACATCACTGTGTGCATTATCCCTGTACTGTGACATCACTGTGTGCATTATCCCTGTACTGTGACATCACTGTGTGCATTATCCCTGTACTGTGACATCTGTGTGCATTATCCCTGTACTGTGACATCACTGTGTGCATTATTCCTATACTGTGACATCACTGTGTGCATTATCCCTGTACTGTGACATCACTGTGTGCATTATCCCTGTACTGTGACATCACTGTGTGCATTATCCCTGTACTGTGACATCACTGTGTGCATTATCCCTGTACTGTGACATCACTGTGTGCATTATCCCTGTACTGTGACATCACTGTGTGCATTATCCCTGTACTGTGACATCACTGTGTGCATTATGCCTATACTGTGACATCACTGTGTGCATTATCCCTGCACTGTGACATCACTGTGTGCATTATCCCTGTACTGTGACATCACTGTGTGCATTATCCCTCTACTGTGGCATCACTGTGTTTATTATCCCTGTACTGTGACATCACTGTGGGCATTATCCCTGCACTGTGACATCACTGTGTGCATTATCCCTGTACTGTGACATCACTGTGTACATTATCCCTGTACTGTGACATCACTGTGTGTATTATCCCTGTACTGTGACATCACTGTGTGCATTATCCCTGTACTGTGACATCACTGTGTGCATTATCCCTCTACTGTGGCATCACTGTGTTTATTATCCCTGCACTGTGACATCACTGTGGGCATTATCCCTGCACTGTGACATCACTGTGTGCATTATCCCTGTACTGTGACATCACTGTGTACATTATCCCTGTACTGTGACATCACTGTGTGCATTATCCCTGTACTGTGACATCACTGTGTGCATTATGCCTGTACTGTGACATCACTGTGTGCATTATCCCTGTACAGTGACATCACTGTGTGCATTATCCCTGTACTGTGACATCACTGTGTGCATTATTCCTGTACTGTGACATCATTGTGTGCATTATTCCTATACTTTGACATCACTGTGTGCATTATCCATGTACAGTGACATCACTGTGTGTATTATCCCTGTACTGTGGCATCACTGTGTGCATTATCCCTCTACTGTGGCATCACTGTTTATTATCCCTGTACTGTGACATCACTGTGTGCATTATCCCTCTACTGTGGCATCACTGTGTGCATTATCCCTGTACTGTGACATCACTGTGTGCATTATCCCTGTACTGTGGCATCACTGTGTGCATTATCCCTCTACTGTGGCATCACTCTTTATTATCCCTGTACTGTGACATCACTGTGTGCATTATCCCTCTACTGTGGCATCACTTTGTGCATTATCCCTGTACTGTGACATCACTGTGTGTATTATGCCTGTACTGTGACATCACTGTGTGCATTATCCCTGTACTGTGACATCACTGTGTGCATTATCCCTGTACTTTGACATCACTGTGTGCATTATCCCTGTACTGTGACATCACTGTGTGCATTATCCCTGTACTGTGACATCACTGTGTGCATTATCCCTCTACTGTGGCATCACTGTGTGCATTATCCCTGTACTGTGACATCGATGTGTGCATTATCCCTGTACTGTGACATCACTGTGTGTATTATCCCTGTACTGTGACATCACTGTGTGCATTATCCCTGTACTGTGACATCACTGTGTGCATTATCCCTGTACTGTGACATCACTGTGTGCATTATCCCTGCATTGTGACATCACTGTGTACATTATCCCTGTACTGTGACATCACCGTGGGTATTATCCCCGTACTGTGACATCACTGTGTGTATTATCCCCGTACTGTGACATCACTGTGTGCATTATCCCTGTACTGTGACATCACTGTGTGTATTATCCCTGTACTGTGACCTCACTGTGCACATTATCCCCGTACTGTGACATCACTGTGTGTATTATCTCTGTACTGTGACATCACTGTGTGCATTATCCCTGTACTGTGACATCACTGTATTATCCCCGTACTGTGACATCACTGTGTGTATTATCTCTGTACTGTGACATCACTGTGTGCATTATCCCTATACTGTGACCTCACTGTGTGCATTATCCCTATACTGTGACCTCACTGTGTTCATTATCTCTGTACTGTGACATCACTGTGTGTATTATACCTGTAGTGTGACCTCACTGTGTGCATTATCTCTGTACTGTGACATCACTGTGTGTATTATCTCTGTACTGTGACATCACTGTGTGCATTATCCCTGTACTGTGACATCACTGTATTATCCCCGTACTGTGACATCACTGTGTGTATTATCTCTGTACTGTGACATCACTGTGTGCATTATCCCTGTACTGTGACATCACTGTGTGCATTATCCCTATACTGTGACCTCACTGTGTGCATTATCTCTGTACTGTGACATCACTGTGTGTATTATACCTGTAGTGTGACCTCACTGTGTGCATTATCTCTGTACTGTGACATCACTGTGTGCATTATCTCTGTACTGTGACATCACTGTGTGCATTATCCCCGTACTGTGACATCACTGTGCGTATTATCTCTGTACTGTGACATCACTGTGTGCATTATCCCTGTACTGTGACATCACTGTGTGCATTATCTCTGTACTGTGACATCACTGTGTGCATTATCCCTATACTGTGACCTCACTGTGTGCATTATCCCTATACTGTGACCTCACTGTGTTCATTATCTCTGTACTGTGACATCACTGTGTGTATTATACCTGTAGTGTGACCTCACTGTGTGCATTATCTCTGTACTGTGACATCACTGTGTGTATTATCCCTATACTGTGACCTCACTGTGTGCATTATCCCTATACTGTGACCTCACTGTGTTCATTATCTCTGTACTGTGACATCACTGTGTGTATTATACCTGTAGTGTGACCTCACTGTGTGCATTATCTCTGTACTGTGACATCACTGTGTGTATTATCTCTGTACTGTGACATCACTGTGTGCATTATCCCTGTACTGTGACATCACTGTATTATCCCCGTACTGTGACATCACTGTGTGTATTATCTCTGTACTGTGACATCACTGTGTGCATTATCCCTGTACTGTGACATCACTGTGTGCATTATCCCTATACTGTGACCTCACTGTGTGCATTATCTCTGTACTGTGACATCACTGTGTGTATTATACCTGTAGTGTGACCTCACTGTGTGCATTATCTCTGTACTGTGACATCACTGTGTGCATTATCTCTGTACTGTGACATCACTGTGTGCATTATCCCCGTACTGTGACATCACTGTGCGTATTATCTCTGTACTGTGACATCACTGTGTGCATTATCCCTGTACTGTGACATCACTGTGTGCATTATCTCTGTACTGTGACATCACAGTGTGCATTATCTCTGTACTGTGACATCACTGTGTGCATTATCCCTGTACTGTGACATCACTGTGTGTATTATCCCCGTACTGTGACATCACTGTGTGCATTATCCCTATACTGTGACCTCACTGTGTGCATTATCTCTGTACTGTGACATCACTGCGTGCATTATCTCTGTACTGTGACATCACTGTGTGCATTATCTCTGTACTGTGACATCACTGTGTGTATTATCCCTGTACTGTGACATCACTGTGTGTATTATCTCTGTATTGTGACATCACTGTGTGCATTATCCCTGTACTGTGACATCACTGTGTGTATTATCCTCGTACTGTGACATCACTGTGTGCATTATCCCTATACTGTGACCTCACTGTGTGCATTATCTCTGTACTGTGACATCACTGTGTGCATTATCTCTGTACTGTGACATCACTGTGTGCATTATCTCTGTACTGTGACATCACTGTGTGTATTATCCCTGTACTGTGACCTCACTGCATGCATTATCTCTGTACTGTGACATCACTGTGTGCATTATCCCTGTACTGTGACATCACTGTGTGCATTATCCCTATACTGTGACATTACTGTGTGCATTATCCCTATACTGTGACATCACTGTGTGCATTATCTCTGTACTGTGACATCACTGTGTGCATTATCTCTGTTCTGTGACCTCACTGTGCACCGTGCATACATATATGTATAGTGATACATTCGCCGTAGACCCCCGGCGTCTCAGGCAGACGTCTCCTCTGAGTTTCAGATTAGCGGTGAGACATGAGTGGGGGTCCGTGAGTGACGAGATCGGAGAATATCGGGGGCTTCCAGGAGGCAGCAGATGCCATAATTTATTCCTGGCTCCGGGTAAATGATTCTCCGTCTTCCCCTCCCGGTGTCGGAGCCCAGGGGCAGAATCTGACATAATGTCACAGATCCTGATCCTCCTGATGTTCTGTGTCCGGTGGAGGCCTCGTCTGGCCGGGGCACAGCTGGCGAGGAGGCGGGCGTGATTATCAGAAGGGGGCGATAACTACGGGGCGGCTTTTACCTCCGCGGTCCTTGATGTACAGCCAAGATGAAGCACAGCAAGAGGATCAGAATCTGCTACAAATCAGCCGACAGCTGAGGAAGAAGAAGATGGTAGAATTCTGCTGTCTTAAAGGGGACACGGTCTGCCAACTTAAAGGGGACACGGTCTGCCAACTTAAAGGGTCGTCGGTACGCGTCATGGGGTTCTAATCAGCAAAACTTGGGAGGGAGCAGAGTGTCGGACACTGTGCTGTCTTCTACCCCCACTGACCGACTTCGAGGGGACGTGGTGAGCCGTCCCCCCACAAATTTGCATGTTCAATGTCGGCACAAATTACAGGAGCTGTATATACATATTTATACACTTGTGCCGATCCCGCGTACAGAGCTTCAGAGCTGAAATCTCACAGTATTCCATGCTTGTTCGGTGTCTGCAGAAAGCCTTCTCTGAAAGAGTCAATATTTTCTTTGCCGTCATGTTTCGCCCCAGGAGCACCATCAGGGGGATAGATGGAAGCAGGACGTTGCGCTACCATTTAAGGTGGATGGAACATGACCAGTCCAAAACGTGGTTGTAAAAGTGGCATTTTCTCAGGTTATCAAGAGGGGGTTTCAGCACCCCGGCCCCGGCCCACCATTCCCATTTCATATTTATGTGTCTGGTCCCAGGGAATATTTTCACTACTCTGAGTCTTTTCTCTCATTTCCTGGAAGCTTCCTCCCGTTACAGTAACGTGTGCCCATTATCCTGCAGGTACCACGTCTGGACTAAAGGGCACGCTCCTACCAACTTTGCCAAGTGGAGGACGGCGACGACTCCTTACCGGGTGGAATGGGAGGCAGATTTCGAACCCTACGTGGTGGTCAGGCGGAACTGCCCGGAATACGACCGGAGATTTGTTGGGTTCGGGTGGAACAAAGTGGCTCACATCATGGAGCTGGATGCACAGGTGAATTATTCTGAATTGTCCAAGCGGGGGGTGGTGGGTGTAGATAGCAGTAACGTCGGGACCTGGTACAGAGCTCCAAATCCCCTGCATAGAGTTAATTGCTAAAATGTTGACTTCCTGCAGCCACCTCTCAGGACCTTATTGCATACTTTTTAAAGGGGTGTTTCCACATTTGACATAGATATCTATAGGATCTGCCTCCTGTATTGTCCACCCTTTCTTTACCTGTTGAAGCTGCCACCAGGACTGACGAGGAGGCCTCTGCTGGCTTGACTTCTCTATTTACTTCTAGTTCCTAAAACTAAGCCCCCCCCAATATAAATTTGACCCCATTAATGGGACATTTTTGAGCTTCATGGTCAATCAGTCCCGAAACCACAACAAAACCCCCGGATCGCCCACTTTTGGACACAGTTGTATAACCCACGCCCCCTGGACAGTCCATTAAAAAAATGGGATGATTGAGAGGTATTACAGAGTGTTTGACCCAAATTTGTTGAAAAGTGAACATTCCCTTTAAGTCACACAATATTGAATAGAGGGGCAGGACTATGACCACCTCTCTTCTTCGTCTTCATGTCCACCTCGCCGTCTCTTATCTCTCCTCTCTTCTTGTTCCCGTAGGAATATGAATTCATGGTGCTGCCCAATGCCTACATGATCCACATGCCTCACGCCCCGAGCTTCGACATCACCAAGTTCCGCTCAAACAAGCAATATCGAATTTGCCTGAAAACGTTGAAAGAGGAATTCCAACAAGACATGTCCCGACGATACGGATTCACAGCTCTCAAATACCTCACTGCGGAGAACAATAGCTAACGAGACCCGGGGTCGGAAAGGGTTTGGATGTGCCTAAAATCTGGTGAAGATCTCAACGGCATGGCATCAACCATCAATGGTTGGCTGGAGACTGCCAAGGAACTTTTACCTGTTGTCCCTTTTTGCCCAAACTCCAACAATCATCAGAGAATGAATAGATATGGATCCAGGAAAGTAGAAGGTTCCGATAAATTCAACCTCTTCCCTGGTCCTACAGAACAAGGCCTAAATGTTGGACATCTGCCCAACATGGTGTCTCAGTCATGACACTCAATCCAAGCTTGGTCAGCTGTTTCTCTTCGGCCTAACACCGACACCACCTGCTTCACTATCGAGTTGCCGAATACTTGGTCTTCTGGTGATGCCACAAAAAGTAGAAGGAGCAGATACTCGTAAAGGGAGGGTTGCTGTAATGACCAGAGAAGAATATTTATAGGTTCAACCAAGAACCTTTATGAAGGCAAAAAAAATGTAAAAAAACAAACTTGTAGCAGTATTGACATTGTAAAGATCCAAAGGGCATTTCTTTCTATTTTTGTATTGTATTCATCCCTGTAAAAAAAAACAAAAGTATTCACGCCCTACTATCTTTATGGAAGACGTCGAGACGAGCAATGGCGGAATGATTGGACAACGGTTGGTCTATGATTTCCAATATGAACTTGACACATGCTGAACGTCTTCCCGATAGTGACATCTTCATCAGCCTCAACAGAAGACTCTGTGCCTGGAAGACAGAACGCATTTTTGGCGTGAAGAAAGAGTGCCCATTCCTTCCCTGGCTGTCAGATTGTACTTCTATGTAATTAGTGATGGTCCTAGAAGACAATATTGCGCTTGGACATCTGTAGGGCTTTGCCAATTTATACTGCGGCATGTTCCTTTTTCTGGAAAGTCAGAGCTCGGAAGGTTCTCGGAAAGCCCAGAACAACATTACTATGCAATGTCTAACTGGACTTTCGTCTCGGAAGAAGGTCCATGTCCATGCTGGAAGAACTCGTGCATGGAAAAGACGGGACTCCTATTCCCCAGGGATTCGATACAATAGAAAGACTGAGTCACGGAAAGTTCTGTCCCAACCAAGATGGACCTCCGTGAAGACAGAGGAATTATAACCTAATGGATTTTTCCACTATTTTTTACCGTTCAGTATTAATTGTCATGTTTACAAAAAAGGACACGAAGTCTAATGCACTAGACCTGCGGCCGGTGGCTGCTCATAACCAATGGAAGACGGAGGGAAAACCACAACTCGGTGCTCTGTTCTCATCCGACGTAGATAGTAGATCCCCCGAGACGTTTGCATCAGGTCATGGTTCTCAAATGTTTTATTATTTTTCTATATTTCCGATAAAGTTTTGGGTAGATTGTCTAGAAACTCAAGGTGAGCAAAGATCTTGAGGGGCACATTTGGGCCAAGGCAACTAAAGATGTTGCATGTAAATATCTTCAAGCCCAGTGTCACAAAAATCATCACTTTCCATAGATCCAGAGCATTCTTTACGAGGGGATCAGCAGAACCAAATTTACACATCCGATCCACAAAAATCTTGTCCAGATTCATCAAGAAGCTAGAGTTTATGAAAGAAGGCTACCCCCCAATGTCCTCGGAAGAGATAAGGGTCAGGCAGATTTAGAGATAAGGGCTACAAGGGTTGTATTTCATCCATTGATTTCCACCAGTCTCCATGTTGATGGAGGTGGCTGGTGGGCTTCAAGGCTTTTGGCCAACACTTGGACATCAATTGTTGGGTTTTTGAGGCTTTTAATGGGGTAAACAGATAACTGGCCTCACTTCTTGGAGGGCAGACATGAATACTCCAATTATGTTGGAGCTGAAGGAGATAGGCCATCTTGGTCATTAGCTTGTCGCTGGCATCTACCCCAGTTGGTGCCCCTGTGATCTTTACGCTTTGTCGACGGCTTCTTTTCACTTTATTTAATGTGTAAAATCTTGATTGGTCGTTTTAGTTTTTCTCGACTCCTCACATGGAGCTCTCCTTTTCTAAACGTGGCTTTCTAAACGACAAGCGTCGGCAAATGGACCCTTGTACGGCCTGTGATACGTTTCCCAAAAAAACAAGTTAGAGAGGTCCTAACTCCAGCTTAGAAGTTTGTGGGACTCAGTTTTTTGGACGGTAAGAAGAAATACACAGGCATGTGATTTCCAAAAATCTTCTAAGTTTGTGGGAGTGTTCTTTTATTTTATACCCTTCTTGAATATACAATGGATATAAAAAGTCTACACACCCGTACCCTGCTCTTAAAATCTTGCATGTGGTTGCATAAATCTGAACACCCGTACACTAATACTTTGTTGAAGACCCCTTTATGACATTATTCAGTCTTTTTGGGTCGGAGTCTATCAGTCTTTACCCGCTCATGCTTGCCGTAGCTCCACATCTGTCAGATTGCAGGGGGCATCTCCTGTGTACAGCGCCCTCTTCAGGTCAACCTAGGATTCAGGTATGGTCTCTGCATGGGCCATCCAAAACTCTGATCTTCTGGAGAAGCTGTTCTCTCGCTGATTTGGAGGTCGCTAGGGTCGTTGCTGAAAGTTGAAATTACTCTTCATCTTCAGCTTTTTAGCAGAGGTCTAAAGGTTTTGTTGCAAAATTGACTGACATTCACCACTATTCATAATTTCGTCCACCATGACCAAAGCCCCAGTTCAAGCTGCCAAAAAACGTCCCCAAAGAATAATGCGGTCTCCACCATGCTTCACTGTGGGGATGGTGATCTTCCGGTGATGTGTGGCGTTGGCTTTGCACCTTTTGGAATTATGGCCAAAGAGTTTACTCTTGGTTTTATCAGACATAACACGTTCCCCACATGCTTTTGACTGACTTAACGTAGGTTTTGACATCACATAGCCCTGCTTGTATGTTTTTTTTTGTAAGAAAAGGCCACCCTACCCCACAGACCAGACGTATGAAGAATATGAGAGATTGTTGTCACATGCAGTACACAACCAGAAATTCCTGCAGCTCCTTTAATGTTGCCATCGGCCTCTACTCAGCCTCCCGACACAATTTTCTTCTTGTCTTTTCAACAATTTTGGTGTGACATCTAGTTCTAGGTAATGTCACCGTTGTGTCGAATACAAGCCACTTCTTGATGACATCTTCACAGTGCTCCATGGAAGATCTAATGCTTTGGAAATATTTTTGTCCCTGTCTCCTGACTGATAACTTTCCACAATGAGATCCCTTTGCTGTGTTGTCAGCTGTTTACAGACTATGGATTTTACTGTAAAACACACCTAAGAAAATGTCAGGAAATTCTTCCTAGAACATTGAACCTTTACATTAAACTTTAAAGGTGAAAAACGTTCTGAAATGATTCTTTTCGGTGTGATTTTTTTTTTTTTACATGACAACCTGCCATTTTAACAGGGGTATGTAGACTTTTTATATTCATTGTAGGTGTTCGTAAACTCCAAAATACTTTACTTTCTGTCTATATCTGGACATATCCACACATATTTAGCATTTTTGCATCAATTTTGGAAAAAAAAATTGCCCAAAGATGTGATCATAAGGATATGAATCGTCGTCTCATGGTCCTCGGATGAGAAGAGACACACGGAGCCCCTCGGAGGTTGTTCCTGTTACCCATGACAACCAATCAGAGTCTCTGTTTTATATTCTCTGTAAAAAAAAAATGATAAGTGACTTCTGATTGGTTGCTGCAGGATACGTGTCGGCTGATGTGTGAGTGTGAACGCAGCGCCTCCGGAGGAGATGGCGTGTAAATAAACTCAAGAACATTTGTTTATTTTCAGTTGTGCAATAAAATTGTGAAATAATCCGGTGTGAAGTTCATTCCTCCTGTTGGGGTCCTGACAGGTTGTGCCATTCCCTCTTTGCCACAATATTTTTCTTCTTTTTGATGAAATCTAACGAGTTATAGATTGTTATATACATTTTTCCTTTTTATTGTTTTTTTTTTAGATTTTTTATTAAATATTTTATTACACCAATACCCTGTGACATCGGCCTAATACGATCTCCTAGTCCTGACCCTATTCCTAGCCCCAGTACTAACCATAATACTAGCCCTAGTCCTAATAGTAACTATAACCCTAATACCAGTCCTAATCCTAGTCCTAATACTAACTCTAATACTAGTCCTAAGCCTAATAGTAACGATAACCTTTATACTAGTCCTAATCCTAGCCCTAATACTAACTCTAATACTAGTCCTAAGCCTAATAGTAACTATAACCCTAATACCAGTCCTAATCCTAGTCCTAATACTAACTCTAATACTAGTCCTAAGCCTAATAGTAACTATAACCCTAATACCAGTCCTAATCCTAGTCCTAATACTAACTCTAATACTAGTCCTAAGCCTAATAGTAACTATAACCCTAATACCAGTCCTAATCTTAGTCCTAATACTAACTCTAATACTAGTCCTAAGCCTAATAGTAACTATAACCCTAATACCAGTCCTAATCCTAGTCCTAATACTAACTCTAATACTAGTCCTAAGCCTAATAGTAACTATAACCCTAATACCAGTCCTAATCCTAGCCCTAATACTAACTCTAATAATAGTTCTAAGCCTAGAAGTAATTATAGCCCTAATACGAGTCCTAATACTAACTCTAATACTAGTCCTAAGCCTAATAGTAATTATAGCCCTAATACTAGTCACAAACCTAGCCCTAGTACTAACTCTAATACTAGTCCTAAGCCTAATAGTAACTATAACCCTAATACCAGTCCTAATCCTAGTCCTAATACTAACTCTAATACTAGTCCTAAGCCTAATAGTAACTATAACCTTAATACCAGTCCTAATCCTAGCCCTAATACTAACTCTAATAATAGTTCTAAGCCTAGAAGTAATTATAGCCCTAATACGAGTCCTAATACTAACTCTAATACTAGTCCTAAGCCTAATAGTAACTATAACCCTAATACCAGTCCTAATCCTAGTCCTAATACTAACTCTAATACTAGTCCTAAGCCTAATAGTAACTATAACCTTAATACCAGTCCTAATCCTAGCCCTAATACTAACTCTAATAATAGTTCTAAGCCTAGAAGTAATTATAGCCCTAATACGAGTCCTAATACTAACTCTAATACTAGTCCTAAGCCTAATAGTAATTATAGCCCTAATACTAGTCACAAACCTAGCCCTAGTACTAACTCTAATAATAGTCCTAGTCCTAAGCGTAATAAGGCTATAATTATTAATACTAGTCCTAAGCCTAATAGTAACTATAACCCTAATACCAGTCCTAATCCTAGTCCTAATACTAACTCTAATACTAGTCCTAAGCCTAATAGTAACTTTAACCTGTGATGCAGCCATCACTAATGGGTTGAAGGACAGTCGCTTGGCAACAAGACTTAAGGTGCACAGGAACACTTTTTGCACATAACAGTCTATGCGGTTTATTATAAAGTCATAAACCGGCTAAATAAGATTAAAATAGATAAATCTCCGGGTCCGGATGGCATACACCCATGAGTACTAAGAGAACTAAGTAATGTAATAGATAAACCATTATTTCTTATTTTTAGGGACTCTATAGCGACAGGGTCTGTTCCGCAGGATTGGCGCATAGCAAATGTGGTGCCAATATTCAAAAAGGGCTCTAAAAGTGAACCTGGAAATTATAGGCCAGTAAGTCTAACCTCTATTGTTGGTAAAATATTTGAAGGGTTTCTGAGGGATGTTATTCTGGATTATCTCAATGAGAATAACTGTTTAACTCCATATCAGCATGGGTTTATGAGAAATCGCTCCTGTCAAACCAATCTAATCAGTTTTTATGAAGAGGTAAGCTATAGGCTGGACCACGGTGAGTCATTGGACGTGGTATATCTCGATTTTTCCAAAGCGTTTGATACCGTGCCGCACAAGAGGTTGGTACACAAAATGAGAATGCTTGGTCTGGGGGAAAATGTGTGTAAATGGGTTAGTAACTGGCTTAGTGATAGAAAGCAGAGGGTGGTTATAAATGGTATAGTCTCTAACTGGGTCGCTGTGACCAGTGGGGTACCGCAGGGGTCAGTATTGGGACCTGTTCTCTTCAACATATTCATTAATGATCTGGTAGAGGGTTTACACAGTAAAATATCGATATTTGCAGATGATACAAAACTATGTAAAGCAGTTAATACAAGAGAAGATAGTATTCTGCTACAGATGGATCTGGATAAGTTGGAAACTTGGGCTGAAAGGTGGCAGATGAGGTTTAACAATGATAAATGTAAGGTTATACACATGGGAAGAAGGAATCAATGTCACCATTACACACTGAATGGGAAACCACTGGGTAAATCTGACAGGGAGAAGGACTTGGGGATCCTAGTTAATGATAAACTTACCTGGAGCAGCCAGTGCCAGGCAGCAGCTGCCAAGGCAAACAGGATCATGGGGTGCATTAAAAGAGGTCTGGATACACATGATGAGAGCATTATACTGCCTCTGTACAAATCCCTAGTTAGACCGCACATGGAGTACTGTGTCCAGTTTTGGGCACCGGTGCTCAGGAAGGATATAATGGAACTAGAGAGAGTACAAAGGAGGGCAACAAAATTAATAAAGGGGATGGGAGAACTACAATACCCAGATAGATTAGCAAAATTAGGATTATTTAGTCTAGAAAAAAGACGACTGAGGGGCGATCTAATAACCATGTATAAGTATATAAGGGGACAATACAAATATCTCGCTGAGGATCTGTTTATACCAAGGAAGGTGACGGGCACAAGGGGGCATTCTTTGCGTCTGGAGGAGAGAAGGTTTTTCCACCAACATAGAAGAGGATTCTTTACTGTTAGGGCAGTGAGAATCTGGAATTGCTTGCCTGAGGAGGTGGTGATGGCGAACTCAGTCGAGGGGTTCAAGAGAGGCCTGGATGTCTTCCTGGAGCGGAACAATATTGTATCATACAATTATTAGGTTCTGTAGAAGGACGTAGATCTGGGGATTTATTATGATGGAATATAGGCTGAACTGGATGGACAAATGTCTTTTTTTGGCCTTACTAACTATGTTACTATGTACCACGAACAGTCCATTACACACTGTATCAGAGCCAATCATTAAGTTGCAGTCACTAAACATGCTGGACCTCAGTCCGTCCAGTTACCATGGGTGACCGCACAGTTCATAACACTTCTTAGTACTCGGCTTTAATACGGAGTCTCTAAACACGCCAGGCGTCTCTGCCCAGTTTCCGTGGGAGACCAGACGCCGAACAGTTCATCGTATCCACTGGAGAAGCCTTACGGGGATCATCATCTTGCCTGACAGGCATACACTAGTCGGTTCCAGACCCACCGAAGGATGGTCGCTTCCCCAACACAGTAGCCGTCACCGGCTCTGCAGATCCATGGCCTCACCGCGTGCTCTTCAGGGATCCGGTCCACACACAGCACCTCCCAACACAGACACACACTCAGGATCACGGCCTCACCTCATGCTCTTCAGGGATCCGGTCCTACTCCCAGGACCTCCCAACACAGGGACCATTCAGGATCATGGCCTCACCAGGTGCTCTTCAGGGATCCGGTCCACACTCTGGACCTCCCAACACCCAGGCCTTTCCTCTTAAAGGACCTTACAGCCAAGAATCATTCAGGCCCATACACTCAGAACCATGTGACCCACACCCTGGTCACATTATGAAGCTGTAACCACCTCCATAGGTGGGCGCTGCATGTGTGGTTAGTCAGACCCGCCCAGCTCTCCAACTAACCCTGCAAGCCTCCCTTTAAAACAAAGCAAATACTTGTGAGACTACAGGTCCCAGAACAACATTACTGGCTTACAGCGCAGACTTCCTCTGCGACACATACCGGCCATTCACAATAATGTCAGTCAATATCTCACCATTACAATTACACCTCCAAGTGTATCCTGAGGAGCCCATGCAGCGCCCCCTAGCTGTGACTGGGGTCACTGCCTCGCAATCCCTAATACCAGTCCTAATCCTAGCTCTAATACTAACTCTAATACTAGTCTTAAGCCTAATAGTAATTATAGTCCTAATCCTAGCCCTAATACTAACCATAATAGTAGGCCTAGTCCTAAGCCTAATAGTAACTATAGACCTAATACCAGTCCTAATCCTAGCCCTAATACTAACCATAATAGCAGGCCTAAGCCTATTAGTAACTATAACCCTAATACTAGTCCTAATCCTAGCCCTAATACTAACCATAAAAGTAAGCCTAGTCCTAATAGTAACTATAGACCTAATACCAGTCCTAATCCTAGCCCTAATACTAACTCTAATAATAGTCCTAAGCCTCATAGTAACTATAACCCTAATACTAGCCCTAATCCTAGCCCTAATACTAACCATAATAGTAGGCCTAATCCTAAGCCTAATAGTATCTATAGACCTAATACCAGTCCTAATCCTAGCCCTAATACTAACTCTAATAATAGTCCTAAGCCTAATAGTAACTATAGACCTAATACCAGTCCTAATCCTAGCCCTAATACTAACCATAATAGTAGGCCTAGTCCTAAGCCTAATAGTAACTATAACCCTAGTACTAGTCCTAATCCTAGATCTAACACTAACTCTAATAATAGTCCTAAGCCTAATAGTAACTATAACCCTAATACTAGCCCTAATCCTAGCCCTAATACTAACCATAATAGTAGGCCTAATCCTAAGCCTAATAGTATCTATAGACCTAATACCAGTCCTAATCCTAGCCCTAATACTAACTCTAATAATAGTCCTAAGCCTAATAGTAACTATAGACCTAATACCAGTCCTAATCCTAGCCCTAATACTAACCATAATAGTAGGCCTAGTCCTAAGCCTAATAGTAACTATAACCCTAGTACTAGTCCTAATCCTAGATCTAACACTAACTCTAATAATAGTCCTAAGCCTAATAGTAACTATAACCCTAATACCAGTCCTAATACTAACCATAATAGTAGCTCTAGTCCTAAGCTTAATAGTAATTATAGTAACTTATACTAGTTCTAATACTAGCCCTGGTCCTAAGCCTAATACTATTTCTAATCCTATCCCTAAGGCCGGGGTCACACTTGCGAGTGAAATGCCAGAGACTCACGCAAGCTTCTCACATTGCACTCGCACTTGTGACCCCGGCCTAATAGTAGCACTAGTCCTATGCCTAATAGTAACTATAGCCCTAATACTAGCCCTAGTCTTCAGCCTAATACTAGTTCTAACCCTACTCCTTACTGTGCTACTAACCCTCACCTTAATCCTGGCCCTAATCCTAGTTGCAACCCTAATAGTAGCCCTATTAAAAAGTGTGGAAAAATGTAACATCTGTTATAATGCTAGTTTTGGGTTATTGTTTTTTCTTTACAGGGGAACATTTTTACATTTGGGGCAGCTCTGCAGCAAGTCTCTGTCCCTGTGGCTCTCGCCTCCCACACTACTGGACAGAACCGGAGCTGTCAATCAGACAACGGCTCCGCCCACAGTGAGCGGCTCCGCCTACAGAAAACAGCTCCGCCTACAGTGAGGGGCTCCGCCTACAGTGAGCAGCTACGCCTACAGAGAACAGCTCCGCCTACAGTGAGCGGCTACGCCTACAGTGAGCGGCTACGCCTACAGAGAATAGCTCCGCCTACAGTGAGGGGCTCCTCCTACAGTGAGCAGCTATGCCTACAGAGAACAGCTCCGCCTTCAGTGAGCGGCTCCGCCTTCAGTGAGCGGCTACGCCTACAGAGAATAGCTCCGCCTACAGTGAGCGGCTACGCCTACAGAGAATAGCTCCGCCTACAGTGAGGGGCTCCTCCTACAGTGAGCAGCTATGCCTACAGAGAACAGCTCCGCCTTCAGTGAGCGGCTCCGCCTTCAGTGAGCGGCTACGCCTACAGAGAATAGCTCCGCCTACAGTGAGCGGCTACGCCTACAGAGAATAGCTCCGCCTACAGTGAGGGGCTCCTCCTACAGTGAGCAGCTATGCCTACAGAGAACAGCTCCGCCTTCAGTGAGCGGCTACGCCTACAGAGAATAGCTCCGCCTACAGTGAGCGGCTACGCCTACAGAGAATAGCTCCGCCTACAGTGAGGGGCTCCGCCTACAGTGAGCAGCTACGCCTACAGAGAACAGTTCTGCCTACAGTGAGCTGCTCCACCTACAGAGAACAGTTCTGCCTACAGTGAGCAGCTCCGCCTACAGAGAACAGCTCCGCCTACAGTGAGCTGCTCCGCCTACAGTGAGCTGCTCCGCCTACAGAGAACAGCTCCGCCTACAGTGAGCAGCTCCGCCTACAGTGAGCTGCTCCTGCAGCACAGCAGTGGTAATATGGAGAGTCTTAAACTCCCCTCCCCTGAGGATGAAGGGGCAAACACCTTGGTGGCACATTTTGAAGAAGAATATGAAAAAGTGTACTTCTGGCGCCTCCTGGTGGCAGCCATGTGTTATAGCAGCAATATGGAGGGGAAAAGGATGCTGATTTACCCGTTTAGTTCACAGAGGACTGTCCAGACTGGAAGCAATTGTAACAAACCCTCAGCTGTGAAAAGTAAAAGAAAAACACCAGAGGGGCCCGTAAAGAGTACAAACGTGACCCCATTATTTGTGCAATAGTGCCCCATAATAGGTATCACCCAGATTGCCCCCATTACCAGTGTCAGCACAAATTCATAGACATGCCACCCTGAGCAGCGCCCCCTTCAGTCCTACGATGATCCATAAAGCCACTTGCCCAATGTTTATCTGCAGAGTTGATGATTTCCCAATGCCTGATATTGCAGTTATTAAAAATGAGCAAATTTTAGAGGATTTTGGACCCTTTTTTTTTTTTTTTAAATGAGACCAGATAAGAAGCAGAGGAAAAGTTTTCCTAGAATTTATTCTCAGCTGCATTTCTAGCATTGACCACCAGATGGCGACATTCACCCTTGTAATCTGCACAGACTGAGGTTTGTATGTCCAGACTTTATCATGGAGATTTGTGACTTCTGTCTCTTGTGAATCTCAAAAAAAAAAGGCAAAATATTTCTTTTTTTTCTGGAAAACCTGAAAGACAAGCAATGTGGCTCCTATTATGACATTCAGCCATCTTTCCAGGAGTCCTGAATGTTAAATCCACCTCGTTTTCTGCCTTGTTCGAGCAATTGCTGCCTCTTTCAGGAATCTGGAAAAGCTGGATGATTACTACTTTTAATAAAGGTTTACGAGATGCAGGTACCGTACACATAATAGAAAAATTACATAGCCCAAAATCTCCTTTTAGTGGTCGAAATCCTAAAAATCATTCTAAAATAATTACAAAAAAAAAATGTTTATTTTTTTCTTGCAATACTCCCATGTCACCACTAGGTGTCAGCACTTATTTAACAAAAAATGCAATTTAATATTTTAAATATATTTTTTAAATATTTTTCTCCTTTCCCCCATCCCCCGAAAAAAAGGGATGCCTTTGCCAGATGGTGGCTTTCCCCGTTTTCACTAATTCATCGTCTCGCCGACATCTGACGCCGCCACCGAGTGAATAATAGATTAACCCTCTGTGCCATCTCCTAATGAGGCCGTTAATAATTAATACCGCCATTCAGGGCCGTTTTGGCTGTAATCACTGACGGCGCCTGTTTCGTGGGTGAAAAAAAGAAAATCCAAAAAATGTTCAGATGCTGGCGGTAATTTCCAGGCCTGTATACGGTATATATGTATCAGAATAAGGCCCCTCCCCCAGTCGCGTCCACGTCTCATCCGATTTCACAGTCCGTTGTTCACACTGAGCTGCAGCTCAATTACCTTACAAAGCCGCCATCATTTATTTACGCCTCTTCAGCAGTCACTCATGACTATATCTGGGTTCCACCCCTCTTCTCAGTAATTGGAGCTTCCCGGATTGTAAATCCTCCATAATATGGTGTATGGAATGTCCCATTACTGTACTGCCATAGGGGAGGACACTTAAACTTTTTTTTGTGGCGTCACAAAATATCATTAAAAAAAATGATTTTGTAACCTACAGACTTGCATATTCCAGCTCTGGGTTTCATTTTACTCTCTTTATGTATTTTGTGGTTATAATAATGCTGTTATAATGCAAATATGGAAAAGAAATTCTATCACAGATTCACCGTGGAGTGCGGGGCAAAGACAACGGGGGCCCCTAGACTCCTCGTCCAGAACATCCCTTTAAAAATCATTTTCAGAGCCATTCCCACAAGTGCAAGACACACCCCCATGACAGTCAACGGTTTTGCAGCAGCTGAGGTGTATCATGAGGTTCTGCTGCAGCTGAGGTCTATTATGAGGTTCTGCAGCAGCTGAGGTGTATGATGAGGTTCTGCAGCAACTGAGGTGTATTGTGAGGTTCTGCAGCAGCTGAGGTGTATGATGAGGTTCTACAGCAGCTGAGGTGTATCATGATGTTCTGCAGCAGCTGAGAATACTGGCGCCACATAGTGCTCCATACAGTATAATGGCCCCACATAGTCCTCCATACAGTATAATGGCCCCACATAGTCCTCCATATAGTATAATGGCCCCACATAGTCCTCCATATAGTATAATGGCCCCACATAGTCCTCCATACAGTATAATGGCCCCACATAGTCCTCTATACAGTATAATGGCCCCACATAGAGCTCTATACAGTATAATGACCCCACATACTCCTCTATACAGTATAATGGCCCCACATAGTCCTCCATACAGTATAATGGCCCCACATAGTCCTCTATACAGTATAATGGCCCCACATAGTCCTCTATACAGTATAATGGCTCCACATAGTGCTCCGTACAGTATGATGGGCCCAGATAGTCCTCCATATAGTGTAATGACCCCACATAGTGCTCCATACAGTATGACCTGACATAGTCCTGCATACAGTATAATGGACCTCACATAGTGCTCTATACAATATAATGGTGCCACATAGTGCTCCATAAAGTATAATAGGCCCACATAACACTCCATACAGTATAATGGTGCTACATAGGGCTCCATACATTACAATGGCCCCACATAGCAGCACAATATTTGAGTGTGAGGAGAGAGCAGCGCGGTACGCAAGTGCGGGGAAGATAGCAGTGCAGTATGTGAGTGCAGGGGAATTAGCAGCGCAGAATGTGAGTGCAGGGGAATTAGCAGCGCAGAATGTGAGCGCAGGGGAGATAGCAGCGCAGTATGTGAGCGCAGGGGAGATAGCGCAGTATGTGAGTGCAGGGGGAGATAGCAGCGCAGTATGTGAGTGCAGGGGAGAGAGCAGCGCAGTATGTGAGTGCAGGGGAGATAGCAGCGCAGTATGTGAGTGCAGGGGAGAGAGCAGCGCAGTATGTGAGCGCAGGGGAGAGAGCAGCGCAGTATGTGAGCATGGGGAGAGTGCAGCGCAGTATTTGAGCATGGGGAGAGTGCAGCGCAGTATGTGAGCATGGGGAGAGTGCAACGCAGTATGTGGGCGCAGGGGAGAGAGCAGCACAGTATGTGAGTGTGGGGGAGAGCAGCACAGTATGTGAGTGTGGGGGAGATAGCATCCCAGTATGTGAGCGCAGGGGAGATAGCAGCGCAGTATGTGAGCGCAGGGGAGATAGCAGCGCAGTATGTGAGTGCAGGGGGAGATAGCAGCGCAGTATGTGAGCGCAGGGGAGATAGCAGCGCAGTATGTGAGTGCAGGGGAGATAGCAGCGCAGTGTGTGAGCACAGGGGAGAGTGCAGCGCAGTGTGTGAGTACAGGGGAGAGAGCAGCGCAGTATGTGAGCACAGGGGAGAGTGCAGCGCAGTGTGTGAGTGCAGGGGAGAGAGCAGCGCAGTGTGTGAGTGCAGAGGAGATAGCAGCACAGTATGTGAGCACAGGGGAGAGAGCAGCGCAGTGTGTGAGTGCAGGGGAGAGAGCAGCGCAGTATGTGAGCACAGGGGAGAGAGCAGCGCAGTGTGTGAGTGCAGGGGAGATAGCAGCACAGTATGTGAGCACAGGGGAGAGAGCAGCGCAGTGTGTGAGTGCAGGGGAGAGAGCAGCGCAGTATTTGAGCATGGGGAGAGTGCAACGCAGTATGTGAGCGCGGGGGAGAGAGCAGCACAGTATGTGAGTGCGGGGCAGATAGCAGCGCAGTATGTGAGCATGAGTACAGTGCAGCGCAGTATGTGAGCATGGGGAGATAGCAGCGCAGTATGTGAGCACAGGTGGAGTGCAGCACAGTATGTGAGCATGGGGAGAGTGCAGCACAGTATATGAGCATGGGGAGAGTGCAGCGCAGTATGTGAGCGCAGGGGAGAGAGCAGCGCAGTATGTGAGCGCAGGGGAGATAGCAGCGCAGTATGTGAGTGCAGGGGAGATAGCAGCGCAGTATGTGAGCGCAGGGGAGATAGCAGCGCAGTATGTGAGCACAGGGGAGATCGCGCAGTATGTGAGTGCAGGGGAGATAGCAGCGCAGTATGTGAGTGCAGGGGAGATAGCAGAGCAGTATGTGAGCGCAGGGGAGATTGCAGCGCAGTATGTGAGTTCAGGGGAGATAGCAGCTCAGTATGTGAGCGCAGGGGGAGATAGCAGCGCAGTATGTGAGCGCAGGGGAGAGAGCAGCACAGTATGTGAGCGCGGGGGAGAGAGCAGCGCAGTATGTGAGCATGGGGAGAGTGCAGCGCAGTATGTGAGCGCAGGGGAGAGAGCAGCACAGTATGTGAGCATGGGGAGAGAGCAGCGCAGTATGTGAGCACAGGCAGAGTGCAGCGCAGTATTTGAGCATGGGGAGAGTGCAACGCAGTATGTGGGCGCAGGGGAGAGAGCAGCACAGTATGTGAGTGTGGGGGAGATAGCAGCGCAGTGTGTGAGCGCGGGGGAGATAGCAGCGCAGTATGTGAGCGCAGGGGAGAGTGCAGCACAGTATGTGAGCACAGGTAGAGTGCAGCGCAGTATGTGAGCATGGGGAGAGTGCAACGCAGTATGTGAGCACAGGTAGAGTGCAGCACAGTATGTGAGCATGGGGAGAGTGCAGCGCAGTATGTGGGCGCAGGGGAGAGAGCAGCACAGTATGTGAGAGCGGGGGAGAGTGCAGTGCAGTATGTGAGCGCAGGGGAGAGAGCAGTGCAGTATGTGAGCGCAGGGGAGAGAGCAGCGCAGTATGTGATTGCGGGGCAGACAGCAGCACAGTATGTGAGCATGAGTACAGTGCAGCGCAGTATGTGAGCATGGGAAGATAGCAGCGCAGTATGTGAGCACAGGTGGAGTGCAGCACAGTATGTGCGCATCAGGAGAGTGCAGCCCAGTATGTGAGTATGGGGAGATAACAGCGTAGTATGTGAGCGTGGGGGGAGAGAGCAGTGTAGTATGTAAGCATAGGGGAGAGAGCAGCGCAGTATGTGAGCGCAGGGGAGAGAGCAGCGCAGTATGTGAGCGCAGGGGAGGGAGCAGCGCAGTATGTGAGCTTGGGGGAGATAGCAGAGCAGTGTGTGAGCGTGGTCAAGATAGCAGCACAGTATGTGAGCGCAGGGGAGATAGCAGCCCAGCATGTGAGCACGGAGGAGAGCAGCGCAATATGTGAGCACATGGGAGATAGCAGTGCAGTGGAGATAGCATCGTTGTATGTGAGCGTGAGGAGAGCAGGGCAGTATGTGAGTGAGAGGGAGATAGCAGCGCAGCATGTGCGCACAGGGGAGATAGCAGCGCAGTATGTGAGTGTGAGGAGATAGTAGTGCGGTGAGTGCAGGGAAGATAGAAGTGCAGCATGTGAGCACAGGGGAATTACCAGCGCAGTATGCAAGTGCAGGGGAGAGAGCAGCGTAGTATTTGAGCACGGTGGAGATAGCAGTACAGCATGGTGAGCACAAGGGATAGAGCAGCACAATATGTGAGTGCGGAGGAGAGCAGCACAATATGTGAGCATTGGAGAGAGAGCAGCACAGTATGTGAGCGCAAGGGAGATAGCAGCCCAGTTTGTGAGCGTGGGGGAGAGAGCAGTGTAGTATGTGTGCGTGGGGGAGATAGCAGCACAGTATGTGAGCGCGTAGGAGAGAGCAGGGCAGTATGTGAGTGTAACACCCCAGGTGACTGGTTGTTACAGTGGTATTGCTTTCCTCATGGGGAGAGTGATGCCATGCTTGGAAGTGAGGAAGGATCCCTTTAGCAGGTATTCAGAACATGCAACACTGTTCTGACTCCAGGCCAGAAGGGGGAACTCGAGACCCGGATTCAGTGTGGCTTCCCTATATATTCTGACTGGAGGAGGAAGTTAGACAGTCAGTCAGAGGAGAGTGAGGAGTGAGGAAGGAAAGCTGGGGCCGTGCAGACAGAGAGTTCTGCAGCTTTTGGGAAGAGCAAAGAGAGCAGAGTAAATTGTAAAGAGACTGAGAGGGAAGAGAAGTAAAGGAGAGTGAAGGGCTGGAAGGAAGCTGCGACTGAGCTTTCTCCACACTGAAGTGCAGAATACCGGTAGCCGGAAGACCGAGGTTGTGGGGGTAACTTCACGCCCCACGGCAGAATCCGGCGGACACTTGTCCACCATTAACACCCGAAGGCACAGTAACAGATAGAGCCCGGAGTCATCTTGAAAGACCCTGTAAAAAGGCTTTGACTTACCTGTCATGCAGGTACTGTCCTACCAACAAGGGGGACTGAGAGAAAGTGAGGACCTTGTGTGAGGCC
This sequence comes from Ranitomeya imitator, assembly GCF_032444005.1. Lineage (NCBI taxonomy): Eukaryota > Metazoa > Chordata > Amphibia > Anura > Dendrobatidae > Ranitomeya > Ranitomeya imitator. Next base: position 15,774,450 of record NC_091285.1, on the reverse strand, counting down.
AAAGGCAGCAATGAACTACAACACAAGGCATAGAGGAAGGCTTCCAACTCCACCTGGCTAAGGGGATTCCTGAGTCGCTTCCAAGCCGGCCGGACCACATCAGCACCTGTGATCCGGTACCCTGGACTGTGGCTGCCTTGCACCAGTAAAGAGACTGCAACTTTTGTCCTCTGATTCTTTCTACACCACCTACCACCTGTCCCTACTACATCGGGAGCCCTGAGGACCCAGCTTCACCTGTGGGAAGCCATACCATCCCTGCTGCCACAACATCACCCCAGTGGACCCCTTTAAGCAGCGTCGGTCATCCCTGACCGAATACCACAGGTGGCGTCACGATCAAACTTTATTCAACATCCCCTTTAAAGACCTTACCTTTAATTTGGACACCCAGGGTCACGGACCGTGTCGCTGCCACTGTGACTTCCCCTTTAATGATTGCCGGACCCGGTACGGAGTACCCCTAGGCCCTGGCGGGTACTCCATGAGCACGGGGGAGATAGCAGCCCAGTATGAGTGCAGGGGAGAGAGCAGCACAGTATGTGAGCGCAGGGGAGAGAGCAGCGCAGTATGTGAGCGCAGGGGAGATAGCAGCGTAGTATGTGAGCGCAGGGGAGATAGCAGCGTAGTATGTGAGCGCAGGGGAGAAGAGCAGCTCAGTATGTAAGTGTGGGGAAGAGAGAAGTGTAGTATGTAAGGGTGGGGGAGAGAGCAGCACAGTATGTGAGCGCAGGGGAGAGAGCAGCGTAGTATGTGAGCGCAGGGGAGAAGAGCAGCTCAGTATGTGAGCGCAGGGGAGAGCAGCGTAGTATGTGAGCGCAGGGGAGAAGAGCAGCTCAGTATGTGATCACAGTGGAGAGAGCAGCGCAGTATGTGAGTACAGGGGAGAGAGCAGCGCAGTATGTGAGCGCAGGGGAGAGAGCAGCGCAGTATGTGAGCGCAGGGGAGAAGAGCAGCTCAGTATGTGAGCGCAGGGGAGAGAGCAGCGTAGTATGTGAGCGCAGGGGAGAGAGCAGCGCAGTATGTGAGCGCAGGGGAGAAGAGCAGCTCAGTATGTGAGCGCAGGGGAGAGAGCAGCGTAGTATGTAAGCGCAGGGGAGAAGAGCAGCTCAGTATGTGAGCACAGGGAAGAGAGCAGCGCAGAATGTGAGTGTGGGGGAGATAGCAGCGCAGTATGTGAGCACAGGGGAGAGAGCAGCGCAGTATGTGAGTACAGGGGAGAGAGCAGCGCAGTATGTGAGTGTGGGGGAGATAGCAGCGCAGTATGTGAGCACAGGGGAGAGAGCAGCGCAGTATGTGAGCACAGGGGAGAGAGCAGCGCACTATGTGAGTACAGGGGAGAGAGCAGCGCAGTATGTGAGCACAGGGGAGAGCAGCGCAGTATGTGAGTACAGGGGAGAGAGCAGCGCAGTATGTGAGTGTGGGGGAGATAGCAGCGCAGTATGTGAGCACAGGGGAGAGAGCAGCGCAGTGTGTGAGTGCAGGGGAGAGAGCAGCGCAGTATGTGAGCGCAGGGGAGAGAGCAGCGTAGTATGTGAGCACAGGGGAGAGAGCAGCGCAGAATGTGAGTGCAGGGGGAGATAGCAGCGCAGTATGTGAGCACAGGGGAGAGAACAGCGTAGTATGTGAGTGGGGGAGAGAGCAGCGCAGTATGTGAGCGCAGGGGAGAGAACAGCGTAGTATGTAAGTGGGGGAGAGAGCAGCACAGTATGTGAGCGCAGGGGAGAGAACAGCGTAGTATGTGAGCACAGGGGAGAGAGCAGCGCAGAATGTGAGTGCAGGGGGAGATAGCAGCGCAGTATGTGAGCACAGGGGAGAGAGCAGCGCAGTATGTGAGCGCAGGGGAGATAGCAGCGCACTATGTGAGTGCAGGGGAGATAGCGCAGTATGTGAGCGCAGGGGAGAGAGCAGCGTAGTATGTGAGCACAGGGGAGAGAGCAGCGCAGTATGTGAGTGTGGGGGAGATAGCAGCGAAGTATGTGAGCACAGGGGAGAGAGCAGCGCAGTATGTGAGTACAGGGGAGAGAGCAGCGCAGTATGTGAGCACAGGGGAGAGAGCAGCGCAGTATGTGAGTACAGGGGAGAGAGCAGCGCAGTATGTGAGTGTGGGGGAGAGAGCAGCGCAGTATGTGAGCACAGGGGAGAGAGCAGCGCAGTGTGTGAGTACAGGGGAGAGAGCAGCGCAGTATGTGAGCGCAGGGGAGAGAGCAGCGTAGTATGTGAGCACAGGGGAGAGAGCAGCGCAGTATATGAGTGTGGGGGAGAGAGCAGCGCAGTATGTGAGCGCAGGGGAGAGAGCAGCGTAGTATGTGAGCACGGGAGAGAGCAGCGCAGAATGTGAGTGCAGGGGGAGATAGCAGCGCAGTATGTGAGCACAGGGGAGAGAGCAGCGCAGTATGTGAGCGCAGGGGAGATAGCAGCGCACTATGTGAGTGCAGGGGAGATAGCGCAGTATGTGAGCGCAGGGGTGAGAGCAGCGTAGTATGTGAGCGCGGGGGAGATATCAGCCCAGTATGTAAGTGCAGGGGATAGAGCAGCGCAGTATGTGAGCACGGGGGAGATATCAGCCCAGTATGTAAGTGCAGGGGAGAGAGCAGTGCACTATGCGAGTGCAGGGTTGAGAGCAGCGCAGTATGTGAGTGCAGGGGAGAGAGCAGCTCAGTATGTGAGCACTGGGGAGAGAGCAGCGTAGTATGTGAGCGCGGGGGGAGATATCAGCCCAGTATGTGAGCGCAGGGGAGAGAGCAGCGCAGTATGTGAGCGCAGCGCAGTATGTGAGCACAGGGGAGAGAGCAGTGCAGTATGTGAGCGCAGGGGAGAGAGCAGCGCAGTATGTGAGCGCAGGGGAGACAGCAGCGCAGTATGTGAGCGCAGGGGAGAGAGCAGCGCAGTATGAGCGCAGGGGAGATAGCAGCGCAGTATGTGAGTGTGGGGGAGATAGCAGCGCAGTATGTGAGCGCAGGGGAGATAGCAGCGCAGTATGTGAGCACAGGGGAGACAGCAGTGCAGTATGTGAGCGCAGGGGAGAAAGCAGCGCAGTATGTGAGCGCAGGGGAGGGAGCTGCGCAGTATGAGCGCAGGGGAGATAGCGCAGTATGTGAGTGTGGGGGAGATAGCAGCGCAGGGGAGAGAGCAGCGCAGTATTTGAGCGCAGGGGAGATAGCGCAGTATGTGAGCACAGGGGAGACAACAGCGCAGTATGTGAGCGCAGGGGAGAGAGCAGCGCAGTATGTGAGCGCAGGGGAGACAGCAGCGCAGTATGTGAGCGCAGGGGAGGGAGCTGCGCAGTATGAGCGCAGGGGAGATAGCAGCGCAGTATGTGTGTGGGGGAGATAGCAGCGCAGTATGTGAGCGCAGGGGAGATAGCAGCGCAGTATGTGAGCACAGGGGAGACAGCAGCGCAGTATGTGAGTGTGGGGGAGATAGCAGCGCAGTATGTGAGCGCAGGGGAGGGAGCTGCGCAGTATGAGCGCTTGGGAGATAGCGCAGTATGTGAGTGTGGGGGAGATAGCAGCGCAGTATGTGAGCGCAGGGGAGAGAGCAGCGCAGTATTTGAGCGCAGGGGAGATAGCAGCGCAGTATGTGAGTGTGGGGGAGATAGCAGCGCAGTATGTGAGCGCGGGGGAGGGAGCTGCGCAGTATGAGCGCAGGGGAGATAGCGCAGTATGTGAGTGTGGGGGAGATAGCAGCGCAGTATGTGAGCGCAGGGGAGACAGCAGCGCAGTATGTGAGTGCAGGGGAGATAGCAGCGCAGTATCTAAGGTCGGGCAGGTAATATGGAATTAGCTGTCCTGCCGGTCTCTGGAGCAAGGCATGGAGACGATTGCTCCCTCGGTGTTCCGGCTACCGGATCCTGCGCCTCAGAAGGAGGCAGCCTGTGCAGGGCAGAACTCCTTCTGGTTTCCTCTCCTTTTGCTATGACTTCGGTTCTCACCCTCTACAATACAGTTCTCTGTTCTTGTCTCTTTCTTAGGATGCTGCCGCATCGGTAGGCAGTCGCAGCTCCGTGGCCTTCTGTCTAGGCCTCTGACAGGATCCCACCCCTGTCAGGGACCAACTACCTGAGCAGAGCTCAGATGGCAGCTCACTGGGTGAAGCCCAGCCAGCTTCTGTCTAACTTCCTATCCAGACTCCCAGTTTTTACCTAATTGTGAAGAGTGCCCTAATAGATAGGAGCATGGCTCCCCCTGGTGGACTGGAGTGTGAAGTGTGTTGTGTGGTTTGTGATACCTGGTAAAGAGATCTCCTATATTGCCATCAGACGTAACATCACTCCCCCTGGTGGAAGAATGGCATTACTGCAATGACCAGGACCCTTGGGCGCTGCATGAGCACGGTTCGGGGCTGGAGATTGGGCCTGGGCATAGAGCAGCGCAATTTGTGAGCGTGTGGGAGAGCAGTGCAATATACAAGCGCAGGGCAGAGGGCAGCGCAATATGTGAGCATGTGGCAGAGACTGATAAGCCCAGGATATCAGTATACTCTATGTGGCAGTATTATATCGGTATATCAGTATAATCTATGTGGCAGCATTATATCGTTATATCAGTATAATCTATGTGGCAGTAATATATCGGTATATCAGTATACTCTGTGTGGCAGCCTTATATAGGTATATCAGTATACTCCTTGTGGCAGTATTATATAGGTATACCACTATACTTTATGTGGAAGTATTACATCGGTATATCACTATACTCTATCTGGTTGTATTATATCGGTATATCAGTGTACTCTATGTGGCAGTATTATGTAGGTATACCACTATACTCTATGTAGAAGTATTATATCGGTATATCACTATAGTCTATGTGGCAGTATTATATAGGTATATCAGTATAATCTATGTGGCAGTATTATATAGGTATATCACTATACTCTATGTGGCAGTATTATATAGGTATATCACTTTACTCTATGTGGCAGTATTATCTATATATATAATTGTCTAAGGGGTCACTTCCGTCTTTCTGTCGGCAACTTCCGTAACGGAAATCCCGCGTCGCTGATTGGTCTCGCCAGCTGCCTGTCATGGCTGCCGCGACCAATCAGCGATGGGCACAGTCCGATTAGTCCCTCCCCTACTCCCCTGCAGTCAGTGCCCGGCGCCTGCTCCGTAATCCCCTCCAGTCGCCGCTCACACAGGGTTAATGCCAGCGGTAACGGGCCGCGGGTACTGCACCCCGTTACCGCTGCTATTAACCCTGTGTGTCCCCAACTTTTTTACTATTGATGCTGCCTATGCAGCATCAATAGTAAAAAGATGTAATGTTAAAAATAATAAAAAAACAAAAAACCTGCTATTCGCACCTTCCGTCGTCCGACTATGCGCTCGCACCGGCCGCCATCTTCCGTTCCCAGAGATGCATTGCAAAATTACCCAGAAGACTTAGCGGTCTCGCGAGACCGCTATGTCATCTGGGTAATTTCGCAATGCATCCTGGGAACGGAAGATGGCGGCCGCGCGCGCATCGACAGAGTTTTGCTGGATCCCAGGGGGTGAGTATATAACTATTTTTTATTTTAATTATTTTTTTAACAGGGATATGGTGCCCACACTGCTATATACTACGTGGGCTGTGTTAGATACCTCGTGGCTGCTATATTCTACATGGGCAGTGTTATATACTCCGTGGGTTGTGCTATATACTGCATGCCCTGTGTTATATGTTACGTGGGCTGTGTTATATACTGCGTCGCCTGTATTATATACTGAGTGGCTGTGTTATATAGTACGTGGGCTGTGTTATATACTCCGTTGGCCGTGTGATATACTGCTTGGGCTGTGCTATATACTACATGCCCTGTGTTATATACTGCGTGGCCTGTGTTATATACTATGTCGCCTGTGTTATATACTGTGTGGCTGCTATATAGTGCATGAGTTGTGTTATATAGTATGTGGGCTGTGTTATATACTGTTTGGGCTGTGTTATATACTGCGTGGCCACTGTTATATACTGCGTGGCCTGTATTAACGCATCGGGTATTCTACAATATGTATGTATGTATATAGCAGCCACATAGTATATAGCACAGGCCACGTAGTATTTGCTATATACTGCGTGGCCTCTGCTACATACTATGTGGCTGCTATATACATACATATTCTAGAGTACCCGATGCGTTAGAATCGGGCCACCATCTAGTATAGGTATATCACTATACTCTGTGGCAGTATTATATCGGTATATCACTATACTCTATGTGGCAGTATTATATAGTTATATCACTATACTCTATGTGGCAGTATTATAGAGGTATATTACTATATTCTATGTGGCAGTATTATATAGGTATATCACTATACTCTATGTGGCAGTATTATATCGGTATATCGCTATATTCTATGTGGCAGTATTATATAGGTATATCACTATACTCTATGTGGCAGTATTATATAGGTATATCACTATACTCTATGTGGCAGTATTCTATCGGTATATCACTATACTCTATGTGGCAGTATTATATCGGTATATCACTATACTCTAAGTGGCAGTATTATATCGGTATATCACTATACTCTATGTGGTTGTATTATATCGGTATATCACTATACTCTATGTGGCAGTATTATATCGGTATATCACTATACTCTAAGTGGCAGTATTATATAGGTATATCACTATACTCTATGTGGCAGTATTCTATCGGTATATCACTATACTCTATGTGGCAGTATTATATCGGTATATCACTATACTCTAAGTGGCAGTATTATATCGGTATATCACTATACTCTATGTGGTTGTATTATATCGGTATATCACTATACTCAATGTGGCAGTATTATCTCGGGGCTCACAGAGGCGGCTGTGTAGATGGATATGAGATGGATGTTTATCCCTTGCTAACGTGATATTTCGGCTTCTTGCCTGATACATGAGATTGTCGCAGTCGTTGCCTCCTGGATCTCTGGGCTGTCGCCAGCGTCACCCGCCTACATCACCCACCAGCGCGGGGCCTGTGCCAGTGCAGAGTGGGCAGAGCAGTGAGATCTGTGGGGGGTGGCGGTGTGTGGACGACATGAATCTCATCACTCGCTGTGGGTATTATGTGCCCACAGGTGCCGGTGCGGGAGACTAGAGGGCGCTCTAGTGAGACCTGTCCTGCAGCGCCCTCTATTGGTAGAGACACAGAGGCGCACGGTACGCAGGCCCTCTGCGGAGCTATGGCTAATCCAGAATTACATTAAATGATGCCGGATTAAAGGAATTTGACTGTAATCGTGGTGATTTTTCCAGGTGATTGCACTACCCGCAGTCATGAAGGGGTTAAACGCGCTGACTCAGAGGAGAATTAATTACGCCGCCGCCGCTGCTGGTCTATTTCGGGCGGTTTGTGTTCTCACCCTCACAGGGGAACAGGCCCTTTGTACTACACGGGGCCCCGCTCTCCGCCATTAACCCCCTCCGCTCACTCAGCAATAATCCAATTAAAGGAACAGTCACCTTTTTCCTTTTCTTTTTTTTTTAAGTGGTGGAGGAACATGGAGCAGAATCGATGGGTTGCCATGGTAACCCCCACCTCGTCTTCCCTATAAATGATGCAGGAAGAAGATGGCGATGCCTAACTACGGAGCAGTCATGCAGTGTGCCAGGGGAGCGGGGCTCGGGATTAACCCTGCTGTGACCGCAGGGCGGAGAGGAGGATGACAACATTAGTGCTCTGCAGGGATAAGCCCCTCCTAAGGGGGCATAAATGGGGGACAGGGGACTAACGTGAGAGCACTTTTGTATGGTGGCATTATTTCAGCACTGTATGGTGGTATTATTTCAGCACCGTATGGTGGTATTATTTGAGCACTGTATGGTGGTATTATTTCAGCACTGTATGGTGGTATTATTTCAGCACCATATGGTGGTATTATTTCAGCACTGTATGGTGGCATTATTTCAGTACTGTACGGTAGTATTTCAGCACTGTATGGTGGTATAATTTCAGTACTGTATGGTAGTATTTCAGCACTGTATGGTGGCATTATTTCAGCATCATATGGTGGTATTATTTCAGCCCTGTATGGTGGTATTATTTCAGCACCGTATGGTGGTATTATTTGAGCACTGTATGGTGGTATTATTTCAGCACTGTATGGTGATATTATTTCAGCACCATATGGTGGTATTATTTCAGCACTGTATGGTGGCATTATTTCAGTACTGTACGGTAGTATTTCAGCACTGTATGGTGGTATAATTTCAGTACTGTATGGTGGCATTATTTCAGCATCATATGGTGGTATTATTTCAGCACTGTATGAAGGTATTATTTCAGCACTGTATGGTGGTATAATTTCAGTACTGTATGGTAGTATTTCAGCACTGTATGGTGGCATTATTTCAGCATCATATGGTGGTATTATTTCAGCACTGTATGGTGGCATTATCTCGGTACTGTACGGTAGTATTTCAGCACTGTATGGTGGTATAATTTCAGTACTGTACGGTAGTATTTCAGCACTGTATGGTGGTATTATTTCAGTACTGTATGGTAGTATTTTAGCACTGTATGGTGGTATTATTTCGGTACTGTATGGTAGTATTTCAGTACTGTATTGTGGTATTATTTCAGCATTTTACAGTAGTATTATTTCAGCACCATATGGTGGTATTTCAGCACTAATAGTATTACTTTAGCACCGTACAGTAGTATTATTTCAGCTATTTATGTTGGTAATATTTTGGCACTGTATAATGCTTTTATACCAGTATTTCGGCACTGTTTTTTGGTGATATTATTTCAGTGATATTATTTCAGCTATGTATGGTGGTATTATTTTGGCTCTGTATAGTGGTACTATTTCAGCTATCTATGGTGATATTATTTTGGCACTAAATAATGGTATTATATCGGCACTGTATGGTGGTATTATTTTGGCTTTATTTGCTGGTATTATTTCAGCTCTATATGTTGATATTATTTTAACAGTGTATGGTGGTATTAATATAGCAGCATATAATATTTTTTAGCACTGTATGTGGAATTATTTTAACAACTTCGGGTGATGCCATTTCAGCACTATATGTAGGCATTATATTAACAGTGTATGACGGTGATATTTCTACTCTGCATGTGGGTTTTACATAAACAGTATTTGTCGGTATTATTTGACCACTATTTCAGCGCTGTATCGTAATTTACCATTGTGTGACACCTCTACTTATTCACCCTACCGTACACTATTTTGATTGTGTGTGGTGGTAGCACTATTTAGCGCCATTATTTAGGTTACTGTATGGAAGTATTATTTGTGTAATATTCTGCACCGTACCTTATCGCTGTTTTGTATATTTTATAGGAGCGGCATTATTCTTCTGTTACGGACTTACACACTCAGTTGTGGGATTGGGATAAGAATATATTAGGAGATTGACATTTGGATAATTCCCCTATACTTTCCCCTGCGGTATCTCAGAATGCGCTCACCGTGCCGCTATATCAACGTCTCTGCGGCCCCCGGAGCCTGTTGTGCATCTTAAATTAATATACTGTAATACCAAAAGGTTCAGCCCCCATAATTATGCAGGAGAGCTGCGTACAGTGCATTCATCTTGCCTGGGAGTAGTCATTATCCACACACCCCCACCTTTCCCCTTTGAATGAACTGGGTTGCCCATGAATGGGCCCGGCCTGGTGCTGACAGTTGATCGGCTTGTCCACCAGTTGGTTCACTAAATTATGTATCCAGCCCTGATGGTTGGAAGGAGGGGATGGGACTCCATGGAGGCCGCAGCCAATGGCAGCAGCCAAGAGCTGGGAGAGGCTGAGGCATCAGCTGCCTCCTGTGATGTGATGATGCAGAGGATGAGGATGCTCAGTGGCACTGTCTGATGCTACAGGGGCAGGCTCCCAGGATCCAGGTAAGGGCTGTGCACCCCTGCAATGCTGGGTCTGGGGTGGCACAGGACCAGGGCTGGATAGATGCCCCATCCCCAGGATATAGAGCATGGGGCTGTACAATGTAGCAGAGCCAGAGCAGCGTGCACAGGTCTGGGGATCAATCCACATGTGTCACAAGAGCTGAGTATCCGGGATGGAAAGGGTGCGACACTGTGACAGATGACGAGGACGGAGATGTAGCAGAGCCGAGTGTGCTGTGCGATTCCATACGGTGCGTTGTCACCAATCTCTACAGAAAACCATGTGATGTGCTATCGCCGGGAACAGTGGAAAATCACAAACCCTAGGGAAAAATATATATGTGTGTACTGTATGTGTGTATGTCTGTATATATATGTATGTGTGTACTATATGTGTGTGTCTGTATTTATATATATATATATATATATATATATATATATATATATATATATATATTTGTACTGTATGTGTGTATGTCTGTATATATATGTATGTGTGTACTATGTGTGTGTATGTGTGTGTATTTATATATATATATGTGTGTGTGTATATATATGTATATATGTGTGCACTATATGTGTGTATGTGTCTGTATATATATGTATGTGTGTACTATATGTGTGTGTCTGTATTTATATATATATATATATTTGTACTGTATGTGTGTATGTGTCTGTATATATATAATGTGTGTGTACTGTATGTGTGTATGTGTCTGTATATATGTGTATATGTGTGTGTACTATACAGTATGTGTGTATGTGTCTGTATATATGTCTGTGTGTGTACTATATGTGTGTATGTCTGTATATATATGTATGTGTGTACTATATATGTGTATGTGTCTGTATTTATATATATATATATATATATATATCTGTACTATATGTGTGTATGTGTCTATATATATATATATATGTGTGTGTGTGTGTGTGTGTGTGTGTGTGTGTACTATATGTGTGTATGTGTCTGTATATATGTGTGTGTGTGTGTGTCTGTATAGATATGTGTGTGTGTGTACTATATGTGTGTATATGTCTGTATACAGTTAGGTCCATATATATTTGGACAGAGACAACATTTTTCTAATTTTGGTTATAGACATTACCACAATTAATTTTAAACAAAACAATTCAGATGCAGTTGAAGTTCAGACTTTCCGCTTTCATTTGAGGGTATCCACATTAAAATTGGATGAAGGGTTTAGGAGTTTCAGCTCCTTAACATGTGCCACCCTGTTTTTAAAGGGACCAAAAGTAATTGGACAGATTCAATAATTTTAAATAAAATGTTCATTTTTAGTACTTGGTTGAAAACCCTTTGTTGGCAATGACTGCCTGAAGTCTTGAACTCATGGACATCACCAGACGCTGTGTTTCCTCCTTTTTGATGCTCGGCCTTCACTGCGGTGGTTTTCAGTTGCTGTTTGTTTGTGGCCTTTCTATCTGAAGTTTAGTCTTTAACAAGTGAAATGTTGCTCAATTGGGTTGAGATCAGGTGACTGACTTGGCCATTCCAGAATATTCCGCTTCTTTGCTGTAATAAACTCCTGGGTTGATTTGGGTTTATGTTTTGGGTCATTGTCCATCTGTAGTATGAAACGACGACCAATCAGTTTGGCTGCATTTGGCTGGATCTGAGCACACAGTATGGCGGCTCTGAATACCTCAGAATTCATCCGGCTGCTTCTGTCCTGTGTCACATCATCAATAAACACTAGTGACCCAGTGCCACTGGCAGCCATGCATGCCCGCGCCATCACACTGCCTCCGCCGGGTTTATGCATGCCCGCGCCATCACACTGCCTCCGCCGGGTTTTACAGAGGATGTGGTATGCTTTGGATCATGAGCTGTACCACGCCTTCACCATACTTTTCTCTTTCCATCATTCTGGTAGAAGTTGATCTTGGTTTCATCTGTCCAATAATGTTCTGCAAGAACTGTGCGGCTTTTATAGATGTTTTTTAGCCTTTCTATTCTTGATGCTTATGAGTGGCTGCACCGTGCAGTGAACCCTCTGTAGTTACTTTCATGCAGTCTTCTCTTTATGGTAGATTTTGATATTGATACGCCGACCTCCTGGAGAGTGTTGGTCACTTGGTCGGCTGTTGTGAAGGGGTTTTTCTTCACCATGGAGATTATTCTGCGATCATCCACCACTGTTGTCTTCCGTGGGCCCCCAGGTCTTTTTGCATTGATGAGTTCACCAGAGCTTTCTTTCTTTCTCAGGATGTACCAAACTGTAGATTTTGCCACTCCTAATATTGTAGCAATTTCTCGGATGGTTTTTTTCTGTTTTTGCAGCTTAAGGATGGCTTGTTTCACCTGTATGAATAACTCCTTTGACCGCATGTTTACTTCACAGCAAAACCTTCCAAATGCAGCACCGCACCTCAAATCAACTCCAGGCCTTTTATCTGCTTAATTGAGAATGACATAACGAAGGGATTGCCCACACCTGTCCATGAAATAGCCTTGGACTCAATTGTCCAATTACTTTTGGTCCCTTTAAAAACAGGGTGGCACATGTTAAGGAGCTGAAACTCCTAAACCCTTCATCCAATTTTAATGTGGATACCCTCAAATGAAAGCTGAAAGTCTGAACTTCAACTGCATCTGAATTGTTTTGATTAAAATTCATTGTGGTAATGTCTATAACCAAAATTAGAAAAATGTTGTCTCTGTCCAAATATATATGGACCTAACTGTATATACAGTACAGACCAAAAGTTTGGACACACCTTCTCATTTAAAGATCTTTCTGTATTTTCATGACTATGAAAATTGTACATTCACACTGAAGGCATCAAAACTATGAATTAACACATGTGGAATTATATACTTAACAAAAAAAGTGTGAAACAACTGATATTATGTCTTATATTCTAGGTTCTTCAAAGTAGCCACCTTTTGCTTTGATTACTGCTTTGCACACTCTTGGCATTCTCTTGATGAGCTCCAAGAGGTCTTGACCAGGAATGGTCTTCCAACAATCTTGAAGGAGTTCCCAGAGATGCTTAGCACTTGTTGGCTCTTTTGCCTTCACTCTGCGGTCCAGCTCACCACAAACCATCTCGATTGGGTTCAGGTCTGGTGACTGGAGGCCAGGTCATCTGGCGTAGCCCCCCATCACTCTCCTTCTTGGTCACATAGCCCTTACACAGCCTGGAGGTGTGTTTGGAGTCAAATAAATGATGGTCCAACTAAATGCAAACCGGATGGAATAGCATGCCGCTGCTAGATGCTGTGGTAGCCATGCTGGTTCAGTATGCCTTCAATTTTGAATAAATCCCCAACAGTGTCACCAGCAAAGCCCCCCCACACCATCACACCTCCTCCTCCATGCTTCACGGTGGGAACCAGGCATGTAGAGTCCATCCGTTCACCTTTTCTGCATCGCACAAAGACACGGTGGTTGGAACCAAAGATCTCAAATTTGGACTCATCAGACCAAATCACAGATTTCCACTGGTCTAATGTCCATTCCTTGTGTTATTTAGCCCAAACAAGTCTCTTCTGCTTGTTGCCTGTCCTTAGCGATGGTTTCCTAGCAGCTATTTTACCATGAAGGCCTGCTGCACAAAGTCTCCTCTTAACAGTTGTCGTAGAGATGTGTCTGCTGCTAGAACTCTGTGTGGCATTGACCTGGTCTCTAATCTGAGCTGCTGTTAACCTGCGATTTCTGAGGTTGGTGACTCGGATAAACTTATCCTCAGAAGCAGAGGTGACTCTTGGTCTTCCTTTCCTGGGGTCGTCCTCATGTGAGCCAGTTTCTTTGTAGCACTTGATGGTTTTTGCCACTGCACTTGGGGACACTTTCAAAGTTTTCCCAATTCTTCGGACTGACTGAGCTTCATTTCTTAAAGTAATGATGGCCTCTCGTTTTTCTTTACTTAGCTGCTTTTTTCTTGCCATAATACAAATTCTAACAGTCTATTCAGTAGGACTATCAGCTGTGTATCCACCAGACTTCTGCACAACACAACTGATGGTCCCAACCCCATTTATAAGGCAAGAAATCCCACTTATTAAACCTGACAGGGCACACCTGTGAAGTGAAAACCATTCCCGGTGACTACCTCGTGAAGCTCATCAAGAGAATGCCAAGAGTGCAAAACAGGCATCAAAGCAAAAGGTGGCTACTTTGAAGAACCTAGAATATAAGACATATTTTCAGATGTTTCACACGTTTTTGTTAAGTTTATAATTCCACATGTGTTAGTTCATAGCTTTGATGCCTTCAGTGTGAATGTACAATTTTCATAGTCATGAAAATACAGAAAAATCTTTAAATGAGAAGGTGTGTCCAAACTTTTGGTCTGTACTGTATATATATATATATATAAAAGATTTTTTTGGCAAAGCCAGCTTACCGCTTTGAAGAAACAGGAATACATCCTACCTGTGTTTACTGTTCGCACGGAAAACGGATTGGGACAAATGCACAAATGTGTCAAAACATGTCGTCCATAAGGGATTGAATGTATGCAATATTGTACATTGTATACAGTGGGGCAAAAAAGTATTTAGTCAGTCAGCAATAGTGCAAGTTCCACCACTTAAAAAGATGAGAGGCGTCTGTAATTTACATCATAGGTAGACCTCAACTATGGGAGACAAACTGAGAAAAAAAAATCCAGAAAATCACATTGTCTGTTTTTTTAACATTTTATTTGCATATTATGGTGGAAAATAAGTATTTGGTCAGAAACAAAATTTCATCTCAATATTTTGTAATATATCCTTTGTTGGCAATGACAGAGGTCAAACGTTTTCTGTAAGTCTTCACAAGGTTGCCACACACTGTTGTTGGTATGTTGGCCCATTCCTCCATGCAGATCTCCTCTAGAGCAGTGATGTTTTTGGCTTTTCGCTTGGCAACACGGACTTTCAACTCCCTCCAAAGGTTTTCTATAGGGTTGAGATCTGGAGACTGGCTAGGCCACTCCAGGACCTTGAAATGCTTCTTACGAAGCCACTCCTTCGTTGCCCTGGCGGTGTGCTTTGGATCATTGTCATGTTGAAAGACCCAGCCACGTTTCATCTTCAATGCCCTTGCTGATGGAAGGAGGTTTGCACTCAAAATCTCACGATACATGGCCCCATTCATTCTTTCATGTACCCGGATCAGTCGTCCTGGCCCCTTTGCAGAGAAACAGCCCCAAAGCATGATGTTTCCACCACCATGCTTTACAGTAGGTATGGTGTTTGATGGATGCAACTCAGTATTCTTTTTCCTCCAAACACGACAAGTTGTGTTTCTACCAAACAGTTCCAGTTTGGTTTCATCAGACCATAGGACATTCTCCCAAAACTCCTCTGGATCATCCAAATGCTCTCTAGCAAACTTCGGACGGGCCCGGACATGTACTGGCTTAAGCAGTGGGACACGTCTGGCACTGCAGGATCTGAGTCCATGGTGGCGTAGTGTGTTACTTATGGTAGGCCTTGTTACATTGGTCCCAGCTCTCTGCAGTTCATTCACTAGGTCCCCCCGCATGGTTCTGGGATTTTTGCTCACCGTTCTTGTGATCATTCTGACCCCACGGGGTGGGATTTTGCGTGGAGCCCCAGATCGAGGGAGATTATCAGTGGTCTTGTATGGCTTCCATTTTCTAATTATTGCTCCCACTGTTGATTTCTTCACTCCAAGCTGGTTGGCTATTGCAGATTCAGTCTTCCCAGCCTGGTGCAGGGCTACAATTTTGTTTCTGGTGTCCTTTGACAGCTCTTTGGTCTTCACCATAGTGGAGTTTGGAGTCAGACTGTTTGAGGGTGTGCACAGGTGTCTTTTTATACTGATAACAAGTTTAAACAGGTGCCATTAATACAGGTAATGAGTGGAGGAAAGAGGAGACTCTTAAAGAAGAAGTTACAGGTCTGTGAGAGCCAGAAATCTTGATTGTTTGTTTCTGACCAAATACTTATTTTCCACCATAATATGCAAATAAAATGTTAAAAAAACAGACAATGTGATTTTCTGGATTTTTTTTTCTCAGTTTGTCTCCCATAGTTGAGGTCTACCTATGATGTAAATTACAGACGCCTCTCATCTTTTTAAGTGGTGGAACTTGCACTATTGCTGACTGACTAAATACTTTTTTGCCCCACTGTATATACACATGTACTACATACTTATATTTGTGTATATACGGTATAGACAGTATATATATACACACACAGACACTTTTCCTGCAATACTTGATTATGGGTTAATTAGAACAGTTGTCCCTGTTATTGCTCAGGCCCGTACAGGTTGTCCTCTTTTGTATACATGTAGCAGAGCTGAGTCAGTCATGTAGCAGAGCTGAGTCAGTCATGTAGCATACCTGATACCTGCGATTGCATAGGACTGCAGGTCAACCTACAACATATTCTTAATTCTAACACTATAGCGCTTCCAAACACCAAAACCACAAGTTCAGCTCTGCTACATCTGTTCGGTGACTGGTGTGGATGGCCAAGTGTGGTTGTGTCAGGTGTGGGTGTAATAGACGCAGTGTTGTGTTGTCAGTCTGGGGCCCTAAGAGCTGGATGCGGGACCCCAAACTCCCTCCTGTCAGTACGTCCTGGGCCTGGCGCAGTGTCCGGATGGTACACAGAAGGTGAAGATCAATGCTAGCGCTCCCATTAGGGAAGTCATTGACCAATCAGAGGCCTGGCCTGGGGTATGATGGGAGTTTTGCAACAGCTGGAAAGCCACAGGTTGGAGACGAGTCCATAGTTCACTGTCTAATGATCGCAGCTCTGGGGGAGGGGAAATATTACCCAGAAGCCTCTGCAGCATATAATGAATATAAACGTCATGTGTGACCAAGTAGAGCATAAAAAAAACAATAACCAGGACAGCGGCGTGGTTATCCTCATCAGTCCGAACACACCGACAGCATAGATTTATAATGATACAGTGGATATAAAAAGTCTACACGCCCCCGGTAAAATGTTGTCATGCTGAAAAGCGAAATTCCTCTTCCTCTTTTTAGCCTGAAATTTATGTTGAAAAAATTGACAGATATTTTGAAAGTTCATAACTTTTAAGTCGCTGTTCATGCTGCTGAAAAAAAACAGCCCCAAAGCTTAATGCTGCCTCCACCATGCCTCACTGTGGGGATGGTGATCTTCTGGTGATGTGCGACACTGGTTTGGCATCTTTTGGAATTATTGCCAAAAAGTTGCACCTTGTCACATCAGATGAGAACACGTTCCACAGTTGGTTTTGGCAGACGTGTTGGGGTTTTGGTAAAACATAGCCGACTTGGATGTTTTTTGCCTCCCTACCACACAGGCTGTACATAAGAAGAATATGTTGTTGTCACATACGGAGCACAACCAGAATTCATCAGAAATTCCTGCAGCTCCTTTACTGTTGCTGTCGGCCTCTTGGCCGCCTCCCGGACCAATTTCCTTCTTGGCTTTTTATCGATTTACGAAGAACGTCCAGTTCTCTGTAATATCACCGTTGTACCAAATTTCATACACTTGTTGATGACATCTTCACAGTGTTCCATGATAGATCACAGTTTATTGTCCCCTTCTCCTGACTGATAACTTTCAACAATGAGATCCCTTTTCTGTGTTGACAGCTGTTTGTGGACCATGGATTTTGCTGTAAAATGCAAGTAAGAAAATGTCAGAAGATCCTCCGACAGCAGAGAAACCTTATATGGGGCTAATCAGAATAACTGTAAATGACAATTTTAGATTAACAGTGGATTTGTAAAGATTAAGGCCAACATTAAAAGTGGAAAACTTCTGAAATTATTATTTTTGTTATGGCATTTTTCCATGACAAATAGCTGGGTATGTAAATTTTTATATCCGCTGTAGTTATATTATTTTACATAGGAGGCAGCATTATAGAAGTTATATTCCTGTACATAGGGGCAGTATTATAGTAGTTATATTCTTGTACATAGGGAGCAGCATTATAGTAGTTATATTCTTGTACATAGGGGCAGTATTATAGTAGTCATATTCTTGTATATGGGGCAGTATTATAGTAGTTATATTCTTGTACATAGGAGCAGTATTATAGTAGTTATATTCTTGTACATAGGAGCAGTATTATAGTAGTTATATTCTTGTAGATAGGAGCAGTATTATAGTAGTTATATTCTTGTACATAGGGAGCAGTATTATAGTAGTTATATTCTTGTACATAGGAGCAGTATTATAGTAGTTATATTCTTGTACATAGGGGCAGTATTATAGTAGTTATATTCTTGTACATAGGGGCAGTATTATAGTAGTTATATTCTTGTACATAGGAGCAGTATTATAGTAGTTATATTCTTGTACATAGGAGCAGTATTATAGTAGTTATATTCTTGTACATAGGAGCAGTATTATAGTAGTTATATTCTTGTACATAGGAGCAGTATTATAGTAGTTATATTCTTGTACATAGAAGCAGTATTATAGTAGTTATATTCTTGTACATAGGAGCAGTATTATAGTAGTTATAATATTCTTGTACATAGGAGAGCAGTATTATAGTAGTTATATTCTTGTACATAGGAGAGCGGTATTATAGTAGTTATATTCTTGTACATAGGAGAGCAGTATTATAGTAGTTATATTCTTGTACATAGGAGAGCGGTATTATAGTAGTTATATTCTTGTACATAGGAGAGCAGTATTATAGTAGTTATATTCTTGTATATAGGGGTCAGTATTATAGCAGTTATATTCTTGTACATAGGGGCAGTATTATAGTAGTTATATTCTTGTACATAGGGGCAATATTATAGTAGTTATATTCTTGTACATAGGGAGCAGTATTATAGTAGTTATATTCTTGTACATAGGGGCAGTATTATAGTAGTTATATTGTTGTACATAGGGGCAGTATTATAGTAGCTATATTGTTGTACATAGGGGCAGTATTATAGTAGTTATATTCTTGTACATAGGGGGCAGTATTATAGTAGTTATATTCCTGTACATAGGGGCAGTATTATAGTAGTTATATTCTTGTACATAGGAGCAGTATTATAGTAATTATATTCTTGTACTTAGGAGGCAATATAGTAGTTATATTCTTGTATATAGGGGCAGTATTATAGTAGTTATATTCTTGTACATAGGGGGCAGTATTATAGTAGTTATATTCTTGTATATAGGGGCAGTATTATAGTAGTTATATTCTTGTACATAGGGGGCAGTATTATAGTAGTTATATTCCTGTACATAGGGGCAGTATTATAGTAGTTATATTCTTGTACATAGGAGCAGTATTATAGTAATTATATTCTTGTACTTAGGAGGCAATATAGTAGTATGGTATATTCTTAGGGGAAAGCTAACCAATTATTATCAAGGTGCAGACATATTACAGTACATTGCTGTCAGCTTGACCGTTCCTCATATAAATGCACACTCACCATGGAAAGTTTGGACACCCCCCAAAGTCATGGATGGCCTGTCTCATTGTAATTGGCAGTTTGAATATAATAAGCCCAATGTGTGTGACCACCTTCTGCAGACCACAGAAAGGCGTTAAAAGGATGAGGATTGTGGCTTAATATTTAACTTAGTTTTTGCTTTTACCTGTGTTACCTTCTTAATAAAGATCCTGAGAAGATCTCAGGGATATGTCAGATTTTGGCCAGCAGCTGACGATATGAGATATTCATAAAGCTATCTAGCTAATGAAAACACGTATTGATCCTTGCCGTCAGAGTCTTTATTTACTGAGACTTCAGCAATTTACATTAAAGGGAACCTGTCACCCCGAAAATCCGGGGTGAGGTAAGCCCACCGGCATCAGGGGCTTATCTGCAGCATTCTGTAATGCATTCTGTAATGCTGTAGATAAGCCCCCGATGTTACCTGAAAAAGGAGAAAAAGACGTTATATTATACTCACCCGGGGGCGGTCCCGCTGCTGGTCAGGTCGGATGGGCGTCTCCGGTCCGCTGCGGCGCCTCCTATCTTCTTTCCATGACGTCCTCTTCTGATCTTCAGCCACGGTTCCGGCGCAGGCGTACTTTGCTCTGCCCTGTTGAGGGCAGACAAAGTACTGCAGTGCGCAGGCGCCGGGCCTCTGACCTTTCCGGCGCCTGCGCACTGCAGTACTATCCTCTGCCCTCAACAGGGCAGAGCAATGTACGCCTGCACCGGAGCCGTGGCTGAAGATCAGAAGAGGACGTCATGGAAAGCGGATTTTCGGGGTGACAGGTTCCCTTTAAGAAGGAGTCCAGAGAGCACGGCTGCAGGAGACAAAGATTAGACAGTCTCCGCGTATTCTCAGTTAATGCTGCCAGGGAAATCTTTTGTTTTCAGGTTATAGGGGGCATAGTTGGGTGGTGTGGGGGTGATGTTATTATTATAAAGAATTCTTCCCATTGATTTATTTTTAGAAAAGTCTAATTAATAATGCAGGACTAATGCGTATTCCCTTCTCTTCTGATAGCACAGTGCCATTCTAGTAGGACTAAGTTTTTAGAGATCAACTGTTTTCTATGGACAGACGGCATAACATCCATAGTGTTTCCGAGAAATCAGGTTGATAGGCAAAAAGTCTGACAGATTATTCATATCTCTCTGCTCATTGTAGATTTGCAATTGAACTGAGGACAGAAAAGATTTGCTATAACATAAATCAGGCCATAAGCAGGATTGGAGACTCTACTTCAAAATTGAAAAGGGGTATGGAGATGTATTCCGTCATGAGAGTAGCCAAAAAACTGGGAAGGAACATTATAATACCAGCGCAGCATACATAGATAATCCACAGCACTTACACCATGTCTTTATAACATTGCGATGTATGTTGCCTCTAGGGATAAAGTGACTTTGTTTAAAATATTCAGGTCAGGAGAAATTTTAGGTACAGCGATGGGCACCCTACTAAGCCCTTCATTACCATTTTTACAATACATCCTACCATTAGCTGTCTAACTTTATTCTACGTTATTGTCAAGTTCACTTCCAAGCTATTTTATAAACACCAAAGTTAATCAAGGCACAGTTATTAACTAATCAATGAAATATCAAATAGAAAAGAAATGTTTGTTATGCTGCAAGACTGAACTAGGATGACTTCAACATGATTATCTGTGGTCACATATGGTGTCAAAGTCTGATAAAAAAATGTTTCGGCATTGAAAATATATTTATTATGTTTATGAAAATGCCTTAGCTTTCCATATGGGGTATTAAGCCGTAAGTGAAAATGGGTTAAATTGCTGGGAGTGTGTACTTTCTTCTTTTCTTTCATCAAGGAGAAAATTCTAATGTCCGTCATACCCACTTGATTAACTTAAGCATTCCTGAAAATTTAATTGGCACTAGCCAATGATGTAATGTGTAAGGCGGCTTTCCATCTTTCTCCCGATCGATCATGTGGTCAATATTTGTCCTTCCTAAATTTATATACTTTAAAGTAGGTCGGATTAGTCAACCATCTAATGTAAATAGGGGCCTCTCGACCTTCTCTGGACAGATAATATGGTCACCTCTTGACCTTCCTGAACTCTTCTCCCTTATTGACGTCAATAGTAACATCATTTTTTGTGATTGGTAGACCATGTTGGAAATGACCTATATGTTTATATGTTCTTTATAACTTTACGGGTCGTGATTAAGACATCATTTAGAACTTTCGATCCACAAACCATGATTAACTACAATTGATTCATTGCTTAGTTGCTAAAACTGTTTTAATCAATGTCATTCTACAGTGGTAAAGGTCAACAACAATGTTAAAAAAAACATTTACAGCCCTCTGTATAGGTGGATTTGTTTTACTGCTACATCAATTTTTAGAGTGACCTCATCTTCATTGAATCAGCAGAGTCATCTTGGCTCTTGTTCATAAAATAAATGCCGGTATCATTGCCAAGAAGAGTCGTGTTGGCAGAACATTAGAAATGAGAGCGGCAAACAGCTTAAACAGAGAGGATTCTGCTGCATAAATAAATGCTTTTGTCTTAAGGAATTATTTTATTACTTTTTTCCATTTGATGGATGCCCACAGTTTAGTTGGACTTTCTGTGTTTTTTTAATTTCAGCGTTTGAAAAATGTAGGTATAGAACACAGTATTACATTAGTTATATTCTTGTACATAGGGGAAGTATTATAGTAGTTATATTCTTGTACATAGGAGCAGTATTATAGTAGTTATATTATTGTACATAGGAGCAGTATTATAGTAGTTATATTCTTGTACATAGGAGAAGTATTATAGTAGTTATATTCTTGTACATAGGGGCAGTATTATAGTAGTTATATTATTGTACATAGCAGCAGTATTATAGTAGTTATATTCTTGTACATAGGAGCAGTATTATAGTAGTTATATTCTTGTACATAGGAGCAGTATTATAGTAGTTATATTATTGTACATAGGAGCAGTATTATAGTAGTTATATTCTTGTACATAGGAGCAGTATTATAGTAGTTATATTCTTGTATAGGGGCAGTATTATAGTAGTTATATTATTGTACATAGCAGCAGTATTATAGTAGTTATATTCTTGTACATAGGAGCAGTATTATAGTAGTTATATTCTTGTACATAGGAGCAGTATTATAGTAGTTATATTCTTGTACATAGGACAGAGGTGTCAAACTGCATTCCTCGAGGGCTGCAAACAGGTCATGTTTTCACGATTTCCTTAGTATTGCACAGGTGATGGAATCATTCTGTTCCGGTCGATTAAATTATCACCTGTGCAACACAAGGAAATCCTGAAAACATGGCCTGTTTGCAGCCCTCGAGGAATGCAGTTTGACACCTTTGACATAGGAGCAGTATTATAGTAGTTATATTCTTGTACATAGGGGCAGTATTATAGTAGTTATATTGTTATACATAGGGGCAGTATTATAGTAGTTATATTCTTGTACATAGGAGCAGTATTATAGTAGTTATATTCTTGTATATAGGGGCAGTATTGTAGTAGTTATATTCTTGTACATAGGAGCAGTATTATAGTAGATATATTCTTGTACATAGAGGCAGTATTATAGTAGATATATTCTTGGACATAGGGGCAGTATTATAGTAGTTATATTCTTGTACATAGGGGCAGTATTATAGTAGTTATATTCTTGTACATAGGGGCAGTATTATAGTAGTTATATTCTTGTACATAGGGGCAGTATTATAGTAGTTATATTCTTGTATGTAAGAGCAGAATTATAGTAGTTATATTCTTGCATACAGGGGCAGTATTATAGCAGTTATATTCTTGTATGTAGCAGCAGTTTTATAATAGTTCTATTCTTGTATATAGGGACAGTATTATAGTAGTTATATTCTTGTACATAGGAGCAGTATTATAGTAGTTATATTATTGTACATAGGAGCAGTATTATAGTAGTTATATTCTTGTACATAGGAGCAGTATTATAGTAGTTATATTCTTGTACATAGGGGCAGTATTATAGTAGTTATATTATTGTACATAGGAGCAGTATTATAGTAGTTATATTCTTGTACATAGGAGCAGTATTATAGTAGTTATATTCTTGTACATAGGAGGCAGTATTATAGTAGTTATATTCTTGTACATAGGGGGCAGTATTATAGTAGTTATATTCTTGTACATAGGAGGCAGTATTATAGTAGTTATATTCTTGTACATAGGGGGCAGCATTAATGTAGTTATATTCTTGTACATAGGGGCAGTATGATAGTAGTTATATTCTTGTACATAGGAGCAGTATTATAGTAGTTATATTCTTGTACATAGGGGCAGTATTATAGTAGTTATATTCTTGTACATAGGGGCAGTATTATAGCAGTTATATTCTTGTGCATAGGGGCAGTATTATAGCAGTTATATTCTTGTACATAGAGGGCAGTATTATAGTAGTTATATTCTTGTACATAGGAGCAAT
Source organism: Ranitomeya imitator (assembly GCF_032444005.1). Classification (NCBI taxonomy): domain Eukaryota; kingdom Metazoa; phylum Chordata; class Amphibia; order Anura; family Dendrobatidae; genus Ranitomeya; species Ranitomeya imitator. The sequence continues at coordinate 15,750,738 of NC_091285.1, read as the reverse complement.
ATTATAGTAGTTATATTCTTGTACATAGGGGCAGTATTATAGTAGTTATATCCTTGTATGTAGGAGCAGTATTATAATAGTTATATTCTTGTATAAATTTGTTTCCCCCCCCCCCATTTATTATAAACATTTCATTAGGATAGCACGTCAGCACTATAATTAGTTCTCCTCCGTGTCAATAATAGATGTTTGCTCTTTTCGGTAGGGAGGATCTCATACAGGAGTAACTATAGGGAACAATGAGGCACATGCGGGAGTCTATTTACACAGCAGAATACGCTGCGAGATATGAATTTACAGGAGGATCTGCATCTGGCGACCTGTACTGTATATATGATTAATAATCAGTATGTATATTCACACTAATAGGATTTCTAATGGAACCTGATTTATAATAATTAGCGAAACCCCAGCGACAGCACGAGGAACGGAAGGGGTTAAAGAGTGGCCACCTGCCATCAGATGTATACAGCAATGTGGCGGAGATGATCCGAAGCCATTTTTTCTGTCAATGATAATATTTTCCCAGCACTTAGACATGTGTTTTTGTGATTTCACGGCACCGACACTTACATACTGTTATTTCGCAGTTACTCAATTATCACCTTCTATAAAAAGAGCTTTAGTGGCAGCAGTGAGGATGGGATCCCAAGAAATCAGGAGAACTTATAGGATTTTATTAATTATCATATGCCTTCTTATGGCTTCTTTAACCCCTTCCTGCTGCAACCAGTTTTATATTTTTCCATAAACTTTGCCATATGAGGGTTCATTTTTTGGGGGGGAAGAGTCCTAGTTTCTAATTACATTATTCACTTTACCATACTCAAAAAATTGGAAAAAAAAAATTCTAAACGTAATTTTGGTATTAATTTTTTTGGGGTAGTATTCATGACTTTTATTGTGGCTCATTCTTCAGGTTAGTACAATCATGCCAATACTAAAATTAAAAGGTTTTATTTTTAAAATTCATACAGACATCTTCGGAAAGGGGACATGTAACCATCACATTGAACATAGGGGATTAATTGTAACTTGGGAAATGGTAAAGAGCTGACACTTCAACCTCCATTGAAGTTGGACTCACATTGAACATATGGGATTAGTTATAACTGGAGAAGTGAGATAGAACTGTCACTTTAACCTCCATTGAAGTAGGGGGCTTCTACAGTGACCAGGTAATTACAACAGGAGATCTGCTCTGAGAACCAGACACTCAGCTTGAGATGGGTTTACTCAGATGCAGAGAAGTACAGTTCCATGGCACTGGCTTCCTGTGATCAAAGTACTGTTCTGAGACTTTTTGGCGGCAGTGGTTAGTGGTGAATTTTGGGGTTTGCATTGATCTAAGATTTATGGGAGATATATTTTTCAGCGTTATAGCGAAGGGACGAACATAACGCATTCACTGACACTACCGAAAGAACATTCTAACCCTTCCAACTTAATAACAGTCGAAGGATGATGCTATCCATGCCATGTTTCATCGCTATAGACAGAGAAAATCGCAATAGGAAACATGATGACAATATTGACCGCCTCGGACCTCCAGGGAAACTATATACTGAAAGTTGGGGTTTCCATAAACTTCTAAAAGATCTAGCACATCCCACAACAGCCCCTATATGAGGTCACCAAGGGCAGGTGCAGTATGTGGGCATAACGTTGATCTAATAAAATGCAGAATTTGGGTTTTTGTATTTTGTCAGTCCTGGAAAGTACAGCTTTGTGTGGTTTTGTCCGTTTTCCTAAGGAGTACCATGACTGGAATCGGAGGTGCATATCCCATACGCTCACTGTGAGTTCCCCAATAACTGGCCTAGATTTGGAAGCTGCGGCGACCTCGTCCATCACTCGTCAATCAATTTCGTAATTGTCCTGATGATTAGAGGCAGCGGCGTTGCGTCCCCTGACAAACTGGTATCAGCGCTGTAATCTGCATGATCTTTTCGATGTCATGTTTGACAGTTTTTTTGTTTTACTTTAGTGGTGAAAAAAATTCCAAAATTTATAAAGAAAAAAAGCCCTTTGAGTTGTGTCACCATTTTCTCAGAACTATAACCCTCTTATTATATCTTTTATCGGCGATAGAACTATATTGGAAGTGTCTTTATTACATGGTGACCTGTGTTTTTTTTTATTGGTAACATTTGGGGATAAACTCACTGTGTTGATCACTTTTATTGTTGTTTGATACCAGACTTTTTTATTATTATTTTTTGCATTTTGAAATGGGGAAAAGAGGGGTGATTTTGAATTTTTATGTTGTTTTTTTTTTAATTTTGTTATATTTTAAAAAACATTTTTTTCATCTTTTTAATTATTTTTTTTTTCGGGGAATCATGGCTATACAGGAATTCCAACATGGCAGTGATGGGGGCCTTTAAACAGCTGCTATGGAAACCCATTGGCACCCAGTGCTTATGTCACAGTCAGGGGTAATAGGCACCCGGATGGACACGCGATTGGGGTGGTGCGACTTAAATGCCACTGGCAGTGATTGATGGCGGCATTTGAGGTGTTAAACATTTGGCTTCCTGCTCTCCGTGATGGAAGATTATTTATTAATTATAGGCGCTGTAGGGAGCGTCACTCATGCAGCGAGGGGATGAATATTCTGGGATTATAGTACAGAGAGCAAAGTTTAATTTTTTTTATATATATATCATCCCCTGTGTAATACAGGAAGGCTTCATTCTTCCAGATTTACTAATAGGCCTTGTTGCCCCTAGCAACCAATCAGAACCCAGCTCTCATCTCCAAAAGAGCTCTGGAAAAATGAAAGCTGAGCTATGATTGGTTGCTTTGGGCAGCAATGGCTCTTTATGTATAAATGAGTAATAACCATCTGCACCTGTTGTATAATAGCGAACATGGCTGAGACGCACTTGTATAGATATAGAGATGACTCATGCAATGCCGGAGGAGCTGAGGTGCAGCAATACGTGGCCGGCGTGATACATCAATCCAGCAGGATCTGTAATCGGAGACGACGGTCCGGACGCTTTCCCTGATAAATATAATATTGCAGGTTATGGGCCCTGGACTGGATTCTGTGATGGGACGTAGATCCCGGGAGCCGGTCCGGTTGCCGCTTGTGGCGTCGGGTAGGAGCTATTAGTGTCTGCTCTGCCCCATGGGGCTTTTGCCTTCCTCTGGATCCACAGCTGAGGGTATAGGGTTAACTCAATGGGGTTATGGCGGCCTTCAGCCTAACAAACGATGAAACTATATAAACATATAGATATATCTACTGTATATCATATCTCATCTGTTCACTTACATGAATAATATATCATACTAGCTGAAGAGCCCGGTGTTGCCCAAGCATAGTAACTAATTACAATGATTATATTTCACACATTATTTGGTCAGTATTTTTACCTCACTATTTGTAAGCTAAAACTTGGAGTAAAAGAATCAGAGGAAAAGTATATTAGAAACATGTCACCACTTCTGTATTTTTCTCTCACTCGTGGTTTCGGGTTATACAGTGGGGCAAAAAAGTATTTAGTCAGTCAGCAATAGTGCAAGTTCCACCACTTAAAAAGATGAGAGGCGTCTGTAATTTACATCATAGGTAGACCTCAACTATGGGAGACAAACTGAGAAAAAAAAATCCAGAAAATCACATTGTCTGTTTTTTTAACATTTTATTTGCATATTATGGTGGAAAATAAGTATTTGGTCAGAAACAAAATTTCATCTCAATACTTTGTAATATATCCTTTGTTGGCAATGACAGAGGTCAAACGTTTTCTGTAAGTCTTCACAAGGTTGCCACACACTGTTGTTGGTATGTTGGCCCATTCCTCCATGCAGATCTCCTCTAGAGCAGTGATGTTTTTGGCTTTTCGCTTGGCAACACGGACTTTCAACTCCCTCCAAAGGTTTTCTATAGGGTTGAGATCTGGAGACTGGCTAGGCCACTCCAGGACCTTGAAATGCTTCTTACGAAGCCACTCCTTCGTTGCCCTGGCGGTGTGCTTTGGATCATTGTCATGTTGAAAGACCCAGCCACATTTCATCTTCAATGCCCTTGCTGATGGAAGGAGGTTTGCACTCAAAATCTCACGATACATGGCCCCATTCATTCTTTCATGTACCCGGATCAGTCGTCCTGGCCCCTTTGCAGAGAAACAGCCCCAAAGCATGATGTTTCCACCACCATGCTTTACAGTAGGTATGGTGTTTGATGGATGCAACTCAGTATTCTTTTTCCTCCAAACACGACAAGTTGTGTTTCTACCAAACAGTTCCAGTTTGGTTTCATCAGACCATAGGACATTCTCCCAAAACTTCTTTGGATCATCCAAATGCTCTCTAGCAAACTTCAGACGGGCCCGGACATGTACTGGCTTAAGCAGTGGGACACGTCTGGCACTGCAGGATCTGAGTCCATGGTGGCGTAGTGTGTTACTTATGGTAGTCCTTGTTACATTGGTCCCAGCTCTCTGCAGTTCATTCACTAGGTCCCCCCGCGTGGTTCTGGGATTTTTGCTCACCATTCTTGTGATCATTCTGACCCCACGGGGTGGGATTTTGCGTGGAGCCCCAGATCGAGGGAGATTATCAGTGGTCTTGTATGTCTTCCATTTTCTAATTATTGCTCCCACTGTTGATTTCTTCACTCCAAGCTGGTTGGCTATTGCAGATTCAGTCTTCCCAGCCTGGTGCAGGGCTACAATTTTGTTTCTGGTATCCTTTGACAGCTCTTTGGTCTTCACCATAGTGGAGTTTGGAGTCAGACTGTTTGAGGGTGTGCACAGGTGTCTTTTTATACTGATAACAAGTTTAAACAGGTGCCATTACTACAGGTAATGAGTGGAGGAAAGAGGAGACTCTTAAAGAAGAAGTTACAGGTCTGTGAAAGCCAGAAATCTTGATTGTTTGTTTCTGACCAAATACTTATTTTCCACCATAATATGCAAAAAAAATGATAAAAATACAGACAATGTGATTTTCTGGATTTTTTTTCTCAGTTTGTCTCCCATAGTTGAGGTCTACCTATGATGTAAATTACAGACGCCTCTCATCTTTTTAAGTGGTGGAACTTGCACTATTGCTGACTGACTAAATACTTTTTTGCCCCACTGTATTACTGAGGTAAAATACTGACCAAATACTGAACGTGTGAATGTGGCCTAATACACAGCCTCCACCTGCAGCGCCTCACTCTTCTCTATACACAGCCTCATACTGCAGCAGCACCTCACTTCTCTCATTTTACTATCACGCCTCTCATTTTCCTCCTTACTACTCTCATTTGTCCCCCTCAAACCTGTCATTTTCCAATTGCTAGTCTATTTTCCCCTCACACCTCTTCATTTTCACCTCACACCTCTCATTTTCCCCTCACCCCTCTCATTTTCCCCTCACTCCACTATTTTCCCCTCACCCCTCTCATTTTCCCCTCACTCCACTATTTTCCCCTCACCCCTCTCATTTTCCCCTCACTCCATTATTTTCACCTCACACCACTATTTTCCCCTCACCCCTCTCATTTTCCCCTCACTTCTACCATTTTCACCTCACACCACTATTTTCCCCTCACTCCTCTCATTTTCACCTCATTCCTCTCATTTTCACCTCACTCCTCTCATTTTCACCTCACTCCTCTCATTTTCATCTCACTCCTCATTTTCTCCTCACTTCTCTCTTCCCCTCACACGTGCACAGCAACTTCCTGCTATGAGCACAGTGGTGTAATCCATGAGTCTACTCCCTTTCCCTTGACGTCTGTTGTGAATTCTGTTGTCGGGCTCCCTCCTGTGGTCATGAATGGTACTTCGGCTGGTTCTGTCCATGGACTTCCTCTGGTGGGTGTTTCTGAGTTTCCTTCCTCAGGTGACGAGGTTAATTCGTTAGCTGGCTGCTCTATTTAACTCCACTTAGATCTTTGCTCCATGCCACCTGTCAATGTTCCAGTATTGGTCTAGTTCTCTCCTGGATCGTTCTTGTGACCTGTCTTCCCAGCAGAAGCTAAATCCAGCTTGTATTTCTTTGGTTTGCTATTTTTCTGTCCAGCTTGCTATTTTCATTGTTGTCTTGCTTGCTGGAAGCTCAGGGACGCAGAGGGAGCGCCTCCGCACCGTGAGTCGGTGCGGAGGGTCTTTTTGCGCCCTCTGCGTGGTCTTTTTGTAGGTTTTTGTGCTGATTGCAAAGTAACCTTTCCTATCCTCGGTCTGTTCAGTAAGTCGGGCCTCACTTTGCTAAATCTATTTCATCTCTGTGTTTGTAATTTCATCTTTACTCACAGTCATTATATGTGGGGGGCTGCCTTTTCCTTTGGGGAAATTCTCTGAGGCAAGGTAGGCTTTATTTTTCTATCTTCAGGGCTAGCTAGTTCCTTAGGCTGTGCCGAGTTGCATAGGGAGCGTTAGGCGCAATCCACGGCTATTTCTAGTGTGTTTGATAGGATTAGGGATTGTGGTCAGCAGAGTTCCCACGTCCCAGAGCTCGTCCTTTATTATCAGTAACTATCAGGTCATTCCGTGTGCTCTTAACCACCATTATTGTCCTGACCACCAGGTCATAACAGACGTCATGCCTCACAGGAGCAACTCCATTCTAGACATGACGGAGCTAGATGTGGCCTGAGCCTGCCGCGCTCCGATACTCTGAACGCGGCGGCCCTGATTGTAGCTCGCAGCGGCTGGGACGTCGCAGTCGGTGAGTTTTGCAGGGTGGCTTTCGATGTGAATGTGTCTCCAACTTTGTGCACTAACAACGTGGACAATGTGGACGGGGCTTTGCATGTGGAGTGGGGCTATGCAGAGTGGGTGGGGCTATGTGGAGTGGGTGTGGCTTGATACATACACACACATGCACTCAGTTATATATATACACAGTAGATTAATTGCCAAAACATTAGCAAAATTTACAAAATGGCCATGGTGTCCTGTGCTATCTAATATCTATCAAAAATTACAAATAGGTTTATAGCTCACAACTGAAACGTTGCCACTATGGGCTCATAATAAACCAATGTTTTTTTGCCATAATTATTGGTATGCTGCCTCCATTCACTATCGTCTATTATCTATCTTTTATCTATAGATTTTCTATCTATTATCTAGTATTTATCTGTCTATTATCTATCAATTATCTATCTTATTTAATATCTATTATCTACTATCTATCATCTATTATCTATCTATTATCTATCTATTATCTATCTATATTCATAAAGATGGAACAACACAACAATATGTTAGCTCAGGCCTCCCCAGCAATTCATCTATCTATCTATCATCTATGTAATATCTGTGTATCTATTATCTATCTATTAATTTATCTATTATCTATCTATCTATTATCTATCTATTATCTATCATCTATATATCATCTATTTATCTATTTACTATTTATTATGTATCTATTATCCATCTATTTATATATCTATTATCTATCTTTTATCTATCTTTTATCTATTATCTATCTATATCTATCTATTTATTATCTATCTATATATCTATTTATCTATCTATTATCTATCTATTATCTTTTATTGTTTGGTAATATGTATTATTGATGTATATAAACAGATCTGAGTTACATAAAGATGTATAAATATGTGTACAAGAAGATATATACGAGCTATGATAGTTATGAGATCAATAGATATTATAGATATATCTGTTAATCTGTCACATCTATCACATATATAATATCCATATCTCATATCTATCTGTTTATATACAAGAATAATATATAATATTACTTACCAAAAATGAACAAAACTGACAAAATGTCAGTGGTGTCCCGTGCTATCTAATATCCACCTACCATCTCATATCTAATGCGGGCACAGACCTCCCAGATCCACCAGCAATCGGACCCCAGAATACAAGTATCAGAAATAAATATGTTTCTGTTTTATTATAGGACCTTCTGCTTCCAGTTCTGCTACTTATGAGATAAGATCGGATTTTGTGTGTTTTGCGGTACGAGGTGTCGTTTTTTAGCGGGGAGTGAGATTTTATGACGCGTTGCTCCTTTTTGTGGCGATCTTCTTTACGATTCTGTGGTGCTGGCTTTGGGTCTCTGGCGGTCCGTGGTCCCCAGCCCCCTGTATTATAGCAGCCGCCTGTATATAGAGGCGTCTGATTGACGCTGATTCATTGTAAGGGTCGGGACGATCCACCGGGGTCTGTTGGGTAATGACAGAAATGGAGCTAATGGCTGATGTGACCGAGGGGGGTCCGAGCGCTAATGCAGGGAGCGGCGGGCCTGACAGCATACCCACAATGCACCTGGGCCTCGATTCAAGACTTCTCGCTTCACTGAAGACGCGATGAAATGTTTTTCTTTAATAAGAAGACGCCTGGCAGCCTCTTATGTCCGCAGATGGCGAATCTGACCGCACTCCGGCAATGAGCCGGTCATTTATCTTTTCATATTCCCATCTCCAAAATCCTATCCCAATATGTAGTAGGTGTAATATAATATTATCAAATACCTCCAATTAGAAATGTGGTATAGTTCTACTGATTAGCCATGTCGCTTTCCTCATGTGCAGGGCATTGCAGTAGCTTAGGTATCCATGGTTACAACCACTAACTGCCAACTGTCACTATATCAGTGGTCGCAACCATGGATACCTAAGCTACTGCGCTGCTCTGCACATGAGGTAAACGACATAGCTAATCAGAAGAACTATACTACATTTCTAATTGGAAGTATTTGATAGTGTTATTATTATTACTAGTACATCAACTACTTATCAGGATAGGATTTTGGAGTTTAAGGTTGATGTGGTAATAGAACATGTGATGCAAACAGCAGCACAGAGCATTTATGCACAGGTGTGCAGGGGTCAGTACCGGGGTCACCGCCATCCACTATGTCAGGGTTCAGCTTGGGTGCGCTGTGCCCGTCGCTGACGCGCGTCTGCTGCCATCTGGACTGGTTGCTATTCTGAGACGCCAGGATCGCTCCTCCGTGCCATGTGGTCTGCGGAGGGAACGCACACAGGGAAGCGCGCTCTAATCCCCCCGCAGGGTACCCACGACAGACCGTATGTATCCGAGCTCAGCCAGCCAAACTCGCCACAAAATGGAAAAATATTACATGTTTTTTGTAAGAATATATATTTGCAAGACGTCACCACAAAAAGGAATTCCCCTTTAAATATCAAGAGCGCCACTCCAGCTCTGCTCCAGTTCACACTGTCATATGTGGCAATTAGGCCGGGGTCACACTAGAGAGTTTTACGGACGTATGAGCGGCGCAAAAACAATGCATCGCACACGGGCCAATGATTCTCTATGGGGCAGCTCCTATCTGCCGTATATTTCTCAGATGTATTTTACGGGCGTAGAAAATCGCAGCCTGCGGCGTTCGTCAGCGTACTGTGCAAAAAAAACGCCAATGAAAGTCAATGGGGGCAAGAAAAATACGGATTACACACGGACCAACAGTGTGACTTACAAGAAATACGCAGCGGTGTTCTATAGAAAAGCCGGCAATTCAGTGCGGTGTACAGTAAAATCACACTGACAGGATAGAATAGAACAGATAGAATAAATGTCTGCACATAGTATAGGGGTATACATATATACACAGTACAGAGCAAAAGTTTGGACACACCTTATTTAAAGATTTTTCTGTATTTTCATGACTATGAAACATTGTACATTCACACTGAAGGCATCAGAACTATGAATTAACACATGTGGAATTATATACTTAACAAAAAGTAGCCACCTTTTGCTTTGATGACTGCTTTGCACACTCTTGGCATTCTCTTGATGAGCTTCAAGAGGTAGTCACTGGGAATGGTCTTCCAACAATCTTGAAGGAGTTCCCAGAGATGCTTAGCACTTGTTGGCCCTTTTGCCTTCACTCTTGGTCCAGCTCACCCCAAACCATCTCGGTTGGGTTCAGGTCTGGTGATTGTGGAGGCCAGGTCATCTGGCGTAGCCCCCCATCACTCTCCTTCTTGGTCAAATAGCCCTTACACAGCCTGGAGGTGTGTTTGGGGTCATTGTCCTGTTGAAAAATAAATGATGGTCCAACTAAACGCAAACAGGATGGAATAGCATGCCACTGCAAGATGCTGTGGTAGCCATGCTGGTTCAGTATGCCTTCAATTTTGAATAAATCCCCAATAGTGTCACCAGCAAAGGCCCCCCACACCATCACACCTCCTCCTCCATGCTTCACGGTGGGAACCAGGCATGTAGAGTCCATCCGTTCACCTTTTCTGCGTCGCACAAAGACACGGTGGTTGGAACCAAAGATCTCAAATTTCGACTCATCAGAACAAAGCACAGATTTCCACTGGTCTAATGTCCATTCCTTGTGTTCTTTAGCCCAAACAAGTCTCTTCTGCTTGTTGCCTGTCCTCAGCCGTGGTTTCCTAGCAGCTATTTTACCATGAAGGCCTGCTGCACAAAGTCTCCTCTTAACAGTTGTAGAGATGTGTCTGCTGCTAGAACTATGTGTGGCATTGACCTGGTCTCTAATCTGAACTGCTGTTAGCCTGCGATTTCTGAGGCTGGTGACTCGGATAAACTTATCCTCAGAAGCAGAGGTGACTCTTGGTCTTCCTTTCATGGGGCCGTCCTCATGTGAGCCAGTTTCTTTGAGGCGCTTGATGGTTTTTGCAACTGCACTTGGAAACACTTTCAAAGTTTTCCCAATTTTTCGGACTGACTGAGCTTCATTTCTTAAAGTAATGATGGCCACTCGTTTTTCTTTACTTAGCTGCTTTTTTCTTGCCATAATACAAATTCTAACAGTCTATTCAGTAGGACTATCAGCTGTGTATCCACCAGACTTCTGCACAACACAACTGATGGTCCCAACCCCATTTATAAGGCAAGAAATCCCACTTATTAAACCTGACAGGGCACACCTGTGAAGTGAAAACCATTCCCGGTGACTACCTCTTGAAGCTCATCAAGAGAATGCCAAGAGTGTACAAAAGCAAAAGGTGGCTACTTTGAAGAACCTAGAATATAAGACATAATTTCAGTTGTTTCACACTTTTTTGTTAAGTATATAATTCCACACGTGTTAATTCATAGTTTTGATGCCTTCAGTGTGAATGTACAATTTTCATAGTGATGAAAATACAGAAAAATCTTTAAATGAGAAGGTGTGTCCAAACTTTTGGTCTGTACTGTATATATTTATATTTCATACAGCGCTAGATAGCAGAAATGCCGGTAATTCAATTACCGGCTTTTGCTTTCTCCTTATCAAACCCGGCAGGATATGAGACATGGTTACATACAGTAAACCATTTCATATCCCTTATTTTTTACATATTCCTCACTACTAATGTTAGTAGAGTGTGTGTGCAAAATTTGGGGGCTCTAGCTGTTAAAACAAAGTGTTAAATCACGGAAGAAATTGGCGTGAGCTCCCGCGCAATTTTCTCCGCCAGAATGGAAAAGCCAGTGACTGAGGGCAGAAATAAGAATACAGATAATAAATGGGAAATGTTTAAGAACATCCTAAATAGGCAGTGTAAGCGGTTTATACCTTGTGGGAATAAAAGGACTAGAAATAGGAAAAACCCAATATGGCTAAACAAAGAAGTAAGACAGGCAATTAACAGTAAAAAGAAAGCATTTGCACTACTAAAGCAGGATGGCACCATTGAAGCTCTAAAAAACTATAGGGAGAAAAATACTTTATCTAAAAAACTAATTAAAGCTGCCAAAAAGGAAACAGAGAAGCACATTGCTAAGGAGAGTAAAACTAATCCCAAACTGTTCTTCAACTATATCAATAGTAAAAGAATAAAAACTGAAAATGTAGGCCCCTTAAAAAATAGTGAGGAAAGAATGGTTGTAGATGACGAGGAAAAAGCTAACATATTAAACACCTTCTTCTCCACGGTATTCACGGTGGAAAATGAAATGCTAGGTGAAATCCCAAGAAACAATGAAAACCCTATATTAAGGGTCATCAATCTAACCCAAGAAGAGGTGCGAAACCGGCTAAATAAGAGTAAAATAGATAAATCTCCGGGTCCGGATGGCATACACCCACGAGTACTAAGAGAACTAAGTAATGTAATAGATAAACCATTATTTCTTATTTTTAGGGACTCTATAGCGACAGGGTCTGTTCCGCAGGATTGGCGCATAGCAAATGTGGTGCCAATATTCAAAAAGGGCTCTAAAAGTGAACCTGGAAATTATAGGCCAGTAAGTCTAACCTCTATTGTTGGTAAAATATTTGAAGGGTTTCTGAGGGATGTTATTCTGGATTATCTCAATGAGAATAACTGTTTAACTCCATATCAGCATGGGTTTATGAGAAATCGCTCCTGTCAAACCAATCTAATCAGTTTTTATGAAGAGGTAAGCTATAGGCTGGACCACGGTGAGTCATTGGACGTGGTATATCTCGATTTTTCCAAAGCGTTTGATACCGTGCCGCACAAGAGGTTGGTACACAAAATGAGAATGCTTGGTCTGGGGGAAATTGTGTGTAAATGGGTTAGTAACTGGCTTAGTGATAGAAAGCAGAGGGTGGTTATAAATGGTATAGTCTCTAACTGGGTCGCTGTGACCAGTGGGGTACCGCAGGGGTCGGTATTGGGACCTGTTCTCTTCAACATATTCATTAATGATCTGGTAGAAGGTTTACACAGTAAAATATCGATATTTGCAGATGATACAAAACTATGTAAAGCAGTTAATACAAGAGAAGATAGTATTCTGCTACAGATGGATCTGGATAAGTTGGAAACTTGGGCTGAAAGGTGGCAGATGAGGTTTAACAATGATAAATGTAAGGTTATACACATGGGAAGAGGGAATCAATATCACCATTACACACTGAACGGGAAACCACTGGGTAAATCTGACAGGGAGAAGGACTTGGGGATCCTAGTTAATGATAAACTTACCTGGAGCAGCCAGTGCCAGGCAGCAGCTGCCAAGGCAAACAGGATCATGGGGTGCATTAAAAGAGGTCTGGATACACATGATGAGAGCATTATACTGCCTCTGTACAAATCCCTAGTTAGACCGCACATGGAGTACTGTGTCCAGTTTTGGGCACCGGTGCTCAGGAAGGATATAATGGAACTAGAGAGAGTACAAAGGAGGGCAACAAAATTAATAAAGGGGATGGGAGAACTACAATACCCAGATAGATTAGCGAAATTAGGATTATTTAGTCTAGAAAAAAGACGACTGAGGGGCGATCTAATAACCATGTATAAGTATATAAGGGGACAATACAAATATCTCGCTGAGGATCTGTTTATACCAAGGAAGGTGACGGGCACAAGGGTACATTCTTTGCGTCTGGAGGAGAGAAGGTTTTTCCACCAACATAGAAGAGGATTCTTTACTGTTAGGGCAGTGAGAATCTGGAATTGCTTGCCTGAGGAGGTGGTGATGGCGAACTCAGTCGAGGGGTTCAAGAGAGGCCTGGATGTCTTCCTGGAGCAGAACAATATTGTATCATACAATTATTAGGTTCTGTAGAAGGACGTAGATCTGGGGATTTATTATGATGGAATATAGGCTGACATGGACAAATGTCTTTTTTCGGCCTTACTAACTATGTTACTATGTTACTATATTAATAGCCTGGAGAGAGTCCACGGTTATTGCCCCCCCCCCCCCGACTAAAAACATCTGCCCCCAGCCACCCCAGAAAAGGCACATCTGGAAGATGCGCCTATTCTGGCACTCAGCCTCTCTCTTCCCACTCCCGAGTAGCGGTGGGATATGGGGTAATAAGGGGTTAATGTCACCTTGCTATTGTAAGGTGACATTAAGCCTGGTTAATAATGGAGAGATGTCAATAAGAAGCCTCTCCATTATTAATCCAATAGTAGTAAATGGTTAATAAAACACACACATTAAGAATAAAGTATTTTATTGAAATAAATACACATGGTGTTGTAATAGTTTATTATACTTTCAATCCAAATGACGACCCTCGTTCTGTAAAACAGGATAAATAAAAAAACAACAATATCTCATACCTTTCCGCCGTTACAGTCATGTCCCACGCTGTAAATCCATCTGAAGGGGTTAAATAAATTTACAACCAGGAGCCTGCTAATGCAGCTGTTGCTCCTGCCTGTAAAATCTGGGGAATTAATGGAATGCAGGGGAACGTAGCATGGTAGACTTGCGGTGCTGTGCCCCCTGCTGGCATAGCCTCATATGAACTCGAGCGTGGGAATTTTTCTGAATATTTTCTCACGCTCGAGTTCATATGAGTTTATGCCAGCAGGGGGCGCAGCACCGCAAGTCTACGAGTATGAGCCCTACGGAGTCTAAGTGAGTATGAGCCCTACGGATGACATACGGATCACTGTTTTGGGATCATTTCTGCGTATTGCGCATGTAAAATACGGACCGTAGTTCCCTACGCCTAGTGTTATGCCGGCCTTAGAGTAACAATGACGCCGTCATGTTGTTTTGCATTAAGTCATTACCTTTAATGTGTCCTCCATTCACTATCCACCTCCCCCGCAGCAAATGTGTAATGACTGAAAGTGATGGAGACGCGTCCGCCACTCTCCTTAATGGAAAAGCGAGACCTATAATAAGAACGTCCGGAACAATATAATAAACCGCAGTGAAGCGGTCACTTATCAAAAGCGTTTATATTCTTGTACATAGGAGCAGTATTATAGTAGTTATACAGGTCCTTCTCAAAAAATTAGCATATAGTGTTAAATTTCATTATTTACCATAATGTAATGATTACAATTAAACTTTCATATATTATAGATTCATTATCCACCAACTGAAATTTGTCAGGTCTTTTATTGTTTTAATACTGATGATTTTGGCATACAACTCCTGATAACCCAAAAAACCTGTATCAATAAATTAGCATATTTCACCCATCCAATCAAATAAAAGTGTTTTTTAATAACAAACAAAAAAACCATCAAATAATAATGTTCAGTTATGCGCTCAATACTTGGTCGGGAATCCTTTGGCAGAAATGACTGCTTCAATGCGGCGTGGCATGGAGGCAATCAACCTGTGACACTGCTGAGATGTTATGGAGGCCCAGGATGCTTCAATAGCGGCCTTAAGCTCATCCAGAGTGTTGGGTCTTGCGTCTCTCAACAGTATTATAGTAGTTATATTCTTGTACATAGGGGGCAGTATTATAGTAGTTATATTCTTGTACATAGGGGCAGTATTATAGTAGTTATATTCTTGTACATAGGAGCAGTATTATAGTAGTTATATTCTTGTACATAGGGGCAGTATTATAGTAGTTATATTCTTGTACATAGGGGGCAGTATTATAGTAGTTATATTCTTGTACATAAGGGGCAGTATTATAGCAGTTATATTCTTGTACATAGGGGCAGTATTATAGCAGTTATATTCTTGTACATAGGGAGCGGTATTATAGTAGTTATATTCTTGTACATAGGGGGCGGTATTATAGTAGTTATATTCTTGTACATAGGGGGCGGTATTATAGTAGTTATATTCTTGTACATAGGAGCAGTATTATAGTAGTTGTTATATTCTTGTACATAGGGGCAGTATTATAGTAATTATATTCTTGTACATAGGGGGCGGTATTATAGTAGTTATATTCTTGTACATAGGGAGCAGTATTATGGTAGTTATATTCTTGTACATAGGGGGCAGTATTATAGTAGTTATATTCTTGTACATAAGGGGCGGTATTATAGTAGTTATATTCTTGTACATAGGGGGCGGTATTATAGTAGTTATATTCTTGTACATAGGAGCAGTATTATAGTAGTTGTTATATTCTTGTACATAGGGGCAGTATTATAGTAATTATATTCTTGTACATAGGGGGCGGTATTATAGTAGTTATATTCTTGTACATAGGGAGCAGTATTATAGTAGTTATATTCTTGTACATAGGGGGCAGTATTATAGTAGTTATATTCTTGTACATAAGGGGCGGTATTATAGTAGTTATATTCTTGTACATAGGGGGCGGTATTATAGTAGTTATATTCTTGTACATAGGGGGCGGTATTATAGTAGTTATATTCTTGTACATAGGGGGCGGTATTATAGTAGTTATATTCTTGTACATAGGGGGCGGTATTATAGTAGTTATTCTCTTGTACATAGGGGCAGTATTATAGTAGTTATATTCTTGTACATAGGGGCAGTATTATAGTAGTTATATCCTTGGACATAGGGACAGTATTATAGTAGTTATATTCTTGTACATAGGAGCAGTATTATAGTAGTTATATTCTTGTACATAGGGGCAGTATTATAGTAGTTATATTCTTGTACATAGGGGCAGTATTGTAGTAGTTATATTCTTGTACATAGGGGGCAGTATTATAGTAGTTATATTCTTGTAGATATGGGCAGTATTATAGTAGTTATATTCTTGTACATAGGAGCAGTATTATAGTACATGGCAGGATTACAGTATCTTTGAGAGTTAATATATATGGAATCTGTTGTCTCCTTATATCAGTTTGGAGTCGACAGAATAATGTGATTTCTGGTTTGCGTTTTTTTTTCTAATAAACCCAATAAACACCACAGACATTAGGTCCATTGGGGATCTGGTATAAAAAACGTAAACAAGAATCATCATTAATCTTGTGCCGGAGCCGTGCAGACTTGTGACTCATGATTGCGGCACTATTTATGCATCAGTCACAGCCGGGATTCAGCGGGCGACATAAATACAGAAAATGAAAAGCCATTTTTCAAAAAATCTTTGAACGCCGGCATCCGACTTTGCATCATTGAGGGTCTGTGGAATGGGACCACCCTGGGGTCATAACAGTCCCAGTCAGGTCTATGGCTGTCTGACAGGGTGTGAATATTTTTTCATAGGACTATCAGAAAGGTAGAGTTTTCATGGAGACATCACTTTTGCGTCCTGTGGTTGTTTATCGCCCTTGGGGTGCAATGTATTGAATTGACGGCCATTAAGCGGGATTGGATTTTCCTCTTCTATCGCTCTCCGCATCCCGTAGGATTTCTCACATTTCCAGGATCAGATTTATGTCTCAGTCCATGATAGGGCAGATTGTCAGATTTGTTAATGTCTGTTTTAGGTCATTGCAAAAGTATTAGATCCCCTATTTATTCCAATTAATCAATGGGGCAGCACGGTGGCTCAGTGGATAGCACAGCATTCTTGCAGCGCTGGGGTCCTGGGTTCTAATCCCACCCAGGACAACATCTGCAAAGAGTTTGTATGTTCTCTCCGTGTTTGCGTGGGTTTCCTCCGGGCACTCCGGTTTCCTCCCACATTCCAAAGACATACTGATAGGGATTCTAGATTGTGAGCCCCATTGGGGACAGTGATGATAATGTGTGCAAAACTGTAAAGCGCTGCGGAATATGTTAGCGCTATATAAAAAAATAAAGATTATTATTATTATTATTATATTTTTGAGGCTACAATGAAGACCGTAAGAAACGTTAGATTCAATCCATCTTGTTCATCCCGATCTAGCTGTTTCATGAATGGAAATCTAGAATAATGAGTACAGGGTAGCAGTTGTGGATTTGACATAACACCGCAGAGCGGTTTTCACGTCATTCAGGGTTTGTGGGTAAATTACGAGGCAGTGTAAGAGTTAATCCACCGCCATAATCCCATCTGTAAAGTGCCGCCATTTCCTGCTGTGATTGGAGTCTGAGCCAATTATCTTGTTATTGATCCTATTCTCCGGGAAACGTGTATCTGCATGACTGGACGTCCGCCGACCTCCCGCCACTGCCAGATTCAATTACTTCTGCACCGCTCTGCACTGCGCTCAGGGATTCCCCCGCCATTGCGGATAGATACCTGTATGAAGACGAGGTAGGGGCACAATGTTTACCTAAACAGGCCCGTAAAATATAATATCAGTAACATAATACCGTAATAGAAATACACTACATACAAATAATACCGCCATATAGTGCCCACATAGTAGGGGCACAATGTTTACCTAAACAGGCCCATAAAATATAATATCAGTAACATAATACCGTAATAGAAATACACTACATACAAATAATACCGCCATATAGTGCCCACATAGTAGGGGCACAATGTTTACCTAAACAGGCCCGTAAAATATAATATCAGTACCATAATACCGTAATAGAAATACACTACACACAAATAATACCGCCATATAGTGCCCACATAGTAGGGGCACAATGTTTACTTATACAGGCCCGTAAAATATAATATCAGTACCATAATATCGTAATAGAAATACACTACACACAAATAATACCGCCATATAGTGCCCACATAGTAGGGGCACAATGTTTACTTATACAGGCCCGTAAAATATAATATCAGTAACATAATACCGTAATAGAAATACACTACACACAAATAATACCGCCATATAGTGCCCACATAGTAGGGGCACAATGTTTACTTATACAGGCCCGTAAAATATAATATCAGTACCATAATACCGTAATAGAAATACAGTACACACAAATAATACCACCAAATAGTGCCCACATAGTACTACAGTTGCAGTCCCTACTAAACGCCCCAACATAATACTGCCATACCGTTGCCACTAATAAATACTCACATATTACCGCCATCTCATAGTACTGTAATTACATTTCAAACTATCAGCACCCACATAATACTGCCATATACAGGATAATAAATTAAAGCCACCAACAAACACAGAATACCGCCATACAGTGTGACATGATAAAATAATTTCCCAATTTATAATGCCCACATTATACTGCCCTAAAGTGCTTTTATGATATTGAAGTTACCGACAAACAAATAGATAAAACTGCCAGTGTCTCCGTACTAATACAGTGACGTGTCCAACTGTCATCACCCACATAATACTGCCCTATAGTGCCTATACTGCAATCAAGTTTCCAACACACGGTTCCCACATATTATTGTCATGTAGTGCAGGCATAGCACCACAATAAAGCATCCATGTGAAAGTACATATATAGCACTGCCATACAGTACACTCATAGTACTTTAGTAACATTCCCAGATGACTGTACACACATAATACCGCAATACAGTGCACTCATAGTACTATATTAATGCTCCCAAATGACAGAACACAGAGTACTGCCATACAGTGCACTCATAATACTACAGTGGGGAAAAAAAAACATTTAGTCAGCCACCAATTGTGCAAGTTCTCCCACTTAAAAAGTTGAGAGAGGCCTGTAATTGGCATCATAGGTAGACCACAAGTATGAGAGACAAAATGAGAAAACAAATCAAGAAAATCACCTTGTCTGATCTGGCAAGATTTATTTAGCAAATTATGGTGGAAAATAAGTATTTGGTCACCTAAAAATATGCAAGATTTCTGGCTCTCACAGACCTGTAACTTCTTCTTTAAGAGTCTCCTCTTTCCTCCACTCATTACCTGTAGTAATGGCACCTGTTTAAACTTGTTATCAGTATAAAAAGACACCTGTCCACAACCTCAAACAGTCACACTCTAAACTCCACTATGGTGAAGCTCAAAAACAAAATTGTAGCCCTGCACCAGGCTGGGAAGACTGAATCTGCAATAGGCAAGCAGCTTGGTGTGATGGAATCAACTGTGGGAGCAATAATAAGATAATTTAAGACATACAAGACCACTGATAACCTCCCTCGATCTGGGGCTCCATGCAAGATCTCACCCTGTAGAGTCAAAATGATCACAAGAACGGTGAGCAAAAATCACAGAACCACATGGGGGGACCTAATGAATGACCTGCATAGAGCTGGGACCACCGTAACACCGTAACAAAGGCTACCATCAGTAACACACTAAGCCGCCAGGGACTTAGATCCTGCAGTGCCAGACGTGTCCCCCTGCTTAAGCCAGTACATGTCCGGGCCCGTCTGAAGTTTGCTACAGAGCATTTGGATTATCCTGAAGAATATATTGGGAGAATGTCATATGGTCTGATGAAACCAAAGTAGAACCGTTTGGTAGAAACAAAACTCGTCATGTTCGGAGGAGACAGAATGTATCCAAAGAACACCATACCTACTGTGAAGCATGGAGGTGGCAAAATCATGCTTTGGGGCTGTTTCTGTGCAAAGGGACCAGGACGACTGATCCGTGTACATGAAAGAATGAATGGGGCCATGCATCGTGAGATTTTGAGTGCAAACCTCCTACCATCAGAAAGGGCATTGAAGAAGAAATGCGTCTTTCAGCATGATAATGATCCCAAGCACACTGCCAGGGCAACGAAGGAGTGGCTTAGTCAGAAGCATATGAAGGTCCTGGAGAGGCCCTGCCAGTCTCCAGATCTCAACCCCATAGAAAACCATTGGAGGGAGTTGAAAGTCCGTGTTGCCCAGTGACAGCCCCAGAACATCACTGCTCTAGAGGAGATCTGCATGGAGGAATGGGCCAACATACCACCAACAATGTGTGCCAACCTTGTGAAGACTTACAGAAAACGCTTCACCTCTGTCATTGCCAACAAAGGATATATAACAAAATATTGAGATGAACTTTTGTTAATGACCAAATACTTGTTTTCCACCATAATTTGCAAAATAAGGCGCCATTACTACCGGTAATGAGTGGAGGACAGAGGAGCCTCTTAAAGAAGAAGTTACAGGTCTGTGAGAGCCAGAAATCTTGCATGTTTTTAGGTGACTAAATACTTATATTCCACCATAATTTGGAAAATAAATCTTGGCCAAATCAGACAAGGTGATTTTCTGGATTTGTTTTCTCATTTTGACTCTCATAGTTGTGGTCTACCCAGGGCCGCCATCAGGGCATTACAGCCATTACTGCTGTATGGGGCCCGGTCAGCAGCAGTACACAGAGGGGCCCGCAGATCCGGGGCCCCACTGTTGTGCTTCTACTGATCGGGCCCCATCATGCAGTAAAATACTGTGCACTGCGGCGCTGGGGCCCGGGAGCCTTTTTGAAGCTGTGCACGGCCGTCTCACCTAGTCGGCTGCACAGCTCCTGCTCGGCTGTGGCTACAATGTATGGGCTCCCTGCAGGTCCTGACTACAGCCCATACAGTCTAGCCGTCTCAGTAGTGAATGTGCTAGAATGTAGGGGCTCCTGTCAGGTCCTCTCAGCAGCCCATACATTCTAGCTGCTGCTTCACTGCTGGAAACACTAGACGCCCCGGGAACGACTGAGGTAAGTATAAAAAACATTTTTGTTTTTTTAATAGGTGAGGTGGGGGGGAGTGAGACTGCAGATGATGGGGTGTGTTTTAGGGAGTACTGTACATGATGAAATAATAGGGGGCTGCAAATGATAAAGTGTATTTGAGGGGGTACTACACATGAAATGATTGGGGCTGCAAATGAAGTAAGGGGGACTGCAGATGAAGTGAAGGGGGGATAGGGGACTGCAAATGATGATGTGGGGGTGATAGGGACTGCAAATGATGTGGGGGTGATGGGGACTGCAAATGATGTGGGGGTGATGGGGACTGCAAATGATGTGGGGGTGATGGAGACTGCAAATGATGTGGGGGTGATGGGGACTGCAAATGATGTGGGGGTGATGGGGACTGCAAATGATGTGGGGGTGATGGGGACTGCAAATGATGTGGGGGTGATGGAGACTGCAAATGATGATGTGGGGGTGATGGGGACTGCAAATGATGTGGGGGTGATGGGGACTGCAAATGATGTGGGGGTGATGGGAACT
The DNA here is from genome assembly GCF_032444005.1 of Ranitomeya imitator. Classification (NCBI taxonomy): domain Eukaryota; kingdom Metazoa; phylum Chordata; class Amphibia; order Anura; family Dendrobatidae; genus Ranitomeya; species Ranitomeya imitator. The sequence goes on along the minus strand of NC_091285.1, from coordinate 15,729,134 downwards.
GCAAATGATGTGGGGGTGATGGAGACTGCAAATGATGTGGGGTGATGGAGACTGCAAATGATGATGTGGGGGTGATGGGGACTGCAAATGATGTTGGGGGACTGCAAATGATGATGTGGGACTGCAAATGATGATGTGGGGGTGATGGGGACTGCAAATGATGTGGGGGTGATGGGGACTGCAAATGATGTGGGGGTGATGGGGACTGCAAATGATGTGGGGGTGATGGGGACTGCAAATGATGTGGGGGTGATGGAGACTGCAAATGATGATGTGGGGGTGATGGGGACTGCAAATGATGTTGGGGTGATGGGGACTGCAAATGATGTGGGGGTGATGGGAACTGCAAATGATGTGGGGGTGATGGAGACTGCAAATGATGTGGGGTGATGGAGACTGCAAATGATGTGGGGTGATGGAGACTGCAAATGATGATGTGGGGGTGATGGGGACTGCAAATGATGTTGGGGGACTGCAAATGATGATGTGGGACTGCAAATGATGATGTGGGGGTGATGGAGACTGCAAATGATGATGTGGGGGTGATGGGGACTGCAAATGATGTGGGGGTGATGGGGACTGCAAATGATGTGGGGGTGATGGGAACTGCAAATGATGTGGGGGTGATGGAGACTGCAAATGATGTGGGGTGATGGAGACTGCAAATGATGATGTGGGGGTGATGGGGACTGCAAATGATGTTGGGGGACTGCAAATGATGATGTGGGACTGCAAATGATGATGTGGGGGTGATGGGGACTGCAAATGATGTGGGGGTGATGGGGACTGCAAATGATGTGGGGGTGATGGGGACTGCAAATGATGTGGGGGTGATGGGGACTGCAAATGATGTGGGGGTGATGGAGACTGCAAATGATGATGTGGGGGTGATGGGGACTGCAAATGATGTTGGGGGACTGCAAATGATGATGTGGGGGTGATGGGGACTGCAAATGATGTTGGGGGACTGCAAATGATGATGTGGGGGTGATGGGGACTGCAAATGATGATGTGGGGGTGATGGCAACTGCAAATGATGTGGGGGGACTGCAAATGATGATGTGGGGGTGATGGGGACTGCAAATGATGTGGGGGTGATGTGAACTGCAAATGATGTGGGGGTGATGGAGACTACAAATGATGTGGGGGTGATGGAGACTGCAAATGATGATGTGGGGGTGATGGGGACTGCAAATGATGTTGGGGGACTGCAAATGATGATGTGGGGGTGATGGGAACTGCAAATGATGTTGGGGGACTGCAAATGATGATGTGGGGGTGATGGGGACTGCAAATGATGATGTGGGGGTGATGGCAACTGCAAATGATGTGGGGGGACTGCAAATGATGATGTGGGGGTGATGGGGACTGCAAATGATGTGGGGGTGATGGGAACTGCAAATGATGTGGGGGTGATGGAGACTGCAAATGATGTGGGGGTGATGGAGACTGCAAATGATGATGTGGGGGTGATGGGGACTGCAAATGATGTTGGGGGACTGCAAATGATGATGTGGGGGTGATGGGGACTGCAAATGATGTGGGGGTGATGGGGACTGCAAATGATGTGGGGGTGATGGGAACTGCAAATGATGTGGGGGTGATGGAGACTGCAAATGATGATGTGGGGGTGATGGGGACTGCAAATGATGTTGGGGGACTGCAAACGATGTGGGGGTGATGGGGACTGCAGATGATGATGGGGGGTGATGGGGACTGCAAATGATGTGGGGGGACTGCAAATGATGATGTGGGGGTGATGGGGACTGCAAATGATGTGGGGGTGATGGGGACTGCAAATGATGATGTGGGAGATGGGGACTGCAAATTATGTGGGGGTGATGGGAATTGAAAATGATGTGGGGGGGATGGGGATAGGTAATGATGTGGGAGTGATAGGGACTGCAGATGATGAAGTGTGTTTGAGGGGGTTCTGCACATGATGAAATGATAGGGGGCTGCAAATGATGAAGTAAGGGGGACTGCAGATGAAGTGACGGGGGGATAGGGGACTAAATGATGATAGGGGACTAAATGATGAAGTGGGGGTGATGGGGACTGCACATGAAGTGAGTGTGAGGGACGTGGACAGCAATTGAATTGAACTTGGGGGTGGGAAGAGCAAATGATGTATTGAAGGTGGGGAGAGCAAATAATGAATTTTGAGGGTGGGGAAGATCAATTGATAATGAATAGAGGGTGGGAGAGAGAGAAGACGTGGCAATGAATTGAGGCAGAAGGGGCATGTAACTATAATGAATTGGGGTAAGGGTTAGAGCGGGAGGTACATAGTGGGTTCGTTGAGGATAAAGTAACTGGTAATAAATTGGAAGAATACAGGTGCTAATTAATTTATATATTAAATGAGGAAAGTGGCTATATACAGATAGTGGGGGCACAGTGGCGGATTATAATTTATATTTGGAATGGTGGGTTGCATAATAACCAATTATATATTAATGGTGGGTGAACGTCTGTAGTCAGATGTGTAGTGTAGAAGAAAGGGAAAAAATGGGGAATGTGCTCTGGAAGCGGTGCTCTAGATAACTGTGTTATTTTATGCAGATGAGACGAGTCCTGGCAGAAAGAAGTGATAGCGGTCTGCGCTGGATTAAAAAGAAACGCAAAGATGAAGGACTTTAGCTAGAGACGTCACTGGTGAGTATGTTACCTGTACACTGACACCATACACTGTATACTGTATACAGTGCTCCTGTGTATAATGTCACTGGTGATCACTATACTATCTGTACACTATACACTATATACAGAGCTCCTTTGTATAATGTCACTAGTGATTGCTGTATTACATGTACACTGTACCCTATATACAGAGCTCCTGTGTATAATGTCACTAGTGATCACTATATTATCTGTACACTATACACTATATACAGAGCTCCTGTGTATAATGTCACTAGTGATCGCTGTATTACATGTACACTATACACTATATACAGAGCTCCTGTGTATAATGTCACTAGTGATCGCTGTATTACATGTACACTGACACTATATGAAGAGCTCCTGTGTATAATGGCATCGGCGACCACTGTATTACCTGTACACACACTGCATACTAAGTACAGATCTCCTGTGTATAATGGCACTTATGGTGATAGTATTTTTTTTTTTATTAATGATCAGTATTGTACTATTCAGTCACAATGTGGTGGTAATATGTTGTCCGGCCATGGTGTAGCGGTATTTGTTCCTTGTATGTGCTATTATTCGGTCACTGTGTGGTGGTAATATGTGGTCTGTTCATGTTGTGTTGGTATTTGTTCCTTGTATGTAGTTGGTCACCATGTGATGGTAATATGTGGTCTGGACATGCTGCGGTGGTATTTGTCCCTTGTATGTGATATTGTTCAGTCACTGTGGTGGTAATATGTGGTCTGCACATGGTGTGGCGGTATTTGTTCCTTGTAGATAGTATTATAGGTCACTATGTGGTGATAATATGGTGTCTGGTCATGGTGTTGTGGTATTTGTCCCTTGTATGTGGTATTATTGGTCAATTGAAAAATAAATAAAAATACACCTAAATTGTATTGCATATTTTAACAAATGTTTAATAGATTAGAGTAGAGTAGGGCTCGGCCAAAAGAGTCTACCTTGTTGTCGTCTCAAATTTAAAAAAACCTTTTGGCCAAAACAAAAGCTGCTGGCTATGTGTTTGATCTGGTAATGGGAACTGTTAATGTGTGATTTGTGAGAAGTGGAGTTTTGGCAAGAGACAGCGGTGGGGCTGTTGACAGTTCGAGGGGTGGAGGCGGGGCTGGGGTGGAGCCTGGGCGGAGTCTTAAGGGGCCCTGAAAATTTTGCCAGTATGGGGCCCTGAAATTCCTAGTGGCAGCCCTGGGTCTACCTATGATGTCAATTACAGGCCTCGCTCATCTTTTTAAGTGGGAGAACTTGCACAATTGGGGGCTCACTACATACTTTTTTTTCCCCACTGTATGTTAATGCTCCCAAATGACTGTACACATATAATACTGCCATACAGTGCACTCATAGGACTATGTTTATTCTCTCAAATGACAGTAACTACACAATACTGCTATATACAGTAGTGCCAACATAATACTACCATGATGTGCCAAACTAGCCTTGCCTTCCATACAGATGACATATAATAGCACCATACAATACACAAATTATACCGTAACCAGGAAGGGAAGCTGGGAGGAGGGTGGGATGTGGTGGAGATCCCGCTGTAGTGGAAGGAGCCTATTCCTACCACCTGTGCCCACTATTATTGTCCCACCACGGGGTCCTCACACTGGTTGTCCTGTTATGTAACGTAGGATCCCCTCCCCCATTCAGTGCACTTGCCCGTTTAGTGATCTGGCCAAGAGTCTGCCGAGTAGTCAGAGTTTTATTTCTTGTAGAAGGCCAGGACCCGTCATCATTTGGCAATTGGCACCCAAACTGGCACCGAGCCGGGCGCTGCAGTAGCTTCACGACCATGAATCACAGGCATCTGATGGGTTGATGCAGAAGTCTCCCATGGCTGAACACTCTGGAGAGAGGAGGCGGCTGACGAGAGCTGCCCACACAGTCGCGCCAACCCGTCCAGCGTCGACTCATGTGCCCAGATCACACAGTGACAGCAGCAGAGGTTTATGTCAGGCCCCCGACGCCTGCCCTTCAATCATTCCTGATAGACGTCGTCGGCCCCCGGGGAAACTCTTGTCGCTTGCCCTCATTTTGATTCATGTCCAGATTGCCATTTCGAAGCTCGGCAACCCTGAAGGGGGGGGGGGGGGCAGCTATATTAATGCTAGGAATTAATTTCTATTTTTTCAACACCTTGAATTCCTGGCCTGATTGAGTCTTTAAAAAGAAACACTTAAAGGGAATATTTCAGCAATTTTTTGCTATGTAACCTAACAGCAGCATGATGTAGGCGCCAAGATCCTGATTCCGGCGATGTGTCACTTAGTTTACTGGCTGCAACAGTTGTGATAGAATCCCTGTTTTCTCTGCTGCACGTCTGGGAATGCTGAGCTCTGTATAACCCCGCCCACACCACTGATTGGTTGCTTTCAGTGTTGGGGGCGTGTTTGGAACTGGAGCAACTCAGCACCTGGTCCTGTAGTGATAATCTCCTGCTGATAAAACACTGATTTAAATAAAACAGCAATACAAAGCCCAGTAAGTGATACATCGTTGGAATCAGGGTCTCAGCCTGTACATCATACTGCTCTCACGTTACATAGCAAAAACTTGCTGACAGACTCCCTTTAACAAAAAAATGTTTTGTGTCAAAATATTCTGAGAGCTATAACTTTTTATTTTTCTGTCGGGGGCTTGTAGTTAGTGAGATGAGCTGTAACTTTTACTGATACACTTTTGGGGTACATACACATTTTTTTAATTATTATGTGTTAATTAAAATGATAAACTATAATAATCGTGTCTTTTTTACATTAGTTATCATATTTTGTTTTTATTTTTACATATTTTTATTAGTTTTTATTTGATTTATTTTTTTATGAGGCGTAGGCTCAAAAAATCGGCCTTGCAATGGCTTAAATTTGCTGGACAGCTACTTGTGCCACAAATTCTTAATTCATTCATTCATTAAAAGACACATACGTACGACTTGGTATTAAGACTTTTTAGTTGCTCCAGAGTTCTGTCTGTTACCCGCTTCCAGTCTTCCAGAACTTCTGTTACCTGTTCCCAGTCTTTCAAGGTCTCTGCTACCTGTTTCCAGTCTTCCAGGAACTCTGATATGTGCCTACCTGCATCTTCGAGGATGTCTACTGTCCACCTGCCACTTCCAGGACCTCTTCTTACTTTCCACCTGCGGATTCCAGGACTTCTGCTTCCTGTTCCCGGTTTTCCAGGACCTCTGCTTTCTGTTCCCAGTCTTCCAGGACCTCTGCTTTCTGTTCAGGTCTTCCAGGACCTCTGCTTTGTATTTGCCTTTGGCTTTCAGGATGTCTCCTGTCTGCTTTCAGCTTCCAGGATCTCGGCTGCCTGTTCCTGGTCTTCCAAGACCTCTGCTTTGTATTTGCCTCTGGCTTCCAGGATGTCTGCTTTCAGCTTCCAGGATCTCGGCTGCCTGTTCCCCCGTCTTCCAGGACCTCTGCATTATATTTGCCTCTGGCTTCCAGGATGTCTCCTGTCTGCTTTCGGCTTCCAGGATCTCGTCTGCCTGTTTCTGGTCTTCCAGGACCTCTGCTTTGTATTTGCCTCTGGCTTCCAGGATGTCTCCTGTCTACTTTCGGCTTCCAGGACTTCTGCTTCCTGTTCCAAGTCTTCCAGGTCCTCTGCTTTGTATTAGCCCCTGGCTTCCAGGATGTCTCCTGTCTGCTTTCGGCTTCCAGGATCTCGTCTGCCTGTTCCTGGTCTTCCAGGACCTCTGCTTTGTATTTGCCTCTGGCTTCCAGGATGTCTCCTGTCTCCTTTTAGATTCCAGGATCTCGGCTGCCTGTTCCCGGTCTTCCAGGACCTCTGCTTTGTATTTGCCTCTGGCTTCCAGAATGTCTCCTGTCTGATTTCGGCTTCCAGGACCTCGACTGCCTGTTCCTGGTCTTCCAGGACCTCTGATACCTGTGTCAAGTCTCCCAGGACCTCTGCTACGTGTCCTTCTGTGACTAACAAGACGTCTCATGTGCACCTGCGTCTTCCAGTATCTTTCCTACCTTCTCTCTGTCTTTCAGGACTTCTGATACCTGTTCTGGGTCCCCCAGGACATCTGCTACATGTTCTCCTGTGGCTTCAAGGACGTCTTATGTCCGCCTGCGGCTTCCAGGATCTCTGCTACCTGTTTCCCACATTCCTCATCTGCCTGCTGCACTGCCTCCTGTGGACTGTGTGCCCACCTGGATCTTGGGCTTTGAGGGTCCACCTCATCCAATGAGCCTAACATACACTGTATGCAGAGAGCTCCTTCTAGTGGTGGCTGCGAGTTAAATGATTTTATCACATGCTCCTATGTCTATACAGTGGATTTTGAGCTCCGTGTCAGAAGAACTCCACAATAATATGTATTACATGACTCAGGGCAGGGACACATTCTTAATCAAGGTACATAATATGTTCCCAGCTATTAAGATCATGTTTGGAAAATAAAATGGAGCCTGGGCCCGTGACAGGAGCGCCGCCCGGGAACCCTGTGATAATTGATCTCTTAGGGAATGATCCGCTGAGCCTACATATATCACATTTACATACTTCATGTACCAGGCTCCTGTCTCCAGTGTAACCAGAAGAAGGTTGGAAACCAGTTTTATAAAAAAAAAAATTAGGTCAAACAAAAAAAAAAAAAAGTCAGTATTTGGAGAGTTCGGTTTTTTTTTTTCATTCTTAATTTATAAATCCCAACTGGGAGATTCTAAATCCTTTCTCAAAACCTGAAAATTTCGTAAAAACGGGAAGAAAAGATTTCTACTGTGACAGCGCCACCTGCGGGCCAAAGAGACAAGCGAATACTATTGGGAAAACAACAATCTCTATACAGGAGCGACATAAGTATAATATAACCCACTGCGCTATATTTCTACATCCACAAAATCTGTATCTGTATGTATAAGTACAGTCTTAGGGGAGACTAAAATGTCAAAAATATACTTTTGGGAGGTGACAGACATTAAATGCATATCTTATTGGTATCTGTATATATTCTTGTACATAGGAGCAGTATTATAGTAGTTATATTCTTGTACATAGGAGCAGTATTATAGTAGTTATATTCTTGTACATAGGGGCAGTATTATAGTAGTTATATTCTTGTACATAGGAGCAGTATTATAGTAGTTATATTCTTGTACATAGGAGCAGTATTATAGTAGTTATATTCTTGTACATAGGGGCAGTATTATAGTAGATATATTCTTGTACATAGGAGCAGTATTATAGTAGTTATATTCTTGTATATAGGGGCAGTATTATAGTAGTTATATTCTTGTACATAGGAGCAGTATTATAGTAGTTATATTCTTGTACATAGGAGCAGTATTATAGTAGTTATATTCTTGTACATAGGAGCAGTATTATAGTAGTTATATTCTTGTATATAGGGGCAGTATTATAGTAGTTATATTCTTGTACATAGGGGCAGTATTATAGTAGTTATATTCTTGTACATAGGGGCAGTATTATAGTAGGTATATTCTTGTACATAGGAGCAGTATTATAGTAGTTATATTCTTGTACATAGGAGCAGTATTATAGTAGTTATATTCTTGTACATAGGGAGCAGTATTATAGTAGTTATATTCTTGTACATAGGGGCAGTATTATAGTAGTTATATTCTTGTACATAGGAGCAGTATTATAGTAGTTATATTCTTGTACATAGGAGCAGTATTATAGTAGTTATATTCTTGTACATAGGGGCAGTATTATAGTAGATATATTCTTGTACATAGGAGCAGTATTATTGTAGTTATATTCTTGTATATAGGGGCAGTATTATAGTAGTTATATTCTTGTACATAGGAGCAGTATTATAGTAGTTATATTCTTGTACATAGGAGCAGTATTATAGTAGTTATATTCTTGTACATAGGAGCAGTATTATAGTAGTTATATTCTTGTACATAGGAGCAGTATTATAGTAGTTATATTCTTGTACATAGGGGCAGTATTATAGTAGTTATATTCTTGTACATAGCAGCAGTATTATAGTAGTTATATTCTTGTACATAGCAGCAGTATTATAGTAGTTATATTCTTGTACATGGGAGCAGTATTATAGTAGTTATATTCTTGTACATAGCAGCAGTATTATTGTAGTTATATTCTTGTACATAGGGGCAGTATTATAGTAGTTATACTCTTGTACATAGGAGCAGTATTATAGTAGTTATATTCTTGTACATAGCAGCAGTATTATAGTAGTTATATTCTTGTACATGGGAGCAGTATTATAGTAGTTATATTCTTGTACATAGGAGCAGTATTATAGTAGTTATATTCTTGTACATAGGGGCAGTATTATAGTAGTTATATTCTTGTACATAGGAGCAGTATTATAGTAGTTATATTCTTGTACATAGGAGCAGTATTATAGTAGTTATATTCTTGTACATAGGAGCAGTATTATAGTAGTTATATTCTTGTACATAGGGGCAGTATTATAGTAGCTATATTCTTGTACATAGGGGCAGTATTATAGTAGTTATATTCTTGTACATAGGGGCAGTATTATAGTAGTTATATTCTTGTACATAGGGAGCAGTATTATATTAGTTATATTCTTGTACATAGGAGCAGTATTATAGTAGTTATATTCTTGCACATAGGGGCAGTATTATAGTAGTTATATTCTTGCACATAGGAGCAGTATTATAGTAGTTATATTCTTGCACATAGGGGCAGTATTATAGTAGTTATATTCTTGTACATAGGAGCAGTATTATAGTAGTTATATTCTTGTACATAGGGGCAGTATTATAGTAGTTATATTCTTGCACATAGGTGCAGTATTATAGTAGTTATATTCTTGTACATAGGAGCAGTATTATAGTAGTTATATTCTTGTACATAGGAGCAGTATTATAGTAGTTATATTCTTGTACATAGGGGCAGTATTATAGTAGTTATATTCTTGTACATAGGGGCAGTATTATAGTAGTTATATTCTTGTACATAGGAGCAGTATTATAGTAGTTATATTCTTGTACATAGGGGCAGTATTATAGTACTTATATTCTTGTACATATATACTATGTGACTGGGCAATATACTAATTGGCTGGGCAATAAACTACGTGGCTGGGCAATATACTACGTGGTTGGGCAATAAACTACGTGGCTGGGCAATATACTACGTGACTGGGCAATATACTACGTGACTGGGCAATATACTACGTGACTGGGCAATATACTACGTGACTGGGCAATATACTACATGACTGGGCAATATACTACGTGGCTGGGCAATATACTACGTGACTGGGCAATATACTATGTGGCTGGGCAATATACTACGTGGCTCTGCTATATACTATGTGGCTGGGCAATATACTACGTGGCTGGGCAATATACTACGTGACTGGGCAATATACTATGTGGCTGGGCAATATACTACGGGACTGGGCAATATACTACGGGACTGGGCAATATACTACGTGGCTGGGCAATATACTATGTGGCTGGGCAATATAGTACGTGGCTGGGCAATATACTACGTGACTGGGCAATATACTATGTGGCTGGGCAATATACTACGTGGCTCTGCTATATACTATGTGGCTGGGCAATATACTACGTGGCTGGGCAATATACTACGTGACTGGGCAATATACTACGTGACTGGGCAATATACTACGTGACTGGGCAATATACTACGTGACTGGGCAATATACTACGTGACTGGGCAATATACTACGTGGCTGGGCAATATACTACATGACTGGGCAATATACTACGTGGCTGGGCAATATACTACGTGACTGGGCAATATACTATGTGGCTGGGCAATATACTACGTGGCTCTGCTATATACTATGTGGCTGGGCAATATACTACGTGGCTGGGCAATATACTACGTGACTGGGCAATATACTACGTGGCTGGGCAATATACTACGGGACTGGGCAATATACTACGGGACTGGGCAATATACTACGTGACTGGGCAATATACTATGTGGCTGGGCAATATAGTACGTGGCTGGGCAATATACTACGTGACTGGGCAATATACTACGTGGCTGGGCAATATACTACGTGGCTCTGCTATATACTATGTGGCTGGGCAATATACTACGTGACTGGGCAATATACTATGTGGCTGGGCAATATACTACGGGACTGGGCAATATACTATGGGACTGGGCAATATACTACGGGACTGGGCAATATACTACGTGGCTGGGCAATATACTACGTGGCTCTGCTATATACTATGTGGCTGGGCAATATACTACGTGACTGGGCAATATACTATGTGGCTGGGCAATATACTACGGGACTGGGCAATATACTATGGGACTGGGCAATATACTACGGGACTGGGCAATATACTACGTGGCTGGGCAATATACTACGTGGCTCTGCTATATACTATGTGGCTGGGCAATATACTACGGGACTGGGCAATATACTATGGGACTGGGCAATATACTACGGGACTGGGCAATATACTACGTGGCTGGGCAATATACTACGTGGCTCTGCTATATACTATGTGGCTGGGCAATATACTACGTGACTGGGCAATATACTATGTGGCTGGGCAATATACTACGGGACTGGGCAATATACTATGGGACTGGGCAATATACTACGGGACTGGGCAATATACTACGTGGCTGGGCAATATACTACGTGACTGGGCAATATACTACGTGACTGGGCAATATACTACGTGACTGGGCAATATACTACGTGACTGGGCAATATACTACGTGACTGGGCAATATACTATGTGGCTCTGCTATATACTATGTGGCTGGGCAATATACTACGTGACTGGGCAATATACGTGACTGGGCAATATACTACGTGGCCGGGCAATATACTACGTTGCTCTGCAATATACTACGTGGGCTGTGCAATAATGTCCTGCTCCTGCGTGGGGCATTCTGGGACCTGTGGTGCCTCTGTTGGAGTCTGAAGTGCATGCTCCTGTTCACACTCAGCTGCTTGCTGCTGCAGTTTTTTTCCTTCCTGGAAGCAGAAGCGGGCAGCCTGTAACACAGGCCGTGTCCGCTGCTGGGGGGTCCCAGTCTCTACAGCACAGTCCTGCTTATAGGAGGCGAACCGCTCCCGGTTCCTGTAGGTCTCCGCCAGGGGCCCCATGCCCTCCAGCACAGACTCAATGTCCTGCACCACACTTGCCAGCTGCACCCCCAGTGTGTTCAGTCTCAGGTCATACACATCATTACTGGCAGGGTTAGTGGTCTTTAGACTATAGATGAAGTCTACCTCCATTTGCAGCGCTTTTTTTTGCTGCTGTAACTCACCCAGCTTTCTGACAAGTCCTGGTATCTCGTCCGCTAGCTGCAGCTCGGGTGCACGCGCCGGCTGCACAGGTTTTGCCTTCACCACAGGTACAGGGGTTTTGAACACAGACTTGTGCGGTTCCACCACAGATGGCTTTGTGGCTCCTCGGCTGGATGCCGGCTCCGCAGCAGGTTTATCGCTGCCACCTGACTGTGACCGGGTGCGTCCTGACAGCGCCACACTGCCATGTTGCTGCAAGTTCTCCTGGATTGTCTGTCTTTCCAAAGACGTCCGTCTCTGCCTGGATGCAGGAGAGGTGATTGGTACAGCTGAGGCCGATCTCACCTGTGCCTCAGGCAGGGGCTGCTGACTGACCGGGGAGTTACAGGACTTCATACTGTGCTGTGGAACATCACTCACCAACACTTTACCTTCTGGCTTCTTTGCTGGACTTGGAGTAGATTTTCCTCCCAAAACTTTACTTGCAGGTTTTTCTTCCTTCACAGAAATGCTGCAGCTTTGGCCGCTGCATTCACTGGTCTCACAGTGGCTTTGGGATTAACATTCCCATTCAGAGAGGCCTGGGAGCCTTGTCCCAGTGTAGGCCGAGAAGCCTGGGCCTTGCCTGGGGAGCTTCCCCACCCAGGGTGGCCCCGACCTGGGCTTGCTCCAGACATCAGGAGAACTACAGACACACAACCTCACAGCTAGGAGGCAGTATTATAGTAGTTATATTCCTGTACATAGGGGCAGTATTATAGTAGTTATATTCTTGTACATAGGAGCAGTATTGTAGTAGTTATATTCTTGTATATAGGAGCAGTATTATAGTAGTTATATTCTTGTACATAGGAGGCAGTATTATAGTAGTTATATTCTTGTACATAGGAGCAGTATTATAGTAGTTATATTCTTGTATATAGGAGCAGTATTATAGTAGTTATATTCTTGTACATAGGAGGCAGTATTATAGTAGTTATATTCTTGTACATAGGAACAGTATTATAGTAGTTATATTCTTGTATATAGGAGCAGTATTATAGTAGTTATATTCCTGTACATAGGGGCAGTATTATAGTAGTTATATTCTTGTACATAGGAACAGTATTATAGTAGTTATATTCTTGTATATAGGAGCAGTATTATAGTAGTTATATTCTTGTACATAGGGGCAGTATTATAGTAGTTATATTCTTGTACACAGGGGCAGTATTATAGTAGTTATATTCTTGTACATAGGAGCAGTATTATAGTAGTTATATTCTTGTATATAGGGGCAGTATTATAGTAGTTATATTCTTGTACATAGGGGCAGTATTATAGTAGTTATATTCTTGTATATAGGGGCAGTATTATAGTAGTTATATTCTTGTACACAGGGGCAGTATTATAGTAGTTATATTCTTGTATATAGGGGCAGTATTATAGTAGTTATATTCTTGTACACAGGGGCAGTATTATAGTAGTTATATTCTTGTACGTAGGAGCAGTATTATAGTAGTTATATTCTTGTACATAGGAGCAGTATTATAGTAGTTATATTCTTGTACACAGGGGCAGTATTATAGTAGTTATATTCTTGTACATAGGGGCAGTATTATAGCAGTTATATTCTTGTACATAGGAGCAGTATTATAGTAGTTATATTCTTGTATATAGGGGCAGTATTATAGTAGTTATATCCTTGTACATAGGGTCAGTAGTATAGTAGTTATATTCTTGTACATAGGAGCAGTATTATAGTAGTTATATTCTTGTACATAGGAGTAGTATTATAGTAGTTATATTCTTGTACATAGGAGCAGTATTATAGTAGTTATATTCTTGTACATAGGGGCAGTATTATAGTAGTTATATTCTTGTACATAGGAGTAGTATTATAGTAGTTATATTCTTGTACATAGGAGCAGTATTATAGTAGTTATATTCTTGTACATAGGAGCAGTATTATAGTAGTTATATTCTTGTACATAGGAGCAGTATTATAGTAGTTATATTCTTGTATATAGGGGCAGTATTATAGTAGTTATATCCTTGTACATAGGGTCAGTAGTATAGTAGTTATATTCTTGTACATAGGAGCAGTATTATAGTAGTTATATTCTTGTACATAGGAGTAGTATTATAGTAGTTATATCCTTGTACATAGGGTCAGTAGTATAGTAGTTATATTCTTGTACATAGGAGCAGTATTATAGTAGTTATATTCTTGTACATAGGAGCAGTATTATAGTAGTTATATCCTTGTACACAGGGGCAGTATTATAGTAGTTATATCCTTGTACATAGGGTCAGTAGTATAGTAGTTATATTCTTGTACATAGGAGCAGTATTATAGTAGTTATATTCTTGTACATAGGGGCAGTATTATAGTAGTTATATGCTTGTACATAGGAGCAGTATTATAGTAGTTATATTCTTGTACATAGGGGCAGTATTATAGTAGTTATATTCTTGTACATAGGGGCAGTATTATAGTAGTTATATTCTTGTACATATGAGCAGTATTATAGTAGTTATATTCTTGTACATAGGGGCAGTATTATAGTAGTTATATCCTTGTACATAGGAGCAGTATTATAGTAGTTATATTCTTGTACATAGGGGCAGTATTATAGTAGTTATATTCTTGTACATAGGAGCAGTATTATAGTAGTTATATCCTTGTACATAGGGTCAGTAGTATAGTAGTTATATTCTTGTACATAGGAGCAGTATTATAGTAGTTATATTCTTGTACATAGGGGCAGTATTATAGTAGTTATATCCTTGTACATAGGAGCAGTATTATAGTAGTTATTTTCTTGTACATAGTGGCAGTATTATAGTAGTTATATTCTTGTACATGGGGCAGTATTATAGTAGGAATATTCTTGTACATAGGAGCAGTATTATAGTAGTTATATTCTTGTACATAGGGGCAGTATTATAGTAGTTATTTTCTTGTACATAGGGGCAGTATTATAGTAGTTATATTCTTGTACATAGGGGCAGTATTATAGTAGTTATTTTCTTGTACATAGGGGCAGTATTATAGTAGTTATATTCTTGTACATGGGGCAGTATTATAGTAGGAATATTCTTGTACATAGGGGCAGTATTATAGTAGTTATATTCTTGTACATAGGGGCAGTATTATAGTAGTTATTTTCTTGTACATAGGGGCAGTATTATAGTAGTTATATTCTTGTACATGGGGCAGTATTATAGTAGGAATATTCTTGTACATAGGGGCAGTATTATAGTAGTTATATTCTTGTACATAGGAGCAGTACTATAGTAGTTATT
This sequence comes from Ranitomeya imitator, assembly GCF_032444005.1. Taxonomy (NCBI): domain Eukaryota; kingdom Metazoa; phylum Chordata; class Amphibia; order Anura; family Dendrobatidae; genus Ranitomeya; species Ranitomeya imitator. The sequence continues at coordinate 15,713,938 of NC_091285.1, read as the reverse complement.
TTCTTGTACATGGGGCAGTATTATAGCAGTTATATTCTTGTACATAGGGGCAGTATTATAGTAGTTATATTCTTGTACATAGGAGCAGTATTATAGTAGTTATATTCTTGTACATAGGGGCAGTATTATAGTAGTTATATTCTTGTACATAGGGGCAGTATTATAGTAGTTATATTCTTGTATATAGGAGCAGTATTATAGTAGTTATATTCTTGTACATAGGGGCAGTATTATAGTAGTTATATTCTTGTACACAGGGGCAGTATTATAGTAGTTATATTCTTGTACATAGGAGCAGTATTATAGTAGTTATATTCTTGTACATAGGAGCAGTATTATAGTAGTTATATTCTTGTATATAGGGGCAGTATTATAGTAGTTATATTCTTGTACATAGGAGCAGTATTATAGTAGTTATATTCTTGTATATAGGGGCAGTATTATAGTAGTTATATTCTTGTACACAGGGGCAGTATTATAGTAGTTATATTCTTGTATATAGGGGCAGTATTATAGTAGTTATATTCTTGTACACAGGGGCAGTATTATAGTAGTTATATTCTTGTACATAGGAGCAGTATTATAGTAGTTATATTCTTGTACATAGGAGCAGTATTATAGTAGTTATATTCTTGTACACAGGGGCAGTATTATAGTAGTTATATTCTTGTACATAGGAGCAGTATTATAGTAGTTATATTCTTGTACATAGGAGCAGTATTATAGTAGTTATATTCTTGTACATAGGGGCAGTATTATAGCAGTTATATTCTTGTACATAGGAGCAGTATTATAGTAGTTATATTCTTGTATATAGGGGCAGTATTATAGTAGTTATATCCTTGTACATAGGGTCAGTAGTATAGTAGTTATATTCTTGTACATAGGAGCAGTATTATAGTAGTTATATTCTTGTACATAGGAGTAGTATTATAGTAGTTATATTCTTGTACATAGGAGCAGTATTATAGTAGTTATATTCTTGTACATAGGGGCAGTATTATAGTAGTTATATTCTTGTACATAGGAGTAGTATTATAGTAGTTATATTCTTGTACATAGGAGCAGTATTATAGTAGTTATATTCTTGTACATAGGAGCAGTATTATAGTAGTTATATTCTTGTACATAGGAGCAGTATTATAGTAGTTATATTCTTGTATATAGGGGCAGTATTATAGTAGTTATATCCTTGTACATAGGGTCAGTAGTATAGTAGTTATATTCTTGTACATAGGAGCAGTATTATAGTAGTTATATTCTTGTACATAGGGTCAGTAGTATAGTAGTTATATTCTTGTACATAGGAGCAGTATTATAGTAGTTATATTCTTGTATATAGGGGCAGTATTATAGTAGTTATATCCTTGTACATAGGGTCAGTAGTATAGTAGTTATATTCTTGTACATAGGAGCAGTATTATAGTAGTTATATCCTTGTACATAGGGTCAGTAGTATAGTAGTTATATTCTTGTACATAGGAGCAGTATTATAGTAGTTATATTCTTGTACATAGGAGCAGTATTATAGTAGTTATATCCTTGTACACAGGGGCAGTATTATAGTAGTTATATCCTTGTACATAGGGTCAGTAGTATAGTAGTTATATTCTTGTACATAGGAGCAGTATTATAGTAGTTATATTCTTGTACATAGGGGCAGTATTATAGTAGTTATATCCTTGTACATAGGAGCAGTATTATAGTAGTTATATTCTTGTACATAGGGGCAGTATTATAGTAGTTATATTCTTGTACATAGGGGCAGTATTATAGTAGTTATATTCTTGTACATAGGAGCAGTATTATAGTAGTTATATTCTTGTACATAGGGGCAGTATTATAGTAGTTATATCCTTGTACATAGGAGCAGTATTATAGTAGTTATATTCTTGTACATAGGGGCAGTATTATAGTAGTTATATTCTTGTACATAGGAGCAGTATTATAGTAGTTATATCCTTGTACATAGGGTCAGTAGTATAGTAGTTATATTCTTGTACATAGGAGCAGTATTATAGTAGTTATATTCTTGTACATAGGAGCAGTATTATAGTAGTTATATTCTTGTACATAGGGGCAGTATTATAGTAGTTATATTCTTGTACATAGGAGCAGTATTATAGTAGTTATATTCTTGTACATAGGGGCAGTATTATAGTAGTTATATTCTTGTACATAGGAGCAGTATTATAGTAGTTATATTCTTGTACATAGGAGCAGTATTATAGTAGTTATATCCTTGTACATAGGAGCAGTATTATAGTAGTTATATTCTTGTACATAGGGGCAGTATTATAGTAGTTATATTCTTGTACATAGGGGCAGTATTATAGTAGTTATATTCTTGTACATAGGGGCAGTATTTTAGTAGTTATATCCTTGTACACAGGGGCAGTATTATAGTAGTTATATTCTTGTACATAGGAGCAGTATTATAGTAATAACTACTATAATACTGCTGTACAGTATTATAGTAGTTATATTCTTGTGGATGAGGTGCAGTATTATAGTAGTTATATTCTTGTGGATGAGGTGCAGTATTATAGTAGTTATATTCTTGTACATAGGGGCAGTATTATAGTAGTTATATTCTTGTACATAGGTGCAGTATTATAGTATTTATATTCTTGTACATAGGAGCAGTATTATAGTAATAACTACTATAATACTGCTGTACAGTATTATAGTAGTTATATTCTTGTACATAGGGGCAGTATTATAGTAGTTATATTCTTGTACATAGGGGCAGTATTATAGTAGTTATATTCTTGTACATAGGGGCAGTATTATAGTAGTTATATTCTTGTACATAGGTGCAGTATTATAGTATTTATATTCTTGTACATAGGAGCAGTATTATAGTAATAACTACTATAATACTGCTGTACAGTATTATAGTAGTTATATTCTTGTGGATGAGGTGCAGTGTTATAAACGTTATTTATAATCTCTTTCTTTCTGTTTAGACTGAAGTTTGTGTCAGACGTCCCAAGAACCTGCAAAAACCGTCTCCCAGAAGACCTGTTTGCACTTGTCCGCAGCCATGAATTTCCTCCGCAGACGTCTCTCGGACAGCAGCTTTGTTGCTAACTTGCCCAATGGCTACATGATGGACCTTCAGCGGCCGGAGAACTCCACCAGCTCTCCCGCGTCTCCGGCACTGGAGCGGAAGCCGCAGCCTCCTCTGCAGGTCTCAGCCTCCTCCACATCCACATCTGGAAGTGGCCTCTTCAGCTCCATCACCAATGCAGTGAAACAGACCACCCAGGCCGCTGCGGGACTAGTGGAGCAGACAGGACCCCCTGCCCCTCCGGTGGTCCTAAAACCCAAAATCCTTCTGGTCATTGACGATGCCCATACAGATTGGTAAGTTTACAATTTATATCCACATCTGGCAATTTATATCCACGTAGGCAGTGAATGGTTCTATTGTGTGGTGACGGTTACATCTTTTATTACTATATGGCAGTATTATATCGACATTATTTGGTCGTCATGATGGCACTAATCATGAAATGTGCAGCATTTAATAATTAAACCTATTGAATCCTATTAAAGGTAACTTTACCAGATGATATATACACAGAGTGGATATTTAGTACACAGCAGCCATGTGGGGGGCACCGCAGAGTTCATCTTAGGGGTGCTAAGCTGTAATTACAGATTTGGCCACTAGATGCCGCTGCTGTACTGACGGCTGCGAGCTCTGTAAGAAAAGCTGTAATTACAGGTTCCGCCACTAGATGCCGCTGCTGTACTGAGGGCTGCGAGCTCTGTAGGAAAAGCTGTAATTACAGATTCCGCCACTAGATGCCGCTGCTGTACTGACGGCTGCGAGCTCTGTAAGAGAAGCTGTAATTACAGATTCCGCCACTAGATGTCGCTGCTGTACTGAAGACTGCGAGCTCTGTAAGAGAAGCTGTAATTACAGATTCCGCCACTAGATGTCGCTGCTGTACTGAAGACTGCGAGCTCTGTAAGAGAAGCTGTAATTACAGATTCCGCCACTAGATGTCGCTGCTGTACTGAGGGCTGCGAGCTCTGTAAGAGAAGCTGTAATTACAGATTCCGCCACTATATGCCGCTGCTGTACTGACGGCTGCGAGCTCTGTAAGAGAAGCTGTAATTACAGATTCCGCCACTAGATGTCGCTGCTGTACTGAAGACTGCGAGCTCTGTAAGAGAAGCTGTAATTACAGATTCCGCCACTAGATGTCGCTGCTGTACTGAAGACTGCGAGCTCTGTAAGAGAAGCTGTAATTACAGATTCCGCCACTAGATGTCGCTGCTGTACTGAAGACTGCGAGCTCTGTAAGAGAAGCTGTAATTACAGATTCCGCCACTAGATGTCGCTGCTGTACTGAAGACTGCGAGCTCTGTAAGAGAAGCTGTAATTACAGATTCCGCCACTAGATGTCGCTGCTGTACTGAGGGCTGCGAGCTCTGTAAGAGAAGCTGTAATTACAGATTCCGCCACTATATGCCGCTGCTGTACTGAAGACTGCGAGCTCTGTAAGAGAAGCTGTAATTACAGATTCCGCCACTAGATGTCGCTGCTGTACTGACGGCTGCGAGCTCTGTAAGAGAAGCTGTAATTACAGATTCCGCCACTATATGCCGCTGCTGTACTGAAGACTGCGAGCTCTGTAAGAGAAGCTGTAATTACAGATTCCGCCACTAGATGTCGCTGCTGTACTGACGACTGCGAGCTCTGTAAGAAAAGCTGTAATTACAGATTTGGCCACTAGATGCCGCTGCTGTACTGACGGCTGCGAGCTCTGTAAGAGAAGCTGTAATTACAGATTCCGCCACTAGATGCCGCTGCTGTACTGACGGCTGCGAGCTCTGTAAGAGAAGCTGTAATTACAGATTCCGCCACTATATGCCGCTGCTGTACTGAGGGCTGCGAGCTCTGTAAGAGAAGCTGTAATTACAGATTTGGCCACTAGATGCCGCTGCTGTACTGAGGGCTGCGAGCTCTGTAAGAGAAGCTGTAATTACAGATTCCGCCACTAGATGTCGCTGCTGTACTGAGGGCTGCGAGCTCTGTAAGAGAAGCTGTAATTACAGATTCCGCCACTAGATGTCGCTGCTGTACTGAGGGCTGCGAGCTCTGTAAGAGAAGCTGTAATTACAGATTTGGCCACTAGATGTCGCTGCTGTACTGAGGGCTGCGAGCTCTGTAAGAGAAGCTGTAATTACAGATTCCGCCACTAGATGCCGCTGCTGTACTGAGGGCTGCGAGCTCTGTAGGAAAAGCTGTAATTACAGATTCCGCCACTAGATGCCGCTGCTGTACTGTACTGACCGCAGCTTGCAATGTGGCATGTAGTAAAAAGGAACAAGTGTGTGAAAATGTGTCTTTGCGTGTATTTTCATACAATACTAACAATTACTCCTCCGAATGGGCTCCAAAACCCACATTTAATATAAATTTGCATAAATTATATCCCCACCAGTGGTCTAGAGGTTCGCCCAACATATACGACAAAGGTGGTGTGAACAGAACCTAAACTGCACTGTCTATGGGCGTCTACGGTAGTCTGAGAGTCACCTGGGAGGAGCTCTGTGTATCTCCATGCTTTACACTGCAGCTCTGCTTGTTTAAAGAACAATTAACACGATTAACATTTGGTAAAGAGTGGGATTCCTCTGAATCACCCTTAGGCCGGCGTCACACACAGCGTAAAACAATACGGTCCGTATATTACGGCCGTAATACGCTGAAAAGTCCCGAAAAAAGTGGTCCGTAGCTCCTCCGTAGGCAGGGTGTGTCAGCGTTTTTTGCGCATGGCATCCTCCGTATGTAATCCGTATGGCATCCGTACTGCGTGGTTTTCTCGCAGGCTTGCAAAACCAACATACCGCTATAGAAGTGATCCATGTGTCCCAAAAAGAAAAGAAAATATATATATAAATATATACAGTGGGGCAAAAAAGTATTTAGTCAGTCAGCAATAGTGCAAGTTCCACCACTTAAAAAGATGAGAGGTGTCTGTAATTTACATCATAGGTAGACCTCAACTATGGGAGACAAACTGAGAAAAAAAATCCAGAAAATCACATTGTCTGTTTTTTTAACATTTTATTTGCATATTATGGTGGAAAATAAGTATTTGGTCAGAAACCAAATTTCATCTCAATACTTTGTAATATATCTTTTGTTGGCAATGACAGAGGTCAAACGTTTTCTGTAAGTCTTCACAAGGTTGCCACACACTGTTGTTGGTATGTTGGCCCATTCCTCCATGCAGATCTCCTCTAGAGCAGTGATGTTTTTGGCTTTTCGCTTGGCAACATGGACTTTCAACTCCCTCCAAAGGTTTTCTATAGGGTTGAGATCTGGAGACTGGCTAGGCCACTCCAGGACCTTGAAATGCTTCTTACGAAGCCACTCCTTCGTTGCCCTGGCGGTGTGCTTTGGATCATTGTCATGTTGAAAGACCCAGCCACGTTTCATCTTCAATGCCCTTGCTGATGGAAGGAGGTTTGCACTCAAAATCTCACGATACATGGCCCCATTCATTCTGTCATGTACCCGGATCAGTCGTCCTGGCCCCTTTGCAGAGAAACAGCCCCAAAGCATGATGTTTCCACCACCATGCTTTACAGTAGGTATGGTGTTTGATGGATGCAACTCAGTATTCTTTTTCCTCCAAACACGACAAGTTGTGTTTCTACCAAACAGTTCCAGTTTGGTTTCATCAGACCATAGGACATTCTCCCAAAACTCCTCTGGATCATCCAAATGCTCTCTAGCAAACTTCAGACGGGCCCGGACATGTACTGGCTTAAGCAGTGGGACACGTCTGGCACTGCAGGATCTGAGTCCATGGTGGCGTAGTGTGTTACTTATGGTAGGCCTTGTTACATTGGTCCCAGCTCTCTGCAGTTCATTCACTAGGTCCCCCCGCGTGGTTCTGGGATTTTTGCTCACCGTTCTTGTGATCATTCTGACCCCACGGGGTGGGATTTTGCGTGGAGCCCCAGATCGAGGGAGATTATCAGTGGTCTTGTATGTCTTCCATTTTCTAATTATTGCTCCCACTGTTGATTTCTTCACTCCAAGCTGGTTGGCTATTGCAGATTCAGTCTTCCCAGCCTGGTGCAGGGCTACAATTTTGTTTCTGGTGTCCTTTGACAGCTCTTTGGTCTTCACCATAGTGGAGTTTGGAGTCAGACTGTTTGAGGGTGTGCACAGGTGTCTTTTTATACTGATAACAAGTTTAAACAGGTGCCATTACTACAGGTAATGAGTGGAGGAAAGAGGAAACTCTTAAAGAAGAAGTTACAGGTCTGTGAGAGCCAGAAATCTTGATTGTTTGTTTCTGACCAAATACTTATTTTCCACCATAATATGCAAAAAAATGATAAAAAAACAGACAATGTGATTTTCTGGATTTTTTTTTCTCAGTTTGTCTCCCATAGTTGAGGTCTACCTATGATGTAAATTACAGACGCCTCTCATCTTTTTAAGTGGTGGAAATTGCACTATTGCTGACTGACTAAATACTTTTTTGCCCCACTGTATAAATTACCTAAAAAGCTCCCAGGCTCCCAGCTCCCTGGCTTTCTAGGAAATTTCCCACGATCTATGAACAGCCAGCAGAGGGCGCCTCACCGCAAATGAAGCTAAATATAGATCATTGATCTATTTTTAGCCTCATTCCCTGGGGTTTTGCAGCGAGGAGCAGCCTGCATTAGCACAGCTCCTTGCTGCAAAATGTTTTAACCCCTTCAGAAGGATTTACATCGTTGGACGTTACAGATCTGCGGAGGGTAAGTATATTGTTGGTTTATTATGTTTTTTTACTCACAGAACGAGGGTCTTCAGTGACTGGATTGGGCGTTGAATAAAATACTGCAACAACCATTGTTTTTATTTCATTAAAATAATTTTAAAAAATGTGTTTGTGTTTTATTTAACCCTTTACTACAATTGGATTAATAATGGATAGGTGTCATAATTGACGCCTCTCCATTATTAATTAGGCTTAATGTCACCTTACAATAGCAAGGTGGCATTAACCCTTCATTACCCCATATCCCACCGCTACACGGGAATGGGAAGAGAGTGGCCAAGTGCCAGAATAGGCGCATCTTCCAGATGTGCCTTTTCTGGGGTGGCTGGGGGCAGATATTTTTAGCCAGGGGGGGGGGCCAATAACCGTGGACCCTCTCCAGGCTATTAATATCTGCCCTCAGTCACTGGCTTTACTACTCTGGCGGAGAAAATTGCGCGGGAGCCCACGCCAATTTTTTCCGCCATTTAACCCTTTATTTTAAGAGCTAGAACGGCCAAATTTTGCAGATACACACTACTGACATTAGTAGTGTGGAATCTGCAAAAAAAATGGAGAGAAGACATGGTTTACTGTATGTAAACCATGTCTCAAATCATGTCGGGTTTTAGGAAGGAGAAGGAAAAAGCCGGTAATTGAATTACCGGCTTTCAAGCTGTCTAGCGCTGGAATAAATATTAATATATATACATATATGTGTCTCACTGACATATATATATATATATGTACCTATTCTATGTGTACACATTTATTCTACCTATTCTACTGTAAGCTGTCAGTGTGATTTTACTGTACACCGCACTGAATTACCGGCTTTCAAGCTGTCTAGCGCTGGAATAAATATTAATATATATACATATATGTGTCTCACTGACATATATATATATATATATACCTATTCTATGTGTACACATTTATTCTACCTATTGGACTGTAAGCTGTCAGTGTGATTTTACTGTACACCGCACTGAATTACCGGCTTTTCTCTCTAACAGCGCTGCGTATTTCTCGCAAGTCACACTGCTTGTCCGTGTGTAATCCGTATTTTTCACGCTTCCATAGACTTTCATTGGCGTATTTCTTGCGCAGTACGGTGACAAACGCAGCATGCTGCGATTTTGTACGGCCGTAGAAAGCCGTATAATACTGATCAGTAAAATACGGCAAATAGGAGCAGGGGCATAGAGAATAATTGTGCCGTATTTTTTGCGAGTTTTACGGACGTAGATTCTGCGCTCTTACGTCCGTAAAACTCGCATGTGTGACGGCGGCCTTAAAGGGAATGTGATTTCCCATGGATGATGCCGCTGGGACATTTTTCCACCTTTGCTCGGCATCTCCCAGGCAGAGTGCCGCCATTATGTGCACACAATACCCCCATACAGCAGTGTCTTGTCTCCCCGGACCCTCCGGAGCCGGTGACTGGGACGCTCACAGTTTCTCAGCTTCGTCCGGGACGTGTGGTGTCTCTGGATTAATCCTACATACTGGGGGGACGCGGGGGGACATGATCTACATACACAGCAGGGTCCAGGCGAAAAAGAAGAAGCCGCCAAAAATAAATCAGGGCGCAAAAGAAAAGAATCCAACGTATTCCCATGGGAGATTTCCCCCGATCCATCCTGGGGGAGCAGATAGGAATGTCATTCATGGGGGACTTATCGATTCAGCACATTGTATGGGAGTATGGGACGTGTAGATCCCCCCAAAAGAAAATCGGTTATCCGTGAGCAGCTTTGGATGTGACTAGAGTATAAGAAATGACATATTTAGCTACACTGGATACAACTGAAGCAAACCCTCAGCTTTTCTTTTCCTGATAATGAAAAATGGAAAAACACTGTAATTATTATTTGGCCACTAGGTGGCGACATGCTATTACTCATTTTTCATGTTCTTTCTATTAGAATGTTAGTGGTGTTAACCACTGAGCCACCGTAAACTGCTAACCACTGAGCCACTGTAAAGTGATAACCACTGAGCCACCGTAAACTGCTAACCACTGAGCCACCGTAAACTGCTAACCACTGAGCCACCGTAAACTGCTAACCACTGAGCCACTGTAAAGTGATAACCACTGAGCCACGGAGACATTAGACATGTTGCAATTAAATCACTGACGTGTTTCAAAGACTCAAAGTGGGTCCAAGATCGATCTCCCTGACAAGAATCAAAGTCAACAACTCAGCAGCACTCAGAGTTTTTGCCAGGAACATGTGAATACTCTATTTTACAAAACATTTCAATGCCTGCTGTATGATTCTCTTTTTCCACCAAGTGTTTATGTGACTTCAGTCTACAGGTATTTTATTGTTCATGTGTGTTCACCCAATTATTCACTACTATAATACTGCCCCTCTGTACAAGAATATAACTACTATAATACTGCCCCCTATGTACAAGAATATAACTGCTATAATACTGCCCCTATGTACAAGAATATAACTACTATAATACTGCCTCCTATGTACAAGAATATAACTACTATAATACTGCCCCTATGTACAAGAATATAACTACTATAATACTGCTCCTATATACAAGAATATAACTACCATAATACTGCCCCTATGTACAAGAATATAACTACTATAATACTGCCCCCTATGTACAAGAATATAACTACTTATAAGACTGCTCCTATGTACAAGAATATAACTACTATAATACTGCCCCTATGTACAAGAATATAACGACTATAATACTGCCCCTATGTACAAGAATATAACTACTATAATACTGCCCCTATGTACAAGAATATAACTACTATAATACTGCCCCTATGTACAAGAATATAACTACTAAAATACTGCCCCTATGTACAAGAACATAACTACTATAATACTGCCCCTATGTACAAGAATATAACTACTATAATACTGCCCCTATGTACAAGAATATAACTACTATAATACTGCCCCCTATGTACAAGAATATATCTACTGTAATACTGCCCCCTATGTACAAGAATATAACTACTATAATACTGCCCCTATGTACAAGAACATAACTACTATAATACTGCCCCTATGTACAAGAATATAACTACTATAATACTGCCCCTATGTACAAGAATATAACTACTATAATACTGCCCCCTATGTACAAGAATATAACTACTATAATACTGCCCCTATGTACAAGAATATAACTACTATAATACTGCCCCTATGTACAGGAATATAACTACTATAATACTGTCCCCTATGTACAAGAATATAACTACTATAATACTGCTCCTGTGTGCAAGAATATAACTGCTATAATACTACCCCTATGTACAAGAATATAAGTACTATAATACTGCTCCTATGTACAAGAATATAACTACTATAATACTGTCCCCTATGTACAAGAATATAACTACTATAATACTGCTCCTATGTACAAGAATATAACTACTATAATACTGCCCCTATGTACAAGAATATAACTACTATAATACTGCCCCTATGTACAAGAATATAACTACTATAATACTGCCCCCTATGTACAAGAATATAACTACTATAATACTGCCCCCTATGTACAAGAATATAACTACTATAATACTACCCCTATGTACAAGAATATAACTACTATAATACTGCCCCTATGTACAAGAATATAACTGCTATAATACTGCTCTGTTATGAATTCTGTTGTCGGGCTCCCTCCTGTGGTCATGAATGGTACTTCGGCTGGTTCTGTCCATGGACTTTCTCTGGTGGCTGTGGGTGTTTCTGAGTTTCCTTCCACAGGTGACGAGGTTAATTCGTTAGCTGGCTGCTCTATTTAACTCCACTTAGATATTTGCTCCATGCCACCTGTCAATGTTCCAGTATTGGTCTAGTTCTCTCCTGGATCGTTCTTGTGACCTGTCTTCCCAGCAGAAGCTAAGTGACTGCTTGTTTTTCTCTGGTTTGCTATTTTTCTGTCCAGCTTGCTATTTGGATTGTTGTCTTGCTTGCTGGAAGCTCTGGGACGCAGAGGGAGCGCCTACGCACCGTGAGTCGGTGCGGAGGGTCTTTTTGCGCCCTCTGCGTGGTCTTTTTGTAGGTTTTTGTGCTGACCGCAAAGCTACCTTTCCTATCCTCAGTCTGTTCAGTAAGTCGGGCCTCACTTTGCTTAATCTATTTCATCTCTGTGTTTGTATTTTCATCTTTACTCACAGTCATTATATGTGGGGGGCTGCCTTTTCCTTTGGGGAATTTCTTTGAGGCAAGGTAGGCTTTATTTTTCTATCTTCAGGGCTAGCTAGTTCCTTAGGCTATGCCGAGTTGCATAGGGAGCGTTAGGAGCAATCCACGGCTATTTCTAGTGTGTGTGATAGGATTAGGGATTGCGGTCAGCAGAGTTCCCACGTCCCAGAGCTCGTCCTATATTATTAGTAACTATCAGGTCATTCTGTGCGCTCTTAACCACCAGGTCCATTATTGTCCTGACCACCAGGTCATAACAGTACAGGTGGCCCAAAGTACTAATGCATCTCAATAGAGGGATAAGAGAAGTTCTGAGACCATTTTTTTTTCTTTGCAGTGTGTTTTGTCTCTCTTTTCCCCTTTACATCTGGGTGGTTCAGGACACTGGTGTAAACATGGACATTCAAGGTCTGTCCTCTTTGATGGATAATCTCACTACAAGGGTACAAAACATTCAAGATTTTGTGGTTCAGAATCCGATGTCAGAGCCTAGGATTCCAATTCCTGATTTGTTTTTTTGGTGATAGATCTAAGTTCTTGAATTTCAAAAATAATTGTAAATTGTTTCTTGCCTTGAAACCTCGCTCCTCAGGTGACCCTGTTCAACAAGTAAAGATCATTATTTCTTTGTTACGTGGTGACCCTCAAGACTGGGCATTTTCCCTTGCGCCAGGGGATCCTGCATTATGTAATATTGATGCGTTTTTCCTGGCGCTTGGATTGCTTTATGACGAACCTAATTCAGTGGATCAGGCAGAGAAAATCTTGCTGGCTCTGTGTCAGGGTCAGGATGAAGCGGAGATATATTTTCAGAAGTTTAGAAAGTGGTCTGTGCTCACTCAGTGGAATGAATGTGCCCTGGCAGCAATCTTCAGAAAGGGTCTCTCTGAGGCTCTTAAGGATGTCATGGTGGGATTTCCCATGCCTGCTGGTCTGAATGAGTCTATGTCTTTGGCCATTCAGATCGATCGACGCTTGCGTGAGCGTAAAGCTGTGCACCATTTGGCGGTACTATCTGAGCATGGGCCTGAGCCTATGCAATGTGATAGGACTTTGACCAGAGCTGAACGGCAAGAACACCGACGTCGGAATGGGCTGTGTTTTTACTGTGGTGATTCCACTCATGCTATCTCCGATTGTCCTAAGCGCACTAAGCGGTTCGCTAGGTCTGCCACCATTGGTACGGTACAGTCGAAATTTCTATTGTCTGTTACTCTGATTTGCTCTTTGTCATCCTATTCTATTATGGCGTTTGTGGATTCAGGCGCTGCCCTGAATTTGATGGACTTGAAGTATGCTAAGCGTTGTGGTTTTTTCTTGGAGCCCTTGCAGTGTCCTATTCCATTGAGAGGAATTGATGCTACGCCTTTGGCCAAGAATAAGCCTCAGTACTGGACCCAGCTGACCATGTGCATGGCTCCTGCACATCAGGAGGATATCCGCTTTCTGGTGTTGCATAATCTGCATGATGTGGTCGTTTTGGGGTTGCCATGGCTACAGGTTCATAATCCAGTATTGGACTGGAAATCTATGTCTGTGTCCAGCTGGGGTTGCCAGGGGGTGCATGGTGATGTTCCATTTTTGTCTATTTCATCCACTCCTTCTGAAGTTCCAGAGTTTTTGTCGGATTATCGGGATGTATTTGATGAGCCCAAAGCCAGTGCCCTACCTCCGCATAGGGATTGCGATTGTGCTATCAATTTGATTCCTGGTAGTAAGTTTCCTAAGGGCCGATTGTTCAATTTATCTGTGCCAGAGCACGCCGCTATGCGGAGTTATATAAAGGAATCCTTGGAGAAAGGCCATATTCGCCCGTCGCCATCACCGTTAGGAGCAGGGTTCTTTTTTGTGGCCAAGAAGGATGGTTCGCTGAGACCTTGTATTGATTACCGCCTTCTCAATAAAATTACAGTCACATTTCAGTATCCTTTGCCGTTGCTGTCTGATTTGTTTGCTCGTATTAAAGGGGCTAGTTGGTTCACCAAGATAGATCTTCGAGGGGCGTATAATTTTGTGCGTATTAAACAAGGCGATGAATGGAAAACAGCATTTAATACGCCCGAGGGCCATTTTGAGTACCTGGTTATGCCATTCGGGCTTTCTAATGCTCCATCAGTATTTCAGTCCTTTATGCATGACATCTTCCGAGAGTACCTGGATAGATTCCTGATTGTGTATTTGGATGATATTTTGGTCTTTTCGGATGAGTGGGAGTCTCATGTGAAGCAGGTCAGAATGGTGTTCCAGGTCCTTCGTGCGAATTCCTTGTTTGTGAAGGGGTCAAAGTGTCTCTTTGGAGTTCAGAAGGTTTCATTTTTGGGCTTCATTTTTTCCCCTTCTACTATCGATATGCACCCTGTTAAAGTCCAAGCCATTTACGACTGGACTCAGCCGACATCTGTGAAGAGCCTGCAAAAGTTCCTGGGCTTTGCTAATTTTTATCGGCGCTTCATCGCTAATTTTTCTACTGTTGCTAAACCGTTGACTGATTTGACCAAGAAGGGTGCTGATGTGGTCAATTGGTCTTCTGCGGCTGTAGAGGCTTTTCAGGAGTTGAAGCGTCGTTTTTCTTCTGCCCCTGTGTTGTGCCAGCCAGATGTTTCGCTCCTGTTTCAGGTTGAGGTTGATGCTTCTGAGATTGGAGCAGGGGCTGTTTTGTCGCAAAGAAGTTCTGATGGCTCGGTGATGAAGCCATGTGCTTTCTTTTCTAGAAAGTTTTCGGCTGCTGAGCGCAATTATGATGTTGGTAATCGAGAGTTGTTGGCCATGAAGTGGGCATTCGAGGAGTGGCGTCATTGGCTTGAAGGAGCCAAGCATCGCGTGGTGGTCTTGACAGATCACAAGAATTTGACTTATCTTGAGTCTGCCAAACGGTTGAATCCGAGACAGGCTCGATGGTCGTTATTTTTCTCCCGTTTTGATTTTGTGGTTTCGTACCTTCCGGGTTCTAAGAATGTGAAGGCTGATGCCCTGTCAAGGAGTTTTGTGCCTGACTCTCCGGGTGTTCCTGAGCCGGCAGGTATTCTCAAAGAGGGGGTAATTTTGTCTGCCATCTCCCCTGATTTGCGGCGGGTGCTGCAAAAATTTCAGGCTGATAGACCTGACCGTTGCCCAGCAGAGAAACTGTTTGTCCCTGATAGATGGACTAGTAGAGTTATCTCTGAGATTCATTGTTCAGTGTTGGCTGGGCATCCTGGAATCTTTAGTACCAGAGATTTGGTGGCTAGATCCTTTTGGTGGCCGTCTTTGTCACGGGATGTGCGTTCTTTTGTGCAGTCCTGTGCGACTTGTGCTCGGGCTAAGCCCTGCTGTTCTCGTGCCAGTGGGTTGCTTTTGCCCTTGCCGGTCCCGAAGAGGCCCTGGACGCATATTTCTATGGATTTTATTTCGGATCTCCCCGTCTCTCAAAAGATGTCGGTCATTTGGGTGGTTTGTGATCGCTTTTCTAAGATGGTCCATTTGGTACCTTTGTCTAAATTGCCTTCCTCCTCTGATTTGGTGCCATTATTTTTCCAGCATGTGGTTCGTTTACATGGTATCCCGGAGAACATCGTTTCTGACAGAGGTTCCCAGTTTGTTTAGAGGTTTTGGCGATCTTTTTGTGCTAGGATGGGCATTGATTTGTCTTTTTCCTCAGCTTTCCATCCTCAGACAAATGGCCAAACCGAACGAACTAATCAGACTTTGGAAACATATCTGAGATGCTTTGTTTCTGCTGATCAGGATGATTGGGTGTCCTTTTTGCCGTTGGCTGAGTTCGCCCTTAATAATCGGGCCAGCTCGGCTACTTTGGTTTTGCCGTTTTTCTGCAATTCTGGTTTCCATCCGCGTTTCTCTTCAGGGCAGGTTGAGTCTTCGGACTGTCCTGGTGTAGATACTGTGGTGGACAGGTTGCAGCAGATTTGGACTCATGTGGTGGACAATTTGACATTGTCCCAGGAGAAGGCTCAACGTTTCGCTAACCGCCGGCGTTGTGTGGGTCCCCGACTTCGTGTTGGGGATTTGGTTTGGTTGTCGTCTCGTTATGTTCCTATGAACATTTCCTCTCCTAAGTTTAAGCCTCGTTTCATTGGTCCGTATAAGATTTCTGAGGTTATCAATCCTGTGTCATTTCGTTTGGCCCTTCCTGCTTCTTTTGCCATCCATAATGTGTTCCATAGGTCGTTATTGCGGAGATACGTGGCGCCTGTGGTTCCATCCGTTGATCCTCCTGCCCCGGTGTTGGTTGAGGGGGAGTTGGAGTATGTGGTGGAGAAGATTTTGGATTCTCGTATTTCGAGAAGGAAACTCCAGTACCTGGTCAAGTGGAAGGGTTATGGTCAGGAAGATAATTCCTGGGTTTTTGCCTCTGATGTTCATGCTGCCGATCTGGTTCGTGCCTTTCATTTGGCTCGTCCTGGTCGGCCTGGGGGCTCTGGTGAGGGTTCGGTGACCCCTCCTCAAGGGGGGGGTACTGTTGTGAATTCTGTTGTCGGGCTCCCTCCTGTGGTCATGAATGGTACTTCGGCTGGTTCTGTCCATGGACTTTCTCTGGTGGCTGTGGGTGTTTCTGAGTTTCCTTCCACAGGTGACGAGGTTAATTCATTAGCTGGCTGCTCTATTTAACTCCACTTAGATCTTTGCTCCATGCCACCTGTCAATGTTCCAGTATTGGTCTAGTTCACTCCTGGATCGTTCTTGTGACCTGTCTTCCCAGCAGAAGCTAAGTGACTGCTTGTTTTTCTCTGGTTTGCTATTTTTCTGTCCAGCTTGCTATTTGGATTGTTGTCTTGCTTGCTGGAAGCTCTGGGACGCAGAGGGAGCGCCTCCGCACCGTGAGTCGGTGCGGAGGGTCTTTTTGCGCCCTCTGCGTGGTCTTTTTGTAGGTTTTTGTGCTGACCGCAAAGCTACCTTTCCTATCCTCAGTCTGTTCAGTAAGTCGGGCCTCACTTTGCTAAATCTATTTCATCTCTGTGTTTGTATTTTCATCTTTAC
This sequence comes from Ranitomeya imitator, assembly GCF_032444005.1. Classification (NCBI taxonomy): domain Eukaryota; kingdom Metazoa; phylum Chordata; class Amphibia; order Anura; family Dendrobatidae; genus Ranitomeya; species Ranitomeya imitator. The sequence continues at coordinate 15,696,978 of NC_091285.1, read as the reverse complement.
TCACAGTCATTATATGTGGGGGGCTGCCTTTTCCTTTGGGGAGTTTCTCTGAGGCAAGGTAGGCTTTATTTTTCTATCTTTAGGGCTAGCTAGTTCCTTAGGCTATGCCAAGTTGCATAGGGAGCGTTAGGAGCAATCCACGGCTATTTATCGTGTGGTTGATAGGATTAGGGATTGCGGTCAGCAGAGTTCCCATGTCCCAGAGCTCGTCCTATATTATCAGTAACTATCAGGTCATTCCGTGTGCTCTTAACCACCAGGTCCATTATTGTCCTGACCACCAGGTCATAACACTGCTCCCTGTGTATAAGAATATAACTACTATAATACTGCCCCTATGTACAAGAATATAACTATTATAATACTGCTCCTATGTACAAGAATATAACTACTATAATACTGCCCCTATGTACAAGAATATAACTACTATAATACTGCTCCTATGTACAGGAATATAACTACTGTAATACTGCTCCTATGTACAAGAATATAACTACTATAATACTGTCTCCTATGTACAAGAATATAACTACTATAATACTGCTCCTATGTACAAAAATATAACTACTATAATACTGCTCCTATGTACAAGAATACAACTACTATAATACTGCCCCTATGTACAAGAATATAACTATTATAATACTGTCCCTTTATACAAGAATATAACTACTATAATACTGCCCCCTATGTACAAGAATATAACTATTATAATACTGTCCCTTTATACAAGAATATAACTACTATAATACTGCCCCCTATGTACAAGAATATAACTACTATAATACTGCCCCTATGTATAAGAATATAACTAATATAATACTGCCCCTATGTACAAGAATATAACTACTATAATACTGCCCCTATGTATAAGAATATAACTAATATAATACTGCCCCCTATGTACAAGAATATAACTACTATAATACTGCTCCCTATGTATAAGAATATAACTACTATAATACTGCCCCTATGTACAAGAATATAACTATTATAATACTGCTCCTATGTACAAGACTATAACTACTATAATACTGCCCCTATGTACAAGAATATAACTACTATAATACTGCTCCTATGTACAAGACTATAACTACTATAATACTGCTCCTATGTACAAGAATATAACTACCATAATAATGCCTCTATGTACAAGAATATAACTACTATAATACTGCCCCTATGTACAAGAATATAACTACTATAATACTGCTCCTATGTACAAGAACATAACTACTATAATACTGCCCTCTATGTACAAGAATAGAACTACTGTAATACTGCCCCTATGTACAAGAATATAACTACTATAATACTGCCCCTATGTACAAGAATATAACTACTATAATACTGCCCCTATGTACAAGAATATATCTGCTATAATATTGCCCCTATGTACAAGAATATAACTACTATAATACTGCCCCTATGTACAAGAATATAACTACTATAATACTGCTCCTATGTACAAGAATATAACTACTATAATACTGCTCCTATGTACAAGAATATAACTACTATAATACTGCCCCTATGTACAAGAATATATCTGCTATAATATTGCCCCTATGTACAAGAATATAACTACTATAATACTGCCCCTATGTACAAGAATATAACTACTATAATACTGCTCCTATGTACAAGAATATATCTACTATAATACTGCTCCTATATAAAACAATATAACTACTATCATTTTGCCCCTATGTGCAAGAATATAACTACTATAATACTGCCCCCTATGTACAAGAATATAACTACTATAATACTGCCCCCTATGTACAAGAATATAACTACTATAATACTGCTCCTATGTACAAGAATATATCTACTATAATACTGCTCCTATATAAAACAATATAACTACTATCATTTTGCCCCTATGTGCAAGAATATAACTACTATAATACTGCCCCTATGTACAAGAATATAACTACTATAATACTGCCCCCTATGTACAAGAATATAACTACTATAATACTGCCCCCTATGTACAAGAATATAACTACTATAATACTGCCCCCTATGTACAAGAATATAACTACTATAATACTGCTCCTATGTACAAGAATATAACTACTATAATACTGCCCCTATGTACAAGAATATAACTACTATAATACTGCCCCTATCTACAAGAATATAACTACTATAATACTGCCCCTATGTACAAGAATATAACTACTATAATACTGCTCCTATGTACAAGAATATAACTACTATAATACTGCCCCTATGTACAAGAATATAACTACTATAATACTGCCCCTATGTACAAGAATATAACTACTATAATACTGCCCCTATGTACAAGAATATAACTACTATAATACTGCCCCTATGTATAAGAATATAACTAATATAAGGCCGGCGTCACACTAGAGAGTTTTACAGACGTATGAGCGCATAAAATACGTTCGTAAAACACGCCTAACAAACGTCCCAATGCTTCTCTATGCCCCTGCTCCTATCTTCCGTATTTTACGGCTTTCTACGGCCCTCGAAAATCGCAGCATGCTGCGTTTGTCCCCGTATTGCGCAAAAAAAACGCCAATTAAAGTCTATGGAAGCCAGAAAAATACGGATTACACACAGACCAGCAGTGTGACTTGCGAGAAATGCGCAGCGATGTTAGCGAGAAAAGCCGGCAATTCAGTGCGGTGTACAGTAAAATCACACTTACAGCTTCCAGTAGAATAGGTGGAATAAATGTGTACACATAGAATAGGTATATATATATACGTATGTCAGTGAGACACATATATGTATATATATTAATATTTCATCCAGCGTGATATAGCAGAAAGCCGGTAATTCAATTGTCGGCTTTTGCTATCTCCTTCCTAAACCCGACATGATATGTGACATGGTTACATACAGTAAACCATCTCATATCCCCATTTTTTTGCATATTCCTCACTACTAATGTTAGTAGTGTGTATGTGCAAAATTTGGCCGTTCTAGCTATTAAATTAAAGGGTTGAATCGCGGAATTTTCTCCGCCAGAGTAGTAAAGCCAGTGACTGAGGGCAGATATTAATAGCCTGGAGAGGGTCCACGGTTATTGGCCCCCCCTTGGCTAAAAACATCTGCCCCCAGCCACCCCAGAAAAGGCACATATGGAAGATTCGCCTATTCTGGCACTTGGCCACTCTCTTCCCATTCCCGTATAGCGGTGGGATATGGGGTAATGAAGGGTTAATGTCACCTTGCTAATGTAAGGTGACATTAAGCCAAATTAATAATGGAGAGGCGTCAATTATTACACCTATCCATTATTAATCCAAGTGTATGAAAGAGTTAAATAAAAAACACACGCATTATTAAAAAGTATTTTAATGAAATAAAAACAAAGGTTGTTGTAATAATTTATTCTACGCTCAATCCATCTGAAGACCCTCGCTCTGTAACAAAGAAAAAATAATAAACCAACAATATACATACCTTCCGAAGATCTGTAAGGTCCCACGATGTAGATCCATCTGAAGGGGTTAAAATATTTTGCAGCCAGGAGCTCTGTTAATGCAGCGGTGCTCCTGGCTGCAAAACCTCAGGGAATGAAGGTAAAGTAGGTCAATGACCTGTAGTTACCTTCATTTGCGGTGATGCGCCCTCTGCTGGTTGTCCTCATATGAAGTCGAGCCTGGGAGCTTTCTAGGAAAGTTCCCACGCTCCAGGAACAACCAGCAGAGGGCGCCTCACCGTAAATGAAGGTAAATATAGGTCATTGACCTACTTTACCTTCATTCCCTGAGGTTTTGCAGCCAGGAGCAGCTGCATTAGCAGAGCTCCTGGCTGCAAAATATTTTAACCCCTTCAGATGGATTTACATCGTGGAACGTTACAGATCTTCGGAAGGTATGTATATTGTTGGTTTATTATTTTTTCTTTGTTACAGAGCGAGGGTCTTCAGATGGATTGAGCGAAGAATAAATTATTACAACAACCTTTGTTTTTATTTCATTAAAATAATTTTTAATAATGTGTTTGTGTTTTTTTTAACCCTTTACTACTATTGGATTAATAATGGATAGGTGTCATAATTGACGCCTCTCCATTATTAATCTGGCTTAATGTCACCTTACAATAGCAAGGTGGCATTAACCCTTCATTATCCCATATCCCGCCGCTACACGGGAATGGGAAGAGAGTGGCCAAGTGCCAGAATAGGCGCATCTTCCAGATGTGCCTTTTCTGGGGTGGCTGGGGGCAGATGTTTTTAGCCAGGGGGGGGCAATAACCGTGGACCCTCTCCAGGCTATTAATATCTGCCCTCAGTCACTGGCTTTACTACTCTGGCGGAGAAAATTGCACGGGAGCCCACGCCAATTTTTTCCGCCATTTAACTCTTTAATTTAATAGCTACAGCGCCCAAATTTTGCACATACACACTACTAACATTAGTAGTGTGGAATATGCAAAAAAAATGGGATATCAGATGGTTTACTGTATGTAACCAGGTCTCATATCATGTCGGGTTTAGGAAGGAGAAAGCAAAAGCCGGCAACTGAATTACCGGCTTTCTGCTATATCGCGCTGGATGAAATAATAATATATATATATATAGAGACAGTATATATGTTTTTTTTGTTTTTTGTTTTTTTTTACACATGGATCCCTTGTATATCCTTGTATGTCGGTTTTGCAAGCCTGCGAGAAAAACACGCAGTACGTATGCCATACGGATTACATACGGAGGATGCCATGCGCAAAATACGCTGACACACCCTGCCTACGGAGGAGCTACAGACCACTATTTTGGGGACTTTTCAGCGTATTACGGCCGTAATATACGGACCGTATTGTCTTACGCTGAGTGTGACGCCGGCCTAATACTGCCCCTGTATACTAGAATATAACTACTATAATACTGCTCCTATGTACAAAACATGGCTATGACTAGCAATAAACTACTTTATTTTACATTTGCACAGCCCCATAAAACTCCTTTTCCTTTTTGACAGCTGATGATTTGTTCCCTTCTTTTTCAGGGCCAAGTATTTCAGAGGGAAGAAAGTGGACAAAGATTATGAGATTCGGGTGGAGCAGGTAGGTGGTACTAAGATATTTCATTACTGAGCTATAAAGTTTATAAGTTAATGTGTTTTCAGTAACTATAAGTACTCAAAACCAAATAGAAAATTGGACCAAACGCCATATCTAAAGCTCCGTCATATATACTACAACAGATTAGTTCTTGCTATATGCCCACTAGGGGGAGCTCCCTGTGTACAGAGATACATGATAAGATCCTGTCTGCAGCCACCACTAGGGGGAGCTCCCTGTATACAGAGATACATGATAAGATCCTGTCTGCAGCCACCACTAGAGGGAGCTCTCTGTATACAGAGATACATGATAAGATCCTGTCTGCAGTCACCACTAGGGGGAGCTCCCTGTATACAGAGATACATGATAAGATCCTGTGTGCAGCCACCACTAGGGGGAGCTCCCTGTATACAGAGATACATGATAAGATCCTGTCTGCAGCCACCACTAGAGGGAGCTCCCTGTACACAGAGAGACATGATAAGATCCTGTCTGCAGCCACCACTAGGGGGAGCTCCCTGTATACAGAGAGACATGATAAGATCCTGTCTGCAGACACCACTAGGGGGAGCTCCCTGTATACAGAGATACGTGATAAGATCCTGTCTGCAGCCACCACTAGGGGGAGCTCCCTGTATACAGAGAGACATGATAAGATCCTGTATGCAGACACCACTAGGGGGAGCTCCCTGTATACAGAGATACGTGATAAGATCCTGTCTGCAGCCACCACTAGGGGGAGCTCCCTGTATACAGAGAGACATGATAAGATCCTGTCTGCAGCCACCACTAGGGGGAGCTCCCTGTATACAGAGATACATGATAAGATCCTGTCTGCAGCCACCACTAGGGGGAGCTCCCTGTATACAGAGATGCATGATAAGATCCTTTCTGCAGTCACCACTAGGGGGAGCTCCCTGTATACAGAGATACATGATATGATCCTATCTCCAGCCACCACTAGGGGGAGCTCCCTGTATACAGAGAGACATGATAAGATCCTGTCTGCAGCCACCACTAGGGGGAGCTCCCTGTATACAGAGATACATGATAAGATTCTGTCTGCAGCCACCAGTAGGGGGAGCTCCCTGTATACAGAGATACATGATAAGATCCTGTCTGCAGCCACCACTAGGGGGAGCTCCCTGTATACAGAGATACATGATAAGATCCTGCCTGCAGCCACCACTAGGAGGAGCTCCCTGTATACAGAGATACATGATAAGATTCTGTCTGCAGCCACCACTAGGGGGAGCTCCCTGTATACAGAGATACATGATAAGATCCTGTCTGCAGTCACCACTAGGGGGAGCTCCCTGTATACAGAGATACATGATAAGATCCTCTCTGCAGCCACCACTAGGGGGAGCTCACTGTATACAGATACATGATAAGATCCTCTCTGCAGCCACCACTAGGGGGAGCTCCCTTTATACAGATACATGATAAGATCCTGTCTGCAGTCACCACTAGGGGGAGCTCCCTGTATAAAGAGATACATGATAAGATCCTGTCTGCAGCCACCACTAGGGGGAGCTCCCTGTATACAGAGATACATGATAAGATCCTGTCTGCAGTCACCACTAGGGGGAGCTCCCTGTATACAGAGATACATGATAAGATCCTGTCTGCAGCCACCACTAGGGGGAGCTCCCTGTATACAGAGATACATGATAAGATCCTGTCTGCAGTCACCACTAGGGGGAGCTCCCTGTATACAGAGATACATGATAAGATCCTGTCTGCAGTCACCACTAGGGAGAGCTCCCTGTATACAGAGATACATGATAACATCCTTTCTACAGCCACCACTAGGGGGAGTTCCCTGTATACAGAGATACATGATAAGATCCTGTCTGCAGTCACCACTAGGGGGAGCTCCCTGTATACAGAGATACATGATAACATCCTTTCTACAGCCACCACTAGGGGGAGTTCCCTGTATACAGAGATACATGATAAGATCCTGTCTGCAGCCACCACTAGGGGGAGCTCCCTGTATACAGAGATACATGATAACATCCTGTCAACAGCCACCACTAGGGGGAGCTCCCTGTATACAGAGATACATGATAAGATCCTGTCTGCAGCCACCACTAGGGGGAGCTCCCTGTATACAGAGATACATGATAAGATCCTGTCTGCAGCCACCACTAGGGGGAGCTCCCTGTATACAGAGATACATGATAAGATCCTGTCTGCAGCCACCACTAGGGGGAGCTCCCTGTATACAGAGATACGTGATAAGATCCTGTCTGCAGCCACCACTAGGGGGAGCTCCCTGTATACAGAGAGACATGATAAGATCCTGTCTGCAGACACCACTAGGGGGAGCTCCCTGTATACAGAGATACGTGATAAGATCCTGTCTGCAGCCACCACTAGGGGGAGCTCTCTGTATACAGAGAGACATGATAAGATCCTGTCTGCAGCCACCACTAGGGGGAGCTCCCTGTATACAGAGATACATGATAAGATCCTGTCTGCAGCCACCACTAGGGGGAGCTCCCTGTATACAGAGATGCATGATAAGATCCTGTCTGCAGTCACCACTAGGGGGAGCTCCCTGTATACAGAGATACATGATAAGATCCTCTCTGCAGCCACCACTAGGGGGAGCTCACTGTATACAGATACATGATAAGATCCTCTCTGCAGCCACCACTAGGGGGAGCTCCCTTTATACAGATACATGATAAGATCCTGTCTGCAGTCACCACTAGGGGGAGCTCCCTGTATAAAGAGATACATGATAAGATCCTGTCTGCAGCCACCACTAGGGGGAGCTCCCTGTATACAGAGATTCATGATAAGATCCTGTCTGCAGTCACCACTAGGGGGAGCTCCCTGTATACAGAGATACATGATAAGATCCTGTCTGCAGCCACCACTAGGGGGAGCTCCCTGTATACAGAGATACATGATAAGATCCTGTCTGCAGTCACCACTAGGGGGAGCTCCCTGTATACAGAGATACATGATAAGATCCTATCTGCAGTCACCACTAGGGGGAGTTCCCTGTATACAGAGATACATGATAAGATCCTGTCTGCAGCCACCACTAGGGGGAGCTCCCTGTATACAGAGATACATGATAACATCCTGTCTGCAGCCACCACTAGGGGGAGCTCCCTGTATACAGAGATACATGATAAGATCCTGTCTGCAGCCACCACTAGGGGGAGCTCCCTGTATACAGAGATACATGATAACATCCTGTCTGCAGCCACCACTAGGGGGAGCTCCCTGTATACAGAGATACATGATAAGATCCTGTCTGCAGCCACCACTAGGGGGAGCTCCCTGTATACAGAGATACATGATAACATCCTGTCTGCAGCCACCACTAGGGGGAGCTCCCTGTATACAGAGATACATGATAAGATCCTGTCTGCAGCCACCACTAGGGGGAGCTCCCTGTATACAGAGATACATGATAACATCCTGTCTGCAGCCACCACTAGGGGGAGCTCCCTGTATACAGAGATACATGATAAGATCCTGTCTGCAGCCACCACTAGGGGGAGCTCCCTGTATACAGAGATACATGATAAGATCCTGTCTGCAGCCACCACTAGGGGGATCTCCCTGTATACAGAGATACATGATAACATCCTGTCAACAGCCACCACTAGGGGGAGCTCCCTGTATACAGAGATACATGATAAGATCCTGTCTGCAGCCACCACTAGGGGGAGCTCCCTGTATACAGAGATACATGATAAGATCCTGTCTGCAGTCACCACTAGGGGGAGCTCCCTGTATACAGAGATACATGATAAGATCCTATCTGCAGTCACCACTAGGGGGAGTTCCCTGTATACAGAGATACATGATAAGATCCTGTCTGCAGCCACCACTAGGGGGAGCTCCCTGTATACAGAGATACATGATAACATCCTGTCTGCAGCCACCACTAGGGGGAGCTCCCTGTATACAGAGATACATGATAAGATCCTGTCTGCAGCCACCACTAGGGGGAGCTCCCTGTATACAGAGATACATGATAACATCCTGTCTGCAGCCACCACTAGGGGGAGCTCCCTGTATACAGAGATACATGATAAGATCCTGTCTGCAGCCACCACTAGGGGGAGCTCCCTGTATACAGAGATACATGATAACATCCTGTCTGCAGCCACCACTAGGGGGAGCTCCCTGTATACAGAGATACATGATAAGATCCTGTCTGCAGCCACCACTAGGGGGAGCTCCCTGTATACAGAGATACATGATAACATCCTGTCTGCAGCCACCACTAGGGGGAGCTCCCTGTATACAGAGATACATGATAACATCCTGTCTGCAGCCACCACTAGGGGGAGCTCCCTGTATACAGAGATACATGATAACATCCTGTCTGCAGCCACCACTAGGGGGAGCTCCCTGTATACAGAGATACATGATAAGATCCTGTCTGCAGCCACCACTAGGGGGAGCTCCCTGTATACAGAGATACATGATAACATCCTGTCTGCAGCCACCACTAGGGGGAGCTCCCTGTATACAGAGATACATGATAAGATCCTGTCTGCAGCCACCACTAGGGGGAGCTCCCTGTATACAGAGATACATGATAACATCCTGTCTGCAGCCACCACTAGGGGGAGCTCCCTGTATACAGAGATACATGATAAGATCCTGTCTGCAGCCACCACTAGGGGGAGCTCCCTGTATACAGAGATACATGATAAGATCCTGTCTGCAGTCACCACTAGGGGGAGCTCCCTGTATACAGAGATACATGATAAGATCCTGTCTGCAGTCACCACTAGGGGGAGCTCCCTGTATACAGAGATACATAAGATCCTGTCTGCAGCCACCACTAGGGGGAGCTCCCTGTATACAGAGATACATGATAAGATCCTGTCTGCAGTCACCACTAGGGGGAGCTCCCTGTATACAGAGAGACATGATAAGTTCCTGTCTGCAGTCACCACTAGGGGGAGCTCCCTGTATACAGAGATACATGATAAGATCCTGTCTGCTGTCACCACTAGGGGGAGCTCTCTGTAGACAGAGATGTATTATGTTTGTATATAACTCACTGATCATGTATTCTGTATACTATGGGCTCCTCCTAGTGGTGGCTGCTTATACGATGAAAGCAAGGACCTCCTGGTAGGTAATTTAGTGGGGGCATTAGCATTAATTTAGCATATTTAGGGCCGTACTCGTGTAATTTCTTGCCACCAGGACATGGCTGACTTGTTCCAATGAACAGCGCCCCCGCTGTCTGTAGGATGTGTCTGTTATTGCACCTCTATTGAAGTGAATGGCGTAGAGCTGCATTACCGCACACAACCTGTAGCTAGGGATGGCGCTATTTTCAGAGGAAAACATCCATATGTTGTTAATCATGGACTGCCCCTTTAAGTTTTACAGAGCAAACAAGCAGACTTTGGCCAGTTCCCGGCGGTGTGATGGTCTCTGTGCCCACAGTCGTGGCAGCGGTGCCAAGTTCTGCCTCCCAAAGCTGTGAAAGAAAAAAAAAATTGCTCTCTGACCTTTTGTGCCGCGGCGCCAAAATTCATCAGCGCACAATGTGGAGCCGCTGTCGCCCCTGCCAGTGTCGTGCTCGGGGCCGCACATCGGTGGGCACAAGACTTAAAGGGGAACGTTGTCATGTTATTTACCGGAGGGTCTGAAGCCAAAACCCCACGACTCCGACCCCCATCCTCCGCTCTCAATAGTCGCCACGATTCCACCGTCCCATCATCATTCTGTCCCTCTGCAGCCGCATCGCCCCCTACCCCCGCCGCCCCATTAATATTCTCCACCTCTGAATCCAGAACAGACCCTCCATTCATGTGGATGGAAGAAAGACGGGGAGAGCCCAGGAGGTGTCCGAGATCCAGGGAAACAGTCAGCAGCGCTGACCGTACCCACAATGCACGCAGGCAAATGGAAGAACCTGGAAACCATCAGCAATACCGCGCTGCACACGCCACCTTAAAGGGAAGCTCCACCTTAACTACAGTTCTAGTTCTTCTTTAAAGGGTAGTTCCACCTTAAATGGCAGTCCTACCTTAACATTTAGTTTTACCTTTAAGGGTGGTTCCACTTTTAGTGAACTTTTAGCTATTCTTTAAAGCATACTTCTTCCCTAAATAGTAATTCCAGCTTAAATTACAGTAGTCCCTTAATGGTTACTGCTACCTTAAGAGTATTTCTAGTCCAGCCTTAAATGATAATTTTACTTTAAAGGGTTGTCCCTAATAATAAATGGCAAGAACCACCTTAAATATTAAAGGGTAGTTCCACTTTAAAGATTAGATCCACCTTAAATGATAGTTTTACCTTAATGGGTAGTTCCTCCTTTAAGAGTATTTCCTCCTTAAATGGCAGTTCTACATTAAAAGGTTGTTCCACCTTAAGAGCAATTTTAGCTTTTCTTTAAAGAGTTGTTCCATCTTTAAGGGTAGTTCCTCCTTAAGGAGTATTTCCACCTTAAATGGCAGTAGTACCTTAAAGATTAGTTCCACCTTTAAGTAGTAGTTTGACCGTAAAGGGTAGTTCCACCTTAAATGGCAGTCTTTCATTAAAGGGTAGTTCCTCCTTAAATGGCAGTCCTTCATTAAAGGGTAGTTCCACCTTAAAAGCAGACCTAGTTCCATGTTAAAGAGTACGTCCACCTTAAATTATAGTTTTACCTTAAAGGGTAGTTCTTAAAGGTTAGTTCCTCCTTAAATGGTAGTTACACCTTAAATGGCAGTCTTATCTTAAGGGTTTAAGGATAGTGCCACCTTAAAGATTAGTTCCACCTTAAATTGTGGAACTGTGTCCGCTCTTCGCCAGTCGTTACACTGGCTACCCATTCATTACAGGATACAATTCAAAGTACTTGTTCTCACCCACAAAGCTCTCCACAGTGCGGCACCCCCTTACATCTCCTCCCTCATTTCTGTCTATCAGCCTAACAGACCGCTGTGCTCTGCAAATGACTTTCTACTAACCTCTGCACTAATCCGTACCTCCCACTCCCGACTCCAAGACTTCTCCCGTGCTGCGCCAATCCTCTGGAATGCTCTACCCCAAGATATTAGGACCATCCATAATTTGCATAGTTTTAGGCGCTCGCTCAAAACACATTTGTTCAGAGCGGCCTATCACGTTCACTAATCAAAGTTATGTTATGTTATGTTTGTGTGTGTGTAGCCCATTCACTATCCCCATCTACCCCCCACCCCCTGAAGATGGCCGGACCCTCATTGTAAATACATCATTGTAAATACACACCTGTACTTTGTATCTCCCACCTCATTGTAGATTGTAAGCTCTCACGAGCAGGGGCGGCTTATTTTGCTTTAATTATTGTATTGTTAACGTTGTTACCTATGACTGTTGTGTTTGAAACTGTTAAACTGTAAAGCGCTGCGGAATATGTTGGCGCTATATAAATAAAGATTATTATTATTATTATTATTAAATTATAGTCTAACCTTGAAGGGTAGTTCCTCCTTAAATGGCAGTTTTACACTAAAGTGTAGTTCCACCTTAAGGTCAGTTCAAGTTCCACCTTAAAGAGTAAGTCCGCCTTCAATTATTTTTTTTACCTTAAAGAGTTGTTCCACCTTAAAAGTTTAGTGCTACCTTAAATGGCAGTTCCACTTTAAGGGCAGTTCTATTCTCACCTTAAATCATAGTTTTACCTTAAAGGGTTGCTCCCCTTTGGATGGTAGCGACTCCTTAAAAAGAAATTCCAACTTAAAGGGATATTCCCATCATCAAGATCCTATCACAATATATAGCAGGTGTAATAATGATATTAGCAAATACCTCCATTTAGAAATGTATAGTTCTTCTGATTAGCTATGTTGCTTACCCCATGTGTAGGGCATTGCAGTAGCTAAGGTATCCATGGTTACGACCATTCATGTAGTGACAGCTAATAACCATGGATACCTAAGCTACTGCAATGCCCTGCACATGAGGAAAGCGACATCGCTAATCATAATAGCTATACTACATTTCTAATTAGAGGTTTTTGCTAATATAATTATTATTACTCCTACTATATATTGGGACAGGAAATTGGAGATGGGATTTAATGGGATTAATTAAAAAAAATCCCCTTCATTCTCAAAAACGGGGGGGGGGGGGGGGATGATTTTCAGTTCTTTGGTTGTTGTTGCCTAGGTAACCGACCACCTGTGCAGTCTCAAAGTGGCTGGTTACCTAGGTAGTGGATTTAGAGCCTGAACGTGCTGCTCTGAAGCTTGTTGGATCCAGTGATTTTCGACCTATCGGCCCCGTCTACTCAGGAGCTGTAAGATTTATGAATCAGTCAGCAATGGCTGACCTACTTGTTGACGGTTTCCCCTTGGCACTAGCTTGCTGTTTGGTACCGTCAGCTCCTTGTCGTTAGAAGCCGGCTGCTCACAGTCTCCTTGCTGACAGTCTCCACTTATTTGCATTGTTCAAGCAGAAGATCAGCACAGATCTCGCCCTCCTGACTGTTTCCACACAGACCTGTCTGCTTTTACTTCCATTCCTTTTCTAATTTGGTCTCGGAAACTTGGCAGATGTGAGAATACCAGAAAATCAAATAATAAACTCTTCAGAGGGAAGCAAAACCGAAGGAAGGAACACGGAGGCCGCGGAAGATAAGATCCGCAGCGTTAGATCTATTTTAGAAATTTCCAGGAGACGTAAAACTAAACACAAATCCGAGCACAGACCCCGGACTGTCCATATACCGGGGGTTAAAGGGGCGCAACGCAGAAAACATGTCCAGACCAGGGTGCGAGAGCGCAGAGCGTAACACAGGCCACCAAAAAGAGAAGTCACAAAAATACAGACGCCTCTTCACTAGGAGCAGTATTATAGTAGTTATATTCTTGTACATAGGAGCAGTATTATAGTAGTTACATTCTTGTACATAGGAGCAGTATTATAGTAGTTATATTCTTGTACATAGGAGCAGTATTATAGTAGTTATATTCTTGTACATAGGAGCAGTATTATAGTAGTTATATTCTTGTACATAGGAGCAGTATTATAGTAGTTATATTCTCGTACATAGGAGCAGTATTATAGTAGTTATATTCTTGTACATAGGAGCAGTATTATAGTAGTTACATTCTTGTACATAGGAGCAGTATTATAGTAGTTATATTCTTGTACATAGGAGCAGTATTATAGTAGTTATATTCTTGTACATAGGAGCAGTATTATAGTAGTTATATTCTTGTATATAGGAGCAGTATTATAGTAGTTATATTCTTGTACATAGGAGCAGTATTATAGTAGTTATATTCTTGTACATAGGAGCAGTATTATAGTAGTTATATTCTCGTACATAGGAGCAGTATTATAGTAGTTATATTCTTGTACATAGGAGCAGTATTATAGTAGTTATATTCTTGTACATAGGAGCAGTATTATAGTAGTTATATTCTTGTACATAGGAGCAGTATTATAGTAGTTATATTCTTGTACATAAGGGCAGTATTATAGTAGTTATATTCTTGCACATAGGGAGTAGTATTATAGTAGTTATATTCTTGTATATAGGAGCAGTATTATAGTAGTTATATTCTTGTATATAGGAGCAGTATTATAGTAGTTATATTCTTGTACATAGGAGCAGTATTATAGTAGTTATATTCTTGTACATAGGAGCAGTATTATAGTAGTTATATTCTTGTACATAAGGGCAGTATTATAGTAGTTATATTCTTGTACATAGGAGCAGTATTATAGTAGTTATATTCTTGTACATAGGAGCAGTATTATAGTAGTTATATTCTTGTACATAGGAGCAGTATTATAGTAGTTATATTCTTGTACATAGGAGCAGTATTATAGTAGTTATATTCTTGTACATAGGAGCAGTATTGTATATAATTGTACCAATGGAGGGCACCACCTTAAATATACGTCAAGAATCAGAAAGTCCTGAATCCCCCTCAACAAGTAAGCAAGCACCAAAAAGTTTAATAGAGAAAAGACAAGTAGTAAAGGAGATCAACAGTATTATAGTAGTTATATTCTTGTACATAGGAGCAGTATTATAGTAGTTATATTCTTGTACATAGGAGCAGTATTATAGTAGTTATATTCTTGTACATAGGAGCAGTATTATAGTAGTTATATTCTTGTACATAGGAGCAGTATTATAGTAGTTATATTCTTGTACATAGGGGCAGTATTGTAGTAGTTATATTCTTGTACATAGGAGCAGTATTGTAGTAGTTATATTCTTGTACATAGGAGCAGTATTATAGTAGTTATATTCTTGTACATAGGGGCAGTATTATAGTAGTTATATTCTTGTACATAGGAGCAGTATTATAGTAGTTAGATTCTTGTACATAGGGGCAGTATTATAGTAGTTATATTCTTGTAAATAGGAGCAGTATTATAGTAGTTATATTCTTGTACATAGGGGCAGTATTATAGTAGTTATATTCTTGTACATAGGGGCAGTATTATAGTAGTTATATTCTTGTACATAGGAGCAGTATTATAGTAGTTATATTCTTGTACATAGGGGCAGTATTATAGCAGTTATATTCTTGTACATAGGAGCAGTATTATAGTAGTTATATTCTTGTACATAGGGGCAGTATTATAGCAGTTATATTCTTGTACATAGGAGCAGTATTATAGTAGTTATATTCTTGTACATAGGGGCAGTATTATAGTAGTTATATTCTTGTACATAGGGGCAGTATTATAGCAGTTATATTCTTGTACATAGGAGCAGTATTATAGTAGTTATATTCTTGTACATAGGGGCAGTATTATAGCAGTTATATTCTTGTACATAGGAGCAGTATTATAGTAGTTATATTCTTGTACATAGGGGCAGTATTATAGCAGTTATATTCTTGTACATAGGAGCAGTATTATAGTAGTTATATTCTTGTACATAGGGGCAGTATTATAGCAGTTATATTCTTGTACATAGGAGCAGTATTATAGTAGTTATATTCTTGTACATAGGGGCAGTATTATAGCAGTTATATTCTTGTACATAGGAGCAGTATTATAGTAGTTATATTCTTGTACATAGGGGCAGTATTATAGCAGTTATATTCTTGTACATAGGAGCAGTATTATAGTAGTTATATTCTTGTACATAGGAGCAGTATTATAGTAGTTATATTCTTGTACATAGGGGCATTATTATAGTAATTATATACTTGTATATAGATAGCAGTATTATAGTACATTCTTCTACATAGAACCATATGGTTTCGGGCGCACATTATTACATACAATCTGTTTATCAGCTTTGACCTCGGTGATTGTTCTATATTTATCTGTTGTATACAGAAAACATCTTCTGTATTTTGGGACCATAATGGCGGCATCCTCCGACTATATGTGTGGCGGGTTGTGACAGGATGGTGCACTGTGGACCGTGGGAGCTGAATACGAGATATAATTAGTAGTGTAAACACATTTCATACACAGTCTGAGGATATAAGTCCTCATAGCCTCTGCCTGACGCCCCCCACCCCACAGCCTCAGGACCCGCGAACCACCGTGAGGTCCGGTACTAATAATTCTGCCGTGGCTTCACCGCTCGTCAGTGGACAGGACGTCAGGAGGATATCGTAATGTGACAGCTGATCCGACCGCAGCAAGAGAATAAACATAGGAGGGTGTGGGAAAGATACCGCCATAATACTGCCTCAATGAGTGTAACCTTTGTCACGGAAATGGCTCAAATCTTCGTAGAGGGAAGCACTGCTTGTTTATGGAAACAATGCAGAACCGCAGCGAACTGTGTCTACCAGGACTGACAGTGACAAAAACTCAAAATCTTTTGTTGAAGAAAAATCATGCCAATATACCGCCCCTGGGTGACCTCATATGAAGGCTCATCATGGGATGTGGCTAGGATCCCATAGATTTAGAGATCTCCAAATTTCAGGATATCGTCACACCTGGAGGTCCCAGGCGGGAGATATTAATGTCACATTTCCTATTATGATTTTAGCTCTCCATAGATCGGAAACATGGTCTATAAATTGCCATCCATCTGTCAGATTTTCATGCCAGAAATATGCCTGCCATAACCGTTGGACCCTGGGTGTTCGTGAAAAAAAATATTCATAATTTGCAAGGGGAACAAAGGAGCTCAAAGCAGTCTGTTTGCATTTGTATAATATAAAGAGTCAAGGGACGTGAATCTGTCACATCCCACATTCTTCTGAACTGGGTATGGAATTACTGTAGTGTCTGCAATCTATCAGATAGCCCACTTTAATTTCCAGTTTTCAGCAGCCACCCTGCCCGGAGTCATGTAGAGTATAAGTTTCACGGGTTGACCATGACAGAGAGGAGCCTGAAGACCACAGCGTCTGATTTCTCCTACTCCTGCACTGTTTAGAAGCACTTAATCTTCATATTAATCCGTACAGGTTTCTTTTAGCAGTGCAGGGGTTAATCTGCTCAGTTGAGAGCTCCTGGAAGCTTTCCTGCATTAAGGCTCTCAGCTGTTCACTGTTAGCCACTCCCATCTCCTATATATTCTGGGCCCTGGCCAGCACTCATTGTCAGAGGGTAGCTTATACTGCATGGCTGGAGGTTGTTGTTGGTTATTATTGGAGAAGGCATTTGGTGGATTTATCTCTGGCTGTTGCTAGGTTTTGATAGTGTGATATTTCCCTTACTTCTCCTACTTTGCTTTATCCAGATCCTCCACTCTCCTGTGTTTACCTCTGTTGTTTGTGTGAGTATATATGTATGTTTGGTATTTTTCGTTACCCTTGTTCGTATTCATTTTTTAGCCTCGTTGGTGTGTTACGGTACACTACTAATCCCCTCTTCTCTGGGTGGGGGAAAGGTACAGACTTGAGAGTGGATTCAAAAGCTAAGGCAAGTTACGTGGCCCCGGCAGCTTCACCATCAGAAGTAATCCAGGGAACAGGGTGAGCTAGGGCACCTCTAGCGTTAGAGACATGGACACCCAACAACAGAGTCGTGTCATTAGCTCTAACCGAAACCGTTTTTTGATCCTTTACGGATCCTATCACTGCTCTGACAGAGCCACTTCAGCAACTCAATCAGGAGGTGGCAGATCTACAAACTGTTGTTTTGCAGAACCCTAACACATCAGGTTTGGGGACCGTGACTCCCAGGCAACCTTAGTGGAACCAAAGATTGCTTTGCCTGAAAAGTTCTCTTGGTGGCATGATACGTTTGTTGTTTTCAGGGAAGCCTGTAAACTATACTTCAGGTTATGTCCATGTTCCTCAGGATCCAAGGAGCTACGGGTGGGGATAATAATCTCTCTCCTTCCGGGTGGCACCCGAGCATGGGCATTCGCTCTCCTATCTGACTCCCAGTCGCTCCAGACGGTGGAGGAATTTTTTTTTGGCACTAGGTAATATATACGACGACCTAGACCGTGTCTCGCCGGCTGACCACACTACGTCAGCTTCAGCAAGGAGACTGGCCGGTGGAGTAGTATTGCTCCGAGACTCGGAGGTGGTCCACGTACACTAAGTAGAATGACTCAACGCTTCGTGACCAGTTCTGTGAAGGGTTAGCTGTAAGGGTGAAAGATGTCTTAGCACAGTATGAGACTCCACTTTCCATTGAGGCGGCCACGTCTCTGGCTATCTGGGTGAATCGTCGTCTTCATCAGAGACATAAAGAGACATCCCAATGTCCATGAGGTCCAGGGCCAAAGGAAATCTGGTCTGAGACATCTGAAGAACCCATGGGTTGGGGCGACTCGTTCGGATAATCGAACTATAGTTCGGCATAAATGGGGAGTGTGTTTTTACTCTAGGAGAAAGGACCATTCCATGGACACATGCCCTTCTCTACCTCACTGTAAACAGCCACCGGAAAACTAAGAAGTCCACGTGAGCAACCCAGCTGTACATATCTCCTCCGTGGGTACGATACAATTTTTTTTCTACCTGATGAAATCCATCTGGGCAAAAATAAGGTGGTTATTTCTGCCTTTCTGGACAGTGGGACGGTGTTTAGCTTGATCAACTCTAGGTTCGTCCAGTTCCAAGGCTTCACCCACATAAGCTGTCCAGACCTATACCCATAATCGCCATCGACTCCGCACCCTTGAGACAGGGGTATTTTACTCAAGTCATGCGAGGGTTTACATCTACAGGTAGGGGCCATGCACTCAGAGGGTATTGACCGTTATGTGCTAGAAGGTCTGCGCTCTCCAGTTGTTCCTGGACTTCCTTGGCTCAGTCTGCACAATCCTGTGGTACACTGGCAGACTCAGGAGGTGGTAAAGTGGAGTGAGTATCGTCAAGGACACTACTTGGGCACCCAGCTTGCTTGAAGGACACTTCAGAATAGTCCAATGTTTTCCTCTTAGTCATTCTTGGGTGTTTGTAGCTGTGTGTTTTGGGTCAGCTGTGTGTTGTAAGACCCATGACCCATGACTGAGACCAAGCTTTCTGACACTGGGCAGCACATTTCTCTCTAGAATCCCTTGATAGTCTTGAGATTTCATTGTACACTGTACAGATTCTAGACACCCTGTGCCTAATACAGCAAAACAGCCCCAGAACATAACAGAGCCTCCCACATGTTTCACAGTAGGTACAGTGTTCTTTTCTTGACATGCTTCATTTTTCCATCTGTGAACAAACAGCTGATGTGCCTTGTGAAAAAGTTCCATTTTTGTCTCATCTATTCATAGAACATTCTCCCAGAAGCTTTGTGGCTTGTCAAGATGTAGTTTGGCAAATTCCAGTCTGGCTTTGTTATGATTTTTTTTATCACCAATCGTGCCCTCCTTGGTCGTCTCCCATGAAGTCCACTTTGGCTCATACAACGACGGATGGTGCGATCTGACACTGATGTTCCTTGAGCGTGAAGTTCACCTTTGATCTGTTCAGAAGTTCTTCTGGCTCTTTTGTCACCATTCATATTATCCGTCTCTTTGATTTGTCATCAATTTTCCTCCACGTCCAGGGAGGTCTGCTACAGTCCCAGGGATCTTACATTTCTGAATAATATGATATAAAGGATATAAAGGAGAAACAGATGAGGACCCGACCAATAAAAGAGATCCTGCTCCAAGAAGTTCCTGGAAAGAGTCTCCCTTGGCCTTCAATGACCGGCGGTTTTCTGTACATTTTTCTTTTCTTGCATTATTTCCAGAATCCAGAAGCATCTTCTGGTTGTTACATGGAAGCGACCTCCGATGACACAATCTGTGCGAATGAGCAACATGTGGAGGACGAAGACGGATCCTAATGATCGTCACCAGTCACCGCTGTATAATAGACACATGATAATCTGCTAGAGACGAACGAATGTGTTCAGCTCCCTCCTTATACAGCAATCTATAGCGCTTACCGAAAAAGCTGCATCGGGAACCCGGATACCTGGAGCGCACCGGCTGATCAGCTGTCCGGTGCCACAGCAACATGTGTCACTGTCACAGCACACAGGCTCTCCATGCATGGGCTGTATTATAGTAGTTATATTCTTGTACATAGGGGCAGTATTATAGTAGTTATATTCTTGTACATAGGGGAAGTATTATAGTAGTTATATTCTTGTACATAGGGGCAGTATTATAGTAGTTATATTCTTGTACATAGGGGCAGTATTATAGTAGTTATATTCTTGTACATAGGGGAAGTATTATAGTAGTTATATTCTTGTACATAGGGGCAGTATTATAGTAGTTATATTCTTGTACATAGGAGCAGTATTATAGTAGTTATATTTTTGTACATAGGGGCAGTATTATAGTAGTTATGTTCTTGTACATAGGGGGCAGTATTATAGTAGTTATATTTTTGTACATAGGGGCAGTATTATAGTAGTTATATTCTTGTACATAGGGGGCAGTATTATAGTAGTTATATTCTTGTACATAGGGGCAGTATTATAGTAGTTATATTCTTGTACATAGGGGCTGTATTATAGTAGTTATATTCTTGTACATAGGGGGCAGTATTATAGTAGTTATATTCTTGTACAGTGGAGCAGTATTATAGTAGTTATATTCCTGTACATAGGATGCAGTATTATAGTAGTCATATTCTTGTACATAGGGGCAGTGTTATAGTAGTTATATTCTTGTACATAGGAGCAGTATTATAGTAGTTATATTCTTGTACATAGGAGCAGTATTATAGTAGTTGTATTCTTGTACATAGGAGCAGTATTATAGTAGTTATATTCTTGTACAGTGGAGCAGTATTATAGTAGTTATATTCTTGTACATAGGAGCAGTGTTATAGTAGTTATATTCTTGTACATAGGGGCAGTATTATAGTAGTTATATTCTTGTACAGTGGAGCAGTATTATAGTAGTTATATTCCTGTACATAGGATGCAGTATTATAGTAGTTGTATTCTTGTACATAGGAGCAGTATTATAGTAGTTATATTCTTGTACATAGGAGCAGTATTATAGTAGTTGTATTCTTGTACATAGGAGCAGTATTATAGTAGTTATATTCTTGTACAGTGGAGCAGTATTATAGTAGTTATATTCTTGTACATAGGAGCAGTGTTATAGTAGTTATATTCTTGTACATAGGGGCAGTATTATAGTAGTTATATTCTTGTACAGTGGAGCAGTATTATAGTAGTTATATTCTTGTACATAGGAGCAGTATTATAGTAGTTGTATTCTTGTACATAGGAGCAGTATTATAGTAGTTATATTCTTGTACATAGGAGCAGTGTTATAGTAGTTATATTCTTGTACATAGGAGCAGTGTTATAGTAGTTATATTCTTGTACATAGGGGCAGTATTATAGTAGTTATATTCTTGTACATCGGGGGCAGTATTATAGTAGTTATATTCTTGTACATAGGAGCAGTATTATAGTAGTTATATTCTTGTACATAGGGGCAGTATTATAGTAGTTATATTCTTGTATATAGGGGCAGTATTATAGTAGTTATATTCTTGTACATAGGGGCAGTATTATAGTAGTTATAGTATTGTACATAGGGGCAGTATTATAGTAGTTATATTCTTGTACATAGGGGCAGTATTATAGTAGTTATATTCTTGTATATAGGGGCAGTATTATAGTAGTTATATTCTTGTACATAGGGGCAGTATTATAGTAGTTATATTCTTGTATATAGGGGCAGTATTATAGTAGTTATATTCTTGTACATAGGGGGCAGTATTATAGTAGCTATATTCTTGTACATAGGGGCAGTATTATAGTAGTTATATTCTTGTATATAGGGGCAGTATTATAGTAGTTATATTCTTGTACATAGTTGCAGTATTATAGTAGTTATATTCTTGTACATAGGGGGCAGTATTATAGTAGTTATATTCTTGTACATAGGAGCAGTATTATAGTAGTTATATTCTTGTACATAGGGGCAGTATTATAGTAGTTATATTCTTGTACACAGGGGCAGTATTATAGTAGTTATATTCTTGTACATAGTTGCAGTATTATAGTAGTTATATTCTTGTACATAGGGGCAGTATTATAGTAGTTATATTCTTGTATATAGGGGCAGTATTATAGCAGTTATATTCTTGTATATAGGGGCAGTATTATAGTAGTTATATTCTTGTACATAGTTGCAGTATTATAGTAGTTATATTCTTGTATATAGGGGCAGTATTATAGTAGTTATATTCTTGTACATAGGGGCAGTATTATAGTAGTTATATTCTTGTACATAGTTGCAGTATTATAGTAGTTATATTCTTGTACATAGGGGCAGTATTATAGTAGTTATATTCTTGTACATAGGGGCAGTATTATAGTAGTTATATTCTTGTACATAGGGGCAGTATTATAGTAGTTATATTCTTGTACATAGGGGCAGTATTATAGTAGTTATATTCTTGTACATAGGGGCAGTATTATAGTAGTTATATTCTTGTATATAGGGGCAGTATTATAGTAGTTATATTCTTGTACATAGTTGCAGTATTATAGTAGTTATATTCTTGTACATAGGGGGCAGTATTATAGTAGTTATATTCTTGTACATAGGAGCAGTATTATAGTAGTTATATTCTTGTACATAGGGGCAGTATTATAGTAGTTATATTCTTGTACACAGGGGCAGTATTATAGTAGTTATATTCTTGTACATAGTTGCAGTATTATAGTAGTTATATTCTTGTACATAGGGGCAGTATTATAGTAGTTATATTCTTGTATATAGGGGAAGTATTATAGTAGTTATATTCTTGTATATAGGGGCAGTATTATAGTAGTTATATTCTTGTACATAGTTGCAGTATTATAGTAGTTATATTCTTGTATATAGGGGCAGTATTATAGTAGTTATATTCTTGTACATAGGGGCAGTATTATAGTAGTTATATTCTTGTACATAGTTGCAGTATTATAGTAGTTATATTCTTGTACATAGGGGCAGTATTATAGTAGTTATATTCTTGTACATAGGGGCAGTATTATAGTAGTTATATTCTTGTACACAGGAGCAGTATTATAGTAGTTATATTCTTGTACATAGGGGCAGTATTATAGTAGTTATATTCTTGTACATAGTTGCAGTATTATAGTAGTTATATTCTTGTACATAGGGGCAGTATTATAGTAGTTATATTCTTGTACATAGGGGCAGTATTATAGTAGTTATATTCTTGTACATAGGGGCAGTATTATAGTAGTTATATTCTTGTACATAGGGGCAGTATTATAGTAGTTATATTCTTGTACATAGGAGGCAGTATTATAGTAGTTATATTCTTGTACACAGGGGCAGTATTATAGTAGTTATATTCTTGTACATAGGAGCAGTATTATAGTAGTTATATTCTTGTACACAGGGGCAGTATTATAGCAGTTATTTCTCCAGTCTCCTGTGGAGCCGCCGCCGGCTTTGATCATGTAGTTTGCAGTGTCGGTGTTGACATGTGAAGTGGTCCGGCGCTGTCTTTAAATGTAGATGATTTCCTACAGAAACTGCTAGAACCAAGGTAAATAAATTCTGACATTTCTATATTTGGCGGCGGACAGGAAAGCCTCCTACCAGGTTAAACACGTTTCTTTCCGGTGAGAGCCGAGCTGCTGTAACAGGACGCGACTTATTACTCTCTGTCCCGCAGGACTCATATTTTTCTCTTTAAAGGGAAGTTCATTAAAAAAAAATAAATAAATTAAAATAAAGTCACAAAGTGCTCCGGGTAATTCTGCGTCCTGGGTGACACCCTGTATCGCCACCATTATGTGGTGTCGGCGTTTTTGCATTTCATCTAAAGTTCCAAAAAATGGATAAAATTCAAAATGAGTAAAGTTTTTCTTTCTTTCTTTCTTTCTTTAGGCTGAGTTTTCCGAGCTGAACCTGGCGTCTTATGTAAATGGCGGCTGTATGGTGGATATGCAGGTCATGAGGAACGGCACCAAGGTAGTCAGGTAGGAGGAGCTCTGGAGTGGTCACATGGTATCTTGGCTTTTCTTTGTTTATATCTTTGTTTTTCTGCTTTTTTCTTTAATTTGAAAAATTCCCGTCCATAACCATAAAAAGGACGGCAGAAAAGATTAGCTCCACCCCTTTGGAGAATATCATCTTGTAGCTGTGTCTCTATGCTGAGCCATTACATAGGAGATTATATGATTAAAGTGTAGCCTGCGTCCACCACTAGAGGGAGCTGAAGAGCTCGCTTGCATACGGTTTCTCCATTGAAATCTATTATGGACCAGTATGCAGTGAGCTCCCCCTAGTGGAGACTGATGATAAAAGTTTTATCATGTATCAACATGAGACTTGGACTTTTTAAAAAAGGTGAATGTCCGTCCTCACAATGTAAATTCTTCCCCATCCAAATTCCACGACCCAATACCCAATAAAAAACAAAAAAAAAAAACAAATATGAGCTAAAAAAAAAAAAAAAAAGAAAATGATCTCACTAGAAGGTCATTCGGCCATCAGATATTCCACCAGACAGAAGAATGTCTGAATGCAGAGCTCTGAAAGCGGAAAACAGAAAGATCGGGCATATCGAAATCCATCAGCCCCATCTTTCTTTCAGGGATAAGTTAGGACATCCCTATACAGACTAGATCGAAATCTAATGTATAAACTATTACACAATGGGTTAAAAGGCAAATATTTTTAGCTGGTCCCGGACAGAGACCCCTCTGTCATTATATTGTCCTGGAAAAGCAGGAGAAGGAATGTCTCCTAATATAGGACTTGTAGCCCCGAGCATTCCATCCTGAGCCTGTCCCCGCCGCCTGCCCAGCACCACGGCCTCCCCCATGGTGTTTTTCCAGCTGGGGCCCGAGTCCCCCATGTTTCATCCACCAGGTAGGTCTCTCGTGGTCCCACCACTTGGACACCATATGGTCCTTTTTTTTCTGGGCTATGGCAATAAAGTATATTGGATAGTGGGGAGGGGCGCTTGTTTCAGGGGTCTCGGCTGCAGGTACTGAGCATATATCTAGTCAGGGGCGGCCACCCTTGATCCCTGGGATCACAGATCATTGACCCGATTGGGGTACACTGGATCCCACCTAAACAGAACATCGGTCAATAGATTATCAATAACGGGACCATAGAGTATGAAGATGGAGTGGTCGTATATGACCCATATAACAGTGCCATACAGTCTCCGAATAATAACGCCGCACAGCTCGACGGTATTCATTATACACTCTGTAGATAATGGCGCCATACAGTGCCAAGCAAGGTGCTCGGATGTTACTGCATAGTCTCCGTATAATAGTGCCATAGAGCGCCAGATGGCACTGCCAATACCACCAGCTGTAGTGACCACATAACCGTGCCAGCGAAACCAGTAGAGCTGGTCACATCAGTGCCGATATAATGGTGACAGCCATGAACATAAGAGCAATTGTGCCACTATAATAGTGCCCGTATAACAGTGCCCGCATAATAGTGCCTGTATAACAGTGCCCGTATAATAGTGCCCGTATAACAGTGCCCGCATAATAGTGCCTGTATAACAGTGCCCGTATAACAGAGCCTGTATAACAGTGCCCGCATAATAGTGCTCGTATAACAGTGCCCGCATAATAGTGCCTGTATAACAGTGCCCGTATAATAGTGCCCATATAACAGTGCCCGCATAATAGTGCCTGTATAACAGTGCCCGTATAACAGTGCCCGCATAATAGTGCCCGTATAACAGTGCCCGCATAATAGTGCCTGTATAACAGTGCCCGTATAATAGTGCCCATATAACAGTGCCCGCATAATAGTGCCTGTATAACAGTGCCCGTATAACAGTGCCCGCATAATAGTGCCCGTATAACAGTGCCCGTATAACAGTGCCCGTATAACAGTGCCCGTATAACAGTGCTCGTATAACAGTGCCCGTATAACAGTGCCCGTATAACAGTGCTCGTATAACAGTGCCCGTATAACAGTGCCCGCATAACAGTGCCCGCATAATAGTGCCCGTATAACAGTGCCCGTATAACAGTGCCCGTATAACAGTGCCCGTATAACAGAGCCTGTATAACAGTGCCCGCATAATAGTGCCCGCATAATAGTGCCCGTATAACAGTGCCCGCATAATAGTGCCTGTATAACAGTGCCCGTATAACAGTGCCCGCATAATAGTGCCCGTATAACAGTGCCCGTATAACAGTGCCCGCATAATAGTGCCTGTATAACAGTGCCCGTATAACAGTGCCCGCATAATAGTGCCCGTATAACAGTGCCCGCATAATAGTGCCTGTATAACAGTGCCCGTATAACAGTGCCTGTATAACAGTGCTCGTATAACAGTGCCCGTATAACAGTGCCCGTATAACAGTGCCCGTATAACAGTGCTCGTATAACAGTGCTCGTATAACAGTGCCCGTATAACAGTGCTCGTATAACAGTGCCTGTATAACAGTGCCCGTATAACAGTGCCCGTATAACAGTGCCCGTATAACAGTGCCCGTATAACAGTGCCCGTATAACAGTGCTCGTATAACAGTGCTCGTATAACAGTGCTCGTATAACAGTGCTCGTATAACAGTGCCTGTATAACAGTGCCCGTATAACAGTGCCCGTATAACAGTGCTCGTATAACAGTGCCCGTATAACAGTGCCTGTATAACAGTGCCCGTATAACAGTGCCCGTATAACAGTGCCCGTATAACAGTGCTCGTATAACAGTGCTCGTATAACAGTGCCCGTATAACAGTGCCCGTATAACAGTGCCTGTATAACAGTGCCCGTATAACAGTGCCCGTATAACAGTGCTCGTATAACAGTGCCCGTATAACAGTGCTCGTATAACAGTGCTCGTATAACAGTGCTCGTATAACAGTGCTCGTATAACAGTGCCTGTATAACAGTGCCCGTATAACAGTGCCCGTATAACAGTGCTCGTATAACAGTGCCCGTCTAACAGAGCCTGTATAACAGTGCCCGTATAACAGTGCCCGTATAACAGAGCCTGTATAACAGTGCCCGCATAATAGTGCTCGTATAACAGTGCTCGTATAACAGTGCCCGTATAACAGTGCCCGTATAACAGTGCCCGTATAACAGTGCTCGTATAACAGTGCTCGTATAACAGTGCCCGCATAATAGTGCCCGTATAACAGTGCCCGTATAACAGAGCCTGTATAACAGTGCCCGTATAACAGTGCCCGTATAACAGTGCTCGTATAACAGTGCCCGTATAACAGAGCCTGTATAACAGTGCCCGTATAACAGTGCCCGCATAATAGTGCCTGTATAACAGTGCCCGTATAACAGTGCCCGTATAACAGAGCCTGTATAACAGTGCCCGCATAATAGTGCCTGTATAACAGTGCCCGTATAACAGTGCCCGTATAACAGAGCCTGTATAACAGTGCCCGTATAACAGAGCCTGTATAACAGTGCCCGTATAACAGTGCCCGCATAATAGTGCCTGTATAACAGTGCTCGTATAACAGTGCTCGTATAACAGTGCCCGTATAACAGTGCCCGTATAACAGAGCCTGTATAACAGTGCCCGTATAACAGTGCTCGTATAACAGTGCTCGTATAACAGTGCCCGTATAACAGTGCCCGTATAACAGAGCCTGTATAACAGTGCCCGCATAATAGTGCTCGTATAACAGTGCTCGTATAACAGTGCCCGTATAACAGTGCCCGTATAACAGTGCTCGTATAACAGTGCCCGCATAATAGTGCCCGTATAACAGTGCACGTATAACAGTGCCCGTATAACAGTGCCCGTATAACAGTGCTCGTATAACAGTGCCCGTATAACAGTGCTCGTATAACAGTGCTCGTATAACAGTGCTCGTATAACAGTGCCCGTATAACAGTGCCCGTATAACAGTGCCCGTATAACAGTGCCCGTATAACAGTGCTCGTATAACAGTGCTCGTATAACAGTGCCCGTATAACAGTGCCCGTATAACAGTGCTCGTATAACAGTGCCCGTATAACAGTGCTCGTATAACAGTGCTCGTATAACAGTGCTCGTATAACAGTGCCCGTATAACAGTGCCCGTATAATAGTGCCCGTATAACAGTGCCCGCATAATAGTGCCTGTATAACAGTGCCCGTATAACAGTGCCCGCATAATAGTGCCCGTATAACAGTGCCCG
This sequence comes from Ranitomeya imitator, assembly GCF_032444005.1. Taxonomy (NCBI): domain Eukaryota; kingdom Metazoa; phylum Chordata; class Amphibia; order Anura; family Dendrobatidae; genus Ranitomeya; species Ranitomeya imitator. Next base: position 15,668,444 of record NC_091285.1, on the reverse strand, counting down.
CATAATAGTGCCTGTATAACAGTGCCCGTATAACAGTGCCCGTATAACAGTGCTCGTATAACAGTGCCCGTATAACAGTGCCCGTATAACAGTGCCCGTATAACAGTGCTCGTATAACAGTGCCCGTATAACAGTGCCCGCATAACAGTGCCCGCATAATAGTGCCCGTATAACAGTGCCCGTATAACAGTGCCCGTATAACAGTGCCCGTATAACAGAGCCTGTATAACAGTGCCCGCATAATAGTGCCCGCATAATAGTGCCCGTATAACAGTGCCCGCATAATAGTGCCTGTATAACAGTGCCCGTATAACAGTGCCCGCATAATAGTGCCCGTATAACAGTGCCCGCATAATAGTGCCTGTATAACAGTGCCCGTATAACAGTGCCCGTATAACAGTGCTCGTATAACAGTGCCCGTATAACAGTGCCCGTATAACAGTGCCCGTATAACAGTGCTCGTATAACAGTGCCCGTATAACAGTGCCCGCATAACAGTGCCCGCATAATAGTGCCCGTATAACAGTGCCCGTATAACAGTGCCCGTATAACAGTGCCCGTATAACAGAGCCTGTATAACAGTGCCCGCATAATAGTGCCCGCATAATAGTGCCCGTATAACAGTGCCCGCATAATAGTGCCTGTATAACAGTGCCCGTATAACAGTGCCCGCATAATAGTGCCCGTATAACAGTGCCCGCATAATAGTGCCTGTATAACAGTGCCCGTATAACAGTGCCCGTATAACAGTGCTCGTATAACAGTGCCCGTATAACAGTGCCCGTATAACAGTGCCCGTATAACAGTGCTCGTATAACAGTGCCCGTATAACAGTGCCCGCATAACAGTGCCCGCATAATAGTGCCCGTATAACAGTGCCCGTATAACAGTGCCCGTATAACAGTGCCCGCATAATAGTGCCTGTATAACAGTGCCCGTATAACAGTGCCTGTATAACAGTGCCCGTATAACAGTGCCCGTATAACAGTGCTCGTATAACAGTGCTCGTATAACAGTGCCCGTATAACAGTGCTCGTATAACAGTGCCTGTATAACAGTGCCCGTATAACAGTGCCTCTATAACAGTGCCCGTATAACAGTGCCCGTATAACAGTGCCCGTATAACAGTGCTCGTATAACAGTGCTCGTATAACAGTGCTCGTATAACAGTGCTCGTATAACAGTGCCTGTATAACAGTGCCCGTATAACAGTGCCCGTATAACAGTGCTCGTATAACAGTGCCCGTATAACAGAGCCTGTATAACAGTGCCCGTATAACAGTGCCCGTATAACAGTGCCTGTATAACAGTGCCCGTATAACAGTGCCCGTATAACAGTGCTCGTATAACAGTGCTCGTATAACAGAGCTCGTATAACAGTGCTCGTATAACAGTGCTCGTATAACAGTGCCCGTATAACAGTGCCCGTATAACAGTGCCCGTATAACAGTGCTCGTATAACAGTGCTCGTATAACAGTGCCCGCATAATAGTGCCCGTATAACAGTGCCCGTATAACAGAGCCTGTATAACAGTGCCCGTATAACAGTGCCCGTATAACAGTGCTCGTATAACAGTGCCCGTATAACAGAGCCTGTATAACAGTGCCCGTATAACAGTGCCCGCATAATAGTGCCTGTATAACAGTGCCCGTATAACAGTGCCCGTATAACAGAGCCTGTATAACAGTGCCCGTATAACAGTGCCCGTATAACAGAGCCTGTATAACAGTGCCCGTATAACAGAGCCTGTATAACAGTGCCCGTATAACAGTGCCCGCATAATAGTGCCTGTATAACAGTGCCCGTATAACAGTGCCCGTATAACAGAGCCTGTATAACAGTGCCCGTATAACAGTGCCCGTATAACAGAGCCTGTATAACAGTGCCCGCATAATAGTGCTCGTATAACAGTGCTCGTATAACAGTGCCCGTATAACAGTGCCCGTATAACAGTGCTCGTATAACAGTGCCCGCATAATAGTGCCCGTATAACAGTGCCCGTATAACAGTGCACGTATAACAGTGCCCGTATAACAGTGCTCGTATAACAGTGCCCGTATAACAGTGCTCGTATAACAGTGCCCGTATAACAGTGCTCGTATAACAGTGCTCGTATAACAGTGCTCGTATAACAGTGCCCGTATAACAGTGCCCGTATAACAGTGCCCGTATAACAGTGCTCGTATAACAGTGCCCGTATAACAGTGCTCGTATAACAGTGCTCGTATAACAGTGCTCGTATAACAGTGCCCGTATAACAGTGCCCGTATAACAGTGCCCGCATAACAGTGCCCGCATAACAGTGCCCGCATAACAGTGCCCGTATAACAGTGCCCGTATAACAGTGCCCGTATAACAGTGCCCGTATAACAGTGCTCGTATAACAGTGCTCGTATAACAGTGCCCGTATAACAGTGCTCGTATAACAGTGCCCGTATAACAGTGCTCCTATAACAGTGCTCGTATAACAGTGCTCGTATAACAGTGCCTGTATAACAGTGCCCGTATAACAGTGCTCGTATAACAGTGCCCGTATAACAGTGCTCGTATAACAGTGCCCGTATAACAGTGCTCCTATAACAGTGCTCGTATAACAGTGCTCGTATAACAGTGCTCGTATAACAGTGCTCGTATAACAGTGCTCGTATAACAGTGCCCGTATAATAGTGCCCGTATAACAGTGCACGTATAACAGTGCCCGTATAACAGTGCTCGTATAACAGTGCCCGTATAACAGTGCTCGTATAACAGTGCCCGTATAACAGTGCTCGTATAACAGTGCTCGTATAACAGTGCTCGTATAACAGTGCCCGTATAACAGTGCCCGTATAACAGTGCCCGTATAACAGTGCTCGTATAACAGTGCCCGTATAACAGTGCTCGTATAACAGTGCTCGTATAACAGTGCTCGTATAACAGTGCCCGTATAACAGTGCCCGTATAACAGTGCCCGCATAACAGTGCCCGCATAACAGTGCCCGCATAACAGTGCCCGTATAACAGTGCCCGTATAACAGTGCCCGTATAACAGTGCCCGTATAACAGTGCCCGTATAACAGTGCTCGTATAACAGTGCTCGTATAACAGTGCCCGTATAACAGTGCTCGTATAACAGTGCCCGTATAACAGTGCTCCTATAACAGTGCTCGTATAACAGTGCTCGTATAACAGTGCCTGTATAACAGTGCCCGTATAACAGTGCTCGTATAACAGTGCCCGTATAACAGTGCTCGTATAACAGTGCCCGTATAACAGTGCTCCTATAACAGTGCTCGTATAACAGTGCTCGTATAACAGTGCTCGTATAACAGTGCTCGTATAACAGTGCTCGTATAACAGTGCCCGTATAACAGTGCTCGTATAACAGTGCCTGTATAACAGTGCTCGTATAACAGTGCCCGTATAACAGTGCCCGTATAACAGTGCTCGTATAACAGTGCCCGTATAACAGTGCCCGTATAACAGTGCCCGTATAACAGTGCCCGTATAACAGTGCCCGTATAACAGTGCCCGTATAACAGTGCCCGTATAACAGTGCCCGTATAACAGTGCTCGTATAACAGTGCTCGTATAACAGTGCCCGTATAACAGTGCTCGTATAACAGTGCTCGTATAACAGTGCCCGTATAACAGTGCTCGTATAACAGTGCTCGTATAACAGTGCCCGTATAACAGTGCTCGTATAACAGTGCCCGTATAACAGTGCCCGTATAACAGTGCTCGTATAACAGTGCCTGTATAACAGTGCTCGTATAACAGTGCCCGTATAACAGTGCTCGTATAACAGTGCTCGTATAACAGTGCCCGTATAACAGTGCTCGTATAACAGTGCCCGTATAACAGTGCTCGTATAACAGTGCTCGTATAACAGTGCCCGTATAACAGTGCTCGTATAACAGTGCCCGTATAACAGTGCTCGTATAACAGTGCCCGTATAACAGTGCCCGTATAACAGTGCTCGTATAACAGTGCTCGTATAACAGTGCCCGTATAACAGTGCTCGTATAACAGTGCTCGTATAACAGTGCCCGTATAACAGTGCTCGTATAACAGTGCTCGTATAACAGTGCCCGTATAACAGTGCTCGTATAACAGTGCCCGTATAACAGTGCTCGTATAACAGTGCTCGTATAACAGTGCCCGTATAACAGTGCCCGTATAACAGTGCCCGCATAACAGTGCCCGCATAATAGTGCCCGTATAACAGTGCCCGTATAACAGTGCCCGTATAATAGTGCCCGTATAACAGTGCCCGTATAACAGTGCCCGCATAATAGTGCCCGCATAACAGTGCCCGTATAACAGTGCCCGTATAACAGTGCCCGCATAATAGTGCCTGTATAACAGTGCCCGTATAACAGTGCCCGTATAACAGTGCCCGCATAACAGTGCCCGTATAATAGTGCCTGTATAACAGTGCCCGTATAACAGTGCCCGCATAACAGTGCCCGCATAATAGTGCCCGTATAACAGTGCCCGTATAACAGTGCCTGCATAACAGTGCCCGCATAATAGTGCCTGTATAACAGTGCCCGTATAACAGTGCCTGTATAAAAATGCGAAAAATCCAGAACGTGTGCACACAGCCTAATAGTGCCGATATAATAGAGCTGAATCTGCCACTTTCCCTGAGTGCCAGGCCTGTTTCCTCCTCCTCGGTGACAGCCCTCAGAATGTGGTGATTACGGTATAATTACAGTATGACAGCGGTGAGTTAGTGCAGCTGACGGCCCAGATGCCACCGAATGTCCCACAGATTGATGATGTCGGCGTGACAGAACCAGCAGTGACGGATCAGCGGTGAATGTCTCACCCAAGATCCGTCACATCGACAATTACTAAACGTTCTCGCTAAAGTTCTGCAGCTACTCGTCAGTAGTGTACGGCGTCATAGGAGAGTCGTCCCAAAAACGTCTGCCGTGCAGTGCTGGCCCCAGGTCTGACATTGTCACGGGTCACACCGTGCTGCCAACAATATGTCATGGATCCGCACAATATGTCAGGGATCCTGGGAAGGATTCCTATATCGTCCCCACTACTCACACCAATTTGTCACGAACCGGGGTGGTTTGATTGCCCCTGGTTCCTTCTGAAGGGGATTTATCTATATCCCACTTCCCAGTTGCGGTTTGGAACTTGCAGCTCTCTGGCGCCCCCTTTACACTCAGGTCAAATTAGGTACTGCACCTAGGGTAATTGTTCGCCAGAAAGACTGCCTGCTATGTACTGGCTATTGGTCACGCTGCAGCGAGGGCGATATAACTACTCCCACTCAGGCAGGAAGTAAGCTGCCACCAGCTCTGATTCCACAAGGGTTAATGGGTTCAGAGCCAACCCAGATCAGTAGCGTAATTCACTTCAGAGGATGCACAGTTCGTTTATAGAGCAGAGAGACAAGCTAGTAAATTATATATTTTACTCCATAAAAAGGTGGGCAGTGTTTACAAAGTATAAAAGATATTATAAAGAAGACAAAATCATGTGTACATTACAGATTACAAATAAAATAGGATTAACATTGAAAAGAGAACACTTACAGGTCATTCAGATCATTTCATAATTATCATGGCGGCCGTGTGCTCAGGAGATGCATCCAGGTGCATTAGAACAGCTCGCTTCCTGGGCCAAGACTAACTCACAACTCAGCAGGCGTAAGATATGCCCTCTTGTCATGACATCACTGAGTGGGCTGAGTAATGACATGCACTCCTCTTTTCTCAGAATTTACGTTTTTGAGTCCCCAGACAAAGGCATTCCTAGGGTTGGTAAGGGGAAGGGGAACGAGTGGCTTTACAGGATTGGTCGTCTGTAGTTTAAAACCCATACACTGCTCACACATTGGTATCAAGTTGCACAGTGTCTGCCATATGGCTTTGTTTGTTGTATGAGAGAATGCAGAGGGGAAGAAAGGGGGGTCGAAACTGCAGCGTGTGTGTCTGTGTCATGTCCTACTGAAACTAAGCTCACAATATGGCATTTTTACATTATCGTGACAGACATGATGTAATGTTCCTCACCCTCCTGACCATACAGTGCAGAAAAAATACCCCCGTTATATACAATACATTATGTGATGCATGATGCTACCATAAAGAGTCCCAATAATACTGCTATACAGATCACAAATAATACCACCATATAGTGTCCACATAAGACTGCCAAACAGTACCAAAATAAAACCGCTATAAAGGGATGCATAACAGTCTCAGATAGAACCTAAGTAATACCACCATATAGTGTCCACATAACACTGACAGACAAGAAATAAATAATACCTCCATATAGTTTCCACATAAGACTGCCAAACAGTACCAAAATACTACCGCTATATACAGTACATTATGTGATGCATGATGCTACCATAAAGAGTCCCAATAATACTGCTATACAGATCACAAATAGTACCACCATATAGTGTCCACATAAGACTGCCAAACAGTACCAAAATAAAACCGCTATAAAGGGATGCATAACAGTCTCAGATAGAACCTAAGTAATACCACCATATAGTGTCCACATAACACTGACAGACAAGAAATAAATAATACCTCCATATAGTGTCCACATAAGACTGCCAAACAGTACCAAAATACTACCGCTATATACAGTACATTATGTGATGCATGATGCTACCATAAAGAGTCCCAATAATACTGCTATACAGATCACAAATAGTACCACCATATAGTGTCCACATAAGACTGCCAAACAGTACCAAAATATAACCGCTATAAAGGGACGCATAACAGTCTCAGATGGAACCTAAGTAATACCACCATATAGTGTCCACATAACACTGACAAGAAACAAATAATACCACCATATAGTGTCCACATAACACTGACAGACAAGAAATAAATAATACCTCCATATAGTTTCCACATAAGACTGCCAAACAGTACCAAAATATAACCGCTATAAAGGGGCGCATAACAGTCTCAGATAGAACCTAAGTAATACCACCATATAGTGTCCACATAACACTGACAAGAAACAAATAATACCACCATATAGTGTCCACATAACACTGACAGACAAGAAATAAATAATACCTCCATATAGTTTCCACATAAGACTGCCAAACAGTACCAAAATACTACCGCTATAAAGGGAGGCATGACACTCTCAGATAGAACCTAAGGAATACCACCATATAGCGTCCACATAAGACTGCCAAATAGTATCAAAATAATACCACCATAGAGCGTCCACTTCACATTGCCAGAAAGAACCCAGATAATCGGTCACCATAACTCTGTGGTAAGTACGATCACACTCGGAGAGATGGCGCTACTAATATTACAATAATAAGGACAGTAATAAAAATCTAAACACAAGTGTCCTAGTAGGCGGCCACAGATGAATAATCACGTCCCACCATACATTTCCCATAGGGTACCACAATACTGCGCCCATATAATACAGAGCCCGTCATACTGTGCCAAACAGTGTACTTATAATACCATCAGGCAGTTCTCATATAATACCACTATTCTATGCCCACTTCTGCCCCAGCGTCCACATACGGTCATACTGTGCCGGTAATTTATACTGTAGTGTCTACATAATGCCACGTATATAAAACCAACATACATTGCCTATATACTACCGCTATACAGTGCCAACATGCCATTCCTATAAAATAGCACCGTAACAGGCCCATATAATATACATACCAATAATTACTGCCATTCAGTGTTCATATAATACCACCTTACAGTGTCCTTATAATCATAAAATACCACCAACCTGTGCCCACATAATACTGCCACACAGTGTCCACATACCGTCATAGTGTTCTCCCTAATTACTGCCATATAATCTACACAATGCCACCATATATTGCCTATATAATACTACTATAACGTTCCATCAGGCAGCAGCTATAAAATACCGCCATACTGTGCCCAAATAATACTGATAACAGTGTCCACATACCATCAATCAACCTCCAAGATGTATTTGCCAAACAGTTTCTACATAATAACACTACAACTGCCTATATAATACCGCCATACCGTGCCTTTGTGATACCACTACCGAAATACAGTACCCAAAGTGTACTACCGCGCTATGCAGCGCCTAAATTGTACCGTGCAGTGAGTAAATCTGTTAAATCTTGTCCAAGCCAATGCTGTAGCGTAGCGGTGCTTTGAAGGTGCCAGATACGGTATATCCCACAACATGAACCCCTCCAGCGCTCGGGCCTGTAGGCACCTGCCTGCGACTCGGGGGGAAAATTTATTCAGACATAACCCGTAGGTTTCGGTTGAAAAATGTCAGCGGAGGGTTCGCAAAATAAACACAGCATAGCACTACAGTTTGGTAGGGCATGCTGGGAGTTGTAGTTTTTCTTGCTCCTGCTCTCTGAAGGACTTCTTTTGGACCCGAGGTCATGACCATTGTAAAAAAAAAAAAAAAGTTTTAAAAAAGAAAATTGCGGCATTGTCTCGCCTTGGGCTTCTCCCTCCAGGATTTTCTTCTTTCTCTCGGGATTTGAAGGTCGTTCTGTACAATTCCCATCCAGCTTTCCAAAGACCCTGAATGGGCAATGAATCTGCAAAACATGTTTATAAGGGATATGCTCGATCGACGTATATTCGTACGGGTTGTCGGGAGGCTATGGAGCTATAAAACCTGACTTTATATCGGCTCCAGGAAATGTCAGATTCCGCAGCGCTTCCTGCCCGCATCCTCCACCTGTTGCAGAGGCTCCCAGAATGGAGGGCTTCATGTAACCCCCCGAAGACTGGCGGCAGTGTGACCTCAGATGTCGATCCAATGGTCAGATTCACCGAAATTAGGAAAATCGCACATTTCTGCTCCAGGCGTCATAACACCCAAAGTAAACTCAGGTCATGTCCAAGGCAGCACCCCGAGGAGGTAGAGGAGCGGTTTATACAGGAGGTGTGTGATGTACGGCGCCCCTCTGTGGTGAAGGGGAACACTACAGAGAATCATTGTGGCACATACAGGTTGTGGGGTCCTCCATGTCCACATTCAGCCCTGATTGTCTTATTACCTTCCAGATCCTTCAAGCCGGACTTTGTGCTGATCCGGCAGCACGCGTACAGCATGACGGCAGGAGAGGATTTCCGGAGCCTGGTGATGGGGTTACAGTACGGAGGGGTCCCCAGCGTCAACTCTCTCTACTCTATCTACAACTTCTGCAGCAAGCCCTGGGTGGTGAGTGTGGACAGTACCGTACACTGAATTACTGATGTATTGTACCCCAGAGCTGCACTCACTATTCTGCTGGTGCAGTCACTGTGTACATACATTACATTACTGATCCTGTACTAATCCTGAGTTACATCCTGTATTATACTCCAGAGCTGCACTCACTATTCTGCTGGTGCAGTCACTGTGTACATACATTACATTACTGATCCTGTACTAATCCTGAGTTACATCCTGTATTATACTCCAGAGCTGCACTCACTATTCTGCTGGTGCAGTCACTGTGTACATACATTACTGATCCTGAGTTACATCCTGTATTATACCCCAGAGCTGCACTCACTATTCTGCTGGTGCAGTCACTGTGTACATACATTACATTACTGATCCTGAGTTACATCCTATATTATACTCCAGAGCTGCACTCACTATTCTGCTGGTGCAGTCACTGTGTACATACATTACATTACTGATCCTGAGTTACATCCTGTATTATACTCCAGAGCTGCACTCACTATTCTGCGGGTGCAGTCACTGTGTACATACATTACATTACTAATCCTGAGTTACATCCTGTATTATACCCCAGAGCTGCACTCACTATTCTGCTGGTGCAGTCACTGTGTACACACATTACATTACTAATCCTGAGTTACATCCTGTATTATACCCCAGAGCTGCACTCACTATTCTGCTGGTGCAGTCACTGTGTACATACATTACATTACTGATCCTGAGTTACATCCTGTATTATACTCCAGAGCTGCACTCACTATTCTGCTGGTGCAGTCACTGTGTACATACATTACATTACTGATCCTGGGTTACATCCTATATTATACCCCAGAGCTGCACTCACTATTCTGCTGGTGCAGTCACTGTGTACATACATTACATTACTGATCCCGAGTTACATCCTGTATTATACCCCAGAGCTGCACTCACTATTCTGCTGGTGCAGTCACTGTGTGCATACATTACATTACTGATCCTGAGTTACATCCTGTATTATCCTCCAGAGCTGCACTCACTATTCTGCTGGTGCAGTCACTGTGTACATACATTACATTACTGATCCTGAGTTACATCCTGTATTATACCCCAGAGCTGCACTCACTATTCTGCTGGTGCAGTCACTGTGTACATACATTACTGATCCTGTATTATACCCCAGAGCTGCACTCACTATTCTGCTGGTACAGAATGTATATCTCGAGGAGGCTCAGGACTGATCCCTGATGCTGAATGCTGATAAGAGAGAACTAATCCAGCTTCGCAGACATAACAAGCGCTTGTTTTCCTTCCTCCTGTCACGCTCCCGCCTCGCTCTGGTGCTGGCAGCCATGTTTTTCCTTTGCCTTCTTGCCAAGAATAATGAGCCAGGTTTGTGCCCTGTGTTAGTAAGATGAGACTGACAGAAAACATGGGGGTCCGGTCTTCCCTTAATTCAGACATAGCAGAGCTCTCGGGTTTGTCGTGGGCACAACATGTGGGAATATCACATTGTGTTACAGTGGCATGTAAAAGTTTGGGCGCCCCTAGCCAAAATTACTGGGTTCTTCTAAGCAGCTGCCGAGCACTCTGAAAATGAAAATGGTGGAGGCCACAAAGCAGGAGAAGGCTTTATGAAGAGAGCAAAGAGATTCCAAGTTGCCCTTTCTCTCAGTTTGAAATGTAATTAAGAAATATCAGTTATCAGGAACAGTGGAGGTCAAGATAATGTGTGGAAGACCAAGCAAAAGTTCAGTGAGAGCTACTTGTAGGATTGCAAGAGACCCAAACCAGGACCCCCGCGTGACTACAAAAGACCTTCAGAAACATTTAGCAGTCTCTGGAGTTGTGGCATATGTTGCAGTGTTCAGAGACACCTGCACAAATATGGCCTTTATGGAATTGTCATCAGAAGAAAACCTCTCCTGCGTCCTCACCATAAAATTCAGCATCAGAAGTATGCAAAGGAGCATCTAAACAAGCCTGATACATTTTGGAAACAAGTCATTTGGACCGATGAGGTTAAAATAGAACTTCATCCACAATGATAAATGGTGGAGTAAAAAGGGCACAGAATTTCAGGAAAAAAACATCTCGCCAACCATTAAGCATGGTGGAGATCAATCATGCTTTGGGCTTGTGTCGTGTTTAACCTGATTTTTTTTTTCTAGGCTCTTCTCAGCTGGTTACGCTCAACTTTAAAGTAGCCCGAAAAAGGAGCTCCGACAAAGACAAAAAAGTAATAACAATCCCTCTTCAGCTCACTGACCGATTCTACTTTGGCTCATTTCTCTGCCAGCAATGTGCAGGGAAATAACGAACTGGTTGTAAATGGACTTCCCCTTTAACTCCTACGCCTTACACTAAACCCATGAGAAATCTGACTTATGTCCACAGTTATGTACAAATCCAGAGGGGCGGCGAAATTATCAGGGGGGACAACATTTGTCATCAAATTTAAACAATCGTCTGAAGATTTTTGGTTCCCAGCTCAGTAGTTTTTTACCCCTCATTGCGCCTCTATGATCCCCCCGAATATTCTACATTTGGAACTGATAGATACGATCAGCAAGAAAACAGCCGGGACTTCAGTCAGTAAAGAGGAGGAAATCTGCTGATTATACGGCGCAGATCTGGGCTCTATCATGTGCCGATTCCCAGCGCTGTCAGTGCAGAGAGGAGACGGACAGAGTGCGAAAAGCCCGCAGAGAGACAAATCTACAGGCTGTGGGGTAAAGCCTCCTAATAACACGGGGCATGCTGGTATAACCTGGGCATCTCCTGTATATAATTATATATGTACAGCCGGTATAACCTGGGCATCTCCTGTATATAATGATATATGTACAGCTGGTATAACCTGGGCATCTCCTGTATATAGTTATATATGTACAGCCGGTATAACCTGGGCATCTCCTGTATAGAATTATATATGTACAGCCGGTATAACCTGGGCATCTCCTGTATATAATTATATATGTACAGCTGGTATAACCTGGGTATCTCCTGTATATAGTTATATATGTACAGCTGGTATAACCTGGGTATCTCCTGTATATAATTATATATGTACTGCCGGTGTAACCTGGGCATCTCCTGTATATAATTATATATGTACAGCCGGTATAACATGGGCATCTCCTGTATATAATTATATATGTACAGCTGCTATAACCTGGGCATCTCCTGTATATAATTATATATGTACAGCTGGTATAACCAGGGCATCTCCTGTATATAATTATATATGTACAGCCGGTATAACCTGGGCATCTCCTGTATATAATTATATATGTACAGCCGGTATAACCTGGGCATCTCCTGTATATAATTATATATGTACAGCCGGTATAACCTGGGCATCTCCTGTATAAAGTTATATATGTACTGCCGGTATAACCTGGGCATCTCCTGTATATAATTATATATGTACAGCCGGTATAACCTGGGCATCTCTTGTATATAATTATATATGTACAGCTGGTATAACCTGGGCATCTCCTGTATATAGTTATATATGTACAGCTGGTATAACCTGGGCATCTCCTGTATATAATTATATATGTACAGCTGGTATAACCTGGGCATCTCTTGTATATAATTATATATGTACAGCTGGTATAACCTGGGCATCTCCTGTATATAGTTATATATGTACAACTGGTATAACCTGGGCATCTCCTGTATATAGTTATATATGTACAGCTGGTATAACCTGGGCATCTCCTGTATATAGTTATATATGTACAGCTGGTATAACCTGGGCATCTCCTGTATATAATTATATATGTACAGCCGGTATAACCTGGGCATCTCTTGTATATAATTATATATGTACAGCTGGTATAACCTGGGCATCTCCTGTATATAGTTATATATGTACAGCTGGTATAACCTGGGTACCTCCTGTATATAATTATATATGTACAGCTGATATAACCTGGGCATCTCCTGTATATAATTATATATATACAGCTGGTGTAACCTGGACATCTCCTGTATATAATTATATATGTACAGCTGGTATAACCTGGGTATCTCCTGTATATAATTATATATGTACAGCTGGTATAACCTGGGCATCTCCTGTATATAATTATATATGTACAGCTGGTATAACCTGGGTATCTCCTGTATATAATTATATATGTACAGCTGGTATAACCTGGGCATCTCCTGTATATAATTATATATGTACAGCTGGTATAACCTGGGCATCTCCTGTATATAATTATATATGTACAGCTGGTATAACCTGGGTATCTCCTGTATATAATTATATATGTACAGCTGGTATAACCTGGGCATCTCCTGTATATAATTATATATGTACAGCTGGTATAACCTGGGTATCTCCTGTATATAAATATATATGTACAGCTGGTGTAACCTGGGCATCTCCTGTATATAATTATATATGTACAGCTGGTATAACCTGGGTATCTCCTGTATATAAATATATATGTACAGCTGGTATAACCTGGGCATCTCCTGTATATAATTATATATGTACAGCTGGTATAACCTGGGTATCTCCTGTATATAAATATATATGTACAGCTGGTGTAACCTGGGCATCTCCTGTATATAATTATATATGTACAGCTGGTATAACCTGGGCATCTCCTGTATATAATTATATATGTACAGCTGGTATAACCTGGGCATCTCCTGTATATAATTATATATGTACAGCTGGTATAACCTGGGCATCTCCTGTATATAATTATATATGTACAGCTGGTATAACCTGGGTATCTCCTGTATATAATTATATATGTACAGCCGGTATAACCTGGGCATCTCCTGTATATAATTATATATGTACAGCTGGTATAACCTGGGTATCTCCTGTATATAATTCTATATGTACAGCTGGTATAACCTGGGTATTGATGGTGACCTTCTATATATGTCTATGGTCCGCAGTGTATGCAGTAATATCCTGGCGGCTTCCTATGTTATAACTTGTCATTGTCTTTCCAGTTTTCACAGCTCATAAAGATCTTCCAGAGACTGGGCGCGGAGAAGTTCCCCCTGATCGAGCAGTCCTTCTTCCCAAACCACAAGCAGATGGTGAGTGACACTGGTTTCCCATGTGACTCCAGGATGAGATGGAGGGGACGTGGGGGGACGATGTGGGGGGACGATGTGGGGGGATGGGGGGACGTCTCGGGGTATGGAGAAGTGATGACTATGGCAGATGATGATTCTGCGCTCGCTGATACAGCCGCTGCCGAGGAACGGAGCAAATGGTTCCATCACAGACATGAGATCGGCCCGCAGCTCGATTAATTAGCTATAATTCGATCCTGGTGTCATCCACTTGGCTGCGTCCGTGAACCCGCGATCAGGGCGCACACACTAATCTTCACTGCTGAGCTGTCACACACTCCCTGTAATGCTTGTTCTGTGTTTTGGGCTTTCTCTCCCTATCTCTGTGAGCTGTGACGTCCCCTCACTATCCAGATTCACCCTTACATGGCCGCTTCATTCCTTACCTTTGCTTTTATACAGGCTCCAATCTCTGCCCTCATAGTTATCAAGACCCCTCCCCTTTTCTGTGTAGGAGTTATTGTATCATTTTCTTTGTGGTTTTGTGACTTCTTTGTTTTATTCTGTCCTTCTGTACTGGATATAAGCTATACATGCACTGACTTAAAGGGAATGTGTCATCTGAAAATTACATTAAAAGTATTTTTTTGAATTTTTTTTTTTGCATATTACAAAAAAAAAAGAGAAATCTTGCAATTCTCACACTGGCCATTAGGATTTTTTTTTCAGAGTCTAACTTCCTGTTATTTCCAGAAATAACACACACACATTAGCAGCGATCGACAGGCACCTAATAAGCGTGTGCAAAAGTCATTGTGAATAGAGGGGGAGGAGGGGAGCTGTGATATCTCCTGTTTAGACTGGTGGATCATCTGTGTATAGAAGTGTTACCTGTCGTTGCAATCCTGCCTCTGATGATAACGAGACTGCTGAAAACTGTAAAAACAAAATCTAAAACGGAGGGAAAAAAAAGCCAAAATTAATAAAAAAAAATACTTAACATAAAAAAAACATATATTTTTTTAATTTTTCGTGGTCACACGTGTGATCTTCCGAGTGCGGACGGGGCAATGGAAGGTTTATAATTACCGGTATCAAGAATGTTATCTGTGGCTGGGAATAAGCGGCACCCAAATGTGCCGAGCTGCAGACACAATGGGCGGCGCAGAATATTCTGCAGAACCATAGAGACACATAGATCCGCATAGGAGCTGCGTACACCAAAACCTCAATAGGTGCAATTAAAAAAATATTTAAAACATCCCCTTTAAGACTTTTTCTGAAGACTCTCGGCACGCGATGCAGGTAGACGCTGGGACAACATGGCGCGTGGAGTTTGTCTTGGCGACAGCTGTACGAATTATGGATCGTTATTTCCTGACCCCAATTACTGAAATTAATTAGGTTTAATAGGTATTAAGTTTGCGGCCAAACCTACAGTCACAGGAGATGGCGGTATACGGAGCCGGCATCTGGCGCACCGTGAACATGACTTATGGATGTCATTACCCGCGCTCATTAATATGCGGAATGAAGGCCGTTCCTTAGAATCCAGGGGGAAGGGAGGGAATGATCATTTGGTTGATTTATTTTTTTTTTCTCGCAAGGGCAAAAATTGTTCGGAATCAATAATCAGGGAGGTTTAATGAGAATCTCCGTCAGGCCGTTGTTAGATCCAATGCCTTCTCGGTTTTACTGACGCACAGCTCCAAACCCCCTGCACTGACATAGAGACACTTGATAAAATTGTGTTGCCTGCGGCCACCACTAGAGGGAGCTCACTGCAGACAGCTCGTCTATCATAAGGCAGTCTGCAGGCCGCTGCGCCCCCCGCTAATTCCTACTTTGCCCGTCTCGGAGTGCCACCTAATGGTAAAATTGTGTATTTCGTCTAGTTTCCCCTGCCCCGGTCGCCCAATGAGACAACCTTGTCTCCTCCATCTCTCTTCCGATCCTTATCAGCTTATTGATGAGATATGGGCAGTGGTGAGAGGTCTTCGTCAAGGATTCAATTAGCCTCGTTCTCCAATCATCAGACCGCTCTCCCTTCATACACACAAGGAGAAAGTTGGCCAAACTTGCCTATTTCGGCATAAGAAGCCATTCACGTGATATGTACGGGGGTCTCACAACTCTCCCTGAGAGAGATAGCTTAAGGTTAGGAATATGAGTGGGACAGGCCGCTCATTACTTATGTGATCCGTCCTGAATGTGCACCACATTCTTGAGATCGATTGGGGTTGGACCTCCATCAGGAAGGATCACTTTCAAGGGTGGAGAAGGGTTGGTCATGATTTCTCCCTACAGTCCTTCCATCCCTGGTCTACACTCTTGGACCTAGTAGAGGTGGTTACTTGACGCGAGGTCACAGATGCACAGGTCTCCTCCAATGCCCTTGGTACAGTTTGGTGATGATGGAACCTGAGGGTTTGGTCATGATTACTCCATTCATAGGCCTTCCATTCCCAGCCTACTCGTGATAAAGGAGGTAACTTGGTGCCGGGTCATAGATGCATAGATCTCCTCCAATGACCTGAGTACAGTTTATTGATGATCAGCTCTGAGGATGATCAGCTCTGAGGGATTGGGGGCAAGTTAGAACCAGGGAGCTGGTCATGGTCACTCCCTACCATCCCCAGCATGCCACTTGGACTTGGTAGAGGAGGTTAGATGACACCAGTCCATAGATGTACAGATCCCCACCATTGCCCTGGGTACAGTTTTGGAGAACATGAGGTTCTGGTGGATTGGGAACATAGCAAGTTTGATCTTGGTTATACGCTACAGTCCTTCCATTTCCGGTCTGCACCCTTGGACCTAATAGAGGAGGTTACTTGGCGCCCATCCATACATGAACAGATCTCCAGATCTCCTCCAATGTCCTGGGTACAGTTTTGTTGATGATAGGGTCATGGTGGGGCGAAGGGGCTTTTGGTTATGGTTACTCCCTACAGTCCTTCCCTCCCCGGTTGCACCCTTGGACCTTGTAGAGGAGGTTACTTGGCGCCCAACCATACATGAACAGATCTCCTCCAATACCTTGGGTACAGTTTTATTGATGATTGGGTCACGGTGGAGCTGGGAGTTTTGGTCATGGTTCCTCCCTACAGTCCTTCCCTCCCGGTCTGCACCCTTGGGCACGGTAGAGTAGGTTACTTGGCGCCCGACCATACATGAACAGATCTCTTCCAATGTCCTGAGTATAGTTTTGTTGATGATGGGGTCATGGTGGCATGGGGCTTTTGGTCATGGTTACTCCCTTCAGTCCTTCCCTCCCCACTCTGCACCATCGGACCTAGTGGAAGAGATTACTTGGTGCCCGACCATAGATGAACTGATCTCCTCCAATATCCTGGGTACAATTTTGTTGAGGGTCATGATTCCTCCCTACAGTCCTTCCTCCCCCTCTCTGTACCCTTGGGCACGGTAGAGTAGGTTACTTGGCACCCGACCATACATGAATAGATCTCCAATGTACTGGGTACAGTTTTGTTGATGATGGGTCATGGTGGAGCAGAGACTTTAGTCATGGTTACTCCCAACAGTCCTTCCCTCCCCGGTTGTACCCTTGGACCTAGTAGAGGAGGTTACTTGGCGACTGACCCTACATGAACAGATTTCCTCCAATGTACTAGGTACAGTTTTGTTGATGGTCATGGTGGAGCAGGGTGGTTTTGGTCATGGTTCCTCCCTACAGTCCTTCCCTCCCTAGTCTGCACCCTTGGGCGCGGTAGAGGAGGTTACTTGGCGCCCAACCATACATGAACAGATCGTCTCCAGTGTCCAGGGCACAGTTTTGTTGATGGTCATGGTTCCTCCCTACAGTCCTTCCCTCCCGGTCTGCACTCTAGGGGGCGCGGTAGAGTAGGTTACTTGGCACCCGACCATACATGAACAGATCTTCTCCAATGACCTTGTTACAGTTTTGTTGATGGTCATGGTTCCTCCCTACAGTCCTTCCCTCCCGGTCTGCACCCTTGGGTGCGGTAGAGTAGGTTACTTGGCCCCCGACCTTACATGAACAGATCTCCTCCAATGTCCTGAGTATAGTTTTGTTGATGATGGGGTCATGGTGGCATGGGGGCTTTTGGTCATGGTTACTCCCTTCAGTCATTCCCTCCCCACTCTGCACCCTCGGACCTAGTAGAAGAGATTACTTGGTGCCCGACCATAGATGAACAGATTTCCACCAATGTCCTGGGTACAATTTTGTTGATGGTCATGATTCCTCCCTACAGTCCTTCCTCCCCCAGTCTGCACCCTTGGGCGTGGTAAAGTAGGTTACTTGGCACCTGACCATACATGAACAGATCTCCTCCAATGTACTGGGTACAGATTGTTGATGATGGGTCATGGTGGAGCAGAGACTTTGGTCATGGTTACTCCCAACAGTCCTTCCCTCCCAGGTTGTACCCTTGGACCTAGTAGAGGAGGTTACTAGGCGACTGACCATACATGAACAGATCTCCTCCAATGTCTTGGGTACAGTTTTGTTGATGGTCATGGTTCCTCCCTACAGTCCTTCCCTCCCCGGTCTGCACCCTTGGGCGCGGTAGAGGAGGTTACTTGGCGCCCGACCATACATGAACAGATCTCCTCCAATGACCTTGGTACAGTTTTGTTGATGGTCATGGTTCCTCCCTACAGTCCTTCCCTCCCCGGTCTGCACCCTTGGGCGCGGTAGAGGAGGTTACTTGGCGCCCGACCATACATGAACAGATCTCCTCCAATGACCTTGGTACAGTTTTGTTGATGGTCATGGTTCCTCCCTACAGTCCTTGCCTCCCCGGTCTGCACCCTTGGGCGAGGTAGAGGAGGTTACAGGCGCCTGACCTTACATGAACAGATCTCCTCCAATGACCTTGGTATAGTTTTGTTGATGGTCATGGTTCCTCCCTACAGTCCTTGCCTCCCTAGTCGCACCCTTGGGCGTGGTAGAGGAGGTTACTTGGCGCCCAACCATACATGAACAGATCGTCTCCAGTGTCCAGGGCACAGTTTTGTTGATGGTCATGGTTCCTCCCTACAGTCCTTCCCTCCCCGGTCTGCACCCTTGGGCGCGGTAGAGGAGGTTACAGGCGCCTGACCTTACATGAACAGATCTCCTCCAATGACCTTGGTATAGTTTTGTTGATGGTCATGGTTCCTCCCTACAGTCCTTCCCTCCCTAGTCTGCACCCTTGGGCGCGGTAGAGGAGGTTACTTGGCGCCCAACCATACATGAACAGATCGTCTCCAGTGTCCAGGGCACAGTTTTGTTGATGGTCATGGTTCCTCCCTACAGTCCTTCCCTCCCGGTCTGCACTCTAGGGGGCGCGGTAGAGTAGGTTACTTGGCACCCGACCATACATGAACAGATCTTCTCCAATGGCCTTGTTACAGTTTTGTTGATGGTCATGGTTCCTCCCTACAGTCCTTCCCTCCCGGTCTGCACCCTTGGGTGCGGTAGAGTAGGTTACTTGGCGCCCGACCTTACATGAACAGATCTCCTCCAATGTCCTGAGTATAGTTTTGTTGATGATGGGGTCATGGTGGCATGGGGGCTTTTGGTCATGGTTACTCCCTTCAGTCATTCCCTCCCCACTCTGCACCCTCGGACCTAGTAGAAGAGATTACTTGGTGCCCGACCATAGATGAACATATTTCCACCAATGTCCTGGGTACAATTTTGTTGATGGTCATGATTCCTCCCTACAGTCCTTCCTCCCCCAGTCTGCACCCTTGGGCGTGGTAAAGTAGGTTACTTGGCACCTGACCATACATGAACAGATCTCCTCCAATGTACTGGGTACAGATTGTTGATGATGGGTCATGGTGGAGCAGAGACTTTGGTCATGGTTACTCCCAACAGTCCTTCCCTCCCAGGTTGTACCCTTGGACCTAGTAGAGGAGGTTACTAGGCGACTGACCATACATGAACAGATCTCCTCCAATGTCTTGAGTACAGTTTTGTTGATGGTCATGGTTCCTCCCTACAGTCCTTCCCTCCCCGGTCTGCACCCTTGGGCGCGGTAGAGGAGGTTACTTGGCGCCCGACCATACATGAACAGATCTCCTCCAATGACCTTGGTACAGTTTTGTTGATGGTCATGGTTCCTCCCTACAGTCCTTCCCTCCCCGGTCTGCACCCTTGGGCGCGGTAGAGGAGGTTACTTGGCGCCCGACCATACATGAACAGATCTCCTCCAATGACCTTGGTACAGTTTTGTTGATGGTCATGGTTCCTCCCTACAGTCCTTGCCTCCCCGGTCTGCACCCTTGGGCGCGGTAGAGGAGGTTACAGGCGCCTGACCTTACATGAACAGATCTCCTCCAATGACCTTGGTATAGTTTTGTTGATGGTCATGGTTCCTCCCTACAGTCCTTGCCTCCCTAGTCGCACCCTTGGGCGCGGTAGAGGAGGTTACTTGGCGCCCAACCATACATGAACAGATCGTCTCCAGTGTCCAGGGCACAGTTTTGTTGATGGTCATGGTTCCTCCCTACAGTCCTTCCCTCCCCGGTCTGCACCCTTGGGCGCGGTAGAGGAGGTTACAGGCGCTTGACCTTACATGAACAGATCTCCTCCAATGACCTTGGTATAGTTTTGTTGATGGTCATGGTTCCTCCCTACAGTCCTTGCCTCCCTAGTCGCACCCTTGGGCGCGGTAGAGGAGGTTACTTGGCGCCTGACCATACATGAACAGATCGTCTCCAGTGTCCAGGGCACAGTTTTGTTGATGGTCATGGTTCCTCCCTACAGTCCTTCCCTCCCCGGTCTGCACCCTTGGGCGCGGTAGAGGAGGTTACAGGCGCTTGACCTTACATGAACAGATCTCCTCCAATGACCTTGGTATAGTTTTGTTGATGGTCATGGTTCCTCCCTACAGTCCTTGCCTCCCTAGTCGCACCCTTGGGCGCGGTAGAGGAGGTTACTTGGCGCCTGACCATACATGAACAGATCGTCTCCAGTGTCCAGGGCACAGTTTTGTTGATGGTCATGGTTCCTCCCTACAGTCCTTCCCTCCCCGGTCTGCACTCTTGGGCGCGGTAGAGGAGGTTACTTGGCGCCCGACCATACATGAACAGATCTCCTCCAATGACCTTGGTACAGTTTTGTTGATGGTCATGGTTCCTCCCTACAGTCCTTCCCTCCCCGGTCTGCACCCTTGGGCGCGGTAGAGGAGGTTACTTGGCGCCCGACCATACATGAACAGATCTCCTCCAATGACCTGGGTACAGTTTTGTTGATGGTCATGGTTCCTCCCTACAGTCCTTCCCTCCCGGCCTGCACCCTTGGGCGCGGTGGAGGAGGTTACTTGGCGCCTGACCATGGATGCGCGGAAGTCGCGTACAGTAACAGAGGAGACAGGATCCGCGGGTTTGATAGAAATATAAAGGATTTGTTTAATGTTTAGGATAAAATATACTGCAAAACACAAACATTTTAGAGCAGAAGCCAATATACAATCACAGAATATACAGTTCATAAATAACATGACACAAACAAGTGGCCACCGGCAGCGCAGGGCGCAGATCTCCACCGGTGACCCCATACCCCTCCACCAGCCGCTCCTAATGTGTATGTACAGGGCAGGGTGGGACTACTACTCCCAGCATCTCCTGGCCACAGAATCCGATGAGCTACCCTGCTTGGGTCATGACATCATGTGATGCGGGAAAGGTGCAACGTTCTGCAGCACGGGTCATTGACCGTCCAGATCTGAACCAGGCAAACAAGTCATTAGGGTCCATCGTGTATCTCAGCCGTATCCGATTGGCCGGCCGGCTCCCCTCGGCATCGTTGCCCAGTGATCTGAAGGGGCGGCGTTGTTTGCTGTGCCCATTAGTGGCCGGGGGCCACTTATGCTTGTTTTAGATCCCCCTCCTCCACCGACGCAGCAGGAAAAAAAAAAATGTATCAGCGGAATCTCAGGATTTTCTGCAAGCAAATCCTTGCAGAAAATCCGCCCCAAATACTCTGCAGTGTGTATGCGCACCAGGTTGATTATTTGCAGCAGATTTTTCTGCAGAACTTTGGAAAGGAAAAACGCTGCTTTATTTACACACGTTTGTCCCGTTTTTTACGCCCATTTTTGTTCCTTTTTTTTTTGCCATGAATGGGTGAAAAACGCCAAAAGTATTAAGATCCTGCAGATTTTAGAAATCACCTACACTTGCTTGTTCTGGAATCTGCAGCGTATTTTCTGCATAAAAAAAAACGCAGCGGGTGAACAAAGGTATGCAAAAATCTGCAGCAAAATCGGCACCGAATTTCGCTGCTGAAATGCTGCAGATTTTACTGCGGATTACGTCCTTTGCTTTGCTGGCACTTTCCGCTGATGATTTTCTCGTTGTTTCATCGTTGTCACTTTGGTTGTGAATGGAGAATAAAACTACAAAAAAAAAATAAAAAAAATAATAAAAAAATAAAGTTGACCCGCCCCTTTAAATTCTGTTTCCCGTGGCTCCGTGGACAGGAGTTGCGGAGGATAGGAGTTGTAGTTTGACCCAACCCGATTGCTTTTTATGGGAGCTACGAAGCAAAGTTTTACGAAAATACAACTTTCTAAATCTACCTACAAAAAAAAAACAAACAAAAAAAACCCGACATAAAACGCAGCGCTCCGCATCAGACACCAAGAATATTTTCTGCAAATATATAAAAGCATATTCATATAAAATATCCTTCTCTGTGATATAATTGTAGCAAACCTTGTAAATAGCGTAAAAAAAAAACAAAAAAAAAACCTATTCCCTACTTGGAATGGAGTGAAGATATATTAAAAAAACAAAAAAAAAAACCTTTCCTCTACAATCGATAAATAATAAGAGAAAATTAAAAATATATATATATATATATAAACAGGAAATAGGTTACGTCACACAATCGCGGTAAAACTTAGTCACCCATTATGTCAGAAAATCCAGAATTTATATTAGAGATCTACATATAAATGCTTCTATAAAAAAAAATCCAGTAAAAAAAGAAACAAAAAAATAGATATAATTTAGGGACACGTCAAGGCACCACAGCTCAGTGCAGATTGTTTTAGAATATTCTCAAAGGAATATTGAAAAAAAAAAAAAAAAACATTTTGGATAAAACTTTTGTAAGGATATCCTGAAATTTGGATAGGGTGTAAATATGTACTTTTTCTTACCTGGTGTAAATGCCGCCGTTCTCCTGAATCTGGCGATGTTAGTCTTGTGTTCCTACGCCTCTCCATTCCTGAGATATGACCCTTTCTTTTTTTTATATAGAATTCCAGTCTTGTTAGCCAAGTGGGTGTAGTCCTCCTTGAAGACCATGCCTGGTTGTACAAATGATTAAGTTTGCATACTGGGAAGAAAGGGTCATATCTCAGGAACGGAGAGGCGCAGGAACAAAAAAAAAACATCGCCGGATTCAGGAGAACGGCGGCATTTACACCAGGTTGACAAATTGTCATTGCAAGTGACAGGTCTGAAATGTTTTAATAACAAATATAAAAACAGCCAGTAAATAAGAGCACCCCTATAGACTCGGAGGTGCAACTGCATATGATACATTTTATAATCCTCATTATCATGAGTGTAAATACGACCCATGTCTCACTTTGTGACCCAAAACTGATTATTCCTACATCCTGCTGTACGTAAAATACAAAAGAGAACCTAAATTTTAGTCTTAACTACTAAGATTATTTATTCGATTTTCATCGTAACACTCAGTTCTTTTTTTTATCGTTTTGACCTCATTTCACACCACATTGGTTTGTATATTCTTATTCCCGTCGGATTACATAAAGGGGACTGTACAGAATTTAAAAAAATGGCCGATTTCTTCTAAAATAGCGCCACACCTGTCAACAGGCCGTGTGTGGTATTGCAACTTAGCCACATTTACTTCAATAGAGCTAAACTGTAGCAACAATTACAGGCCCGTGCATTGATGTGGGCGCTCTTTGTGGAAGAAATCAGCCATGTTTTCTCATCTTGTACAACTTTTTTTCTTTTATAAAATAAAAATTAAAGGCGTTTTGCAATATTTTCATTCAGTTGATCCAAAATATTGAATCCTAGATTTTATCATACGCGATAAAGATATATACATATTTTATTTTTTATACAAAAAAGTTTAATTTTAAGTCCAAATACTATATATAGAACTCCAGGCCACAAGAGGGCGCTGCATCTGAATCTGTGGCCTTTTTATAGTTTACCGCCTGGGCCACTGTAACCTTCATAGTCATCTAAAATAGCTTATTTTTTTTTTAAAAAATTTTATGGATATTTTCTGCCCAGACCCGCAAGGCATCACACATGACCAATTATTGCCATCATCCTAACCTGCCTAGCTAGGCATAGTCAGTCTCACAAATCATATGCGAGGGTTGACCTGGTCCAACATTTCACATTAAAATATCTAAATCACCCCTTTACTTTATCCTCCTCGCCGAAAAAAAATGCACTAATCGCAACCTAGAAGCCATATCTGTAATTTTTTTTTTTCTAACACAGCACTCCTTGTGGCCGGAGGTTGAATTACAAAAAAAAAAAAAAAAATCCACTGCACTGTTTCACCATGGTAGGATTTTTTCCCCACTAATGACAGTCTCTAGTAATGGCCTAATAGACCATTCGTAGAAGGAAGGAGAAGAAAATCGAGCAAGTACCCTGCACATAATCTGGCCTAAATGGGTGATTGGAAAATTTAAAAACAAAAAAATTACAAAAATAAAAAAAAGTGATTAAAAATATACTTTCAGTATGATGGTAAAGACGTGTGTGTTCCAAGTGCTATTTTTTTTTTTTTAGCAAGAAATCAGGCACTAATTTCATTGCTGTATATACTTCAGGGTTACTGTCCTTTTACAGTTTTTTTTCTGGGGGGGTCTCCCCTTTAAGTGTCCGACGGCTTCAGGGGTCCGTGGTGTTGATTACGGATTTGTCTGGTGGTGTCCATCCTCTGGACCAACTGCAGTAACCTTCCTTCTGCTTGACGCAGACGTAATTCTTAGACTGGTAGCCGGGGATGCCAAAGTTGGAGAGCATATCCGTCCACAGACACTCGCTCTTCGACGTGATGAAGCACGGGAGGTAATAGCAAGGCTTGATCTGTGAAAAAAAAAAAAAAATGAAGGAGGACCATTTAGGAGAGTTTCATAATTACGGTGTACTGTTTCTTTAAATTGTCAGTGGGTGGAGCCTCTAAGTGGGAGGGACCTAAAACAAGTCTGTGCAGCCTGTAGATGCACTCTACTCTACAGCAAAAAGGGTATCAAATCAATTATATGAATCGATCGGTCGGGCGATCGTCAGTGATTGGACCTAGATTGTATTGGGGGTAACCAAGGATTGCCCCCCCGTACCTTGCAGCTACATCCCTGGTGGTAGCGGTGATTGAGTCCCTTGCGCTGGGCAAGTGTCAGCTTATCCCACTTCTCGATCAGGTTACACAGGCCGGTGTACACCTTCCCCTCGTACACACGCCCTAGGAGGAAGAAGACGAGACCTATTATAACCCCATAAAATCCATATTATATATTATACCGTATTATTATACCGCTATACTATTATTACTAATTGGTCATTGATGTTCAGCCTTTGTTAGTTACGAGAACGTTGGATTAAGAGGAGCATTGCACAATGGGGAGTAGGGATCTTCATCTCTGCTCTCTCCGATTTTCTGAGAAGGCGAGAATAGGACACTTAAAAGTGGAGACCCTTCGCCAAAAGATGACCTCTTCCATTAGTATCAAAGCGTAATTGTGCCATAATAGGGTTAAATAATAATATGCAATATAATAAATAATACCGCCACATAGTGCCGATATAATAGTACCATACAGTGTCCACATAACGGCATAATATGTTGCCCTAATAATACCGCCATACAGGGCCTGGTTAATACTATAATGCAGTCAGATGACAATTACTGCGTCTACATAATACCACAATATAGTGCTCATTTAAAACCATAACAACCTAATACATTGCCTTAATAATTCCACTAGACAACTGTATCCAAATAATACCGCCATACAGTGCCGTACAGTGTACATATATCTGCATAATACATGGATACAGAGAATGCTATAGTGCAGTGGGCAACAACTGTGTCCACACAATACCGTCATATAGTACCTTGCAGAGAATATATAGCAGCATAATACATTGCCTTGATAATACTACTATATAGTGACTAGAAAGTACTGTAGTGAAATTAACAACTGGATCCACATAATACCGCCACATAGTTATATACATTGCCTCCATAGTAACACTAGACCTTGATAGTGCCATACTGCAGTGGACACAGTACAGTGGACAACAACCGTATCGACATAATACTGACATATAGTAACGTACGGACTATATATAGCAGCATAATACATTGATACAGTGCCTAGATAATACCATAATACAGTCGAGAACAACTGTATCCACATAATTCTGCCATATAGTACCGTACGGAGTATATATAGCAGATTATACATTGGTACAGTGCCTAAATGACACCATAGTGCAGTGGGCAACAAATGAGTCCATATAATACTGCCATACAGTACCGTACGGAGTATATATAGCAGTATTATACATTGGTACAGCGCCTAAATGACACCATAGTGCAGTGGGCAACAAATGAGTCCATATAATACCGCCATACAGTACCGTACGGAGTATATATAGCAGTATTATACATTGGTACAGCGCCTAAATGACACCATAGTGCAGTGGGCAACAAATGAGTCCATATAATACCGCCATACAGTACCGTACGGAGTATATATAGCAGCATTATACATTGGTACAGCGCCTAAATGACACCATAGTGCAGTGGGCAACAAATGTGTCCATATAATACCGCCATACAGTACCGTACGGAGTATATATAGCAGATTATACATTGGTACAGTGCCTAAATGATACCATGGTGCAGTGGGCAACAACTGTGTCCACCTAATACCGCCATATAGTACCATAGGAAGCATATATAGCAGATTATACATTGGTACAGTGCCTAAATGACACCATAGTGCAGTGGGCAACAAATGTGTCCATATAATACCGCCATACAGTACCGTACGGAGTATATATAGCAGCATTATACATTGGTACAGCGCCTAAATGACACCATAGTGCAGTGGGCAACAAATGTGTCCATATAATACCGCCATACAGTACCGTACGGAGTATATATAGCAGATTATACATTGGTACAGTGCCTAAATGACACCATAGTGCAGTGGGCAACAAATGTGTCCATATAATACCGCCATACAGTACCGTACGGAGTATATATAGCAGCATTATACATTGGTACAGTGCCTAAATGACACCATAGTGCAGTGGGCAACAAATGTGTCCATATAATACCGCCATACAGTACCGTACGGAGTATATATAGCAGCATTATACATTGGTACAGCGCCTAAATGACACCATAGTGCAGTGGGCAACAAATGTGTCCATATAATACCGCCATACAGTACCGTACGGAGTATATATAGCAGATTATACATTGGTACAGTGCCTAAATGACACCATAGTGCAGTGGGCAACAAATGTGTCCATATAATACCGCCATACAGTACCGTACGGAGTATATATAGCAGCATTATACATTGGTACAGTGCCTAAATGACACCATAGTGCAGTGGGCAACAAATGTGTCCATATAATACCGCCATACAGTACCGTACGGAGTATATATAGCAGCATTATACATTGGTACAGCGCCTAAATGACACCATAGTGCAATGGGCAACAAATGTGTCCATATAATACCGCCATACAGTACCGTACGGAGTATATATAGCAGCATTATACATTGTTACAGCGCCTAAATGACACCATAGTGCAGTGGGCAGCAAATGTGTCCATATAATACCGCCATACAGTACCGTACGGAGTATATATAGCAGCATAATACATTTATACAGCGACTAAATAATACCACAGTGCAGTGGGCAACAAATGTGTCCATATAATACTGCCATACAGTACCGTACGGAGTATATATAGCAGCATAATACATTTATACAGCGCCTAAATAATACCACAGTGCAGTGGACAATATGTGTACCCACCTGTGATGAGATACTGGTACTTATTGACCTCCAGCTTGACTCCGCACAGGCTCTCCGAAGACTCGGTGTAGATGTACTGCACATGAGGCATCTTCTTAAAGCCACGGTACATCTGCAGGGAATCAGGAAACACAAGGAGTCAATTCCACATAATACATTCGGATGAACAATGCCAAGAAAAAAAAAACGAGAAAAAAACAAAACAATAAACTCTATAAATATGTGCTCCATATTGTCTGGATATTTTCCCATCTATTAAGCGAACGTATGGGAATATCTGCAGCAGGATAGGGGAGGATGACTAATGTTGAAAATGGGGCCCTGGGCCTCATGTAAGCGTTTTTAGACTTTTTCTTCTTGTTATTTCAGCCGAAATAATACTGCCATATAATGCCAAAATAATACAATATATAGTCCACATAATACAACCTTATAGTGCCATTATACCGCCACATTCAGCTCACATAATAACACTATATTATACTACCATATACAGCCTACATAATACCACCATATAGTGCGAAGATTAAACAGCCATATACAGTTCACAAAATACCATCATAAAGTGCAAATAATATGCTACCATATACAGCCTACTTTATACCACCATATAGTGCCAAGATAATACTGTCATAAACTATATCTCCATATCGTGCCAATATACTACCTTATACAGCTCACAAAATAGTGTACCACTATATAGTGGCAATGATATGCTACCATATACAGCATACATAATACCACCATATATGCCAAGATTAAACTGCCATAAACAGTTCACAATATAGTGCCAATAATATTCTACCATACAAAGGTCATGCAATGCTACCTTACTATATAGTGCCAATATAATGCTGCCTTATACAGCTCACAAAATGCCACCCAATAGTGCCAATAATATATTACCATATACAGTCAATACCGCCATATAGTGCCACTAATATATTACCATATACAGCCTATATAATGACGCCATATAGTGCCAATAATATATTACCATATACAACCTACTGTACATAATACTACCAGATAGTGCCAATAATATATTACCATATACAGCCTATATAATACCGCAATATAGTGCCAATAATATATTACCATATACAACCTACATAATACTACCAGATAGTGCCAATATATTCCTATATACAGTCTATATAATACCGCCATATAGTGCTAATAATATAGTACCATGTACAGCCTATATAATACCACCATATAGTGCCAATAATAAATTACCATATGCAGCCTATAGAATACCGCCATATAGTGCCAATAATATATTACCATATACAGTCAATACCGCCATATAGTGCCACTAATATATTCCTATATACAGCCTATATAATACCGCCATATAGTGCTAATAATATATTACCATGTACAGCCTATATAATACCACCATATAGTGCCAATAATAAATTACCATATGCAGCCTATAGAATACCGCCATATAGTGCCAATAATATATTACCATATACAACCTACATAATACTACCAGATAGTGCCAATACATTCCTATATACAGTCTATATAATACCGCCATATAGTGCCAATAATATATTACCATATACAACCTACATAATACTACCAGATAGTGCCAATAATACAGCTTATATAATACCGCCATATAGTGCCAATAATATATTACCATATACAGTCAATACCGCCATATAGTGCCACTAATATATTACCATATACAGCCTATATAATACCGCCATATAGTGCCAATAATATATTACCATATAAAACCTACTGTACATAATACTACCAGATAGTGCCAATAATATATTACCATATACAGCCTATATAATACCGCCATATAGTCCCAAGATAATACTGCCATGAACAAAATACCACAATACTGTGTAGTGCCAAGATAAAACTGCCATTAGCAGCTCACAAAATACTGTACCACCATATAGTGGCATTGATATGCTACCATATACAGCCTACATAGTACCACCATATAGTACCAACATTATACTGCCTTATACAGCTCACATAATACTTCCATATAATGCCTATATAATATTATGATATATAATACCACTATATAGTGCAGAGATAAAACTACCATATACAGCCCACATAATACCACCATATAGTGCCCACATAATATGCAATATTCCAAATTATTCTGTTACATAGCCCACATTATATTGGCATATTAGTTATATATAATACTGCACTTGGTTCCTGGATAACACCGCCATACACTGCCTAATAGTATCGGGAAGATTTAGTTTGCTCTTTGTGGGCGCTCAAAGAGATTTGGACCTTGGGCAATTGCCCAGTTTGTCTCTAGTAGTGAAGTATCTCAGTAGATGGGCCACCTTAGGACGGTGGAGCAGGGAGCATTGAGGAAGATATTGTGGAGATACGACGCCATTTTTTTCACACTCCCTGCGCCGTCCGCTTCACAACCCGGATCTGCTAATCAGACTCAGTCTGGTTTTATTGGGCTCTTGACAAGCTTAATAAGTCCCAGATGTCTCCTTATCAGGTCCAGATGGCTCGCTGGGTGGACACGTCAACGTTTATTAGTAGCCAATGGTGACTTCAAACGAGAAGACTGATCCATGGCCAAGTCCAGAGCTGCCATTGTATGACTACACAGCGTCAACATCTGTGACATCATGGGCCTTCATAATCTGGATGCAACTTGAAGAACTTTTCCAAATTGTCTCAATGTCCAATTCTCATGGGAACAGACCAGAAATGTCTCCACCATTGTGACGAGTAGCCGTCAACACTAAACGTTGGTGCTCATCATGAGACAACAGGGAATAACCCAGACTCCTATACGCTCCAGGACATTTGTCCTTTCTGGAATCCTCTAAGTCTTCCTGGTCCATCCTGCCCTTCTGATCGTTACTTCATCTTCATGTTTGGAGACCTCTTGGTTGGTGAGACATGAGATGTTTAACGTTCTTCTGGTGCATTAATGGAAAGCAGTATGCCTACCCTACTTCATGACAAGACATCTACTTATTTTAGTACTTTCTTAATTTCATAAGTGCATGACCAATTAAGTTAATACCTTCTGGTCATGGAGACATCTTCATTTGCACCACCATGAGCAATAAACTCCCATCATCTTGTGGTTCTGCTCATCCGCCTTTGGTCCATGAGGGTGAACACCGCTCTTCCCTTCTGATCGTTAACACATCTTTGTGTCCTGAGACCTTATGGTTGGTGAGACATCTGTGTGCTCATCCTTGGACCTTCTTAGCTTTGCTGGACCAATGAACACCATATTTTGTCCTGGTCACTGAGACATCTTTATATCCTATGTTTCTACCATCATGTGTACAGATGGTGTCCACCTCTTCTTTATTAGTCAGTAGGACATCTACCTCTTGGTTTTTATTTTTGTCCATTCCTAGACCGGAGCTCAAATATATCTGCTCATCTCGGGACCTCCTCTGATACATGACTAGAGAAGAACCCTAATGGTTGATGAGACATCTGTTCATACTTTTTTGGTGGCTATTCTTTCCCTCTGGTCACTGAGACATCTTTTTGTCCTAAGACCTTCTTTGCACCACTGGTGAATGAGGAATGAATGAAAACCATCCTCCCACATTGGTTGTTTTACTTGTCTTTTTTGCTCTTTGTGTGATATTCCATGGCCAATGACCTCCATCCTTCCCTTCAGGTCAATAAGACATTTGTCAGCCCTGAGACTTTTTGATTGATGAGACATCTGTTCATTCTGAGATTTCCAATGCTTTTCTGGTAAGGAGCAATATATCTAGTATACTTGTTGGTGAAACATCTACCAGTTCTGGGACTGTCTTGGCTTCGTTGATGCATTACTTGTAAACACCATCCCTCCCATCTGGTCACTAAGACATCTCTATGTCCTGAGACCTCCTTTGCAATAATGGAACCTGAGCAATGAATGCTCTTC
Organism: Ranitomeya imitator; assembly: GCF_032444005.1. NCBI lineage: Eukaryota > Metazoa > Chordata > Amphibia > Anura > Dendrobatidae > Ranitomeya > Ranitomeya imitator. The sequence continues at coordinate 15,636,247 of NC_091285.1, read as the reverse complement.
TCCTATTTTAAATAGTTAATCATTAATTATTAGTTATCTGCCTTCTTGGTCCATGGCATGAGCAGTGAACACCATCTGTCCATTCTGGTGTTTTGAGACATTATCATATGTGGACACCTTTTTAGATGATCACCTACTTCAGTTGGTTCGACATCTGCTCATCTTTTTATATTTTTTTGCATCACTCTTCTTTATTGGTTAGATATCTGATCACTAGTCAAGAAAGAAGCAAGGCGACTAATAAAGAAGGGTGATGCCCACTTGAGAACGATGAGCAGATATCTGACCAATCAATTGTCGAGCAATGAAAGTCTCCAGACATGATGATGTCTCAAGGACCAGAAGGTAGGGATGGTGTTTATTGGTCATGCTATGGACAAAGAAGGCAGTGAAAAAAAAGCAGAAGGGTGATGTCCACTTAAGCATCAGCAAGGAAACAAAGAGAGATTAGCAGAAGACTCGATATTAAAAATAAGAGGATGGTGTCACTGGGTCATGCTGTGGCAAAGAAGGCCGAGAAAAATGAACACCACCATCCTCCTATTTTGAATCTTGAGGCGTCTGCTCCTCCCACTTTGCTTCTTTGCTGGTACTTAAGTGAGCATCGCCCTTTGGCACATTTTTCGCTGCCTTCTTTATCCATAGCATGACCAAGAAACACGATCCCTACCTTCTGGTCCTTGAGACATCATAATGTCTGGAGACTTTCCTTGCTCGACAATTGAATGGTCAGATATCTGCTCATCGTTCTTTGCTGGTGCTTAAGTGAGCATCCCCCTTCGACACAGTTTTCTCTGCCTTCTTTATCCATAGCATGACCATGAAACATCATCCCTACCTTCCGGTCCTTGAGACATCATAATGTCTGGAGACTTCCCTTTCTCGACAATTGATTGGTCAGATATCTGCTCATCGTTCTATGCTCCTCTGCTGGTGCTCAAGTGGGCATCACCCTTCTTTATTCGTCTCATTCTTCATTCTTCCTTGTTAGATGGGTGACATCTGTTCATCCTAAGACGTTCTTTGCCTAGTCGGTGCCCCAACTTTACATATCACTTATAGACTTCTCCCTGTTGACCTTAACATCTTGCTACAACACCAAATTTGCTCTTGACGTTCAGCTTGGACCACGCATGAAGAACCTAAAGCCGTGGCCATGGATATTCATCACTCATTATGAATTTTTTGATGTTAGAAGGGAAACCTTTGGTTTCCTTTCTAAGGCTGGGCGACCACTTCGGCCAAATCTGCCCTTATCCCACCACGGGCACAGCTGAATCTCATAATCATCATTAGTCTGCGCCCCTCACAGAGCCCCCCTCGACTTTGTACATAAATACCGCCATTATTACCCAGACGGCCCGTGTCCCGCTCCCTGAAGCTTTATTCCCTTAATAAGTTGCAGGTTTTGTAGATTTTGTGCCAAAGTATTACTTGGTGAGGAAATAAGCCAGCCTCATGACTGGGGGGCGGTCGCTGCCAAATCCTTTAACCCCATCCATATTACAGAGTCCCGGATCAGATGTTCAGGAGGCCCGGGGAAGTCTACGAGGCTCCACAGAATGATACTACGGGGGAAAAAGAGAGATCTCCCGGACTCCTGGAAGAGTCGGCAAAGAGTCCTGTGTGAGCCGTGCACTCGCCTCTCCCCACTCATGCTCTTCCCTCCCCTGCCGGGTACAACCTCCGGCGACTGAGTCCGTATACAGGGGCTCTGTATATGAGGGATGAGTGGGGTCTGTATATGAGGGATGTGCGGGGTCTGTATATGAGGGATGTGCGGGGTCTGTATATGAGGGATGTGCGGGGTCTGTATATGAGGGATGTGCGGGGTCTGTATATGAAGGATGTGCGGGGTCTGTATATGAGGGATGTGTGGGGTCTGTATATGAGGGATGAGTGGGGTCTGTATATGAGGGATGTGTGGGGTCTGTATATGAGGGATGTGTGGGGTCTGTATATGAGGGATGAGTGGGCTCTGTATATGAGGGATGTGCGGGGTCTGTATATGAGGGATGTGCGGGGTCTGTATATGAGGGATGAGTGGGGTCTGTATATGAGGGATGAGTGGGCTCTGTATATGAGGGATGTGGGGAGTCTGTATATGAGGGATGTGTGGGGTCTGTATATGAGGGATGTGCGGGGTCTGTATATGAGGGATGTGCGGGGTCTGTATATGAGGGATGAGTGGGGTCTGTATATGAGGGATGTGTGGGGTCTGTATATGAGGGATGAGTGGGGTCTGTATATGAGGGATGTGCGGGGTCTGTATATGAGGGATGTGCGGGGTCTGTATATGAGGGATGTGCGGGGTCTGTATATGAGGGATGTGCGGGGTCTGTATATGAGGGATGTGCGGGGTCTGTATATGAGGGATGTGTGGGGTCTGTATATGAGGGATGAGTGGGGTCTGTATATGAGGGATGTGCGGGGTCTGTATATGAGGGATGTGGGGGGTCTGTATATGAGGGATGTGGGGGGTCTGTATATGAGGGATGTGGGGGGTCTGTATATGAGGGATGTGGGGGGGTCTGTATATGAGGGATGTGGGGGGTCTGTATATGAGGGATGTGCGGGGTCTTTATACAGGAGGGTTCTAGTCTGAGGTCCCAATACATAATGGTCCTGGTCTGTTTACAGGTGGGGTTTGGTCTGAGGTCCTTATACAGGAGGGTTGTGGTCTCAGGTCCTTATACATGAATGTTCTGGTCTAGGGTCTGTATACAGGAGGGGTCTGGTCTGGGGTCCTTATACAAGAGGGTTCTGGTCTGTATACAGGAGGGTTCTGGTCTGAGGTCCTTATACAGGAAGATTCTGGTCTCAGGTCCTTATACATGATTGTTCTGGTCTGGGGTCTGTATACAGGAGGGGTCTGGTCTGGGGTCCTTATACAAGAGGGTTCTGGTCTGTATACAGGAGGGTTCTGGTCTGAGGTCCTTATACAGGAAGATTCTGGTCTCAGGTCCTTATACATGAATGTTCTGGTCTGGGGTCCTTATACAAGAGGGTTCTGGTCTGTATACAGGAGTGTTCTGGTCTCAGGTCCTTATGCATGATTGTTCTGGTCTGGGGTCTGTATTCAGGAGAGTTCTGGTCTGGGTCCTTATACAAGAGGGTTCTGGTCTCAGGTCCTTATACATGATTGTTCTGGTCTGAGTTCCTTATACAGGAGGGGTCTGGTCTGAGTTCCGCATGCAGGAGGGGTATGGTCTGAGTTCCTTATACAGGAGGGGTCTGGTCTGAGTTCCGCATGCAGGAGGGGTCTGGTCTGAGTTCTTTATACAGGAGGGGTCTGGTCTTCCATTTCATTTAAAGGGCCAGTAACCCTAAAGTTATCAGCTGTCAGTCGGCCTGAATTGGCTGATAACAGGGAACAACAGCTTGGTAAATAAAGAGCGCACAATTTAAGTTCATCGTCTCTTTAAGAAATCTGGACTTCTCTACAAAGGGAGGATTGGCAGAGAACGGGCTGCCATTCCTGTCTGCGGCCCGCCGCCCTCCCGGGAACCAGGAATATCATTTCTTTTGCCCAAAAGCGTTTTAGTATCACCGGTTGGAAGCGGAGACCACCCTAAGCCAGCGCGGACCTCTGCAGAGGGGCGAGGTCCCTGACCTCATCTGTTTACCGCAAATCTGGGGTAAACACATGAAATAATCCCCCTTTCCCGCCCGCAGGGGACATCAGGAATGTGCAGAGCAGCGGCGTCTAAAGGGTTAACACCTGAGCCAATATAAACATGCCTTTATAAAGGGTCCGGTCTATATAGGGCGGGGGCTGCCGTCACAGTGTGTCAGTGAGGGCTCCTCATACAATGGGCCTATGTTCCTACACTTGTCACCATCCCCGACGCTGACGTCACTACACCGCCCCTACTGGTGTCAGAGCCGCGGCCTCGGATCCTGAAACACTCTGTGCTGCTGACAATCCACACACTTAACGCCGCCTTCCTCACCTTCATCTGCTTTATGGTGTAGCGCATCGTCCCGAACGGACCGTCGTTCATCAGCTTCTTGCCCACGACTTTGGCTCTGATCACTGTAACGGGAGGAGGAAAAAAAAAAAATATTGGTCAAAATATTATTCATCGCTTAAATACTTTGCGCAGCTGTGAGCCGTCAAGTTTTTTTTTTTTCCCATCATCACCGGCTTCACAATATACAGAAGAAAAAAAAGCAAAAACTCAACCCGCACCATACACAACCGCTTTCTACTGATGAGTTATGGTGCCATTTCTGCCCCTCCCACCAACCAATCAATGATCAGGAAAGGGATCGAGGCGATCTAGCGATCCCATGTTATTGTTTCGCATCGCTTCTTCACCGTCATCACCCGTGGTGTCCTCTGCAGCTGCACCCTGCGGTCGGGAGCCGCCAAGAGAGAATATGGCCACCCCTGCTGCAGTTCCCTGCACGGCCAGTTGGCATGGGGGGGGCACCACTGTGCCGAGGTGACCCCATTCTTGCAAATGGGGCTCACAGTAGAAGGTCCCCCTTTAATGTGAGGATTGGGGACCCCCACTGATCATTACTTATTAGGTGGGAATACACCTTCACACTTACAGAGGATGGGCCGGACTGGAAGGCTGCGATCACACGCTGCGGTTTGTCCGACATTGTGGCCAATTTTGCAAAATTGCGTAAAAAATTGTGTTTTTTTGCAGCGATTTCTTACTTCGGATTACTATGGTGGGGACAGGAGAACAGGGGGACGGTCTCGAGGGGCACTGTAATGGCGGCCACACGAGGAATCTCCCCTGGTCTCAGAGATAAGGAGACGGCTGCAGAGTCAGGAATGTCTTGTAAAATTTTGCTGATTTTGACACTTGTGAAATGTAGCGTTATATAACAGGGCGAGGAGGGCGGACCGACCACGGGCGGCGGCGGAATGTGCTGCCGATGGGCGTACAAAAGCTTCATGTCCCAAGACTCGTATAAACCCTGACAGGCGGGATGCGAGATTAACTCCTGTGCTACCTGCTCAAAAGAATAGTATGGGACCCCAACCCGGTGTAACTCGAGGGGGCCACAGCCTTCAGAAAAAGTTCTCATATCAATGTGGTCATTTTTGGGGCTTCCTCCAAGTAGTCAACCTGGCAAGTCATTGATTTATATGACGTCGAACAATTGGGCTACCTACAAATAGCTAATCAATATGGCACGATGGGTCAGTCAGGCTTTCTTACAAGTTGCTTGGGTTCCTAGAAATCAATGGACTTCATTCCGGAGGTCGGTCGATCGACCTACCTAAAAGTAGTCAGTCAACTAACGTTTCCACCAAGCAGTTGGACAATTGGGCTTCTACAAGTAAGGTTTTCCATTGAGTACCTGGTTAATGTGGCTTCCTTCAGCAGGTTGACCAGTTAGACTTCCTAAAAGTAGTTGGTCAATTGGGCTTCCTGAAATATGGCTTCCTGTAAAGTGTTGGACAGTCAAGCTTGGTAATCGGTCATGTTTCCACATGTGGTTGGTCAATTGGGCTGGGTACAAATGGCTGGTTATATTCAAGGATTCCTAAAGCTAGTTGGGTAATTCACTTCCTACAGTTGTATAGTCACTTGGGCCACCTACCATTAATCAGTCACTACATGGAACTTCCAACAAGTAGTCATCCATCTGGGCTTTCTAACTGGGATTTCCATCAAGAAATTGGAAAATATGGCTTCCTACATGTGGTGTGCCAGTTACACAAGTAGTCCATCAATATGGCGTACTACAAATCCATTGGACTATTGAAAAGCTGTTGATTACCCAAGCCTTCTTATAGCAGGTTGAGTAATTGGACATTCTACAAGTGGATAGTCAATTGGGCTACGGACAGTAGTCAATGAATTTGGGTTTTCATCAAGTAGTTCACCTGTTTGGCTTCCTAGAAGTGGAAAGTCAGTTAGGGTTTTCATCAAGCAGTTAGATAACATGGCTTCCTACAGGAAACGGGCTAGTTAGACATCTATTGGTTCAATATGGCTTCCTACTGGCAGTTAATCAATTGCGCTTCAAACAAGTAGCTGGTTACTGAATGCTTCTGTGTAGTTAGTTGGGCAATCTGATCTTCTGGAGATGTTATTCAATAGGGCTACCTACAAGTAGTGGATCAATTCTGGTTTCTATCAAGTGGTTGATCAGTTGGGCTTCCTCCAAACAGAAAGTCAACTGAGGCTTCTGTCACGTTAATATGAATTATTCCATTTAGTCAATATATATGGCTTCCTAGAAGTAACTGATCAACTGTACCACTTACAGGCGATTTGTCAAATGGGCTACAAGTAGTCGATGAATTAGGATTTCCACCAAGCTAATTAACCAATTAGGCTTTCTACAAGTAGTAAGTCAACTGTACTTTCCTGCAAAGAGGTGGTCAACATTGCTTCTTACAAGTAGTCAATCAATAAGGCTTTCCTCAGACTGTATGCCGATGCGGTTTCCTACAGATGGTTGGCCGATAACGGCTTCCTACAGACGGTTGGCTGATACGGCTTACTACAGACTGTTGGCCGATACGGCTTCCCACAGACGGTTGGCCGATACGGCTTCCAACAGACGGTTGACCGATACGGCTTTCTACAGATGGTTGGCCGATACGGCTTCCTACAGACGGTTGGCCGATACGGCTTCCTACAGACGATTGGCCGATACGGCGTCCTATAGACGGTTGGCCGATACGGCTTCCTACAGACGGTTGGCCGATGGGACTTCCTACAGACGGTTGGCCGATACGGCTTCCTACAGACGGTTGGCCGATATGGCTTCCTACAGACGGTTGGCCGATATGGCTTCCTACAGACGGTTGGCCGATACGGCTTTCTGCAGACGGTTGGCCGATATGGCTTTCTAGAAACCGTTGGCCAATGACAGCTCCCTACAGACGGTTGACCGATATGGCTTCCTACAGACGGTTGGCTGATACGGCTTCCTAGAGACGGTTGGCCAGTACGGCTTCCTACAGATGATTGACCGACATGGCTTTCTACGGACGGCTGGCCGATACGGCTTCCTACAGACGATTGACAACTACAACTTCCTACAGACGATTGACAACTATGGCTTTCTATAGACGGTTGGCCGATACGGCTTCCTACAAGTAGTTTTCCAATGACTCTCCCACCACATCATCCAATGACATGACTCTCCATCGTAAATGAACGTAGGGGTGATACCTTTCTTTTCCGGTGTTTGTCACTCACACATTTATGTACCCCTTAAAGTGACATCACACCGCAGACATGACATCACTGGTCAGAGCCCCAGTCATTCACATGCTGCCATGAGACACAAGTGCTCTCACCAGGAGCGACGAAGAAATCCTAAGTGCTGAGCTGTGTCACAATCCTGAGGACACGACTGCCATCAGCATTACCCTCCAAACATGAGATCTAGGAAACTGTGTGTGGCATCTAATCCCAGGAATCCAAGAAACCTGATCCAGTCCTGACCGGTGGAAGACAGGAGGTTACACCCGGGTGACGATGGGCATCAATTATACCCACCTCCAGGGCACCAAAGGTCTGAGCTCGGAGATGTTGGTGTCTCCCAGCCCCGCATACCAAGCATATGTGACTATTACATCACTGTGTACACAGTTCCTATGCGAGTCAACATTTATAGACAAACCCTGTGTAGTCTGATCCTGCAGTCAGATGTTACTAAGCCCATTCTGCCCCCTACGATTGATAGGTACACAGGGTTTGTTTGTACTATAGTACTATGGAAACACATAGGTAAGCATAGGAGCTGTATACAGAAAACGAGACTATTTTCGATGGGTTCAGGACAAAGGAAGAGACATCTGCAGACCCATTATGACTGTTTCCTCAATAATAAGATACGGGAGAACCCCTGAGAACTTTACATAGATATCTGCACCCGGAAACTACTCTTCCCGAGTGTCTGGACGTGGCACGAAGATCAAAGCATAGCTCGTCGCGGCGGGCGCGCCAAGAGGACGAGAGCACTTAGGTGTGAAATAGTCCCAGGCTTCTCATGGAGACATTCGGAAGTAAGAGTTTCCCACAATAGACCAGTAAAATATTATTGAAAGTCGATCCGCTGACATTCCTGTCCGTCACATGTCACCGCGCCAAAGAAGAGGATGATGTTCACCTTTATATGGGGCGTGAAGGAGACAGAGGTAACTGACCTCTAACCTCAGGAGAAGCAGGAAATGTTTGATGTCCCTACTGAACCACTGAGCAGCCGCAGGCGGTAAAAAAATATGTTATTACCCAGAGGGTTAAAAAATTGTCGTAAAGTGTAAAGATGACCTGTCCCTCTTTTATCTGGAGTAAAAGCCGCTGTTCTCCTGAATCCAGCGATGTTTTTCTTGTGTTTGTACGCCCCTCCGTTCCTGAGATACGGCCCTTTCTTCCCTATGTATAAATCTAGTCTTGTTAGCCAAGTGGGCGTTGTTTGTCGATGAGCACACCCAGATGCCAAAGAGACTTAATTTACATACAGGGAACAAGGGTCCATATCTCAGGAACGGAGAGGCACAGAAGCAAACTAAAAACATCGCCGGAATCAGGAGAATGGTGGAATTTACATCAGGGGGAAAAAATTACATATTGATAGCAAGTGGTAGTCCTCCTTAAAGGTGCACTTTAAAATTTAAGGAGCCCCAAGCGCACCACACTTCTCAAAATTTGGGCACGCAGCTACACCTCTTAATTCATGTGTGTATATATATATATATATATGTATATAGTCTTCTGCTTTCAGATATACCAAAACCACCAATTTATCTGGGAGGTTTGCAATCTGTTCTGGGGTCCGGGAGGTCTCCCCTTTTTCCGGGAGCCTAGAGGAAACCCCAGGAGAGTCGCAATATATGCCATAAGCCCCACAGGAATTCAGTCCTAATAAATATGAACTAAAATTCCCTTTTTTATGCTACTTTTCCTCCACCAAATTCCAGTGGGCGGCCATTTTATACATGAGGGGCCCCAAGTTGCTCCTAAACCGTAAGGTGTGGAATGGCTTCATTGTTGTGTGTGATGTCTGAAGGCAACGTGTGAACTCGTCCATTACTGACGGCGATGTCTTCGAGCCCTGGAGATCTGCGAGTGAGAACGGTAGAGGGGATGTGATAATGAAACACCCCCCCAGTACATTGTCCGTATGTATATATATACCCTACATATATGACACCTCAGAGAACCACACAGCAATACTGAAAAACCTAATATGAGGAAGTCATTTTTTTTCTTAAAGGAATTTTCCATAAACGTTTTTTTTTCTTTTAAATGAAAGAATTGATCTGATTGGTCGCTATGGGCACCTGCTCCTCACTGTCTCTGCTATACACACGTCAGGCACATAGCAACCAATCACATTGCTGCTTACATCTTTTTAGTGCCGATTTGAAACTGAAAGAGACGATATGATTGGTTGCTATGAACTGCACCTTCCTATGTCCTCTATGTGAGCAAACACACAGAAACGAGATGCATAGCAACCAATCAAATTGCAGCTTACATATTTCCAGTGTCGATTTTAAAATGTAAGGAGCAATCTGATTGGTCACAATGGACAATTTGTCCTCTCTTTGTTAATCCTGCCTTGCCGGCGGTATAAATGGCCTCTCAGGGTTCACTTATTAAACCAGATCCTGCCTCCATTGTCTTCCTCTAGCTTTAGTAACTAAACTGACAGAAATCCTTAAAGTGATATTACGGGAGTGTAGCCGAGTAACAACATGCTATAGGAACTGCTATGGCGGCCATATTTGTTGCCTCCTCCTGTCGCAATTAAAGGGGTTGTTGTCATTTCCGTTGAGAAACGTTGCTCCACGTTGGCAAGGAGGCCTTCAGAACTAAGTAGCCATGCGCAACCCCTTTAAGAAATGGCTACAGAGACGAGCACGACCAAAAAGGGGTCCGTCATGGATCTCGTAAAAAAAAAAAAAAAAAAATGGAAGCAATGGCGCCAATGTGACTAGACAAGAAACCTAACATCCGATCGATCTCACATATATAACGCAACGATCGGCCGCCATTTTTCCTCCGTATATAAAAGCCACAGCGAGAGGACGCATCGCCAACTGATTACGGGGGGGAAAAAAAAGGAAAAATTGTATACAGTATTCTTGTAGCACATCTGGCTGGATGTGAGAATATGATGGACGCCCATTTCCTCGGCGCAGACAATCGCTTCCTCTGGTAATAACAATCGCGCCCTGTACAGCTGAAGCGGAAGACGACGAGGCGCGATGGCCAGATGGTATAGAAATCACACCGGGGGCATAAAAACAGCAGGAAGAAATAGCATTATAATACTCCCATGTGGCACCGCTCCAGGGGACCCCCGAAGTGACACCGTCCCCCGCCCCCAGAATACGCAGCGCTGCATTTCTAGACCCAGCGCCACTAATTAAAATGCTGACTTTTCAGGAGTTTTGTGCACATTTCCTGAGGCTGATGGGATCCAGGCTGGAACAATGGCGGCGATACTGCAGGTGGACTTCAGAGCTCGGCGAGGCCCTTCACATCGGTCGCCCTGGGGAGTTGTCAGGAAGCCATACTTGACTTATAGGCTGCTCAATAGGCAGTTCACACGTCAAAAAGCTGAAAGATATGGAACTTAAAGGGGGTTTCCATCATAAATACTTTCACACCGGTTTCAACCTGTACTGCCCCGAATCCACAGTGACCACACAATAGTGAACACATATCAGTGATCCGTAATACCGCCATACTGTGTCTATATAAAGGCACCTTAAAAGTGACACGTAAATGGTTTAAAGTACACAAATAATACCGCCATCCTGTAACTTCATAACTACAGTGCCCGAATAATACCGCCATAATGTGTCATATAACAACACCTTACAAGTGGTACATAAGTGAAAGAACGCAAATAATACTGCCATCCTGTAATTTCATAACATTAACTTAGAGTGCCCGAGTAATACCGCCATAATGAGTCACATAACAACACGTTACAAGTGGTACATGAGTGAAAGAACCTAAATAATACTGCCTTTCTGTAACTTCATAGCATTGACCTTCAGTGCTAGAGTAATACCCCCATAATGTGAGATATAACAACATCTTACAAGTGGTACATAAGTGAAAGAACGCAAATAATACTGCTAGCCTGTAATTTCACAACATTAACATACAGTGCCCGAGTAATACCGCCATAATGTGTGATATAACAACACCTTACAAGTGGTACATAAGTGAAAGAACGCAAATAATACTGCTAGCCTGTAATTTCACAACATTGACCTACAGTGCCCGAGTAATACCGCCATATTGTGCCTATATAATAATGCCTTAACGTTAGCTCATAAAAGTGCAATAAAGTACTTAAATAATACTGGTATATGATGTCTATATAACTGTGCATACAGCTAGTACATAAGTGTTATAAAGTCCCCAAAACAATTCCACTTTATTGTACCTACATCATGGTGACCTACAGTGCTCAAATAATACGGTGTTTTTCCTTCGTAACAGTGACACACACGGTCCTCATATTACTGCCATATTGTATTTTCATAAAGGTACCAAAATAATACCGCCATATGATAACTATTGTATATAACAGCACATTTCAGTTAGTTTATAAAATTGCAATTAAGTACTCGGATATTACTGCTATATGTTGTCTATATAACAGTGCACTACAGTTTGTACATAATATTGTTATAAAATTCTCCCAAATAATACTGCCATATTGTACCTTTATAACACTGACATACAGTCTTCATAATACTGCCATATTATATCTGCATAACACTGATCCAAGTAATACTGCCATACTTCTATATAGTACCCAAATAATACTGCCAAATGTACCTTCATAACAAATAATACCGCCATATAATAACTATATAACAACGCCTTACAGTTAGTTTATAAAAGTGCAATAAAGTTCTCAGATATTACTGCTACATGCGGTATATATAATGATGTCTTACAGTTACCACATAAAAGGGCTTTAAAGTAATACTGCCATACTGCTACTTTAGAACACTGATATAGAGTCCTATGTCATAATACTGCCATAACAGTACCCAAATAATACCGCCATATTGCACCTGCACGACAGCCACACAGCGAGCACATAATACAGAGGAGGGAGTCTACATAGTAGTGCCATTCATTGCAGCAAATCTCATTGCCACAGCATGTCGCCAAAACATTGGACACAGACTGAACATTTAATAGCGCCATATAGTGCATCAAACAACGCAACAGATGATGCCAGGAAGTTATGCCGAGGATAATTTAAGATTATTTTTTGTGACCACGAACTAAAATTAATGTCGCCCATAGGTCCGGCCATTGGAAACACACAAACCCCCAATGCACATTGTACGCGTGCGGATCGGTTAAAGGGTTCATAAGAGACACTTGAACTTGGGCCAAAGGGAACCACAGGGGCCAGGTATTCAGGAGGTCTTAAAGTGACCCTTGGCGGAGGTTAAGCACACAGCTTCCAGTGACAAGCCTCTTTAAGACTCCCCTGGGGACAGAATTCCTACTTTAAGTAGATCTGCACTGACTCACGGTGCTGGAATTCCACATTCCACACTAAGACGTTAAGTAACACTCCGCATTCCCAACTATAACATTTTATTCTTTTTTTTGGTGCCAAAGGTAGGAGACGCAGCAAACCTGAGAACGCCATTATATTCACACTCCGGAATGTGACATGGAAAATAACGCACCGATGCCCATGTTATATCGCCAGTGCATATACTGGTCCCCATGTACTGGTCCTGCTGAGTTACCTCCTGTATTACACTCCAGAGCTGCACTCACTATTCTGCTGGTGCAGTCACTGTATGCATACATTACATTACTGATCCTGAGTTACATCCTGTATAATACCCCAGAGCTGCACTCACTATTCTGCTGGTGCAGTCGCTGTGTACATACATTACATTACTGATCCTGAGTTACATCCTGTATTATACTCCAGAGCTGCACTCACTATTCTGCTGGTGCAGTCACTGTGTACATACATTACATTACTGATCCTGAGTTACATCCTGTATTATACCCCATAGCTGCACTCACTATTCTGCTGGTGCAGTCACTGTGTACATACATTACATTACTGATCCTGAGTTACATCCTGTATTATACTCCAGAGCTGCACTCACTATTCTGCTGGTGCAGTCACTGTGTACATACATTACATTACTGATCCTGAGTTACCTCCTGTATTATACCCCAGAGCTGCACTCACTATTCTGCTGGTGCAGTCACTGTGTACATACATTACATTACTGATCCTGAGTTACATCCTGTATTATACTCCAGAGCTGCACTCACTATTCTGCTGGTGCAGTCACTGTGTACATACATTACTGATCCTGAGTTACCTCCTGTATTATACCCCAGAGCTGCACTCACTATTCTGCTGGTGCAGTCACTGTGTACATACATTACATTACTGATCCTGAGTTACATCCTGTATAATACCCCAGAGCTGCACTCACTATTCTGCTGGTGCAGTGAGAACAGTGGTCACACTGTAGACTCTGAGTGGCGTTGTCCTTTACCTTGGCCACTCCTTGGAGCTTTCTCAGCCCTTGGTCCTCAGCTGTGCTCTGGGGCTTCTGTCTGCAGTATGATTTATGCCCCTGTGACCTCAGGAAGTGTGTGAATGGCCCCAGTGCAGTAGTTCACCTCCTGTCACACCCTTTGCTCTGCTCTTTGGGCAGTGCTGGCGTCATTAATCATTCAGAGGGGTTATAATACATAGGACCACCAAAGCACATGACAACCCAGAGGGCCCACCCAGCTCTCCACACAAAGGGAGCACAACTTTATCAGATGTAGAAGTTTGTGCTTTAAAAACAAACAAAAAAAAACCCTGAAGGCTCAGAAATAAGCTGAACAGGAACTGAAGGCCTTGTGTGACCTCCATTACTGCTGGCGTACAAGCCACCCAGCTTTCCCTGGCACCTGCACTACAAGTGTGACTAGATTTATGGTTCTTACTTTTTTAGCATAGCTTAGTATATCTGCCATTCAGGAGATGCGACTATTATTATCTTAGGCTTCTTTCACACTAGCGTCGGAATCTCCCTGTCGCAATGCATCGGGGAGAGATTCCGACGCTAGCGTTTGCTGCATTGCACAATGGGTGCAGCGGATGCATTTTTCCGGCGCATCCGCTGCCCCATTGTAAGGTGCGGGGAGGTGGGGGCGGAGTTCCGGCCGCGCATGCGCGGTCGGAAAAAGCGGTCCGTCGGGAGAAAAAAACGTTACATGTAGGGTTTTTTTCTCCCGACGGTCCGCCAAAGCACAACGCATTCGTCGCAAGACGGATGCGAAGTGTGCAAATCCGTCGCAAATGCGTCGTCAATAGAAGTGTATGGGGAAAAAACGCATCCTGCAAGCACTTTTGCAGGATGCGTTTTTTCTGCAAAACGACGCATTGTGACGGATTTAAAAAAACGCTAGTGTGAAAGTACCCTTACACTATTATTACGTTATACTCCAGAGCTGCACTCACAATCCTGCTAGTTGTTGGAAACCGTCAACAAGCATGACGTCTCACACATCTTTAAAAGGATTGTCCATTGAAAACAAGTTATTGCCTACCTTTGAAATGACTGATAACTTATTGATTGGTGTGGGTCAGACTGTGCGTTTGTCTCACAAGCTCCACCCACTGGACTCCTCCTGCTTCTAAGAAGGTGTGGCTTTAGGGGGATTGTCATGTGACCTTTCTCACAACTCTGATTGGCTGAAATGTAAGGCACGTCCCCTGTTAGTATATATATATATATTTGTGTTCTCTAATTTGACTTCAGATAAGAGCGCATCAATGTGACAGCAGGGACTTCAGGGTCCTTTAAGAGACCCTTTTTTCTTTGGTGGCTGGGGGGGCGGGGGGAGGGGGGGCTTATGAAGCCAGTTGTGATAGCAACCACTGAAACCAAACAGGAGGTCTTGTCCCGAGAGTTTTCGTTTTTGTGGCCTTTGTTTTGAGAACCTGCGGGAACTAAGTGATGTCAGGGGAAAAGAATAAGCGAGTAGTGCAAACTCAGACTTTTCCTGCTGAGGGGTCGTTACTGCCCCCATTACCATCCCCTTCCCCCCCAAAAAATACTTTGAAGGTTTTTTTTAATTTTTGTGTTAAACGTTTTTGACAACCACTTTAGGGCATGCCCATGTTACCCTAGATCACCACTCCCAACCAAAAAGGGTCCTAGGGGAGCCTAGTCGGAACACCCCCCAGCCACCAATTGTTGGTCTTACTCACTCCAATAGGGTGTGGGGCCTGGACAGCATCTTGTGTCGGTTACACTTTTACGCTTTTGGGAAACTTTTTGAACCTTTTTTTTTTTTATGCACAAATCTTACTGAAAAAAAAAAACTATAAAAAAGTAAAAACTAATCTTCCTATATGGATTTCCCCTGTGAGTTAGTTTTTCTGCCATGATGGGTCCTCTCTCTACTCATTACATCGGCTGCCAGACCAATCATATATGTGAGAACTCCGGGACAGCCATCCGCGGGATTTGATTTCCTCCTTGGTTTTGAAAGACGTCTTCCCACTTAAGCTCCCAGTGCTTCGCCGGCAGGCAGGTGCGCCGTCACCGAGTCCCCAAAGCCTCAGGTCCTGATTGGTGAGAATGAAGCAGATCTCGCTGCTATAATACAGGAGAGGGGGGCAGTAATGGGCTCCAGACTGTGGCAGTCATGGAGGAAGAGGTGTGTATTCCAATGTATGTAATGTGGCGATGGGGAGAGGGTAGAATCGTTTCCCCTCAATCTCACCCCTTAGCTCACCCCCTTGGCTTTTCTCCACTAACACATACACATTTTTCGGCTTTTATTACACCCTCTCTCGCCCCATTATTTCTCACTTTCTCCTGTTCCCTAATGCTGATTCCTGAACTCTCAATGTGACCCACCCTTAGTACAAAAGAGAGGGGCCACAGAATGTTCTATGGGGGCATACAACACGCAGCACTACCCCCGACTATATACAGCACTACACCCGACTGCATACAGCACTACCCCTGACTGTCTACAGCACTACCCCTGACTGTCTATAGCACTACCACTTATTATATACAGCACTATTCCTGACTGTAAACAGCACTATCCCTGATTGTATACAGCACTACCCACGACTGTATACAGCACTACCCCCGACTATATACAGCACTACACCCGACTGCATACAGCACTACCCCTGACTGTCTACAGCACTACCCCTGACTGTCTACAGCACTACCCCTTATTATATACAGCACTATACCTGACTGTAAACACCACTACTCCTGACTGTATTCAGCACTACCCCCGACTATATACAGCACTACACCCGACTGCTTTCAGCACTACCCCTGACTGTCTACAGCACTACCCCTTATTATATACAGCACTACTACTGACTGTATACAGCACTACCCCAGACTATATACAGCACTACACCCGACTGCTTTCAGCACTACCCCTGACTGTCTACAGCACTACCACTTATTATATACAGCACTACTCCTGACGGTATACAGCATTACCCCTGATTGTATACAGCACTACTCCTGACTGTATACAGCACTACCCTTGATTGTGTACAGCACTACCCCTGATTGTATACAGCACTACTCCTGACTGTATACAGTACTACCCCCGACTATATATAGCACTACCCTGACTGTATTCAATACTACCCCGACTATATACACTACCCCACTATATACAGCACTACCCCTGATTGTATACAGCACTACTCCTGACTGTATACAGTACTACCCCCGACTATATATAGCACTACCCTGACTGTATTCAATACTACCCCGACTATATACACTACCCCAGTATATACAGCACTACCCTTGATTGTATACAGCACTACTCCTGACTGTATACAGCACTACCCCCAACTGTATACAGCACTACCCCTGATTGTATACAGCACTACTCCTGACTGTATACAGCACTACCCCCAACTGTATACAGCACTACCCCTGACTGTATATAAATGCAGTTCAGTAATATAATGAATCCCTGCTGTGAATGCCCCATAGATCGGCCGCGCACCTGTCGTCCCGTCCATCTGTTCACAGCACAAACCTCAGCTGTTTCCCAAGTATTTACAATGAAGCCATCGTGTCCTTTCACTCTTGGGTCATCTACCTGCCCCGAATCACAGCCTGCAGGGAGTCACCGCAGCCCCGACACTGACAGCATCTAATAGAATAAGAATGCCCCAAAATTCTATTCATTGAGACCATGATGCCATTAATGGTCTAATAAACCTTCATTACTGAGGGGTGGGAGGAGCGACAGCTGCTCCTGGAGGGACCAATGTTAGCTTTAATTGTGTATTATACTCCAGAGCTGCACTCAATATTCTGTTGGTGCAGTCACTGTGTACATACATTACATTACTGATCCTGAGTTACCTCCTGTATTATACCCCAGAGCTGTACTCATTATTCTGCTGGTGCAGTCACTGTGTACATACATTACATTACTGATCCTGAGTTACATCCTGTATTATACCCCAGAGCTGCACTCACTATTCTGCTGGTGCAGTCACTGTGTACATACATCACATTACTGATCCTGAGTTACATCCTGTATTATACCCCAGAGCTGCACTCACTAGTCTGCTGGTGCAGTCACTGTGTACATACATTATATTACTGATCCTGAGTTATATCCTGTATTATACCCCAGAGCTGCACTCACTATTCTGCTGGTGCAGTCACTGTGTACATACATTACATTACTGATCCTGAGTTACATCCTGTATTATACCCCAGAGCTGCACTCATTATTCTGCTGGTGCAGTCACTGTGTACATACATTACATTACTGATCCTGAGTTACATCCTGTATTATACCCCACAGCTGCACTCACTATTCTGCTGGTGCAGGCACTGTGTACATACATTACTGATCCCGAGTTACCTCCTGTATTATACTCCAGAGCTGCACTCACTATTCTGCTGGTGCAGTCACTGTGTACATACATTACATTACTGATCCTGAGTTACATCCTGTATTATACCCCAGAGCTGCACTCACTATTCTGCTGGTGCAGTCACTGTGTACATACATTACATTACTGATCCTGAGTTACATCCTGTATTATACTCCAGAGCTGCACTCACTATTCTGCTGGTGCAGTCACTGTGTACATACATTACATTACTGATCCTGAGTTACATCCTGTATTATACTCCAGAGCTGCACTCACTATTCTGCTGGTGCAGTCACTGTGTACATACATTACATTACTGATCCTGAGTTACATCCTGTATTATACCCCAGAGCTGCACTCACTATTCTGCTGGTGCAGTCACTGTGTACATACATTACATTACTGATCCTGAGTTACATCCTGTATTATACTCCAGAGCTGCACTCACTATTCTGCTGGTGCAGTCACTGTGTACATACATTACATTACTGATCCTGAGTTACATCCTGTATTATACTCCAGAGCTGCACTCACTATTCTGCTGGTGCAGTCACTGTGTACATACATTACATTACTGATCCTGAGTTACATCCTGTATTATACTCCAGAGCTGCACTCACTATTCTGCTGGTGCAGTCACTGTGTACATACATTACATTACTGATCCTGAGTTACATCCTGTATTATACCCCAGAGCTGCACTCACTATTCTGCTGGTGCAGCCACTGTGTACATACATTACAGTACCGCATGTTAGGTGTGTGGAGGCTGCAGTGTGGCCCTCAGAGGTGCGCTCGCTCCTGACAGATGGCTTGCAGTGACCGGCCCTGTGGTCTCTTATGTGACTGCAGTGTGAAGAGATCTCAGAATGGAGGTCACAGAATTACCAAAAATAGACAAAGCCAAAATGCTGGGAGCGGAGACCGGGAACCATCTGCCATATGGACGTATAGGATAATGGCCAGCGGTGTCCTCACGCATGTGGCGAGGAGAGCAGGACTATAACTCCCAGCATCCTCTATCTGGGAGCCCATCACTCTGCGCCCTAAGGGACCTCATCACAGTCAGCGCCATCAGGTGACATCAGTTCCTTAAAGGGGACAGCACACTTGTTGTTTTATTGGGGGGATCTCTCAGATCCTGGTAGGGTGAAAGTGAAAAGTGAACCCCTTAAAGTGACAGCGCGCCCTTCGTCGCCTGCGGCCGGTGACTTCACAGCTTCGCTCCCGCACTCGGCTTTTCATAGAGGTTTTTGAAGAAACCACAGGCAAAGCCTTGAGGAAGTGCAGATTATGGAGGAGGGGGGACAGCCGCGCCTCTTATTAACCCTTCCCAGGCTGCAGTCAGGACGCTTCATCCGTGTCTGGGAAAAGCTGGGTGACCACAGCCATTGCTATATTTTTTTAAAGCATTTAAAGGGGCAGTCACCTCAATTTTTTTTACCCCCCAAAAAAATTCCTTTTGGTCGGATGCAAAAAAAAAAAAAAAAATACATTGCAAACCCAAAAAGAAGTGCTGGGACTTGTAGTTCTCCAGCCCCTGCAGCTTTTGGTACCAAATTATCCTCCTTTCTCCATGGCAAACAATACGCACTAATCGCATCCGTCACCCTGGATTCACACGTGGCCAAAGAGTTGGCGCAGCAGAGCTGACACCGCCGAACGGAGGAGACTTGAATTTGACAGACGTAGCAGAGCTGAGTTTGTAATGTGTCGAGTTTGCAGTCCCATGTAAAACCATGGAGATGCGATATCTCGACACATTAACCCTGCAGTGCCCAGCGATGACAAACACCAGTTTGCTGCATCGGGATAATGTCAAGAATTGCAGACAGCGGAGCAAAAGAGGAAACCGTCAGCGGAGAGGGGGGAAAGTTCCTAAACACCTAATGCATCTTAAAGGGACAGTAGCGCACAGGAGGGTTTGTGTAGGAAAGGTCAGCGGAGAGGGGAGAAAGTTCCTAAACACCTAATGCATCTTAAAGGGACGGTAGCGCACAGGAGGGTATGTGTAGGAAAGGTCAGCGGAGAGGGGGGAAAGTTCCTAAACACCTAATGCATCTTAAAGGGACGGTAGCGCACAGGAGGGTATGTGTAGGAAAGGTCAGCGGAGAGGGGGGAAAGTTCCTAAACACCTAATGCATCTTAAAGGGACAGTAGCCCACAGGAGGGTATGTGTAGGAAAGGTCAGCGGAGAGGGGGGAAAGTTCCTAAACACCTAATGCATCTTAAAGGGACGGTAGCCCACAGGAGGGTATGTGTAGGAAAGGTCAGCCACTTACCTATGTCGGAGTTGCAGAAGGCGTCCTGGGGGTGGCTGGGGGCACAGGTGCAGGCGTCCGCCGGGCACAAGAGGTCCCCAACTAGGAGGGAAATTGAGAAGAGCATGAGGTTGGCAATGAGTGACATGGCGCAGGCTCTGCAGCCCAAGGTGACAGCAGGAGGGATAACCTGGCAGCAGTGAGTGCTGCCCGCCTGGTGGCTGCAGGCTTATATGTAGCAGAGTGCAGTGCTGTCCCCTCCTCTGCAGCCCAGGCCAATGGCATGCTCTGTGAGCGCAGTGCAGGCAGTGGGGGGCGAGGCTAGCCTCTTCTGTGCCCTTCTAGGGGATGAGGGAATGTTCCTGCACCTCTGGCTGGGGGGCTGGAGGAGGCAGAGGAGCTCAAGTTCAAAACAACAGCCCCTCTGCCAGGCGTGGGGCCTGCGCCAAGGGCGGCGCAGCAGAGCGGAGTTTGTCATGTGGCTCATCTCTGTTTATCAGGACTGCAGACCCCAGGTTTACAAGAGGTTAAATAGCTCAGTGAGCTCTGCTGCATCAGCACAGGGAAAAAGTGCAAAACACTACAACATCGCTCCTTACGGATGTCGTTAAACGGTGCAACTAACTGGAGTTTTGCAAGATAATATGTACAATTGTAGCAGAGCTGAGTTTGTTATGTTATCATTTAGTGCTTTAGTATTGCAAACTCCTTTTTTTTTTGCAGGAACTTACAAATGTAGCAGAGTTGAGTATCATATAGTTACAGCTCTGTATACAGTGTTGCAAACTCCCTTTATTTTGGAACATGCAAATGTAGCAGAGCTGAGTATCATATAGTTACAGCTCTGTATACAGTGTTGCAAGCTCCTTTGATATTGGAACATGCAAATGTAGCAGAGCTGAGTTTGTCAGTTAATACAGCACTAGACAGTATTGCAAACTCCTTTTTTGCAGGAACATACAATGTAGCAGAGCTGAGTTTGTCAGTTAGTACAGCTCTGTAGACAGTATTGTAACCTCCTTTTTGCAGGAACATACAAATATAGCAGAGCTGAGTTTGTCATTTAGTGCAGCTCTGTATACAGTGTTGCAAACTCCTTTTTTGCAGTAACATACAATGTAGCAGAGCTGAGTTTGTCAGTTAGTACAGCTCTGTAGACAGTATTGTAACCTCCTTTTTGCAGGAACATACAAATATAGCAGGGCTGAGTTTGTCATTTAGTGCAGCTCTGTATACAGTGTTGCAAACTCCTTTTTTGCAGTAACATACAATGTAGCAGAGCTGAGTTTGTCATCTAGTACAGCTCTCTTTATTATATACGTAAACAAAAGTCAAAAGTTTGTACACCCCTGTTTATGCCGTGGTTTTTTATTTTTTTATCCTTATCTTATTGGAATGTGTACATTTCAGATTCAGACTGGAGGCGGCAAAACCAGGTAGGAACACATGGAAAGAAGGCAAAAAGAAACACGAAACCAGAATGTGTGTTCCATCGTTTATTCCTCAGAGTTCCCCCACTTTTACACTGATGGAAGAAGCTATATCACCCCCACCCGACAAGTAGCCTCTCCGCAGCTTCATCAGTGCGTTACCTGGAAAGGCTTCCAAGAAAGTGTTTGCTACCATTAGTTGTTTTGGAAAAAGCAGTGTCGGTGCGCAGCTCTATACGGTACTCACCTGTTCTAAGCCAGAATACGGCAAGAACCACTCAGCTAAAGAGAGAGAAACTACATAAATCAAGAAGATCAGGAAAGTTGCTAGAACCTTGAAGGTATTCACAAATGCAGTTATGAAAACCATCAATTGCTATGACGAAACTGGCCTCAGAAAAGAAAGGCCAAGAATTCCCTCTGCTGCAGAGGATAAGTTCATCAAAGTTACCAATCTGAGAAACTACAAACTGCCAGCACCTAAGATAACACCCTCAGAATTGATGCACAGACATCAAGGTGATGACCTGGTAAAACAGAAGAGAAAACCAAGGATGTATAAAGCTGTCGCTGCAGAGGATAAGTTCATCAGAGTTACCAGCCTGAGAAACTACAAACTGACATCACCTAAGATAACTGCCTTCAGAATTGATGCACAGACATAAAGATGATGACCTGGTGAAACTAAAGGGAAAACCTAGGGGGGTCTAAAGCTGTCGCTGCAGAGGATAAGTTCATCAGAGTTACCAGCCTGAGAAACTACAAACTGACATCACCTAAGATAACAGCCTTCAGAATTGATGCACAGACATAAAGATGATGACCTGGTGAAACTAAAGGGAAAACCTAGGGGGTCTAAAGCTGTCGCTGCAGAGGATAAGTACATCAGAGTTACCAATCTGAGAAACTACATACTGCCAGCAGCTAAGATTACAGCCCACAGAATTGATGCACAGACATCAAGGTGATGACCTGGTGAAACAGAAGGGAAAACCAAGGAGTTATAAAGCTGTCGCTGCAGAGGATAAGTTCATCAGAGTTACCAATCTGAGAAACTACAAACTGCAAGCACCTAAGATAACAGCCTTCAGAATTGATGCACAGACGTAAAGATGATGATCTGGTGAAACTGAAGGGAAAACCAAGGGGGTCTAAAGCTGTCCTGAAAGTAAGGGGGGCGGCACCAGGATTAATTCAAGGTGTATCATGCATGCTGGGATGGGTCACGTGTTTCTTTACTCCTTTCCATATTTCAGACTTCGCGGTTTTGCCGCCTTCAGCCCAAAATTTATAATGTGCAAATTCAAGCAAAAACAAGGAAAACCGTCGCACGAACAGGGGTGTCCAAACTTTTGTCCAATAGCAAATGTATTATGTTTTTCTGTACAAAATTATATAGATGTAGCAGAGCTGAGTTTCTTTTTTAGTACAGCTATGTGGATGATGGCCCAATCTCTTGATTTTTTTTCTCTTTTCCATGAATGTATAGAACTGTAGTAGAGCTGAGTTTGTCTTATGGCACAACTATATAGATGATAGAGGACTCCTTACAGATGTAGCAGAGCTAAGTTTGTCACATGCCACAACTTTATATATATGTGTATATCATATTGTATAAGCAATTTTCAGTTTTATAGAAATGAAAAAAATGTACACAAATGTAGCAGAGTTGAGTTTGCCATTTGGCACCAGGGTTTTTTCAAAAACGTATAAAGTCGTAACATCTCTGAGCTGAGTTTGTCATATGGCACGGATATATACATGATCAGTCTGTCTTTTTATGGAGGAATGTATGCAGACGTAGCAGAGCTGAGTCTCTTTTGCGGAACTTACATTACATCATGCAGATGCATTTACCTGTTATATGAAGCAGAGCTGACCCGGCCGATACAGGAGAGCTGGGTTTGTCCTTTGGTTCATTTTACTATTAAAGTGTCAAAGACAAGTTTTTACATAAGGCCACAGGTAAACCCACTGATCATCCCAACATAGTCAGGTAGTTTAGTGCACCCATGAGTCAGTTAAATAACAGATTGGGCTCTGCTACATCTAAGAGGAGTCCTTCTATCACACAGAGCCGGTGCCGGGCCTGGGAGCAGCGCAAGGGCACAACGCGTCTGCAATGCAAACATCCACTACTGACTGCCTACCGAGGCTGGCACATGTAGCAGAGCTCATATAATCACCCGGCAAACTCATCTCACATCACACTGTGTCAGCTCTGCTGCATCTGTTCATGTTTTCTAAATTCTTTCCCTGCACATGGCTGAGTTATCAGCGCTACAGCACATTACGTTATTCACTGGCGGCGATCCAGACGGTAAATCAGGACCATAAACCTGAAAGATGATGTCACCGTGTATAAAAACACCTGCATGAAATCTTCCAGAAAATGCTCAGCCGCAATCCGATTATCCTCCGGAGCTGCACTCACAATTCTGTGGCTTCATAGCAGAAATCTGCCATTTAGTATAATACAGGATATAACTCAGGATCAGTAATGTGATGTATGTACACAGTGACTGCACCAGCAGAATAGTGAGTGCAGCTCTGGAGTATAATACAGGATGTAACTCAGGATCAGTAATGTATGTACACAGTGACTGTACCAGCAGAATAGTGAGTGCAGCTCTGGGGTATAATACAGGATGTAACTCAGGATCAGTAATGTAATGTATGTACACAGTGACTGCACCAGCAGAATAGTGAGTGCAGCTCTGGGGTATAATACAGGATGTAACTCAGGATCAGTAATGTATGTACACAGTGACTGCACCAGCAGAATAGTGAGTGCAGCTCTGGGGTATAATACAGGATGTAACTCAGGATCAGTAATGTAATGTATATACACAGTGACTGCACCAGCAGAATAGTGAGTGCAGCTCTGGAGTATAATACAGGATGTAACTCAGGATCAGTAATGTAATGTATGTACACAGTGACTGCACCAGCAGAATAGTGAGTGCAGCTCTGGGGTATAATACAGTATGTAACTCAGGATCAGTAATGTAATGTATGTACACAGTGACTGCACCAGCAGAATAGTGAGTGCAGCTCTGGAGTATAATACAGGATGTAACTCAGGATCAGTAATGTAATGTATGTACATAGTGACTGCACCAGCAGAATAGTGAGTGCAGCTCTGTAATATAATACAGGAGGTAACTCAGGATCAGTAATGTAATGTATGTACACAGTGACTGCACCAGCAGAATAGTGAGTGCAGCTCTGGAGTATAATACAGGAGGTAACTCAGGACCAGTAATGTAATGTATGTACACAGTGCCTGCACCAGCAGAATAGTGAGTGCAGCTCTGGGGTATAATACAGGATGTAACTCAGGATCAGTAATGTAATGTATGTACACAGTGACTGCACCAGCAGAATAGTGAGTGCAGCTCTGGAATATAATACAGGATGTAACTCAGGACCAGTAATGTAATGTATGTACACAGTGACTGCACCAGCAGAATAGTGAGTGCAGCTCTGGGGTATAATACAGGATGTAACTCAGGATCAGTAATGTAATGTATGTACACAGTGACTGCACCAGCAGAATAGTGAGCGCAGCTCTGGGGTATAATACAGGAGGTAACTCAGGATCAGTAATGTAATGTATGTACACAGTGACTGCACCAGCAGAATAGTGAGCGCAGCTCTGGGGTATAATACAGGATGTAACTCAGGATCAGTAATGTAATGTATGTACACAGTGACTGCACCAGCAGAATAGTGAGCGCAGCTCTGGGGTATAATACAGGATGTAACTCAGGATCAGTAATGTATGTACACAGTGACTGCACCAGCAGAATAGTGAGTGCAGCTCTGGGGTATAATACAGGATGTAACTCAGGATCAGTAATGTAATGTATGTACACAGTGACTGCACCAGCAGAATAGTGAGCGCAGCTCTGGGGTATAATACAGGATGTAACTCAGGATCAGTAATGTAATGTATGTACACAGTGACTGCACCAGCAGAATAGTGAGTGCAGCTCTGGGGTATAATACAGGATGTAACTCAGGATCAGTAATGTATGTACACAGTGACTGCACCAGCAGAATAGTGAGTGCAGCTCTGGGGTATAATACAGGATGTAACTCAGGATCAGTAATGTAATGTATGTACACAGTGACTGCACCAGCAGAATAGTGAGCGCAGCTCTGGGGTATAATACAGTAGGTAACTCAGGATCAGTAATGTATGTACACAGTGACTGCACCAGCAGAATAGTGAGCGCAGCTCTGGGGTATAATACAGGATGTAACTCAGGATCAGTAATGTAATGTATGTACACAGTGACTGCACCAGCAGAATAGTGAGCGCAGCTCTGGGGTATAATACAGGATGTAACTCAGGATCAGTAATGTAATGTATGTACACAGTGACTGCACCAGCAGAATAGTGAGTGCAGCTCTGGGGTATTATACAGGATGTAACTCAGGATCAGTAATGTAATGTATGTACACAGTGACTGCACCAGCAGAATAGTGAGCGCAGCTCTGGGGTATAATACAGGATGTAACTCAGGATCAGTAATGTATGTACACAGTGACTGCACCAGCAGAATAGTGAGTGCAGCTCCGGGGTATAATACAGGATGTAACTCAGGATCAGTAATGTAATGTATGTACTCAGTGACTGCACCAGCAGAATAGTGAGTGCAGCTCTGGGGTATAATATAGGTTGTACTGCTTGATCATACTCTTGGAGAACTGCTACATTGATGATTGGATTATGGTAAATCTCATGAGTGCCAATATAATAATAATAATAATAATCTTTACAGTACAATTCCTTAATGTAATAATATAATAACAGGACATGATTCATTGGTTTTCTACCAATTTAGAAGAAGTCACATGACCACAAGTAAAACCAAAACTTTCCTCCGTCCCCATCCTTATCTGTTGGCTTCGGTGAAGAGGAAACCGAGTGATTTGACCCTCTTACATGCAGTCATGTGACTTCGAAAAAAGCATCATGGATCCTGGGGGGAGGCAACACTGCCCTTGAAAATGATATTAATGAAGGTCATTCTGTAGTAATTTCCTTTTTCCGAGCACTTTGTGTTTCGCTTTTTCTTTCCAGCTGCTCAAATATTTGTCGAACCCCTGGAGCGATCACAGGATTTTGTGATATTGAAACATTCCCTTTAAGTCAGAAGATAATTCTTTATCGACCGGAACAATACTGTACACTGGTCGACTATAAAAAATCTGTGTATGGCCCTTTACGAAAAAGTGCCCTAGTGAGGGCGGCCAGTTGTTGTAATGGGTGATGCAGGGGGCGACATCTGCACCCGTCATAGTGAACCAAGAAATCCCACCGAGGGCGGGTGAGTGGCAAATGGTGTCCGGTCAAAATCAAATCAAATTAGAACTAAGTCCACCACTAGAGGGAGCTCACTGCATACTGTTCTCATAATGTATACATAGTGTGCTCCCTCTAGTGGCAGCTGCAGGTAGCACTGCTTTGTAGGTAAAATGACCCAGTGTCTCCGAATATCTCAGCTTCCATGACCCATGTGGGTGTAGCAGGAATTAGAAGAAGTTAGTCCTAGGAGGTACAACCATAGCTAACATAGTTACAGCATATAAAAGGCCGATAACAGATAACACTAGCTTTCATTCACTTGCATAATAGAGGGCAGTAAAATGGGTTTTGATATGGATGTGGACTCTCTAGTATATCCCCTTATCTCCAATATTCAGCACTTATCCAATTCAGACAAGCACTAATAGGTGCAGGACCCTAAGATCTGAATCTGACCATCTGACCACTAGGGGGAGCACTGCACACTATTAATAGGAATACAATAATAATACAGTCAGGTTGCCGTTAATGACCCTATTGATTTTAATAGAAATTTTCAGCTTGTTTTTTTAAGGCTGTGTGGCCCCTTGGGTTAATCTAGCCTGAAAAAAAAAAGGAGGCATTCAATTATATTTATTAGTCATATTTCTGGCTTATAAGATTTTTTAAATGATTAAATGTAAGATATCAATTGTTTTAAAGGTGGTTTTTTTTCTAATCCATAACACGACGTCCCCTAAATGACAAAAGTGACGGGGTCTGCGCCTCTGCGTTCCTCAAAATCTGCAAGGAAAAAAATGGCGGTACACCAGATTCGTGAAAATGGCTCAGGTGGCTTCATGTATTTGGTACAACTTTCTTACGCTGCTTTCACTCCATCAGTTTTTATGGACAAAAATTGTTCACTGGACAATTTATAAATGATTCCCCTTTTTTTTGACACACTTAAAGGGGATCTGTCACTTGTCATAAATTTGTATTTTCCTTTACGTGGTGTAAATGCCGCTGTTCTCCTGAATCCGGCGATGTTTTTCTTTTGTTCCTGCGCCTCTGTGTTCCTGAGATATAGCCCCCTCTTCCTTGTATTTAAATATGGTCTTTTTTAAAGGGCGTGGTCATTGAGAACACGCCCACAGAGAGGAGGCGGGAACTAAGAAGTCTAGATTTATTGACAAGGAAGAAAGGGTCATATCTCAGGATTGGAGAGGCGTAGGAACAAAAGAAAAACATCGCCGGATTCAGGAGAACAGCGGCAATTTACACTGGGTGATTTTTTAAATATATTTATGGCAAGTCACATGTCTTCTATAAAAGTGTAAAGACTGATATTAAATTTGGTGGATCAATAAGTGAGAATTTAGCTGGCATGCATTAGTGACCACCTGACTACCTACAGCGCCTGCTAAACTTCAGTCTAAGTGGTGCTGGTGGGCCCCTGGGACTGTAAGGGTTAAGAGGGCAATCCCATTACAACCTATGATTATAATAATGATTTCCCCGCTACTACTCATTCATTACTGATGTTTGTGGCTCGGGGCACTGCGTCCTCTGGGTCGTAATGCAGAACAGACATGTCCAACCCCCACCCCACAAATTCCTTACATTTATTAATGGCTTCCCCCTGTTTCCTTGAAATAACAATTGGTGTAAATGGGAAATAATTCCCTAATGCAGGCGTGCTATAGTCCGAACCTTTTGTGCACGCAGGTAGTGGTGAAAACCTATGCCGGCCTTTTCTTTGATATTTTTCTGAGGGAACTTTATTAGTGGCCAACAGAATTTGCCCAAACTGGTTTTCAAAAAACAATCCTGGTAAATCTGAGCACATTACGATCCGTTTCCATAAACTTCGCCCAGTAGTGGGTGTCCCTGGGCGATGTTCCGGGTCAGAATTAATCCTAGGACCACATTACAGGAGTTCATTGAATAGTCAGTAGTACCATGAAATACCCCACATAAATAGAGCCATGGTGGTGCCCTCATAAAGAACTGTACTGGGAATGTACCCACAAAAAAGGAGCCACAAGAGAGCCCCCTCATAAACAGGAATGACAGAAAATTGTCCACATAAACCGTGCCAGCATAGTGTGTCCTGTACCCAACAGTGCCAGAACAATGCCCCACAAAATAGTAGCAGAAACAATGGTGCCAGAAAAGTGTCCATATTAATAATGCTAGAAGAGTGCCCCTGTAATCAGTAGTGTTAGAGAAGTGCCCACATTAATAACGCTAGAAGAGTGCCCCTGTAATCAGTAGTGTCAGAAAAGTGCCCACATTAATAACGCTAGAAGAGTACCACTGTAATCAGTAGTGTCAGAAAAGTGCCCACATTAATAACGCTAGAAGAGTGCCCCTGTAATTAGTAGTGTTAGAAAAGTGCCCACATTAATAACGCTAGAAGAGTGCCCCTGTAATCAGTAGTGTCAGAAAAGTGCCCACATCAATAACGCTAGAAGAGTGCCCCTGTAATCGGTAGTGTCAGAAAAGTGCCCACACTAATAAGGCTAGAAGAGTGCCCTATAAATAGTAGTGCCAGAAAACTGACCACATTAATAACGCTAGAATAGAGCCCCTGTAAATAGTAGTGCCAGAAAAGTGGCCACATTAATAACGCTAGAAGAGTGCCCCTGTAATCAGTAGTGTCAGAAAAGTGCCCACATTAATAATGCTAGAAGAGTGCCCCTATAATCAGTAGTGTTAGAGAAGTGCCCACATTAATAACGCTAGAAGAGTGCCCCTGAAAATAGTAGTGCCAGAAAAGTGCCCATATTAATAACGCTAGAAGAGTGACCCTGTAAACAGTAGTGTCAGAGAAGCGCCCACATTAATAACGCTAGAAGAGTGCCCCTGTAATCAGTAGTGTCAGAAAAGTGCTTAAATTAATAACGCTAGAAGAGTGCCCCTGTAATCAGTAGTGTCAGAAAAGTGCCTACATTAATAACGCTAGAAGAGTACCCCTGTAATCAGTAGTGTCAGAAAAGTGCCCACATTAATAACGCTAGAAGAGTGCCCCTGTAATTAGTAGTGTCAGAAAAGTGCCCACATTAATAACGCTAGAAGAGTGCCCCTGTAATTAGTAGTGTCAGAAAAGTGCCCACATTAATAACGCTAGAAGAGTACCCCTGTAATCAGTAGTGTCAGAAAAGTGCCCACATTAATAATGCTAGAAGAGTGCCCTGTAAACAGTAGTGTCAGAAAAGTGCCCACATTAATAACGCTAGAAGAGTACCCCTGTAATCAGTAGTGTCAGAAAAGTGCCCACATTAATAACGCTAGAAGAGTACCCCTGTAATCAGTAGTGTCAGAAAAGTGCCCACATTAATAACGCTAGAAGAGTGCCCTGTAAACAGTAGTGTCAGAAAAGTGCCCACATTAATAACGCTAGAAGAGTACCCCTGTAATCAGTAGTGTCAGAAAAGTGCCCACATTAATAACGCTAGAAGAGTGCCCCTGTAATCAGTAGTGTCAGAAAAGTGCCCACATTAATAACGCTAGAAGAGTACCCCTGTGAACAGTAGTGTCAGAAAAGTGTCCATATTAATAACGCTAGAAGAGTGCCCTGTAAACAGTAGTGTCAGAAAAGTGCCCACATTAATAACGCTAGAAGAGTACCCCTGTAATCAGTAGTGTCAGAAAAGTGCCCACATTAATAACGCTAGAAGAGTACCCCTATAATCAGTAGCGTCAGAAAAGTGCCCATATTAATGACACTAGAAGAGTGCCCCTGTAAACTGTAGTGCCAGAAAAGTGCCCACATTAATAACGCTAGAAGGGTGCCCCTGTAATCAGGAGTGCCCACATTAATAATGCTAGAAAAATGCCTCTGGAAATAGTAGTGCAAAGAAAGTGCCCACATTAATAATGCTGAAAAAAGTGCCCCTGTACACAATTGTGCCAGAACAGTGCCCACATTAATAATGCTAGAAGAGTGCGCCTATAAATAGTAGTGCCAGAAAAGTGCTTGTAAAGTGCCCCCATAAACAATGCTACAAAAATGCTCACATAAATTGAGCTTTTTGTTACAAATCTGCCAGAGTAGACAAGAATAATTTTTCCAAATGTAGCAGAGCTGAGTTTGCTTTATGGTTAGTTTTCCACAGGACTGCCGGTAAAACTACTACTGCACAATGTACAATGATGCTGCGATCTGCCGTCCATACAAGGTCATGATGAGTAAACTATATAAGAAATTTCCGCAAATTTCCGTTTTCAGACCTATTTTTAGATATTTGGAGGACGACCTCTGTCCCCTTTTGTCCAGCGTTCTCTTTTTAACCCCGTGTCCTCCCACACAATGAGAAAACGTCAGATATCTTGGCCCAGCGCGGGGGTCTCCCCCATCAAATACTCCCTGGATAGCCTGACGAAATTATAATTAAGTTTTCTTCATTCTTTAGTTAAGAAAAGAGATAACATTTCCCTTCAAACATCGTGGCTTCTCGAAAAGTATGAGACCGATGGTGGGTAGGCCGTGATACATGACTAATATGGGGTGAAGGCCTCGGTGTCTGTGACTAATGGTAGAGTTGAGGGGTGTGAACAGCTTGTCTGGTTGAGAAGGGGTCACATTTACTAGATTCTCCACCAAAAAACCGCTATCGGAAAAATCTCGACAGGGTGTAATGTGAGGGTTGTGTAGTATTATGGTGGGGTGTAATGTGAGGGTTGTGTAGAGTTATTGTGGAATGTAATGTGAGGGTTGTGTAGTATTATTTCGGGGTGTAATGTGAGGGTTGTGTAGTATTATGGTGGGGTGTAATGTGAGGGTTGTGTAGTATTATGGTGGGGTGTAATGTGAGGGTTGTGTAGTATTATTTCGGGGTGTAATGTGAGGGTTGTGGAGTATTATGGCGGGGTTTATGTGAGGGTTGTGTAGTATTATGGTGGGGTGTAATGTGGGGATTGTGTAGTATTGTGGTGGGGTGTAATGTGAGGGTTGTGTAGTGTTATTGTGGAATGTAATGTGAGGGTTGTGTAGTATTATGGTGGGGTGTAATGTGAGGATTGTGTAGTATTGTGGTGGGGTGTAATGTGAGGATTGTGTAGTATTGTGGTGGGGTGTAATGTGAGGGTTGTGTAGTGTTATTGTGGAATGTAATGTGAGGGTTGTGTAGTATTATGGTGGGGTGTAATGTGAGGGTTGTGTAGTATTATGGTGGGGTGTAATGTGAGGGTTGTGTAGTGTTATTGTGGAATGTAATGTGAGGGTTGTGTAGTATTATGGTGGGGTGTAATGTGAGTGTTATGTAGTATTATGGCGGGCTGTATTGTGAGGGTTGTGTAGTATTATGGCGGGGTTTATGTGAGGGTTGTGTAGTATTATGGTGGGATGTAATGTGGGGATTGTGTAGTATTGTGGTGGGGTGTAATGTGAGGGTTGTGTAGTGTTATTGTGGAATGTAATGTGAGGGTTGTGTAGTATTATGGTGGGGTGTAATGTGAGGGTTGTGTAGTATTATGGTGGGGTGTAATGTGAGGGTTGTGTAGTGTTATTGTGGAATGTAATGTGAGGGTTGTGTAGTATTATGGTGGGGTGTAATGTGAGTGTTGTGTAGTATTGTGGTGGGGTGTAATGTGAGGATTGTGTAGTATTGTGGTGGGGTGTAATGTGAGGGTTGTGTAGTATTATTTCGGGGTGTAATGTGAGGGTTGTGGAGTATTATGGCGGGGTTTATGTGAGGGTTGTGTAGTATTATGGTGGGGTGTAATGTGGGGATTGTGTAGTATTGTGGTGGGGTGTAATATGAGGGTTGTGTAGTATTATGGTGGGGTGTTATGTGAGGGTTGTGTAGTATTATGGTGGGGTATAATGTGACTGTTGTGTAGTATTATTGGTGGGCTGTAATATGAGGGTTGTGTAGTATTATGGTGGGGTGTTATGTGAGGGTTGTGTAGTATTATGGTGGGCTGTAATGTAAGGGTTGTGAAGTATTATGGTTGGGGGTAATGAGGGTTGTGTAGTATTATGCTGGGCTGTAATGTGAGTGTTGTGTAGTATTATGGTGGGCTGTAATGTGAGGGTTGTGTAGTATTATGCTGGGCTGTAATGTGAGGGTTGTGTAGTATTATGGTGGGCTGTAATGTGAGGGTTGTGTAGTATTATGCTGGGCTGTAATGTGAGTGTTGTGTAGTATTATGGTGGGCTGTAATGTGAGTGTTATGTAGTATTATGGTGGGCTGTAATGTGAGGGTTGTGTAGTATTATGCTGGGCTGTAATGTGAGGGTTGTGTAGTATTATGGTGTGGTGTAATGTGAGGGTTGTGTAGTATTATGGTGAGGTGTAATGTGGGGGTTGTGTAGTATTATGGTGGGCTGTAATGTGAGGGTTGTGTAGTATTATGGTTGGGGGTAATGAGGGTTGTGTAGTATTATGGTGGGGTGTAATGTGAGGGTTGTGTAGTATTATGCTGGGCTGTAATGTGAGGGTTGTGTAGTGTTATGGTGGAATGTAATGTGAGGGTTGTGTAGTATTACGGTGGGGTGTAATGTGAGGGTTGTGTAGTATTATGGTGGGGTGTAATGTGAGGATTGTGTAGTATTGTGGTGGGGTGTAATGTGAGGGTTGTGTAGTATTATTGTGGAATGTAATGTGAGGGTTGTGTAGTATTATGGTGGGGTGTAATGTGAGTATTGTGTAGTATTATGGTGGGCTGTAAAGTTAGGGTTGTGTAGTGTTATGGTGGAATGTAATGTGAGGATTGTGTAGTATTGTGGTGGGCTGTAATGTGAGGGTTGTGTAGTATTATGCTGGGGTGTAATGTGAGTGTTATGTAGTATTATGCTGGGCTGTAATGTGAGGGTTGTGTAGTATTATGGTGGGGTGTAATGTGAGGGTTGTGTAGTATTATGGTGGGGTGTAATGTGAGGGTTGTGTAGTATTATGGTGGGCTGTAATGTGAGGGTTGTGTTGTATTATGGTGAGGTGTAATGTGGGGATTGTGTAGTATTATGGTGGGGTGTAATGTGAGGGTTGTGTAGTATTATGGTGGGCTGTAATGTGAGGGTTGTGTAGTATTATGGTGAGGTGTAATGTGAGTGTTGTGTAGTATTATGGTGGGCTGTAATGTGAGTGTTGTGTAGTATTATGGTGGGCTGTAATGTGAGGGTTGTGTAGTATTATGGTTGAGGGTAATGAGGGTTGTGTAGTATTATGGTGGGGTGTAATGTGAGGGTTGTGTAGTATTATGGTTGGGGGTAATGAGGGTTGTGTATTATGGTGGGGTGTAATGTGAGGGTTGTGTAGTGTTATGCTGGGCTATAATGTGAGGGTTGTGTAGTATTATGCTGGGCTGTAATGTGAGGGTTGTGTAGTATTATGCTGGGCTGTAATGTGTAAGGTGTGTGTGGTAATGTGTAATGTGTAGGTGTGTAATGTGTAAGGTGTAATGTGAAGGTTGTGTAGTATTATGGTAAGGTGTAATGTGAGGGTTGTGTAGTATTATGGTTGGGTGTAATGTGAGTGTTGTGTAGTATTATGCTGGGCTGTAATGTGAGTGTTGTGTAGTATTATGGTAAGGTGTAATGTGAGGGTTGTGTAGTATTATGGTAAGGTGTAATGTGAGGGTTTTGTAGTATTATGGTAAGGTGTAATGTGAGGGTTGTGTAGTATTATGGTTGGGTGTAATGTGAGTGTTGTGTAGTATTATGCTGGGCTGTAATGTGAGTGTTGTGTAGTATTATGGTGGGGTGTAATGTGAGTGTTGTGTAGTATTATGTTGGGGTGTAATGTGAGGGTTATGTACAATTATAGTTGGGGGTAATGAGGGTTGTGTAGTATTATGGTTGGGTGTAATGTGAGGATTGTGTAGTATTATGGTTGGGGGTAATGAGGGTTGTGTAGTATTATGGTTGGGTGTAATGTGAGTGTTGTGTAGTATTATGTTGGGGTGTAATGTGAGGGTTATGTACAATTATAGTTGGGGGTAATGAGGGTTGTGTAGTATTATGGTTGGGTGTAATGTGAGGGTTGTGTAGTATTATGGTGAGGTGTAATGTGAAGGTTGTGTAGTATTATGGTTGGGTGTAATGTGAGGGTTGTGTAGTGTTATGGTTGGGGGTAATGAGGATTGTTTAGTATTATGGTGGGTGTAATGTGAGGGTTGTGTAGTATTATGCTGGGCTGTAATGTGAGGGTTGTGTAGTATTATGGTAAGGTGTAATGTGAGTGTTGTGTAGTATTATGGTGGGCTGTAATGTGAGGATTGTGTAGTATTATGGCGGGCTGTAATGTGAGGGTTGTGTAGTATTATGGTGGGGTGTAATGTAAGTGTTGTGTAGTATTATGGTTGGGGGTAATGAGGGTTGTGTAGTATTATGGTTGGGTGTAATGTGAGGGTTGTGTAGTATTATGGCGGGCTGTAATGTGAGGGTTGTGTAGTATTATGGTGGGGTGTAATGTAAGTGTTGTGTAGTATTATGGTTGGGGGTAATGAGGGTTGTGTAGTATTATGGTTGGGTGTAATGTGAGGGTTGTGTAGTATTATGGTTGGGTGTAATGTGAGGATTGTGTAGTATTATGGTTGGGGGTAATGAGGGATGTGTAGTATTATGGTTGGGTGTAATGTGAGGGTTATGTAGTATTATGGTGGGCTGTAATGTGAGGGTTGTGTACTATTATCGTTGGGGGTAATGAGGGTTGCCTTGATTTTGAGGGTCGTTGCGTGATCTCTGTTTAGCCGGAGGCCGGACGTTCTTTGACCTTCATCCCGAACCATTCATTTTCATCTTTCATCAGTCATTCAGAGAAGGATTTTTTTTGTTTTGAATCTCAGCAGAAAAAATTGTTCAAAATGTTTCATTTCCTGACGTTGGTCCGGTGCCGAGCAAATCCTCCAAGACTGATTACAATAACAGAAGTACCTTCTGAGTAACCAGCGAGGAATTCAGGAGGAATGACGGGAGGAGTTGTCCGATGCCCCTGGCACTCATATCGGGGGATTCTGGATGTGTCCGGCATCACATCCACCTGCTGGTATTCCCCACATAACATGCTATGATGTGGCCCCCTCACGGCTTCCTAGTAAGGGCCCCACAAATCACAACCTATCAGATGTGGCTGATGATCGAGTACAGAAGTTTACCAAATTATGCGCCAATGGCTGTTGTGTACCGTCCCTTTAAGACACCTCCCAGAAGTCACAGCTTTCAAGTGATGTCATTGTTATAATATATATATTGCTGTTTATGTTTTATTCTTATAAGAAAAAAAATGCAATGACTCAATTATGCTTGAGTTTGGGAGGTCCTGCCATGTAAGTGCACGACTTGTGCCAGCACATCCCAAATATCAGACTATTACTATTCAAATATTATGTAAGATGCATAGCGTCACCATGAAGAAACTTCTCAGGAGGACAAACCAAATGTTAAGGAACATTCCGCCGTAAAGGTCAAGAACATTAGAGAGTCACGAGCCTTCCATTAAGAACACCCCTTTCATAAAAAGTCAAGAACATTCCGCCAAGATGGAAAAACAAAAACATTTTACCAAGAAAGTCAAAAGCCTTCCATCAATAACATTCTGTTGAGAAAATCAAGATCATTCCAACTAGTCAGTCAAGAACATTCCACCAAGATGGATAAGAACATTTCACTAAGAAAGTCAAGAGCCTTCTACCAAGAACATTTTGCCAAGAAAGTCACGATGATTCCATCAAAATTGCTCCATCAAGAAAGTCAAGGTTATTACATGAGGACAGTCAATAACATTCTTCTGCGAAAGTCAAGATCATTCCACCAAAACAGTCAAAATCGTTCCATTAAGAAAGTCAAGATTGTTCCTTCAAGAAAGTCAAGAATTCAACCAAAATGGTTTAAAACATGTTACCAAGAAAGTTAAAATCATTCCATCAAGAAAGCCATGAACCTTCACCCAGACGGTTAAGAAGATTTTACCAAAAGAGTTAAGGCGCCTCCGATCAAGAACATTCTGCCAAGAAAGTCAAGACCATTTTATCAAGCTTGCTCCATCAGGAAAGTTTAAAACATTCCACCCAGAAAGTTGAGAACATTCCATCAAGATAGTTACAAACTTTTTACCAAGAAAGCTCAGAACCTCCCATCAAGATTATCCTGCCAAGTAAGTCAAGATTATTCCATCAAAACACTCAAGAACCTTCCATCAAGACAGTCAAGATTGTTCAGTCAAAAAAGTCAAGAACATTCCGCCAAGAAAGTCCAAATCTTTCCTTCAATACAGTCAAGAACATTCCACCAAGAAATCAAGAAATTCAAGAACATTCTGCCAAGTTGGTTAAGAACATTTTATAGAGAAAGTCAAGAGTCTTCCATCAAAAATATTCTGCTAAAAATGTCAAGATAATTCCTCCCAAACAGTCAGGATAGTTCCATCCAAACAGTCATGATCATTTCATCAATACAGTCAAGATCACTCCGTCAAGAACATTCCACCAAGAAAGTTCAGATTATTCCATCAAGTCATCAAAGAACATTACACCAAGAAAGTCAAGAACATTCTGACAAGAAACTCAAGATAGTTCCATCCAGACAGTCAAGATCATTTCATCAATACAGTCATCAATCGTTCCACCAAGAAAGTCAAGATAATTTCATCAAGACAGTAAATAACATCCCGCCAAGAAATTCAAGAACATTCTGACAAGAAAGTCAAGATAATTTAATCAAGACAGTAAATAACATCCCACCAGGAAATTCAAGAACCTTGCACCAAAATGGTTAAAGGGACACTGTCACCTGAATTTGGAGGGAACAATCTTCAGCCATGGAGGCGGGGTTTTTGGGTGTTTGATTCACCCTTTCCTTACCCGCTGGCTGCATGATGGCTGCAATATTGGATTGAAGTTCATTCTCTGTCCTCTATAGTACACGCCTGCGCAAGGCAAGATTGCCTTGTGCAGGCATGTACTACGGAGGACATAGAATGAACTTCAATCCAATATTGCAGCCAGCATGCAGACAGCGGGTAAGGAAAGGGTGAATCAAACACACAAAAACCCCGCCTCCATGGCTGAAGATTGTTCCCTCCAAATTCAGGTGACAGTGTCCCTTTAAGAACATTTCACCAAGAAAGTCAAGAGTCTTCCATCAAGAAAATTCCACCAAAAAAGTCCAGATAATTCCATCCTGACAGTCAAGATCTTTCCGTCAATAAATGAACAAACATTTTGCCAAGAAAGTCAAGAACATTCCGCCAAGAAAGTTAAGAGGGTTAAGACCATTTCATCAAGAAAGTCTCTGAAATCAAGAACATTCCACCAAGAACCATCATGACAGTCAAGAACATTCTGCTTAGAAAGTCAAGAACATCCCACCAAGGTGGTTAAGAATATTTCAACAAGAAAGTCAAGAGCATTCCATGTAGAACACTCCTCCTAAAAAGTTAAGGACATGCTGCCAAGACAGTCAAGAGCATTATGTAAAGAATGTGAAGAACATTCTATGAGGTTTCAGACATCACTGTTATTCAGATGATTCTGTGAGTCTTGTTTGGCGGTATTATTTGAACACTTTGTGAATGTATTAGTTTAAGGCGTTGTTCCTTTTGTTCTGTATAGTAGTAGTATGTAATTTATTTTTAATATAATTAAGTACAGTGTGGCGGTATTAGTATTTTATGTATTATATTGAAAAATGATGAGCACAGTATGATAATATCATCTTGGCACTGTACGGTAGTATTCATTTTTGGGCATTGTGAGGTGGCATTCATGTTAGCGATCAAACTATATGAGCACACTGTTTTCTGTCTTAGTATTTTATGTATTATATAAAAGAATTGGGAGCACTCTATGGCGGTATTATATAGTTTTCGTAACAAATTTTCATTGCAAGAATCATAGGTCCCAGACGAGGATTATGATGAAAATCTCAAGTGATGCTGTCACTTATGGCGGTCACATGCTGGCAGTACAGACCCCAGACAGGGTGGATGTCCGAACACTTGTGAATCAGCCGCCGTGCAGCGTTAATAGCGCCGGAGCAGCACTCCAGCTCCCCACAATGATGGCCCAGGACCAACGTGAACATTGTGTAGCTGCTGCGTCCTGTTTATCCCCGTCTTCACTTTTGTATTGAACGGAAGATCAAAGTCAAATCAGTCATCAGCAGCGGGATTTATTCCGAAAGGATCTGGCAAGAAAGAGTTGAGGAAATCAGATTATCATCTGCCAAAGGCAGCGAAGAAGTGTCCGAAGAAAGAATAACTGCACTCAGAAACTAACACTGACTAGTGATAAAGTGTCCCCTCTAACACCCCAAATTGTTATCTGTATCCCCACCCAACACTTCTCTATTCTCCACGTTTCCTCATATGCTGCTCATGTGTCCTGGATTTCTCTTCCCCAAACATTTTACTTCTCCTTAACTTCAGGACACTTTCTCAGCACCATTAATTCTCCTGGATTTTACGCTATTTTCTAACATATTCTATAGTCTATACATAGGAGCAGTATTATAGTAGTTATATTCTTGTACATAGGAGCAGTATTATAGTAGTTATATTCTTCTACATAGGGGGCAGTATTATAGTAGTTATATTCTTGTACATAGGGGCGGTATTATAGTAGTTATATTCTTGTACATAGGGGCAGTATTATAGTAGTTATATTCTTGTACATAGGGGGCAGTATTATAGTAGTTATATTCTTGTACATAGGAGCAGTATTATAGTAGTTATATTCTTGTACATAGTAGCAGTATTATAGTAGTTATATTCTTGTACATAGGAGCAGTATTATAGTAGTTATATTCTTGTACATAGGGGCAGTATTATAGTAGTTATATTCTTGTACATAGGAGCAGTATTATAGTAGTTATATTCTTGTACATAGGGGCAGTATTGTAGTAGTTATATTCTTGTACATAGTAGCAGTATTATAGTAGTTATATTCTTGTACATAGGAGCAGTATTATAGTAGTTATATTCTTGTACATAGGAGCAGTATTATAGTAGTTATATTCTTGTACATAGGGGCAGTATTATAGTAGTTATATTCTTGTACATAGGGGCAGTATTATAGTAGTTATATTCTTGTACATAGGGGCAGTATTATAGTAGTTATGCTTTGCAAAAAAAGAGCATAAACCGCACATCCCAAAATCATACGTTGATCTAAAGCCGCCAGGCAAAAATTTATATACTGAACATGAGGTTTTCAGTTTAACATTCTGATCAGACTGTATGAAGCCCACTGCCACGTCACGGCAAACCTCGTAGTGGGTCCTATCGCCCTAACGGAGCGGAGCCGTGCGGCGACCACCGCCACAGCGGCCACGCACCAGCAGGGCAGATGGCCTGTTGCCCCACAGCACCCATGCTGCAAGACTGAGTCCCCAAGACTCCAGACCGCGCCGCTCCACCAGCACAAAGCCACAGCAACAATGGCCGCCACACAGCACCAACACCAAAATGAAATTGCTGGTGGGGCGGCGCGGTCTGGAGTCTTGGGGACTCAGTCTTGCAGCATGGGTGCTGTGGGGCAACAGGCCATCTGCCCTGCTGGTGCATGGCCGCTATGGCGGTGGGCGCCGCACGGCTCCGCTCCGTTAGGGCGTTAGGACCCACTACGAGGTTTGCCGTGAAGGGGCAGTGGGCTTCATACAGTCTGATCAGAATGTTAAACTGAAAACCTCATATTCAGTTATATTAATTTTTGCCTAGCGGCTTTAGATCAACGTATGATTTTGGGATGTGCGGTTCATGCTCTTTTTTTTTTTTGCAAAGCATATTATAGTAGTTATATTCTTGTACATAGGGGGCAGTATTATAGTAGTTATATTCTTGTACATAGGGGGCAGTATTATAGTAGTTATATTCTTGTACGTAGGGGGCAGTATTATAGTAGTTATATTCTTGTACATAGG
Organism: Ranitomeya imitator; assembly: GCF_032444005.1. Classification (NCBI taxonomy): domain Eukaryota; kingdom Metazoa; phylum Chordata; class Amphibia; order Anura; family Dendrobatidae; genus Ranitomeya; species Ranitomeya imitator. Next base: position 15,595,496 of record NC_091285.1, on the reverse strand, counting down.
AGCAGTGGTATAGTAGTTATATTCTTGTACAGTGGAGCAGTATTATAGTAGTTATATTCTTGTACATAGGAGCAGTGGTATAGCAGTTATATTCTTGTACATAGGAGCAGTATTATAGTAGTTATATTCTTGTACATAGGAGCAGTATTATAGTAGTTATATTCTTGTACGTAGGGGCAGTATTATAGTAGTTATATTCTTGTACATAGGAGCAGTATTATAGTAGTTATATTCTTGTACATAGGAGCAGTATTATAGTAGTTATATTCTTGTACAGTGGAGCAGTATTATAGTAGTTATATTCTTGTACATAGGAGCAGTATTATAGTAGTTATATTCTTGTACATAGGAGCAGTATTATAGTAGTTATATTCTTGTACATAGGGGCAGTATTATAGTAGTTATATTCTTGTACAGTGGAGCAGTATTATAGTAGTTATATTCTTGTACATAGGAGCAGTGGTATAGCAGTTATATTCTTGTACAGTGGAGCAGTATTATAGTAGTTATATTCTTGTACATAGGAACAGTGGTATAGTAGTTATATTCCTGTACATAGGAACAGTATTATAGTAGTTATATTCTTGTACAGTGGAGCAGTATTATAGTAGTTATATTCTTGTACATAGGAGCAGTATTATAGTAGTTATATTCTTGTACAGTGGAGCAGTATTATAGTAGTTATATTCTTGTACATAGGAGCAGTATTATAGTAGTTATATTCTTGTACATAGGGGCAGTATTATAGTAGTTATATTCTTGTACATAGGAGCAGTATTATAGTAGTTATATTCTTGTACAGTGGAGCAGTATTATAGTAGTTATATTCTTGTACATAGGAGCAGTGGTATAGCAGTTATATTCTTGTACAGTGGAGCAGTATTATAGTAGTTATATTCTTGTACATAGGAGCAGTGGTATAGTAGTTATATTCCTGTACATAGGAACAGTATTATAGTAGTTATATTCTTGTACAGTGGAGCAGTATTATAGTAGTTATATTCTTGTACATAGGAGCAGTATTATAGTAGTTATATTCTTGTACAGTGGAGCAGTATTATAGTAGTTATATTCTTGTACATAGGAGCAGTATTATAGTAGTTATATTCCTGTACATAGGAACAGTATTATAGTAGTTATATTCTTGTACATAGGAGCAGTATTATAGTAGTTATATTCTTGTACATAGGGGCAGTATTATAGTAGTTATATTCTTGTACAGTGGAGCAGTATTATAGTAGTTATATTCTTGTACATAGGAGCAGTGGTATAGCAGTTATATTCTTGTACAGTGGAGCAGTATTATAGTAGTTATATTCTTGTACATAGGAGCAGTGGTATAGTAGTTATATTCCTGTACATAGGAACAGTATTATAGTAGTTATATTCTTGTACAGTGGAGCAGTATTATAGTAGTTATATTCTTGTACATAGGAGCAGTATTATAGTAGTTATATTCTTGTACAGTGGAGCAGTATTATAGTAGTTATATTCTTGTACATAGGAGCAGTATTATAGTAGTTATATTCTTGTACATAGGGGCAGTATTATAGTAGTTATATTCTTGTACAGTGGAGCAGTATTATAGTAGTTATATTCTTGTACATAGGAGCAGTGGTATAGCAGTTATATTCTTGTACAGTGGAGCAGTATTATAGTAGTTATATTCTTGTACATAGGAGCAGTGGTATAGTAGTTATATTCCTGTACATAGGAACAGTATTATAGTAGTTATATTCTTGTACAGTGGAGCAGTATTATAGTAGTTATATTCTTGTACATAGGAGCAGTATTATAGTAGTTATATTCTTGTACAGTGGAGCAGTATTATAGTAGTTATATTCTTGTACATAGGAGCAGTATTATAGTAGTTATATTCCTGTACATAGGAACAGTATTATAGTAGTTATATTCTTGTACATAGGAGCAGTATTATAGTAGTTATATTCTTGTACATGGGGGCAGTATTATAGTAGTTATATTCTTGTACGTAGGGGGCAGTATTATAGTAGTTATATTCTTGTATATAGGAGCAGTATTATAGTAGTTATATTCTTGTACATAGGAGCAGTATTATAGTAGTTATATTCCTGTACATAGGAGCAGTATTATAGTAGTTATATTCTTGTACATAGGAGCAGTATTATAGCAGTTATATTCTTGTACATAGGAGCAGTGGTATAGTAGTTATATTCTTGTACAGTGGAGCAGTATTATAGTAGTTATATTCTTGTACATAGGAGCAGTATTATAGTAGTTATATTCTTGTACATAGGGGCAGTATTATAGTAGTTATATTCTTGTACATAGGGGCAGTATTATAGTAGTTATATTCTTGTACATAGGAGCAGTATTATAGTAGTTATATTCTTGTACATAGCAGTATTATAGTAGTTATATTCTTGTACAGTAGAGCAGTATTATAGTAGTTATATTCTTGTACATAGGAGCAGTATTATAGTAGTTATATTCTTGTACATAGGAGCAGTATTATAGTAGTTATATTCTTGTACATAGGGGCAGTATTATAGTAGTTATATTCTTGTACATAGGAGCAGTATTATAGTAGTTATATTCTTGTACATAGGGGGCAGTATTATAGTAGTTATATTCTTGTACATAGGAGCAGTGGTATAGTAGTTATATTCTTGTACAGTGGAGCAGTATTATAGTAGTTATATTCTTGTACATAGGAGCAGTGGTATAGCAGTTATATTCTTGTACAGTGGAGCAGTATTATAGTAGTTATATTCTTGTACATAGGAGCAGTGGTATAGTAGTTATATTCCTGTACATAGGAACAGTATTATAGTAGTTATATTCTTGTACATAGGAGCAGTATTATAGTAGTTATATTCTTGTACATGGGGGCAGTATTATAGTAGTTATATTCTTGTACGTAGGGGGCAGTATTATAGTAGTTATATTCTTGTATATAGGAGCAGTATTATAGTAGTTATATTCTTGTACATAGGAGCAGTATTATAGTAGTTATATTCCTGTACATAGGAGCAGTATTATAGTAGTTATATTCTTGTACATAGGAGCAGTGGTATAGTAGTTATATTCTTGTACAGTGGAGCAGTATTATAGTAGTTATATTCTTGTACATAGGAGCAGTGGTATAGCAGTTATATTCTTGTACATAGGAGCAGTGGTATAGCAGTTATATTCTTGTACAGTGGAGCAGTATTATAGTAGTTATATTCTTGTACATAGGAGCAGTGGTATAGTAGTTATATTCTTGTACAGTGGAGCAGTATTATAGTAGTTATATTCTTGTACATAGGAGCAGTGGTATAGCAGTTATATTCTTGTACAGTGGAGCAGTATTATAGTAGTTATATTCTTGTACATAGGAGCAGTGGTATAGCAGTTATATTCTTGTACAGTGGAGCAGTATTATAGTAGTTATATTCCTGTACATAGGAACAGTATTATAGTAGTTATATTCTTGTACATAGGAGCAGTATTATAGTAGTTATATTCTTGTACATAGGGGCAGTATTATAGTAGTTATATTCTTGTACATAGGGGCAGTATTATAGTAGTTATATTCTTGTACATAGGGCAGTATTATAGTAGTTATATTCTTGTACATAGGAGCAGTATTATAGTAGTTATATTCTTGTACATAGCAGTATTATAGTAGTTATATTCTTGTACAGTAGAGCAGTATTATAGTAGTTATATTCTTGTACATAGGAGCAGTATTATAGTAGTTATATTCTTGTACATAGGAGCAGTATTATAGTAGTTATATTCTTGTACATAGGGGCAGTATTATAGTAGTTATATTCTTGTACATAGGAGCAGTATTATAGTAGTTATATTCTTGTACATAGGAGCAGTATTATAGTAGTTATATTCTTGTACATAGGGGCAGTATTATAGTAGTTATATTCTTGTACATAGGAGCAGTATTATAGTAGTTATATTCTTGTACATAGGGGGCAGTATTATAGTAGTTATATTCTTGTACATAGGAGCAGTATTATAGTAGTTATATTCTTGTACATAGGGGCAGTATTATGGTAGTTATATTCTTGTTCATAGGGGCAGTATTACAGTATATTAGTTATACAGTATTCTTGTATAAGTGTGAATAAATCTAATCTCTCAGATATACTTTATTTGGGAGTGCCTGGAGCTTTAGGAGGGGTCAGCCGTGCACCACAGATGGGTTGTATTACTGTAGTTGACATGTTACACACATAATATTTGTTTCTCTTTTCTTCGCTGATTCCTTTGGAAAGTGGGAAGGAGATTGGTGTCTGAGCCTCGTCAATTGAATGTGAGATTCCCTTCTGCTTCTCATTGTGAGTCAGCGGGTCGACCGTACACAGGGAATGAATCATTTCCCCCAGACACAGAGTACATTGCACCTCTGAGCTAATGATGGGACCCCAGCGTGGGCTGACCCCAAGAGGAAGGCCCCTGACAGCTCAGCCCTGCAGACATGTGCTGATCCTGCCTCCCCCCATTATCCCATACACCATCGCTATTTTCTATAGTTTTGTGATGTTCCAAGCACGTTCCCATCCCTGTGACTCAGGCCGTCCGCAGCCCGTATAGATGTCACATAATGGTGGAACGAGCCGATCGCTCCCCTCTAGACAAGAACACAATTTAGAGCAAGAACATGGTAATAAGAGACATAGCGTTGATTTAAATAAAACATTTAATCATACATAGAGGTACTAAGTTGATAAAAAGCTGATTATTCCAGCCTGGAAACCATCAGCAAGTAGCTATCAATTGATTCCTATAATTTGTCGGTGGTTTTGAATGAGGGGCCTTTGAGAAAGGGGTCCTAGCTGGGTTTGACCCCTAACCTTTTCGATATCCTATATTATCCCCCTATCTACATCATATCAAAGTGGCATACCACCTATCCAGTCTTTTTTAGGCTCGACATTGTTGGACTTTCAATGTTCATTTAAACCGCACCTATCTCTTACTATAAATATGTAATTTTTTTTCCATCTGGTGTAAATGCCGCCGTTCTCCTGAATCCGGCGATGTTTGTCTCGTGTTCCTGCGCCTCTCCGTTCCTGAGATATCACCTCTTCTTTCCTACATATAAATCTTGTCTTTTTTTTAGCCAAGTGGGTGTGAGCTTCATTTTTTATGGGCGTTTTCTTTGATCACCACACCTAGTTGACTTAAAAAGGTTACATTTATAGACAGGAAAGATGAGGCGATATCTCGGGAACAGAGAGTCACAGAAACAAAAGAAAAACATCGCTGGATTCAGGAGAACGGCGGCATTTACACCAGGAGTAAAAATGACACTTTTCTGACAAGTGATGCATTCCCTTTAAATGTTAAGGGCATTTACCAGGGATTGGGCCTGAGGGCTACTTTGCCTTTATTACTTATAAAGGGGTTGGGGTTTAGGAGTCAGGTCCTATAGTTGGATTCAGCTCCTTCTCTACATTACAGCATAGAGCAGGTTTACCCAGAGCTCTATGAGGCAGAACCCAGTATTTTCCTAAAGTGGACTGCTAACGACACCAGCCCTTGGTGCTTTATTAACCGAAAAGGGGTGTTGTGACTTTTTGAATCCATAATTCTCTCTCCATTTTAGATCATCCTTTCATATTACCGTCATGCTGCCCCCTCCCCATCCTGATATTCCACCCAGCGCAATTCCAAAAATTCCACTTATTTTTTTCCTGTGTATACAGCTCCTATTCAGACCTATGGGTCTCCATGGTAACAGACTACAAACAAACCCTGTGTAGTCAGATACTGCAGTCATATGTTACGTTTCGTCTGATCTTCTTTTAGTCATGAAGGCGGGATCAGACTACACGCAGGGTTTGTTTGTAGTCTGCAACTATGGAAACGCATAGGACAGCATAGGGGCTGTATACTCAAAACGGTAGATGTGCTTCACTAATTTTAGTTTGAATTTGAACACTAATAGTGTTTTAGGGCAAATAAATAAAATGATTGAAATGATTTAATCTGAGAAGACACGGGAGCGAACGTTTCAATTGACCCACTCTTTTTACCTGGAAACCATCAGCAAGTTGCTGTTACTGGATTATTTTATCTCTATCATCCCGTTAATTTACTTCGTACTAAATCCGGACCCGCAGTTCCCAGGGCAACAGTATATATTCAGAGTGTTCATTAGAGAAACCCAAAAAGAGCAGTAGATCAGTCATCAGCAACTTGCTGATGGTTTCCTTCTAGCAGAAGTAACTGAAAAAGAGTAAAAGATAATAAATATTTATTGCAAAGTTGCTGGATTTTACGTTTGTTGACCCTAGAACCAAATGGGCAGACAAAATCTATATAGGGCGTCTACGCCTCTGCACGGGTGGCTGATAACGGAGAGCAGTAGAGTAAACCGCACAGCAAATGGAAGGGAGACTTTGGGTGCACCATCTGGTCTGAAGCTAGGTAGTCGTTCGTCTTCATTATCGCGAGGACTGACACCTCGCTGCCTTCTAATGGCTCATAATTATTAACATGATTGTCATTTAAAGGGACAGTGCGACATTAATCATCCGACCGTCATCTCGTAAATAGTAGATCTGAGATGTTATTAATTCAGCTTTAATATTAACGAAGAAAAAAAGTTATTTTACAATCAAGGCGAGAGTATTTCAGGATATATCATTGACAAGGCTATTGGGCTCTACGTGACTGAGATGAAACGGCCGCAGCAATTTAAAGACCAAAAATGAGGCGAGTTCACCCCTCCGCCTTGTTTTAATTAACATTCTGTTGTCTCTGAACCCGATCGGATGCGAACGTCGCCCATAAAATCGTAAACATGAGTCAGAAAAATGTGGAACGAGGGGGCGGCACGTTCATCAGATAAAAAAAAATTGTTAGGGTGGCGGTCCGGTCCGCAAGAAAAAGATAAAGAACCTGGCACATTCTGGGCCCCTCAGAAAACAAAAAGATAAAGAACCTGGTACATTCTGGGCCGCTCAGAAAGTAAAAAGATAAAGAACCTGACACATTCTGGGCCCCTCACAAAAAAAAGATAACAGAACCTGGTCCATTCTAGGCCCCTCAGAAAACAAAAAAGTAAAGAACCTGGAACATTCTGGGCCCCTCAGAAAGTAAAAAGATAAAGAACCTGGCACATTCTGGACCCCTCACAAAAAAAAAAGATAAAGAACCTGGCACATTCTGGGCCCCTCATAAAACAAAAAGATAAAGAACCTGGTACATTCTGGGCCCCTCAGAAAACAAAAAGGTAAAGAACCTGGTACATTCTGGGCCCCTCAGAAAACAAAAAGATAAAGAACCTGGTACATTCTGGGCCCCTCAGAAAATAAAAGATAAAGAAACTGGCACATTCTGGGCCCCTCAGAAAACAAAAAGATAAAGAACCTGGCACATTCTGGGCCCCTCAGAAAAAAAAGATAAAGAACCTGGTACATTCTGGGCCCCTCAGAAAACAAAAAGATAGAGAACCTGGTACATTCTGGGCCCCTCAGAAAATAAAAGATAAAGAACCTGGTACATTCTGGGACCCTCAGAAAATAAAAGATAAAGAAACTGGCACATTCTGGGCCCCTCAGAAAACAAAAAGATAAAGAACCTGGCACATTCTGGGCCCCTCAGAAAAAAAAGATAAAGAACCTGGTACATTCTGGGCCCCTCAGAAAACAAAAAGATAGAGAACCTGGCACATTCTGGGCCCCTCAGAAAACAAAAAGATAAAGAACCTGGTACATTCTGGGCCCCTCAGAAAACAAAAAGATAAAGAACCTGGCACATTCTGGGCCCCTCAGAAAAAAAAGATAAAGAACCTGGTACATTCTGGGCCCCTCTGAAAACAAAAAGATAAAGAACCTGGCACATTCTGGGCCCCTCAGAAAAAAAAAAGATAAAGAACCTGGCACATTCTGGGCCCCTCAGAAAACAAAAAGATAAAGAACCTGGTACATTGTGGGCCCCTCAGAAAACAAAAAGATAAAGAACCTGGCACATTCTGGGCCCCTCAGAAAAAAAAGATAAAGAACCTGGTACATTCTGGGCCCCTCAGAAAACAAAAGATAAAGAACCTGGTACATTGTGGGCCCCTCAGAAAACAAAAAGATAAAGAACCTGGCACATTCTGGGCCCCTCAGAAAAAAAAGATAAAGAACCTGGCACATTCTGGGCCCCTCAGAAAAAAAAAGATAAAGAACCTGGCACATTCTGGGCCCCTCATAAAACAAAAAGATAAAGAACCTGGTACATTCTGGGCCCCTCAGAAAACAAAAAGGTAAAGAACCTGGTACATTCTGGGCCCCTCAGAAAACAAAAAGATAAAGAACCTGGTACATTCTGGGCCCCTCAGAAAAAAAAAGATAAAGAACCTGGCACATTCTGGGCCCCTCAGAAAACAAAAAGATAAAGAACCTGGCACATTCTGGGCCCCTCAGAAAAAAAAGATAAAGAACCTGGTACATTCTGGGCCCCTCAGAAAACAAAAAGATAGAGAACCTGGCACATTCTGGGCCCCTCAGAAAACAAAAAGATAAAGAACCTGGTACATTCTGGGCCCCTCAGAAAACAAAAAGATAAAGAACCTGGCACATTCTGGGCCCCTCAGAAAAAAAAGATAAAGAACCTGGTACATTGTGGGCCCCTCTGAAAACAAAAAGATAAAGAACCTGGCACATTCTGGGCCCCTCAGAAAAAAAAAAGATAAAGAACCTGGCACATTCTGGGCCCCTCAGAAAACAAAAAGATAAAGAACCTGGTACATTCTGGGCCCCTCAGAAAACAAAAAGATAAAAAACCTGGTACATTCTGGGTCCCTCAGAAAAAAAAGATAAAGAACCTGGCACATTCTGGGCCCCTCAGGAAAAAAAAGATAAAGAACCTGGTACATTCTGGGCCCCTCAGAAAACAAAAAGATAAAGAACCTGGCACATTCTGGGCCCCTCAGAAAAAAAAGATAAAGAACCTGGCACATTCTGGGCCCCTCAGAAAACAAAAAGATAAAGAACCTGGTACATTCTGGGCCCCTCAGATAAAAGATACAGAACCTGGCACATTCCAGGCCCCTCAGAAAAAAAGATAAAGAACCTGGTACATTCTGGGCCCCTCAGAAAAAAAAAGATAAAGAACCTGGTACATTCTGGGCCCCTCAGAAAAAAAAAGATAAAGAACCTGGTACATTCTGGGCCCCTCAGAAAACAAAAAGATACAGAACCTGGCACGTTCCGGGCCCCTCAGAAAAAATAAATAAAGAACCTGGTACATTCTGGGCCCCTCAGAAAAAAAAAGATAAAGAACCTGGTACATTCTGGGCCCCTCAGAAAAAAAAAGATAAAGAACCTGGTACATTCTGGGCCCCTCAGAAAACAAAAAGATACAGAACCTGGCACGTTCCGGGCCCCTCAGAAAAAAAAAAATAAAGAACCTGGTACATTCTGGGCCCCTCAGAAAAAAAAAGATAAAGAACCTGGTACATTCTGGGCCCCTCAGAAAAAAAAAAGATAAAAAACCTGGCACATTCTGGGCCCCTCAGCAGAAAAGCTCATCTGTGCCGCACACCCTGCCAGCTTTCATGGCGTACTACTGACACTGAGCAGATGACACTGGCACCCTGTGGCCATCAACCTGGCATCGCATAGTAGCAGTTTAGGGTGGTCGTATCGCCAGCAGAATGATTAGTGAACCCTCTTTATTTTCAGTTAGATATCGCTAGTTAGACTGACCACAGATATATCTACTGTGTACATTGACAGCGGGCAAGATGTCTGCCACAATAATCTGCCATTATGATTCCCTATTCGGATTATTTCATGGTCAGCTGCTGCACTCTGCATAGGCAATAACCAAGATGACAAAGCGTTTGGTATAATAAAGTGACCTGTGTTATCAGTTTCTTCCTATGCAGAGCGCAGCAGCTGATGACAACCACATCTCAACTGTTGTGCTCTGTATAGGCAGATGCTGAGCAAGACAATATTGAATCATGTGCACTGCACCCTGCTCTTCTCCTGCTCCCGACCTCTCCTTACACTTGTAACTTCATGAAAGGAGAGACCGGGTCTCGCTGGGAGTGTTCCCTGTTAAACAAATACAAATAAATAAATAAGTTTTTACACACTTTTTCTAAACCCCTACTAGGGTTACATCTATAGTTATGGTTATTGCTAAGGTTGGAGCTATAGTTGGGTTTAGAGCCAGGATTAGAGCTATGGCTAGGGTAAGTGCTAGGGTTAAAGGTATGGTTAGGGTTAGTGTCAGGGTTAGAGCCATGGTTAGGGTTATTGCTAGGTTTAGAGCTATGGATGGAGTTAGAATTAGGGTTAGAGCTATGATTAGGGTTAGGGTTAATGCTAGGGTTAGTGATAGGGTTAGAGCTATGATTAGGGTTAGGGTTAATGCTAGGGTTAGTGATAGGGTTAGAGCTATGATTAGGGTTAGGGTTAATGCTAGGGTTAGTGATAGGGTTAGAGCTATGATTAGGGTTAGGGTTAATGCTAGGGTTAGAGCTATGATTATGGTTAGGGTTAATGCTAGGGATAGTGCTAGGGTTAGAACTATGATTAGGGTTAAGGTTAGTGCTAGGGATAGAGTTATGGTTGGGGTTAGTGTAAGTCCTAGGGTTAGAGCTATGATTAGGGTTAGAGTTAGTGCTAGGGTTAGTGCCATGGTTAGAGCTATGATTAGGGTTAGTGTTAGGGTTAGTGCTAGGGTTAGAGCTATGGTTGGAGTTAGAGTTAGGGTTAGATCTATGATTAGGGTTAAGGTTAGTGCTAGGGATAGAGCTATGGTTGGGGTTAGTGTTAGTGCTAGGGTTTAGAGATATGATTAGGGTTAGTTCTAGGGTTAGAACTATGATTAGGGTTAGAGGTAGTGCTAGGGTTAGTGCTATGGTTAGAGCTATGATTAGGGTTAGTGCCAGGGTTAGAGCTATGGTTAGGGTTAGAGCTATGCTTAGGGTTAGTGCAAGGGTTAGAGCTATGGTTAGGGTTAGTGCAAGGGTTAGAGCTATGGTTAGGGTTAGTGCTATCATTAGGGTTAGTGCTATGCTTAGGGTTAGTGCTAGGGTTAAAGCTATGGTTAGAGTTAGTGCTATGGTTAGTGCTAGGGTTACAGCTATGGTTAGGGTTAGTGCTATGATTAGGGTTAGAGCTATGGTTGGGGTTAGTGCTAGGGTTACAGCTATGGTTAGGGTTAGGGCTATGATTAGGGTTAGAGCTATGGTTGGGGTTAGTGCTAGGGTTACAGCTATGGTTAGGGTTAGGGCTATGATTAGGGTTAGAGCTATGGTTAGGGTTAGTGCTAGGCTTACAGCTATGGTTAGGGTTAGTGCTATGATTAGGGTTAGAGCTATGTTTAGGGTTAGTGCTAGGGTTAGAGCTATGGTTAGGGTTAGGGTTAGTGCTATGATTAGGGTTAGTGCTATGATTAGGGTTAGTGCTAGGGTTAGAGCTATGGTTAGGGTTAGGGTTAGTGCTATGATTAGGGTTAGTGCTATGATTAGGGTTAGTGCTAGGGTTAGAGTTAGTGCTAGGGTTAGAGCTATGGTTAGGGTTAGGGTTAGTGCTATGATTAGGGTTAGTGCTCGGGTTAGTTCTATGATTAGGGTTAGTGCTGATTAGGGTTAGTGCTATGATTAGGGTTAGACCTGGGTTATGGTTAAGGTAATAAAATAGTTACATTGAAAAGTGAAAACACTTGTCAGCTTTCCCTCCCCATCTGTGAGTACATGATCTATACTTGTATGAGACCTATACGTACACATTGGAGGTGACGCAGTGGAGTAATTATATATATATCCTCATCTCAGGAGTCCAAACACGTAATGTTTCTGCCGTTTACATTTTGGGATTTGCATGAAATGTAAAAATGTTTCCTACATGGGATGCAAATTGATGCCTATTGATCCAGGATGGAGAGCGCAGGGTTGGCGGACCTCGCTGGTCATTACCTCTCACATATTAATGCTCTGCTCCTCGTCTCGGTGCCCGAGGAGGATGGGAAACGTCCCGACTGTAGGGAAAAATGTTAACAGGATTCTGGAACTGATTGTAGGGCGACTGTACGGAGAATTCTCAAGATGTCAGCAGCGCTAACTTTGTATCCCAGCTGAGCTATGCGGTGCAAGTGTGGCCGTTTAGTGCTACTAAAAGACGCATTAGGCCTAGGACTCAGAGGTCTCTTTTGGCCGTACTGAGTGTCTGAACCTACTGGCCCTAACTAAAAGGCCTTGTAAAAGGTCTCGTCAGGGTTGGAAAGTGCTACCAAGTAATGTTCGAGTCTGCTTACATTAGACCTATAAAGGGATGACAATGAAAGGTAACACTGAAACGCAGGATCCTTCATAATACAAGGTTGGGACAGTGCAGCTCCATCTCCCTCCTCCCTCTCCCTGCACAGTGACCTCTGCATATGGCGCAGAGCATGCTCTTCACACTCTCCCATTGAAGTCAGAAGCCGATTTTCAGATGTCATGTGATTGGAATTGCCCAAACCTAGACCCAGGGTCCATACACCGGGGGCTCCCACTGTATCTTTTTGCCCAGAACATGTGCTTTCAAAAACATTATGGCCACGCTGATGATTACGTATCCATATCTACCCATTATCAGCAATCTTAACTTGATTTTACGGGGGGTGTTGATAAATCAAATTATCAACCATTGCCTCAAACAACAATAAATGGGGGAATTCAGATTATAGATATATTTTACAGTAGCACCTAGACTCTTATTTACCTCCTTATTGAGGCCAGGTAGTGGCACCATTATTATAAGGTATGGGTTCTCACTTAGTCACAAGGTGATCCAGGCTTCATAGAAATGCATAGTCCCTGTTGTCTCCGCCCCCGCTTATGTCTCTATGGCTCCTCCTCCGAGGGGTACAGTGAATGTAAAAACAGGACCTGAGAGAGAAAAGCTAGAGTAATCAGACAATCTGGTTCCTCCATTAGGCGCTATAAAATGACAAAGATTGAAAGGCCTTACGTCACATCCGCAGTAGATATGGAGCCGTCCAGAACCGGTGTATGAACGGACCTTTACAGGACATATATAAAGGGCACATAGGAAATCCATGGAAGGACATGTTCACGTAGAAGGAGAAACCTTGAGTCATCCCCATGGCTCCACATCAACAACAGCAATACGTGTCGTAGGGTCGCCCAGGCTTCATAAACTCAAAGACCCTGCTGTCTCCGCCCCCGCTTATCTCTCATTGTCTCCTCCTCCTGAGTTACACTGAATTTACACTGGGATCTGACAGAGAAATGCTACAGAAATATCACCCAATGGATCTTCCTAGCATGCAGGGAAAGCAATAAGTGTCGTAGGGTCACTCAGGCTTGACAAAAATGCAAAGTTCCTACTGTCTCCGCCCCCGCTTATCTCACTATGGCTCCTCCTCCTTATTACTCTGAATTTAAAGTGGATTTGACAGAGAAACGCTAGAGAAATCCCACCCAATGGATCCTCTTAGCAGGCAGCGACAGCAGTATAAGACAGTGTCAGTGAGGCTTCATAAAAATACAAAGCCCCTGCTGTCTCCACCCCCGCTTATCTCTCTATGGCTCCTCCTCCTTAGTTACACTGAATTTAAAGTGGGATTTTACAGAAACTCTAGAGAAATCCCACCCAATGCACTCTTAGCAGGCAGCAACAGCAGTATATGACGTAGTGTCACCCAGGCTTCATAAAAATACAAAGTTCCTGCTGTCTCCACCCCCGCTTATCTCTCTATGGCTCCTCCTCCTTAGTTACACTGAATTAAAAGTGGGATTTGACAGAAACTCTAGAGAAATCCCACCCAATGCACTCTTAGCAGGCAGCGACAGCAGTATATGACGTAGTGTCACCCAGGCTTCATAAAAATATAAAGTCCCTGCTGTCTCCGCCCCCGCTTATCTCTCTATGGCTCCTCATCCTTAATTACACTGAATTTAAAGTTGGATTTGACAGAGAAACGCTAGAGAAATCCCACCCTATGGATCCTCCTGGCATGCAGCAAAAGTAATAAATGTCATAGGGTCACCCAGGCTTGACAAAAATGCAAAGTAGCTGCTGTCTCCACCCCCGCTTATCTCTCTATATCTCATTCTCCTGAGTTACATTGAATTTAAACTGGGATTTGAGAGAGAAACGCTAGAGAAATCCCAAAGTATGGATCCACCTAGCAAACAACAGCAGCAATACATGTCGTAGGGTCACCCAGACTTCATAAAAATGCGAGGTCCCTGGTGTCTCCGCCCCCGCTTATCTCTCTGTCTCCTCCTCCTGAGTTACACTGATTTTAAATCGGTATTTGAGAGAGAAACATTAGAGAAATCCCACCTTATGGATCCTCCTAGCAGGCAGTGAGCGCAATATGTGTTGTAAAGTCGCCAAGGCTTCATAAAAAGTCAACGTCGCCGCTGTCTCCACCCCCGCTTATCTCTCAATGGTTCCTTCTGCTAAATTAGACTGAATTTAAACTGATATTTTAGAGAAACAAGCTAGAGAAATCCCTCCCTATGGATGTATAATTCTACATTCACATAGAAGGAGAAACCTCGAGTGACCCCGGTGGCCCCGCGAATACGGCGGCGACACGTGAAGGTGTTGACACTTATTGTATACATTTTCTGATCATTTACCTTGAGAAAGTCCTGAACTAAGTGTCTCCCGTGTGGACATTTCATCATCCCGGGAGACGTCTTAATCAGCGGCGGTCTCGTTTCTCTCACGTTATATAAATAGAACGTCTTCGTGAGATACTTCAGCCGCCAGTGACGGCCCCTGATGGATAAACTCTATAGAATTACACAGGGAGCGTCGTCGGACCACGTTCTCGGGACGAGGAGACCGAGATCAGCTGAGATGATGGGGAAAGGTGTCAGAAATCGAGATCAAAATTACACAAAATAAAAGCCCCATCCCCAAAAAAAATTTTTAAAAAATTCATCTATTTTCGGAAAACCCCGGTGACAACCAATAGGATTTTCCCAGCTCTTTTGAAATCCTAATGGGAAACTGTGGCAAAATATGCAAAAGTTTAATTTTTGGTGTATTTTCCCCTGGTTTGTAAATTGCAGTCGTCACGTCTCGGCCCGCGACAAAGCAGAAGTTGTTCGCGCTCCTGGTAGAAAGTTCCTACGAGCCGACACATACAAGTTCACCTTTCTCTGAAATGTTGCAACGCGTACATTTTTCACTTACGTTTGTTTTTCTAGTTCTGATGACGAGGTTTTGAACTCTTCTGGTTTTCGCCCTTTTTTTTCCGATTTCTTAAAGTTTCCTTTATGATTCAAATATTGATAGTTCCTTGACATTGCGGAAACATGATGCAATTTCTCAAGCTGATCTCTTCATGTGACCAATGCCCCAATTAGTTCATGATTTTTAGAATTGATGCATGTTATAATTCTGGAGGTTGTTAGCCACCACTAGGGGGAGCTCAAGGCATGTCATGTATCTGTATACAGGGAGCTCCCCCTAGTGGTGGCTGCAGACAGGATCTTATCATGTATCTCTGTATACAGGGAGCTCCCCCTAGTGGTGACTGCAGACAGGATCTTATCATGTATCTCAGTATACAGGGAGCTCCCCCTAGTGGTGACTGCAGACAGGATCTTATCATGTATCTCTGTATACAAGGAGCTCCCCCTAGTGGTGACTGCAGACAGGATCTTATCATGTATCTCTGTATACAGGGAGCTCCCCCTAGTGGTGGCTGCAGACAGGATCTTATCATGTATCTCTGTATACAGGGAGCTCCCCCTAGTGGTGGCTGCAGACAGGATCTTATCATGTATCTCTGTATACAGGGAACTCCCCCTAGTGGTGACTGCAGACAGGATCTTATCATGTATCTCTGTGTACAGGGAGCTCCCCCTAGTGGTGGCTGCAGACAGGATCTTATCATGTATCTCTGTATACAGGGATCTCCCCCTAGTGGTGACTGCAGACAGGATCTTATCATGTATCTCTGTATACAGGGAGCTCCCCCTAGTGGTGACTGCAGACAGGATCTTATCATGTATCTCTGTATACAGGGAGCTCCCCCTAGTGGTGACTGCAGACAGGATCTTATCATGTATCTCTGTATACAGGGAGCTCCCCCTAGTGGAGGCTGCAGACAGGATCTTATCATGTATCTCTGTATACAGGGAGCTCCCCCTAGTGGAGACTGCAGACAGGATCTTATCATGTATCTCTGTATACAGGGAGCTCCCTCTAGTGGTGGCTGCAGACAGGATCTTATGTATCTCTGTATACAGGGAGCTCCCCCTAGTGGTGACTGCAGACAGGATCTTATCATGTATCTCTGTATACAGGGAGCTCCCTCTAGTGGTGGCTGCAGACAGGATCTTATGTATCTCTGTATTCAGGGAGCTCCCCCTAGTGGTGGCTGCAGACAGAATCTTATCATGTATCTCTGTATACAGGGAGCTCCCCCTAGTGGTGGCTGCAGACAGGATCTTATCATGTATCTCTGTATACAGGGAGCTCCCCCTAGTGGTGGCTGCAGACAGGATCTTATCGTATCTCTGTATACAGGGAGCTCCCCCTAGTGGTGGCTGCAGACAGGATCTTATCATGTATCTCTGTATACAGGGAGCTCCCCCTAGTGGTGGCTGCAGACAGGATCTTATCATGTATCTCTGTATACAGGGAGCTCCCCCTAGTGGTGGCTGCAGACAGGATCTTATCATGTATCTCTGTATTCAGGGAGCTCCCCCTAGTGGTGGCTGCAGACAGGATCTTATCATGTATCTCTGTATACAGGGAGCTCCCCCTAGTGGTGACTGCAGACAGGATCTTATCATGTATCTCTGTATACAGGGAGCTCCCCCTAGTGGTGGCTGCAGAGAGGATCTTATCATGTATCTCTGTATACAGGGAGCTCCCCCTAGTGGTGGCTGCAGACAGGATCTTATCATGTATCTCTGTATACAGGGAGCTCCCCCTAGTGGTGGCTGCAGACAGGATCTTATCATGTATCTCTGTATACAGGGAGCTCCCCCTAGTGGTGGCTGCAGACAGGATCTTATCATGTATCTCTGTATACAGGGAGCTCCCCCTAGTGGTGGCTGCAGACAGGATCTTATCATGTATCTCTGTATACAGGGAGCTCCCCCTAGTGGTGGCTGCAGACAGGATCTTATCATGTATCTCTGTATACAGGGAGCTCCCCCTAGTGGTGACTGCAGACAGGATCTTATGTATCTCTGTATACAGGGAGCTCCCCCTAGTGGTGGCTGCAGACAGAATCTTATCATGTATCTCTGTATACAGGGAGATCCCCCTAATGGTGACTGCAGACAGGATCTTATCATGTATCTCTGTATACAGGGAGCTCCCCGTAGTGGTGGCTGCAGACAGGATCTTATCATGTATCTCTGTATATAGAGAGCTCCCCCTAGTGGTGGCTGCAGACAGAATCTTATCATGTATCTCTGTATACAGGGAGCTCCCCCTAGTGGTGACTGCAGACAGGATCTTATGTATCTCTGTATACAGGGAGCTCCCCCTAGTGGTGACTGCAGACAGGATCTTATGTATCTCTGTATACAGGGAGCTCCCTCTAGTGGTGGCTGCAGACAGAATCTTATCATGTATCTCTGTATACAGGGAGCTCCCCCTAGTGGTGGCTGCAGACAGGATGTTATCATGTATCTCTGTATACAGGGAGCTCCCCCTAGTGGTGGCTGCAGACAGAATCTTATCATGTATCTCTGTATACAGGGAGCTCCCCCTAGTGGTGGCTGCAGACAGGATGTTATCATGTATCTCTGTATACAGGGAGCTCCCCCTAGTGGAGGCTGCAGACAGGATCTTATCATGTATCTCTGTATACAGGGAGCTCCCCCTAGTGGTGACTGCAGACAGGATCTTATCATGTATCTCTGTATACAGGGAGCTCCCCCTAGTGGTGGCTGCAGACAGGATCTTATCATGTATCTCTGTATACAGGGAGCTCCCCCTAGTGGTGACTGCAGACAGGATCTTATGTATCTCTGTATACAGGGAGCTCCCCCTAGTGGTGGCTGCAGACAGAATCTTATCATGTATCTCTGTATACAGGGAGCTCCCCCTAGTGGTGGCTGCAGACAGGATGTTATCATGTATCTCTGTATACAGGGAGCTCCCCCTAGTGGTGGCTGCAGACAGAATCTTATCATGTATCTCTGTATACAGGGAGCTCCCCCTAGTGGTGGCTGCAGACAGGATGTTATCATGTATCTCTGTATACAGGGAGCTCCCCCTAGTGGTGACTGCAGACAGGATCTTATCATGTATCTCTGTATACGGGGAGCTCCCCCTAGTGGTGGCTGCAGACAGGATCTTATCATGTATCTCTGTATACAGGGAGCTCCCCCTAGCGGTGCCTGCAGACAGGATCTTATCATGTATCTCTGTATACAGGGAGCTCCCCCTAGCGGTGACTGCAGACAGGATCTTATCATGTATCTCTGTATACAGGGAGCTCCCCCTAGCGGTGACTGCAGGCAGGATCTTATCATGTATCTCTGTATACAGGGAGCTCCCCCTAGTGGTGACTGCAGACAGGATCTTATCATGTATCTCTGTATACAGGGAGCTCCCCCTAGTGGTGGCTGCAGACAGGATCTTATCATGTATCTCTGTATACAGGGAGCTCCCCCTAGTGGTGACTGCAGACAGGATCTTATCATGTATCTCTGTATACAGGGAGCTCCCCCTAGTGGTGGCTGCAGACAGGATCTTATCATGTATCTCTGTATACAGGGAGCTCCCCCTAGTGGTGGCTGCAGACAGGATCTTATCATGTATCTCTGTATACAGGGAGCTCCCCCTAGTGGTGGCTGCAGACAGGATCTTATCATGTATCTCTGTATACAGGGAGCTCCCCCTAGTGGTGGCTGTAGACAGGATCTTATCATGTATCTCTGTATACAGGGAGCTCCCCCTAGTGGTGACTGCAGACAGGATCTTATCATGTATCTCTGTATACAGGGAGCTCCCCCTAGTGGTGGCTGCAGACAGGATCTTATCATGTATCTATGTATACAGGGAGCTCCCCCTAGTGGTGGCTGCAGGCAGGATCTTATCATGTATCTCTGTATACAGGGAGCTCCCCCTAGTGGTGGCTACAGGCAGGATCTTATCATGTATCTCTGTATACAGGGAGCTCCCCCTAGTGGAGGCTGCAGACAGGATCTTATCATGTATCTCTGTATACAGGGAGCTCCCCCTAGTGGTGACTGCAGACAGGATCTTATCATGTATCTCTGTATACAGGGAGCTCCCCCTAGTGGTGGCTGCAGACAGGATCTTATCATGTATCTCTGTATACAGGGAGCTCCCCCTAGTGGTGGCTGCAGACAGGATCTTATCATGTATCTCTGTATACAGGGAGCTCCCCCTAGTGGTGACTGCAGACAGGATCTTATCATGTATCTCTGTATACAGGGAGCTCCCCCTAGTGGTGGCTGCAGACAGGATCTTATCATGTATCTCTGTATACAGGGAGCTCCCCCTAGTGGTGGCTGCAGACAGGATCTTATCATGTATCTCTGTATACAGGGAGCTCCCCCTAGTGGTGGCTGCAGACAGGATCTTATCATGTATCTCTGTATACAGGGAGCTCCCCCTAGTGGTGGCTGCAGACAGAATCTTATCCTGTATCTTTGGATACAGTGAGCTCCCCCTAGTGGTGGCTTCTTGTTACAGTCTGACAGTTCAGCCTTAGTTCTTCTATGGAAGGAAACACACTGTATCACCTCCCTCCCCACTGGATGAAACCTTTCCTACTACATCACTGTTGTTTAGGAGGTACTTCAGAATTTCCCAAATTGTGACCAAGGGAAGATGCCAGAGGAGAGAAATAAACACCAATGGAATATATTAATTTCCTTAGGTCTATACTTATTTAATTAGGCATCTATTGGGTGTTATTGGATGTTGAGCAAATTTTGTTGGGTACCCAGCTGCGACACATGTGCCCCTCTTCATTCCCCATTTAATTCCTTGTTTTCAAACTAACTAGATAACTGAAATAATTCTGGCTGCTTGTAGTCACCACTAGGGGGAGCTCACTGCGCATACTTGGATACAGTTGTATACAGTGAGCTCCCTCTAGTGGTGACTTTAGATAACACAGCTGACTTTTAGGTCTATAGTAGTAAACACGATCATCTTTACTACTACCAGACGGCTGTTATAGGAATAAAACATATTTTTTAAGAATATCGTGGCCAGAAGAAGTATGAAATATTCACCAAATCCCACAAACTCTTGTTACTTATAATTTCAATTATAATAAGAAAAAGATGAAACAATGTCAATCAACCCAAAACAGCTTCAGGGTGACTGCGACAAATTTATTAATGATTATGGGGGGTCACCCAAATGAAGATAACGGGGTGAGCAGGTCGCGTAGCCGCAGGGTTCCCAGGTCGGTCATATGACGGCACAACCTCTACTTTCTCACGAATTCGCTGCCACCTCCGAGATGATGGATGTGAGGTCCTGTCCCTGTAGATTATAAAACACTAAGTGCGTTTTTTCCTGCAGTTATTTATAAATGACCTTTAGCTCACGTAATAGGATGATGAGGATGATGATGAATTATGTAAGATGTTCCCCACTGGAGGATCCAGCCAGGGCGAGCATTACATCATTGATCTCAGTGTGAGGGTGTAATACCTCCTCTCCCCTGGTGGTGGCACTGCAGGGAAACTGAACACTTTTTAGCAGGTTCCTTCACTGATCGCAGCTGAGCACCAGATTTATTTTTTTATTGCTGAGTCTCCTATGGGAGAACCAGAACCCCCAGAATCTGCAGATAGATGAAATAGGAGGATATTCTGCCCCCTGCCTGTACCTGACAAGGCCTTGGAAACCCCCTTTAATTCAGGCAGTGAAGTCACCGGACTGTCCGAGATTCGCTTTCTTTTCTGGAGACTTTTTCCTTCTATCACACTGGACAGACGGCGTCGCCCGTTGTTGGCATTTCCGTTACTTCTGATAACGGATCCCATGTGAGGCCGCGGGACAGACAATTCATAGGAACGTGTGGGCGACGCGGGAAATTACAAACAGGAGATGAATCCGATCCCAGGAATGTTATTACTTGTAATGTAATGTATGTACACAGTGACTGCACCAGCAGAATAGTGAGTGCAGCTCTGGAGTATAATACAGGATCAGTAATGTAATGTATGTACACAGTGACTGCACCAGCAGAATAGTGAGTGCAGCTCTGGGGTATAATACAGGATGTAACTCAGGATCAGTAATGTAATGTATGTACACAGTGACGGCACCAGCAGAATAGTGAGTGCAGCTCTGGGGTATAATACAGGATGTAACTCAGGATCAGTAATGTAATGTATGTACACAGTGACTGCACCAGCAGAATAGAGAGTGCAGCTCTGGGGTATAATACAGGATCAGTAATGTAATGTATGTACTCAGTGACTGCACCAGCAGAATAGTGAGTGCAGCTCTGGAGTATAATACAGGATATAACTCAGGATCAGTAATGTAATGTATGTACACAGTGACTGCACCAGCAGAATAGTGAGTGCAGCTCTGGAGTATAATACAGGATCAGTAATGTAATGTACGTACACAGTGACTGCACCAGCAGAATAGTGAGTGCAGCACTGGAGTATAATACAGGATGTAACTCAGGATCAGTAATGTAATGTATGTACTCAGTGACTGCACCAGCAGAATAGTGAGTGCAGCTCTGGAGTATAATACAGGATGTAACTCAGGATCAGTAATGTAATGTATGTACACAGTGACTGCACCAGCAGAATAGTGAGTGCAGCTCTGGGGTATAATATAGGATATAACTCAGGATCAGTAATGTAATGTATGTACACAGTGACTGCACCAGCAGAATAGTGAGTGCAGCTCTGGGGTATAACACAGGAGGTAACTCAGGATCAGTAATGTAATGTATGTACACAGTGACTGCACCAGCAGAATAGTGAGTGCAGCTCTGGGGTATAATACAGGATGTAACTCAGGATCAGTAATGTAATGTATGTACACAGTGACTGCACCAGCAGAATAGTGAGTGCAGCTCTGGAGTATAATACAGGATGTAACTCAGGATCAGTAATGTAATGTATGTACACAGTGACTGCACCAGCAGAATAGTGAGTGCAGCTCTGGGGTATAACACAGGAGGTAACTCAGGATCAGTAATGTAATGTATGTACACAGTGACTGCACCAGCAGAATAGTGAGTGCAGCTCTGGAGTATAATACAGGATGTAACTCAGGATCAGTAATGTAATGTATGTACACAGTGACTGCACCAGCAGAATAGTGAGTGCAGCTCTGGGGTATAACACAGGAGGTAACTCAGGATCAGTAATGTAATGTATGTACACAGTGACTGCACCAGCAGAATAGTGAGTGCAGCTCTGCGGTATAATACAGGATGTAACTCAGGATCAGTAATGTAATGTATGTACACAGTGACTGCACCGGCAGAATAGTGAGTGCAGCTCTGGGGTATAATACAGGATGTAACTCAGGATCAGTAATGTAATGTATGTACACAGTGACTGCACCAGCAGAATAGTGAGTGCAGCTCTGGAGTATAATACAGGATATAACTCAGGATCAGTAATGTAATGTATGTACACAGTGACTGCACCAGCAGAATAGTGAGTGCAGCTCTGGAGTATAATACAGGATATAACTCAGGATCAGTAATGTAATGTATGTACTCAGTGACTGCACCAGCAGAATAGTGAGTGCAGCTCTGGAGTATAATACAGGATATAACTCAGGATCAGTAATGTAATGTATGTACACAGTGACTGCACCAGCAGAATAGTGAGTGCAGCTCTGGAGTATAATACAGGATATAACTCAGGATCAGTAATGTAATGTATGTACACAGAGACTGCACCAGCAGAATAGTGAGTGCAGCTCTGGAGTTTAATACAGGAGGTAACTCAGGATCAGTAATGTAATGTATGTACACAGTGACTGCACCAGCAGAATAGTGAGTGCAGCTCTGGAGTATAATACAGGATGTAACTCAGGATCAGTAATGTAATGTATGTACACAGTGACTGCACCAGCAGAATAGTGAGTGCAGCTCTGGAGTATAATACAGGATGTAACTCAGGATCAGTAATGTAATGTATGTACTCAGTGACTGCACCAGCAGAATAGTGAGTGCAGCTCTGGAGTATAATACAGGATATAACTCAGGATCAGTAATGTAATGTATGTACACAGTGACTCCACCAGCAGAATAGTGAGTGCAGCTCTGGAGTATAATACAGGATCAGTAATGTAATGTACGTACACAGTGACTGCACTAGCAGAATAGTGAGTGCAGCTCTGGAGTATAATACAGGATGTAACTCAGGATCAGTAATGTAATGTATGTACTCAGTGACTGCACCAGCAGAATAGTGAGTGCAGCTCTGGGGTATAATACAGGATGTAACTCAGGATCAGTAATGTAATGTATGTACACAGTGACTGCACCAGCAGAATAGTGAGTGCAGCTCTGGGGTATAATACAGGATGTAACTCAGGATCAGTAATGTAATGTATGTACACAGTGACTGCACCAGCAGAATAGTGAGTGCAGCTCTGGGGTATAACACAGGAGGTAACTCAGGATCAGTAATGTAATGTATGTACACAGTGACTGCACCAGCAGAATAGTGAGTGCAGCTCTGGAGTATAATACAGGATGTAACTCAGGATCAGTAATGTAATGTATGTACACAGTGACTGCACCAGCAGAATAGTGAGTGCAGCTCTGGGGTATAACACAGGAGGTAACTCAGGATCAGTAATGTAATGTATGTACACAGTGACTGCACCAGCAGAATAGTGAGTGCAGCTCTGGAGTATAATACAGGATGTAACTCAGGATCAGTAATGTAATGTATGTACACAGTGACTGCACCAGCAGAATAGTGAGTGCAGCTCTGGAGTATAATACAGGATGTAACTCAGGATCAGTAATGTAATGTATGTACACAGTGACTGCACCAGCAGAATAGTGAGTGCAGCTCTGGAGTATAATACAGGAGGTAACTCAGGATCAGTAATGTAATGTATGTACACAGTGACTGCACCAGCAGAATAGTGAGTGCAGCTCTGGAGTATAATACAGGAGGTAACTCAGGATCAGTAATGTAATGTATGTACACAGTGACTGCACCAGCAGAATAGTGAGTGCAGCTCTGGAGTATAATACAGGATATAACTCAGGATCAGTAATGTAATGTATGTACACAGTGACTGCACCGGCAGAATAGTGAGTGCAGCTCTGGGGTATAATACAGGATCAGTAATGTAATGTATGTACTCAGTGACTGCAGCAGCTCTTAGTCCCATAGTACGTTGTTGCATTTTTCTACAGATGAGATAATCAGTTGCTACTTTTAGTAAGATGGGTGCTGTGTGTTCTGGTCATACATCGCCCGTTCCACCCTGTATCAGTTCCTCACTAGTTTATCGACGAGGTCGAAGGGTGAATCTGCAAATATAAAAGCAGCGTTTTCTCCTAGTGGAAGAGATGGGAGTGGAGATGTCTCTTCGTGTTCAGAACATAAATCTTTACAGAGAAATAAGAATTTCAAAATATCAAACAACAAACAAGTGACGTAAATAATGTGATGTAAAGAGTGAACTGTACGACGAGGCGACAACACAGAGCTACAGTGCAAGGATCCACTTAACAGCAGACGCCTTTATAGACATCTGGTGTCTATACGTTATATGTTACCTGGTAGATATGACTCAACACTAATGATCCGCTGCGGTCCTGTCCTGTGCAGTCACTGTGTACATACATTACATTACTGATCCTGAGTTACATCCTGTATTATACCCCAGAGCTGCACTCACTATTCTGCTGGTGCAGTTACTGTGTACATACATTACATTACTGATCCTGAGTTACATCCTGTATTATACTCAGAGCTGCACTCACTATTCCGCTGGTGCAGTCACTGTGTACATACATTACATTACTGATCCTGAGTTATATCCTGTATTATACCCCAGAGCTGCACTCACTATTCTGCTGGTGCAGTCACTGTGTACATACATTACATTACTGATCCTGAGTTATATCCTGTATTATACTCCAGAGCTGCACTCACTATTCTGCTGGTGCAGTCACTGTGTACATACATTACATTACTGATCCTGAGTTACATCCTGTATTATACCCCAGAGCTGCACTCACTATTCTGCTGGTGCAGTCACTGTGTACATACATTACATTACTGATCCTGAGTTATATCCTGTATTATACCCCAGAGCTGCACTCACTACTCTGCTGGTGCAGTCACTGTGTACACACATTACATTACTGATCCTGAGCTACACCCTGTATTATACTCCAGAGCTGCACTCACTATTCTGCTGGTGCAGTCACTGTGTACATACATTACATTACTGATCCTGAGTTACATCCTGTATTATACTCCAGAGCTGCACTCACTATTCTGCTGGTGCAGTCACTGTGTACATACATTACATTACTGATCCTGAGTTACATCCTGTATTATACCCCAGAGCTGCACTCACTATTCTGCTGGTGCAGTCACTGTGTACACACATTACATTACTGATCCTGAGCTACATCCTGTATTATACTCCAGAGCTGCACTCACTATTCTGCTGGTGCAGTCACTGTGTACATACATTACATTACTGATCCTGAGTTACATCCTGTATTATACTCCAGAGCTGCACTCACTATTCTGCTGGTGCAGTCACTGTGTACACACATTACATTACTGATCCTGAGCTACATCCTGTATTATACTCCAGAGCTGCACTCACTATTCTGCTGGTGCAGTCACTGTGTACATACAATACATTACTGATCCCGAGTTACATCCTGTATTATACTCCAGAGCTGCACTCACTATTCTGCTGGTGCAGTCACTGTGCACATACATTACATTACTGATCCTGAGTTACACCCTCTATTATACCCCAGAGCTGCACTCACTATTCTGCTGGTGCAGTCACTGTGTACATACACATTACATTACTGATCATGAGTTACATCCTGTATTATACCCCCAGAGCTGCACTCACTATTCTGCTGGTGCAGTCACTGTGTACATACATTACATTACTGATCCTGAGTTATATCCTGTATTATACTCCAGAGCTGCACTCACTATACTGCTGGTGCAGTCACTGTGTACATACATTACATTACTGATCCTGAGTTACATCCTGTATTATACCCCAGAGCTGCACTCACTATTCTGCTGGTGCAGTCACTGTGTACATACATTACATTACTGATCCTGAGTTATATCCTGTATTATACTCCAGAGCTGCACTCACTATTCTGCTGGTGCAGTCACTGTGTACATACATTACATTACTGATCCTGAGTTACATCCTATATTATACCCCAGAGCTGCACTCACTATTCTGCTGGTGCAGTCACTGTGTACATACATTACATTACTGATCCTGAGTTATATCCTGTATTATACCCCAGAGCTGCACTCACTATTCTGCTGGTGCAGTCACTGTGTACATACATTACATTACTGATCCTGAGTTACCTCCTGTATTATACTCCAGAGCTGCACTCACTATTCTGCTGGTGCAGTCACTGTGTACATATATTACATTACTGATCCTGTATTGATCCTGTATTATACCCCAGAGCTGCACTCACTATTCTGCTGGTGCAGTCACTGTGTACATACATTACATTACTGATCCTGAGTTACCTCCTGTATTATACTCCAGAGCTGCACTCACTATTCTGCTGGTGCAGTCACTGTGTACATACATTACATTACTGATCCTGAGTTACATCCTGTATTATACCCCCAGAGCTGCACTCACTATTCTGCTGGTGCAGTCACTGTGTACATACATTACATTACTGATCCTGAGTTATATCCTGTATTATACTCCAGAGCTGCACTCACTATACTGCTGGTGCAGTCACTGTGTACATACATTACATTACTGATCCTGAGTTACATCCTGTATTATACCCCAGAGCTGCACTCACTATTCTGCTGGTGCAGTCACTGTGTACATACATTACATTACTGATCCTGAGTTACATCCTGTATTACACCCCAGAGCTGCACTCACTATTCTGCTGGTGCAGTCACTGTGTACATACATTACATTACTGATCCTGAGCTACATCCTGTGTTATCCTCCAGAGCTGCACTCACTATTCTGCTGGTGCAGTCACTTGTACATACATTACATTTCTGATCCTGAGTTACATCCTGTGTTATCCTCCAGAGCTGCACTCACTATTCTGCTGGTGCAGTCACTGTGTACATACATTACATTACTGATCCTGAGTTACATCCTGTATTATACCCCAGAGCTGCACTCACTATTCTGCTGGTGCAGTCACTGCTTTACTTCTCTGAGTAGGACACACCGTTCGGACGTCACACGTCTATGATCTGACATTGTGTTTCTCTCTCCTCAGCTGACGACACCCAGCTTTCCGGTGGTGGTGAAGATGGGCCACGCTCACGCAGGAATGGGGAAGGTGAGTGTCGGTGCCGTTCACGTACGGAGAGATGAGATTTTGCAGAATCCCTTCCGTCTCCCTCCTGTGCCCTCGGCTCCATTACACATGAAATCTCACACAAATGAACCATGAGTTTGTCTTACACATGTCTGTGCCCAGATGGATCGGTCTGTGCGTTTTTCAGGAGCTGCGCGCAATATTCCCAGCGGAGGTAGAATGCGATTACTTGCATGGCAAAGACGAGGCGTATTGTGTCCTACAGGCACAGGATGAATCTGGCCTAAATACCGGCCAGTGGTAGACACAAGACCAGGACTAGGGGAGCAACCACAAACATCTCAGGAACCTCTGACCCTAATCACACGGTGGCTTCTAGGGAAGTTCCATCTCTGTGGCTCCTGTAATCTGACCAAGTTCTCAGGCCCCAGCTGGGAATGGCCTCTTTACCATGTGAAAGGCATCTAGGTCGGGGCCTCAAAATGCGTTAGGGCACTGCTTTATCAGCACTTGCTCAATGTAATGTTTTGTAATCGCATCCTATAGTTACAGGATTAATCAAGTTTTAAGAGAGCAACAGTGGAGATACAATGATTGGGTCTGTAGGCTGGGGTCCATGAAGTCCTACACGCGTTTCAGGCTCTGAGAAAGTCTATATCTTGGGGGGTTACAAGAACGGTTCAAAGCCCCTTTCCTGTGAGGTCCTTACGTTCTTCTCAATTAATCGATCCTTTCCTATAATTATTAAATATCTTTAGAAGGCATCTAGGTTGGAACAGGTGAAGCCACCACACATGTTTCATGACTGCATCACTCCAAAATCTGAGGGGGTCCCTAAAGTGGAACTTTATGTCCAATCACTCAACCTCTCAGGCCACCATAACTTTGCATGAGGCTTTTTAATTCGAGTCGTTGCTCACAATTTTGTCAAAAGTTGTCACCTTTCTTAGTCCTGAGATTGAATTTTTGACATGGAGGCTACAGACTACTGGTGCCACCTTGAATCCCAGCATTACATTCTAGAGAATTCTTGTTGGTGGCCATTGTAGTGACCTATAAAGATGTCTAACAAACAGTAAAGGTGACTGATGGACAGACCCTGTGGTAGAACCAAGAATGGGAATTATGTCTGCTCCACAAGTTCTAACCCTCATGGCTTCAGATGAGCAACCAAAATCTGGTACATGCTGTGTGTCTATTACTGAGTCAAGCCGTCCAGCTTGAAAGCCCATGACCATAGTTTCCAACGTGTGGCTCTCAGACAGCGAAAAACGCAACTTCACCCTGCCTTGACTGGGAGCAATAGCTAAAATGAATCTCTAACGCTACAGGTTGAAGACCACTACTCCATAGTCTGAGCTTTAGTGGCTTGAGGATAGTCTTTTGGGCAGAGAGGCCCCTGCATGAGTGGCTCTCGTTGCCCTAGTTGGCCAGTATGGTCTAGTGACAGACAGGGAAGGTGATTTCGAGGCATATATCAAGGGCTCCTCAATGGGTCCACCAAAATAGTAGAACATCTTGAAGACACCCTCATGTAGAAGACCACTATCCCAAAGACTTCTGATACACACTGCCTGCCTCAAAATCGTCTTTTGTGGCAAGAACGCGAGTCTATGGTTGCCTTCTCAATTCCAAAATTGGCTAAGATGGCTCAGTGACAGATGGGGTGGGGCACTATCGTTATAGAGTGTGATTTGACTCCTCAAATGAGGGGCTCCTTAGTGGGTCCATATGCTACTGTTGTCTAGTAGAATGTCTCAAGATGCTCTCAAGTAGAAGATCACTAGTCCAAAGCCTTCTATAGAGCTTTTTCTGCTTTCTTTTTTTTTTGCGAGATGAACCTCCCAGCCCCAAAGATTAATATGGGTGCCATCTAGGTACCCTGAATGGTCAGGATGGTCCAATGACAGACAGGTGGTGCGATTTTGAGGCTTATATCTAGGGCTGTTTAATAGTAAAACATCTTGAAGACAGTCATGAACAAGACCACTATCTCAAAGCTATATTTTAGATTCTTCCTGTCTGAAAAAAGTTTTTAGGGCAAGAAAGCAACTCTTTGGGTGCCCTCTCGGAGCCTTAATTTGCCAGGGTAGCCCAATGACAGATCAGGTGGAGTACTATATCTATGGAGTTTGATTTCGATCCTGACATCAGGGGCTACTCAGTGGGTTCATACTAGCTCCCCTTTAGTAGGCCATCTTGAAGACACTCTCGTGTAGAAGACCATTAGCCCATGACTTTCTTCTAGACCGCGTGAGTTCTCAGGGCCCCCAACACTTCATGCTTTCAGGATTTCCTTAGTATTGTACAGGTGATTGGATTTTGAAGGCATCAGAATCAGAAATGGCCACATATTCTCACACCTGTGCAATACTAAGGAAATCTTAAAAACATGATCTGTTGGGTCCCTAAGGATTGGAGTTTGGGAAACACTATGCTAGACAATTCCTTCTTCAAATTAATCCGAGAAAGAGAGGGCATATTGGCTCTTTTGGTGCCTTGACTGACCAAAATGGCCCCGCAACAGATCAATGGGGGACTATTTCCATAGAGTGTCACTTTTATTTTCATATCAGAGTCTTTTTAGTGGATCCATATGCTACCACTAACCTTTCTCTACTAGAATGTCTTCAAGATATTCCTTAGTCCTTAGCCTTCTCAGACTTTTTTCTGTGTTTTTTTCCTGCAAGATAATCTGGCAGGGAGGTCCAACATGGGTGCCCTCTCATTGCCCTGATTTGCCAGGATGGTCCAATGACATATAGGTGGTGTGATGTCAGGGCAGTGTAATGGTAGAACATGTTGAAGACACGATCATGTTGAAGACCACTATCCCATAACATTCTTCTAGACAATTCCTGCTTCTGGTGCCTTGACTGGCCAAGATGGCGCAGCGACAGATTGGTTGATTTGCTATTTTCGTAGAGTGTAACTTTGATCCTCATACCAGAGGCTTTTTAGTGGGTCCTTATGCTACCACTAGCTTTCCTCTAGCAAAAAGTCTTGAAGATACCTTCAAGTAAATTACTAGCACAAAGTCTTGTTCTAAAAAGTTTCAGCATAGTATTTTGGGGCAGGGTGGTACCTCTATGGGTGCACTCTTTGTGCCTTCATTGAGCAATAGGTCCGGTAACAGATTTAGAGGTTAGCTATTTCCACAGGGTGTGATTCTAATCCTCATTAGGGGCTGTTTAGTGGGTCCATTCCATTAGAACATCTCGAATATGCCCTCCAAACCTTCCCTCTGAGCACATGCTTATTCAAGATAGTCTTTTAGGCGAATACAGGTACCTCTATGGGTGTCCTCTTGGTGCGTCACTTGCCCAACATGACTCAGTGACAGATGGGTGCCACCTACATCGTGTGTCCTCTCTATCCTTGGATCAGGAGCTTCTTAGTGGGTCCACATGCCACCAACTAAAGATGCCCTCATACAAGGAGTCCTGGAGACTTTAGGCTGAATACAGTACGTTTCTTGAATACCAAGAATACAGTACGTTTCTTGAATACAAGAATACGTTTCTTGAATACCAAGCATTTATGACAAGTATAAATGCTTGCAGGACAGATTCGGTAATACCGATGGTCCCATTGGGATGGTCGCCACTGCTCTATGGAAAACATTTCTTCTACAACTGAGGGAACATTGTGTCTCCATCCACTCAAGCTGCGGATTACATTATCCTGGCTGGGAGAACAAGAGAACATTTCTGGTTGGGGATTAGTACATTTTGCCCCTGTGAAATGATTATTAGTGACGTATCGCCTTAATTCAAGCGTTCCTCTAACACCTTCACCCAAGGTATCTCGAATTACCCAACCTGAGACTTGATATAATCACCAGTGACTATGGCGCCAACGCTTCTAGACTTTCCGTTCTACGGTTCATCCAGAGAGTCAAACACCCAAGAAATGTTGTGATGTGGCTCAGTACAGGACGGATCATTCCAAAATGTCTCTGCCTGGACGTGGGAATTGTTCTTCTCACTCTGAAAATCATAGGAAGGATTGAAACCACAGGACCGGAAAGTGAGGATATAGGAGGGTCTGCTATGTGGGAATGTAAATCACTGCCGTTAATACAATCCTGACCGGCTAAGGGTGTTCTAGATAATCAAGTGGAAAACATACAGTCTACATGTAAAGGAGGTAGATAGTTTATTCACTGAATCATAGGTCATAGTGAGCATTACGGACTGAAGGTGATGACACAGCAGAGTTGGACTTTTAAGTGGAATGGTGAGGGCCATGACAGTAGGGTGTGCAGAGCAACAGATATGCAAACAAGGATAATAGGAAAAGATGCTGCTGGAGAGCAGATAAATACAGAAACATCAGGGTTCTATATGCAATCTGGTATCTTGCAGCAGGAATAGGGTTAACCACAGGAATAGCAGAGACATACATGAAATCACGTACTTTGCAGCAAGGATGCGGTTAACCACAAGAATAGCAGAGACATACATGAAATCAGGTATCTTGCAGCAGTGATGCGGTTAATCACAGGAATAGCAGAGACATACATAAAATAGTGTATCTTGCAGCAAGGATGCGGTTAACCACAGGAATAGCAGACACATACATGAAATCAGGTACCTTGCAGCAGGGATGCAATTAATCACAGGAATAGCAGATGCAAATTGCCTCTTCTGAGAAAAAGAGGACTTAAACTCTATAGCGCCACCTGTTGGAAGTAGCGATCCTACAAGTCACAATCAACCCTTTAACGAGTCGTGCAATATGACTTAGGATAAAAGCCAAATCAGTATCTCAATTCGCAGACACGGTGTTTCGGGCTGTTGGCCCTCGTCAGTGCGAAGCATGAGAACTAATTTGGCTAGGTGAGAGGCTCTGGACTGGGGTCTAAGGAGTATCGTTTCTCCTTATGGAGAATGGAGGAATAGCAGAGACATACATAACATTGGGTATCTTGCCGCAGGGATGTGGTTAATCACAGGAATAGCAGAGACATACATAACATTGGGTATCTTGCCGCAGGGATGTGGTTAATCACAGGAATAGCAGAGACATACAGTACAGACCAAAAGTTTGGACACACCTTCTCATTTAAAGATTTTTCTGTATTTTCATGACTATGAAAAT
Organism: Ranitomeya imitator; assembly: GCF_032444005.1. Classification (NCBI taxonomy): domain Eukaryota; kingdom Metazoa; phylum Chordata; class Amphibia; order Anura; family Dendrobatidae; genus Ranitomeya; species Ranitomeya imitator. The sequence goes on along the minus strand of NC_091285.1, from coordinate 15,562,940 downwards.
TGTACATTCACACTGAAGGCATCAAAACTATGAATTAAAGGGAACCTGTCACCCCGTTTTTTCAGATTGAGATAAAAATACTGTTAAATAGGGCCTGCGCTGTGCGTTACTATAGTGTATGTAGTGTACCCTGATTCCCCACCTATGCTGCGAAATACATTACCAAAGTCGCCGTTTTCGCCTGTCAATCAGGCTGGTCAGGTCAGGTGGGCGTGGTGACATCGCTCTTTTCTTCCCCAGCTTTCCGTTGGTGGCGTAGTGGTGTGCGCATGTCCAAGTGCCGAATCCACTGCGCGCACGTGAAGAAACAGCGCGCGATCTGCGCTATTACCCCTGTCATCGGTGGGGGCGGCCATCTTCCTGGGGCCGCGCGTGCGCAGATGGAGTGCTCTGCTGCACGGGGCTTCAGGAAAATGGCCGCGGGATGCCGCGCGTGCGCAGATGGAGATCGCGGTGGCCATTTTCCTGAAGCCCCGTGCAGCAGAGCACTCCATCTGCGTACGCGCGGCCCCAGGAAGATGGCTGCCCCCACCGATGACAGGGGTAATAGCGCAGATCGCGCGCTGTTTCTTCACGTGCGCGCAGTGGATTCGGCACTTGGACATGCGCACACCACTACGCCACCAACGGAAAGCTGGGGAAGAAAAGAGCGATGTCACCACGCCCACCTGACCTGACCAGCCTGATTGACAGGCGAAAACGGCGACTTTGGTAATGTATTTCGCAGTATAGGTGGGGAATCAGGGTACACTACATACACTATTGTAACGCACAGCGCAGGCCCTATTTAACAGTATTTATATCTCAATCTGAAAAAACGGGGTGACAGGTTCCCTTTAACACATGTGGAATTATATACTTAGCAAAAAAGTGTGAAACAACTGAAATTATGTCTTATATTCTAGGTTCTTCAAAGTAGCCACCTTTTGCCTTTATGACTGCTTTGCACACTCTTGGCATTCTCTTGAATGAATCTATAATTCCACATGTGTTAATTCATGGTTTTGATGCCTTCAGTGTAAATGTACAATTTTCATAGTCATGAAAATACAGAAAAATGTTTATATGAGAAGGTGTGTCCAATTTTCGGTCTGTACTGTACATGAAATCATGTATCTTACAGCAAGGATGCGGTTGACCACATGAATAGCAGAGACATACATGAAATTGGGTATCTTGCAGCAGGGATGCAGTTAATCACAGGAATAGCAGAGACATACATGAAATTGGGTATCTTGCAGCAGGGATGCGGTTGACCACATGAATAGCAGAGACATACATGAAATTGGGTATCTTGCAGCAAGGATGCGGTTGACCACATGAATAGCAGAGACATACATGAAATTGGGTATCTTGCAGCAGGTATACAGTTAATCACAGGAATAGCAGAGACATACATGAAATTGGGTATCTTGCAGCAGGTATGCAGTTAATCACAGGAATAGCAGAGACATACAAGAAACCAGGTATCTTGCAGCAAGGACACAGTTAACCACAGGAACAGCAAAGTAGTAGTGTGTGTATTAGTGCTAATAAAGCAGTAATGGATAATAAAGCAGGTACCTTAATAGCAGAGATATGTTTTTAGCTTGACTTAGCAGACTGTAGAGCAAAAACAGCCGACTGAGCTAGGAAGTAGTAGATGGATGCTGGAAATCAGACAGGAGTTGCTGGGAGGATAATTGAGAATAGGATGAAGTGAGCCCCACTCTATTGACCCAGACCTCAGACAGGATATCATCGTGATCAGTAGAAGCAATACCCAGCACTCACGCTCACATATTGATGCTTTACCACATCCTCTAATACAGTATTTTCAGCCATTCAAATATACAGGGTCATCATGGCAATGTGAATCGATAGCCATAACAATAGCAGGACATGTTTTTTATATTAGTCAGCAGGGGAACCAGAATTATCCATGTGCACCACCCCAAGCAGAGTGCTAAACGTGGTTGCTCAGTAGGTGAGGCCCACCAGGTGGTTCACCGGATTCCCGTGGGCCAGTCAGAGCCTAGATAGGCGATAGGTAAGATCGAATGATAGATATAAGAGAGTGATAGATGTATAGGTAAGAAATAAGAATATATAAAATAAAGATTATAGAAGGGAAGATAAATTTAAGCTGGATCTAGTAAACCATAGAGGATGTGATCTGGCAGAAGTGCGGCCCAACAGTGACGCACCGGCCGTTATCTGCGCCCATCTTTCTATCTTCGTGTCCTTCTGACTCATCAGCATCTTGATAAACATTTCCCTAACGAGAACAGGAGCTGGATAATGGCTTTACTGTCCTCACCCCACTTCCCTTGTCGGCCCCCAATTTCTATCTGGCCAAGTGATGTCATCGGCCTCCACTCCCACATGTAAGACAACAGTCCCTGTTTTCCCAGCTGGACGGCGGCTTTGATTGTGAATCTCCCATAAAATCCTCAAGCACCTCCAGAGCAGATCTTGATGAGAAGTGGCGGCGTGTGGCTGTACAGCACCCGTCGTCTATGTACCTGCTGCTAAAATATCCCGTGACTGCTATGTACATATAATATAGAGTTCATTATTTTGTGTAGATTTAGAGTTACACCTTGTCTTACTCCAATCACATCCAGAGCTGCCTTCAAAACTTTGCTGATTGCCATTTGACAAAGACAGAGCAGGGAATGCTACAAAAGATTGTCTCTCCGGAGAACTCACCAGTTCATTGATTTCTGCAGGGTGATGATGAAATACTCCATTTCTCCTGTGGAGGCGCTGCAGGGAGATGGAACTCTCCCTTTTCCTTCACCGATCACAGCTGATCTGCGCTACGGCACTGATAGTACTGGAGGATGATACCCACAGCAGCAAGGATATGAAAGACCATTATAATCCCTCATAATTACCAATGGAGCAAGCACCATGAATATCAGGCAGCTACATGGTGCAATCTCGTTCTTATGGTGTGTATCTCTCTGGCAACAGGAAAGCAGCAGCATTTTGAATGCAGCTCTGGATGTGATAAGAGCTTTATGTAGATTATTATAGATTATTGTATTAGTACAGTGTCCTAGCTGACCTGAGCTTATAGCCGCCATTGCTGACATTACTTTACTCCCTAAAATGCCAACTCTGAGTGCAATGCAAGGTAGATCCCACATCCCGACCACCCTACCCTGCGGCTCTTTAGAAACATGTCTCCTCCTTCAGGAAGTGATCGACAGGATATAAAACTTATTGAATCATGTGACATCTCTTGGCTCTGCTGAATTGGCACAAATAAAAAGGAGGGATGGAAGCAGAAGATGCAGCTGGAGGGCAGATACATATAGGAACATCAGGGCTATATATGCAATCATGTATCTTGCAGCAGGAATACGGTTAACCACAGGAATAGCAGAGACATACATAAACTCACGATAAGGGTCCAAAACTTTGTTCCCAAAATTTGTTACCACTGTGATGATTTTAATGGTGAGGAGCCAATGTGAATGTTCAGCTTCTCTGGCACCTGTTACGGGGTGGATGGTGAGGGTGCAATGGGAGCATAGCAGTGTTTAATGGGTCAATTTTTGGTGGGCTGAGCAGGACTCCATTAATGTCCCAAAATGTTTTGGTTCTCACATACTGTTTAGGGTACAACAGAGCCTAGTCAATCTATGTTTAGGACATAGTAAAGCTATAAAATATTTTTAGTGGGCTGGACGGGTACCCATTGCGGTTCCAAACTGTCTCGTTTACCAGATTCTGTTTCTGCTTTGATATTAGAAGGAGAGGGCGCTATGCGACAGTTACGTATGTTCCTTCCACTATTGTGGGGGTAAAGTAGTGCCTAGGGGATTTAATTTTATATGGGCTACACAGACTTCCACTGGGGTTACTGTAGGGTCTATGGCATCTAATTTTAGGTGGGCTAGACAGGTTGCCATTGAAGCTCCAAAATGCATTATTTCTCAAATGCTGTTTGATGTGTCTAATGAAAAGGGGTCTATGTGACTACCTCCCCCCCAACAAAATTTTACGCTGTATATAACATAATAGCAGTTAGCCAGAATAGTAGCCCTCCCTTCCTCCCTTGGCTCTTAAGAAAAATGTCTCCTTCAGGCGCTGATATACAAGATATGTGACCTTTTTGATCATGTGACTGCTCTTGGTCCCGTTGAATGGCTATAAGAATTCGAAAACACTTTAAGGAGGCAGACAAGTCTCCATTAAAGTTGCAAAATGTATTTGTTAACAGATTCTTTTTCCACTTTTATACTTTAAAAGGGAGGGGTCCATGGGACAAGCAAGCTACTTTGTGCTAGCCTATGGGGGAATAAGAGTGCCAAGTGAAATAAATCAACTGAAATTGATAGATTCCCTTTAAGGTTCCAACACTCTTCAGTTTCCAGATTCTTTTTCTGCTTCCATAGTTTTAAAGGGGAGGGGGCTATGTGACAGGTAAGCTACTTCCTGTTATGGGTGTACAGTGTACAGAAGGAGTCATTAAAAACATCGAAGTGGAAAATGTATCTGGGAACCGAGACATTTTGGGACCGCAATGGGAACCTGTCTGACCCAAGAAAAATGTTATGCTCTATATATACAGTGGCATGTAAAAGTTTGGGCACCCCTGGTCAAATTTACTCTTTTTGTGAACAGTTAAGCAATTTAAATGTCACATTTCAATTGTATTTTAGGTAAAAGATATATATACATATATAGTTGTTTTTTTCTTTTAAAAAATTACAAAAAGGAAAATGAGCCGATGCTAAAGTTTGGGCACCCTTGGAGATTTGTGTGCTCAGATAACTTTGACCAATGTTTCAGACCTTAATTAGCTTGTTTGGATTATGGCTTGTTCAATATCATCATTAGGAAATCTCAGGTGATACAAATTTCCCAGCTTTATAAAACCCAGCCTCCTCTAACCTTGTACCGAAAACTAGCAATCATGGGTTCTTCTAATCAGCTGCCTAGCTCTCTGAGAATGGTGGAGGCACACAAAGCAGGAGAAGGCTATAAGATGATAGCAAAGTGTTTTCAAGTTGCCCTTTCTTCAGTTCAAAATGTAATTAAGAAATTGCAGTTACCATGAAGAGTGGAGGTCAAGATAAGGTCTGGAAGACCAAGCAAAATTTGAGAGAGAGAGATGCTCATAGGATTGCTCAAGACGCAAATCAGAACCTCCGCTTGACTGCAAAAGACCTCCAAGATAGAAGATATAGCCGACTGAGGATTTGTGGTACAATGTTCTACTGTTCAGAGACACCTGCACAAATATGAACTTCATGGAAGAGTCATCAGAAGAAAACCTCTCCTGCATCCTCACTATAAAAATTCAGCATCAGAAGTATGCAAAAGAACATCTAAACAAGCCTGATCCTTTTTGGAAAAAAGTCCTGTGGACTAATAAGGTTAAAATAGAAATCTTTAGCCACAGTGATCACAGGTATGTGTTGAGAAAAAAGGGCACAGAATTTCAGTAAAAGAACATCTCGCCAACCATTAAGCATGGTGGAGATCAATCAAGCTTTGGGGTTGTGTTGCAACCAATGGCACAGGGAACATTTCATGGGTAGAGAGAAGAATGGATTTAAATTCTTGATGCAAACATAACACCATTTGTAAAAAAAAACTGTAGGTGAAAAGAGGAAGAGGACGGTTTCTACAAATGGATAATGGTCCTAAACACAAGTCAGAATCCACAATAGCCCACCCCAGAAGGCACAAGCTGAAGGTTTTACAATGACCCTCACAATCCCCTGATCTGAACATTGTTGAAAATCTGTATCTATACCTCAAAATAGCAGAGGATAGAAGACGACCCGGGAATCTCACAGAACTGGAGGAATTCTCCAAGGAAGAATGGATGAAAATTCCTCAAACAAGAAATGAAAGACTCATGTCCGGCAGCAAAGAGTTTACAAGCTGTGATGCTTTCAAAAGGGGGCACTACTACGTACTAACCATCCAAGGTGCACAAACTTTACCATCGGCCAATTTTCCTTTTTGTAATATTTAACTGTTAAAGATTAAATTTTTTTTTTGCTTTTGCCTAAAATACAAAGGAAATGTGTCATCTGTAACTTTAGGTCTTTTAGAGATCATTTCATCTTCAACTTGCTCAGCTGTTCACAATAACAGTAATTTTGACCAGGGGTGCCCAAACTTTTACCAGTCACTGTATATATATATATATAAATAGGTCATAACATTTTCCTTGGGTCAGACAGGTTCCCATCGCGGTTCCAAAACATCTCCGTTCCCAGGTTCTTTTTCCACTTCGATGTTTTTAATGACTCCTTAAATAAGAGACTGACTCTCTATGCTGAGTGCTCCTCATCTGTCTGTGACGCCCAAATAAATCACTCCAGTAACATAAAAACCTTCATTTCTGTCAAACTTGCACATTTGGAAACCGCACAGTTTGGGCGATGACTCACGTAGAGCTAATAACTGCAGCACGTGGTTGGGAATGTGCCCCATGTGGCGGTGGAAGGGTTGCTCTCGCCTTACTGGATTATTGGAAGTTTTTCTACACTTTTCATGTAATTTTAGATGATTCTATAATTGTTTTTTCTAGGTAAAGGTAGAAAACCAATATGACTTCCAGGATATGTCCAGCATTGTGGCCATGGCAAAAACCTACGTGACCACCGAGCCGTTTGTAGATTCCAAATACGACATCCGCATCCAGAAGATCGGGAATAACTACAAGGCTTATATGTGAGTGTGTGCCTCCCCTGCATCATGTCGCTGCCTCCCCTGCATCATGTCGCTGCCTCCCCTGCATCATGTCGCTGCCTCCCCTGCATCATGTCGCTGCCTCTTCTGCATCATGTCGCTGCCTCCCTGCATCATGTTGCTGCCTCCTCGGCATCGTGCCGTGGCCTCCTCTGCATGGTGTCGCTGCCTCCCTGGCATTGTGTCGCTGCCTCCCCTGCATCGTATCGCTGCCTCCTCTGCAACGTGTCGCGCCCTCATCTGCATCGTGTCACAGCCTCACCTGCATCGTGTCACAGCCTCACCTGCATCGTGTCACAGCCTCACCTGCATCGTGTCGCTGCCTCCCCGGCATCGTGTCGCTGCCTCCCCGGCATCGTGTCGCTGCCTCCCCGGCATCGTGTCGCTGGCCTCCCCGGCATCGTGTCGCTGGCCTCCCCGGCATCGTGTCGCGGCCTCCCCGGCATCGTGTCGCGGCCTCACCTGCATCGTGTCGCTGCCTCCCCGGCATCGTGTCCCGGCCTCACCTGCATCGTGTCGCGGCCTCACCTATATCGTGTCGCGGCCTCTGTGGAATCGTGACGTTGCCTCCCCGGCATCGTGTCTGGGCTCCCCGGCATTGTGTTGTGGCCTTCGCGGCATCGTGCCGCTGCCTCCCAGCATTGTGATGCTGCCTCCCCAATATTGTGTCGCGGCCTCCCTGGTATCGTGTCGCTGCCCCCCCCTGGCATCGTGTCGCGGCCTCCCCGGCATCGTGTGGTGGCCTCCCCGGCATTGTTTTGTGGCCTCCCCGGCATTGTTTCGCTGCCTCCCCGGCATTTGTCGCTGCCTCCCCGGCATCGTGTCGTGGCCTCCCAGCATTGTGATGCTGCCTCCTCGATATTGTGATGCTGCCTCCCCGATATTGTTTTGCGGCCTCCCCGGCATTGTTTCGCTGCCTCCCCGGCATCGTGTCGCTGCCTCCCAGCATTGTGATGCTGCCTCCCCGATATTGTGACGCTGCCTCCCCGATATTGTGTCGCAGACTCCCCGGCATCGTGTCGCTGCCTCTCCGGCATCATGTCGCGGCCTCCCCGGCATTGTGTCGCGGCCTCCCCGGCATCGTGTGGTGGCCTCCCCGGCATTGTTTTGCGGCCTCCCCGGCATTGTTTCGCTGCCTCCCGGGCATTTGTTGCTGCCTCCCTGGCATCGTGTCATGGCCTCCCCGTTGTTGTTTTGCGGCCTCCCCGGCATTGTTTCGCGGCCTCACCTGCATCATGTCGCGGCCTTCCCGGCATCGTGTCGCGGCCTCCACCAAAATCGTGACGTGGCCTCCTTGGCATTGTTTTGCAGCCTCCCCAGCATTGTTTCGCTGCCTCCCCGGCATCGTGTTGTGGTATTCCTGGCATTGTGTCGCTGCCTCCTGGCATCGTGTCGTGGCCTTACCTGCATCGTGTCGCTGCCTCCCCGGCATCGTGTCGCTGGCCTCCCCGGAATCGTGTCGCGGCCTCCCCGGCATTGTTTTGCGGCCTCCCCAGCATTGTTTTGCTGCCTCCCTGGCATTGTGTCGTTGCCTTCCCGGCATTGTTTCGCTGCCTCCCCGGCAATTGTCGCTGCCTCCCTGGCATCGTGTTGTGGTCTTCCCGGCATTGTGTTGCTGCCTCCACGGCATCGTGTCTGGGCTTCCCTGCATTGTGTGACGGCCTCTCCGGAATCGTGTTGTGTCGCTGCCTCCCCGATTTTGTGTCGCGGCCTCCCCGGGATCATGTCGCTGCCCCCCGGCATTGTGTCACGACCTTCCCGGCATCATTTCGTGGCCTCCCCTGCATCGTGTCACGGCCTCGCCAGCATTGTTTCGCGGCCTCCCCGCCATCGTGTTGTGGCCTCCCCGACATCATGTCGCTGCCTCGCCAGCATTGTTTCGCGGCCTCCCCGCCATCGTGTTGTGGCCTCCCCGACATCATGTCGCTGCCTCTCCGGCATTGTGTCGCGGCCTCCCCGGCATTGTGTCGCTGCCTCCCCAGCATCGTGTCGTGGCCTTCCTGGCATTGTGTCGCTGCCTCCCCGGCATCGTTTCGCGGCCTGCCCGGCATCGTGTTGCTGCTTCCCCGGGATCGTGTCTCTGCCTCCCCAGCACTTCTCCATGTTCTCTGTGTTGCATCTATCAGGGCCAAAAATGGGGCAGCTAAAGTCAATCAAGTCCTCATATGTGGGACGTCTGCAGTAAAGGGTTAAGTGCGCAGTGTCGGTGTCAGATAAGGTCACTGCAGGTTCCTGGATGCAGAGTTTATTTAGTTAATGTATCTGCTGCCGTCATTTCGGAGACCCAGCCCCGGGGTCCTTGCCCTGTCTACACAGATGGAATTACTGGAAGACGAGCTGATGTCAGAGACCGCCGTCCCAAAGACACCAAACATGTGATGACTGCGGAGAAAGTGATGGGGGATCCCCAGGAAGTGAAGGGAGGACCCCAATGACTCACAGGGAGGAAGATTTTTTGAGGATAACGTACAAAAAGTCAGCAGAAGACCTGGTCACCTGGGCCAGGAGTGCGAGGCCTCTGCCCTTTACTGTACACTAATAATCCCACCACACGGTTACCTCCTGTATTATACTCCAGAGCTGCACTCACTATTCTGCTGGTGCAGTCACTGTGTACATACATTACATTACTGATCCTGAGTTACCTCCTGTATTATACTCCAGAGCTGCACTCACTATTCTGCTGGTGCAGTCACTGTGTACATACATTACATTACTGATCCTGAGTTACATCCTGTATTATACTCCAGAGCTGCACTCACTATTCTGCAGGTGCAGTCACTGTGTACATACATTACATGACTGATCCTGAGTTACATCCTGTATTATACTCCAGAGCTGCGCTCACTATTCTGCTGGTGCAGTCACTGTGTACATACATTACATTACTGATCCTGAGTTACATCCTGTATTATACCGCAGAGCTGCACTCACTATTCTGCTGGTGCAGTCACTGTGTACATACATTACATTACTGATCCTGAGTTACATCCTGTATTATACCCCAGAGCTGCACTCACTATTCTGCAGGTGCAGTCACTGTGTACATACATTACATTACTGATCCTGAGTTACATCCTGTATTATACTCCAGAGCTGCACTCACTATTCTGCAGGTGCAGTCACTGTGTACATACATTACATGACTGATCCTGAGTTACATCCTGTATTATACTCCAGAGCTGCGCTCACTATTCTGCTGGTGCAGTCACTGTGTACATACATTACATTACTGATCCTGAGTTACATCCTGTATTATACCGCAGAGCTGCACTCACTATTCTGCTGGTGCAGTCACTGTGTACATACATTACATTACTGATCCTGAGTTACATCCTGTATTATACCCCAGAGCTGCACTCACTATTCTGCAGGTGCAGTCACTGTGTACATACATTACATTACTGATCCTGAGTTACATCCTGTATTATACTCCAGAGCTGCGCTCACTATTCTGCTGGTGCAGTCACTGTGTACATACATTACATTACTGATCCTGAGTTACATCCTGTATTATACTCCAGAGCTGCACTCACTATTCTGCTGGTGCAGTCACTGTGTACATACAATACATTACTGATCCTGAGTTACATCCTGTATTATACCCCAGAGCTGCACTCACTATTCTGCTGGTGCAGTCACTGTGTACATACATTACATTACTGATCCTGAGTTACATCCTGTATTATACCCCAGAGCTGCACTCACTATTCTGCTGGTGCAGTCACTGGTTACATACATTACATTACTGATCCTGAGTTACATCCTGTATTATACCCCAGAGCTGCACTCACTATTCTGCTGGTGCAGTCACTGTGCACATACATTGCATTACTGATCCTGAGTTACATCCTGTATTATACCCCAGAGCTGCACTCACTATTCTGCTGGTGCAGTCACTGTGTACATACATTACATTACTGATCCTGAGTTACATCCTGTATTATACTCCAGAGCTGCACTCACTATTCTGCTGGTGCAGGCACTGTGTACATACATTACTGATCCTGAGTTACATCCTGAGCTGTATTCATAATTCTGTTGGTTATTATGAAACAGTCAGCTAGGTTGTTGTCAGGCACAGCCATTGAGTAACATTTCTCCATCTCTTGGCAGTGATGCACAGAGAATTGACGCTGCAGATTATTTTCTTCCCCGTGTGAATGACACTTCAAGTTTTGCCACAAATCCACGCAGAAAGAAGGCAACAAATCTGCAACATGTGCACACAGCCATACGGTTTAGCTGTGCTCCTATGATATGGGGGCCCAAGAAGGAAATCCTGCAGAATTATGAATGCAGCTCTGGAGTATATCCATAGAATACTGTTTATTAATCGTTCGTTCCTTTCTCACCCCTAATAAATACTGTGACTACATAGCGAGGATCCAACAAAGATGTTCAGGACCCCCGTGCCAATCGCTGCCCCCCATGATGGACTGTCCCTTGTACATGGTGTGTGCGGAGGGTAACTCTCACTCTCATCATCCGCCTGGTGACTCGTATGATTAATGGCTGCAGCCGGGTGACCCCGCATGATGTGGGTGCACAGGGCACAATGAAGCCATCACAGGCGGGCACGGGTCCTTGTGGGAGATCCGCACATCAGGAAGCGCAGGACACGCACCCCGGGGGGAATCGGCTACCGAACAATACCGCGCTGTCTGCGAGGCCGGGACGTGGTCTGCGGCCCGAGCCAATAGCCACCGGCCCAATATAAAGCCGCAATGATGGGAACGTCAGCTGCGAGCCCCGGCTGCCTCCAGCCCTTTCATAGGGAGCGTGGAGAGAATGGCAACGAGCTCTGCCCCAGCGAGGGTTAACTCCGCTGATCACCGCAGGTGCAGAGACCCATGAAAAGACCCCCAAGAAACCCACCTCACCAGCTGGGAGAAGCCGGCCACAGTCACTTTACTTCTACACTTGCAGTCAGTGAATGGAAACCTTCTTTTTACCCAAAACCCTAAGTCTTTCTCACAGCAGAAGATTGTAAAACACCAGGATTTATTTCTGTTGCTTTATATTTTTTATTAAGGCGCACGTCTATTTCTGGGAACTGGAAGGCAAACACCGGCTCGGCCATGTTGGAGCAGATCGCAATGACTGACAGGTGAGAGGCTTATCACAAAGAGTTAATTGATTAAATACTTGGTGCTTAAAGTCACCACTAGGTGGAGCTCACTGAATTATGTGTATATGTAGTGAGCTCCCCCTAGTGGTGGCTGAAGACAGGATCTTATCATGTATCTCTGTATACAGGGAGCTCCCCCTAGTGGTGACTGCAGACAGGATCTTATCATGTATCTCTGTATACAGGGAGCTCCCCCTAGTGGTGGCTGAAGACAGGATCTTATCATGTATCTCTGTATACAGGGAGCTCCCCCTAGTGGTGGCTGAAGACAGGATCTTATCATGTCTCTCTGTATACAGGGAGCTCCCCCTAGTGGTGTCTGCAGACAGGATCTTATCATGTATCTCTGTATACCGGGAGCTCCCCCTAGTGGTGACTGCAGACAGGATCTTATCATGTATCTCTGTATACAGGGAGCTCCCCCTAGTGGTGGCTGCAGACAGGATCTGATCATGTATCTCTATATACAGGGGGCTCCCCCTAGTGGTGGCTGCAGACAGGATCTTATCATGTATCTCTGTATACAGGGAGCTCCCCCTAGTGGTGACTGCAGACAGGATCTGATCATGTATCTCTATATACAGGGGGCTCCCCCTAGTGGTGGCTGCAGACAGGATCTTAGCATGTATCTCTGTATACAGGGAGCTCCCCCTAGTGGTGACTGCAGACAGGATCTTATCATGTATCTCTGTATACAGGGAGCTCCCCCTAGTGGTGGCTGCAGACAGAATCTTGTCATGTATCTCTGTATACAGGGAGCTTCCCCTAGTGGTGGCTGCAGACAGGATCTTATCATGTATCTCTGTATACAGGGAGCTCCCCCTAGTGGTGGCTGCAGACAGGATCTTATCATGTATCTCTGTATACAGGGAGCTCCCCCTAGTGGTGGCTGCAGACAGGATCTTATCATGTATCTCTGTATACAGGGAGCTCCCCCTAGTGGTGACTGCAGACAGGATCTTATCATGTATCTCTGTATACAGGGAGCTCCCCCTAGTGGTGACTGCAGACAGGATCTTATCATGTATCTCTGTATACAGGGAGCTCCCCCTAGTGGTGACTGCAGACAGGATCTTATCATGTATCTCTGTATACAGGGAGCTCCCCCTAGTGGTGGCTGCAGACAGGATCTTATCATGTATCTCTGTATACAGGGAGCTCCCCCCAGTGGTGGCTGCAGACAGGATCTTATCATGTATCTCTGTATACAGGGAGCTCCCCCTAGTGGTGACTGCAGACAGGATCTTATCATGTATCTCTGTATACAAGTAGCTCCCCCTAGTGGTGACTGCAGACAGGATCTTATCATGTATCTCTGTATACAGGGAGCTCCCCCTAGTGGTGACTGCAGACAGGATCTTATCATGTATCTCTGTATACAGGGAGCTCCCCCCAGTGGTGACTGCAGACAGGATCTTATCATGTATCTCTGTATACAGGGAGCTCCCCCTAGTGGTGACTGCAGACAGGATCTTATCATGTATCTCTGTATACAGGGAGCTCCCCCTAGTGGTGGCTGCAGGCAGATACAATACAACATTACAGAGAAGTCATTATGAGCTGAGGATTTGGAGTTTTGTATCAGTCCATTACAGTAGAAGTATATCGTGAATATTGTGTAATTGTCGTTTCAGGTACCGGCTGTGGGCGGACTCCTGCGCTGAGATGTTTGGCGGTTTGGACATTTGCGCGGTGAAAGCCGTACACAGCAAAGATGACAAGGATTATATTATCGAGGTGAGGAACAGAGTCATATATAAGTAGAGAGAATGAGGCACAAAATATATCGCTATATAGTGCTAAATAATACTGTAATATACAACCTTAATATACCTAAATAATATGCAGTATCGAAACCTACACCCTTTAAATAATCCACATATTACTGCTATATACAGTCCACGTATGCCGCCAAATAGTTTCTAAACAATAGCACAATATAGTCTGCAGAACCAAATTACATCATACTGCAATACAGTGCCCCAATAAGTACTGCCATGTATCTTCCCTATAATACCGCCATGTAGTTTCCTATCTATATGCAGAACCAAATAAGATCCCTTCTATTGGGCCGTATAACACCACAACATAGTGCCGAGATAATATCGGTTATATACCGGTCACATAATACCGCCATATTGTTCCCAGTGTGCAGCATCTATACATAATACTCCCTTAAATAGGCTGCATAATACCGCCATATAGTGCCAAGACAATGTATTGATAAGTTACCCACTCACTACCAGCATTTAATGCCTAAAACAAAGGGAGCTTCCAAATAATACCGCCTTCTGTGTGCCATGATTAGTTTGTATTGCCCCACCCCTCATTCTAGTTTTTATAGCTCCACCCCTCATTCTATAGTTTTTAGCTCCACCCCTCATTCTATAGTTTTTAGCTCCCCCCTCATTTTATAGTTTTAAGCTCCACCCCTCATTCTATTTTTAGCTCCACCCCTCATTCTATAGTTTTTAGCTCCCCCCTCATTTTATAGTTTTAAGCTCCACCCCTCATTCTAGTTTTTAGCTCCACCCCTCATTCTATAGTTTTTAGCTCCACCCCTCATTTTAGTTTCTAGCCTCATCCCTCATTCTAGTTTTCACCACCCGATTCTATAGTTTATAGCCCCAGTTTTTAGTTTTAAGCTCTTTCCCTCATTTTAGTTTTTAGCTCCACCCCTCATTCTATAGCTTTTATAACCCCACCCCTCATTCTATAATTTTTATCTCCACCCCTCAGTCTATAGTTTTTAGCTCCACCCCTCATTCTATAGTTTTTAGCTCCACCCCTCATTATAGTTTTTGCTCCACCCCTCCTTATATAGCTTTTATAGCCCCACCCCTCATTCTAGTTTTTAGCTCCACCCCTCCTTATATAGCTTTTTTAGCTCCACCCCTCATTCTAGTTTTTAGCTCCTTCCCTCATTCGTTTTTAGCTCCACACCCATTCTAGTTTTTAGCACCACCTCTCCTAGTTTTAGCTCCACCCCTTCTATAGTTTTAGCTCCACCTCTCGTTCTATGGCCCCGCCTACCTGAACTACATTTCTAGTCCTTCCACTGAACGTGACACTTTTCCTTTTATTGGTGTGACATGAGGCCATCGGTGACGCGGCCCCTATTTCTGGTCGCGGTGTGACGCTGTGCAGGAGGAATGATGGCGGCACCAGATGCTTCCGTGGATGTCGGGTCACGCTGTCATCGTTAATGAGCCGCTCATATCGTCACTTCTTTCCTGTTCATTATTATTTTACCGCTTTTCCTAGTAATAATTAGTAAAGGAGCGAGCAGCGCCACTCTTGTCTTCGTGGCCATGTTTGGAACTGCACATAATTTCCATTCAGGGGCAGAACTGCTACAACAGACCCTTTTTATTAGTGCTAGATTACCGTCAGAAGTACCACAAAAACCCGCAATCATACAAGGATGAAGGGAAACAGTCAGCATGTAGAGGCCACAACTGTGAAAATCTGCATGGAAACAATCAACAAGCAGGAATAAATATTAATTATGGGTTGTGTGAACGTCAATGCAGAGTTCTCAGAGACATTCTAAGGACAAGAGATCTGCCAACAGCAACTTGCTGATGGTTTTGATGCATGTTTTTGGGAACTTTTAGCCTCAGATGTGATTTTTTTTTATAAATTAGTATTAATTATGGGTCATGTGGATGTCAATTTACAGTTCTCAGGGACCCAGAGACTTTGTAAGGAGACGCGATCTATCAACCGCAACATTGCTGACGGTTTCCAAGCATGTTTTTGTGAATTTTTAGTCTCAAATGATGTGATTTGTATAAATATTAATCATGGGTCATGTGGATGTCAATTAACAGTTCTCAGAGCCCCAGAAATATTCTAATGATAAGAGATCGGTCAACAGCAACTCGCTGGTGGTTTTCAAGCACGGTTTTTGCATTTTCAGTCTCAGCTTATGTGATTTTTATAAATATTAATTATGGGTTGTGTGGATGTCAATTCACAGTTCTCAGAGACCCAGAAACATTCTAAGGAAAAGAGATCTGTCAACAGCAACTTGCTGATAGTTTCCAAGCATGTTTTTGTGAACTTTCCACTTCAGATTGTGATTTTTATTAATAAGTATTAATTATGGGTCGTGTGGACGTCAATTTACAGTTTTCAGAAACATTCTAAAGGAAAAAAGATCTGTCAACAGCAACTTGCCGACGGTTTCCAAACATTTTTTTTTTTACTTTTTAGTCTCAGATGAGAGATAGGAATATTGTCATTTTTTCTGTCTCCTGCTCTCCAGGTGATGGACAGTTCGATGCCGCTGATCGGAGAACACGTGGAGGAGGACCGACAGCTCGTGGCCGATCTGGTGGTGGCTAGAATGACAGAGCACGTCCTGATGAAATCTCCGGCAGCCCCGAGTCAGAGAAATCAGGTATATTCAGATCCGACCCTGACATCAGAAAGCAGGAGGTTGTCGGTTGTCAGAGCTCAGCTTTAAAGAAAAATATCTAAGAACGGTTTTCACATTTTTTAATCTACCTTAAAGGGGCGGTTTATTAAAGAAACCTAGCAATTGCCCTCCTATGAGGCCTGGTACCCGACACTGTGTGTATACCTCATTTTCAGTGCCAGTCTGGCCTTGTGCCACTCCAGAGGGTGAGGGGCACCCCGGATTGTGCCCAGAAGGTGAAAAACAACAGTGACCATGAAAAACTCCATCTCTTCTCTCCCAGCCGCAACAGATGCAGCCGCAGGCGATCAAACCACAGATGCAGCCCCAGCCGGGACCACCAGGAGCGGGGGGCGCTCCACCTTCAGCTCAACCAAGACCTTCCCCGCAAGGTAAACTTTTAACAGGTCTGCAGAAGCCCTGCAGAACTCCTCCACAAGGGGGCGATGTCGCTGCCCGGGTTCCCCTTTATCCCACCAACAAGGCAACATCAGGAATATGTTCTGGTACACGGGTGACATCTGCTGGTCATAGCAGGTAATGCTCTATTACAGACCTTTATATACAGTGACATGTAAAAGTTTGTGCACCTAGTCAGAATTACTGTTATTGTGAACAGTTAAGCAAATTGAAGATGACATGATCTCTAGAAGGCCTGAATTTAAAGACGACACATTCCCTTTGTATTTTAGACAAAAAAAATTTTTTTTAATCTTTTACATTTTATATGATTCTTCCTTGGAGAATTGCTCCAGTTCTGTGAGAGTCCCGGGTCGTCTTGCATGTTTTGCTATTTTGAGGTCTATCCACAGATTTTCAATGATGTTCAGATCGGGGGACTGTGAGGGCCATTGTAAAACCTTCAGCTTGAGCCTTCTGAGGTCGTCTTTTGTGGACTGTGACGTGTGGTTAGGATCATTATCCATTTTATTGAATCCATTCTTCACTTCACCCGTGAAATGTTCCCCGCGCCATTGGCTGCGACACAACCTGAAAGCATGATTGATCCTCCACCATGCCTAATGGTTGGTGAGATGTTCTTTTCCCGAAACTCTGTGCCATTTTTTTCTCCACACATACTTGTAACTTTGATCATTGCGGCCAAAAACTTCTTATCTCATCGGTCCACAGGACTTGTTTCCAAAATGTATCAGGCTTGTTTAGATGCTCTTTTGCATACGTCTGATACTGAATTTTATGGGGAGGATGCAGGAGAGGTTTTCTTCTGATGACTCTTCCATGAAGGCCATATTTGTGCAGATGTCTCTGAACAGTAAAACAATGATCACAAATCCAGTCTCATGAATTTTTACTGAAGGTCTTTTGCAGTCACTCGGAGGTTTTGATTTTGTTCTCTTGCAATCCTACGAGCAGCTCTCACTGATATTTTGCTTGGTCTTCCAGACCTTATCTTGACCTCCACTGTTCCTGGTAACTACCATTTCTTAATTACATTTCGAACTGAGGAAAGGGCAACTTGAAAACTCTCTCTTCTTATAGCCTTCTCCTGCTTTGTGACTTTCACCATTTTCACAGTGTTAGGCAGATGCTCAGAAGAACCCATGGCTGCTGTTTATTGGCACAAGGTTAGAGGAGGCTGGGCTTTATAAACCGTGGAAATTTTCATCACCTGACCATTCCGAATGATGATGGTGAACAAGCCATAACTAACTGGCTAATTAAGGTGTGAGACCTTGATCTAAGTTATCTGAGCACCTAAATCTCCAAGGGTGCCCAAACTTTTGCATCAATCCATCGTCCTTTTTGTAATTTTTAAAATTTAAAAAATGACAATATATATTTTTTGCCAAAAAACAAAAGGAAATGTCTCATCTGTAACTTTAGGCCTTTTAGATCATTTCATCTATTTGCGTAACTGTTCTCAATAACAGACATTTTGGCCAGGGGTGCATAAACTTTTACATGCCACAGCTGAGGGTTTGCTGCTATAGCATCCAGTCTGGACAATCATCTCCAAACTAACTGAATAAAAGGGAAGATGGGAATAAATCAGATTTATTTTCTACAGAATTAACCTAAATTACGGTATGTCTTTCTGTACAGGTGGCGTCCGTCCAGCACCGGGTGCCCCCTCTCCCAGGACAGCAGCCCCTCAACAGCAAAGGCTTTCTCCACAGGGACAGCAGCCCACCCAGACTTCCCAGCCGAGCTCGCCACAGCCTCAGAGGTCTCCAAATTCTCCCCAGCTCCCAAGACCTGCGAGTGGAACACCTCCAGGCCAGACCCCCACTAAGTCTCCATCCCCCCAACAGCCAAGACCTCCAGCACAAGGGCAGGCGCAGAACCAACAGGCTCCACCTGGAGCAACAGCAAAGACCCAGCCAGCGCCACATCCGCACCTCAAGTGAGTCGTGTGTCACCGATATATGCTGAAAACCGCCATAATACTGTGGGCAGCAGTACTATTCCTGTACATAGGGGGCAGTATTATAGTAGTTATATTCTTGTACATAGGGGCAGTATTATAGTAGTTATATTCTTGTACATAGGAGCAGTATTATAGTAGTTATATTCTTGTACATAGGAGCAGTATTATAGTAGTTATATTCCTGTACATAGGAGCAGTATTATAGTAGTTATATTCTTGTACATAGGGGCAGTATTATAGTAGTTATATTCTTGTACATAGGAGCAGTATTATAGTAGTTACATTCTTGTACATAGGGGCAGTATTATAGTAGTTATATTCTTGTACATAGGAGTAGTATTATAGTAGTTATATTCTTGTACATAGGAGCAGTATTATAGTAGTTATATTCTTGCACATAGGAGCAGTATTATAGTAGTTATATTCTTGTACATAGGAGCAGCATTATAGTAGTTATACTCTTATACATAGGGGCAGTATTATAGGAGTTATTTTCTTGCACATAGGAGCAGTATCATAGTAGTTATATTCTTGTACATAGAGGCAGTATTATAGTAGTTATATTCTTGTACATAGGGGCAGTATTATAGTAGTTATATTCTTGTACATAGGGGCAGTATTATAGTAGTTATATTCCTGTACATAGGGGGCAGTATTATAGTAGTTATATTCTTGTACATAGGAGCAGTATTATAGTAGTTATATTCTTGTACATAGGAGCAGTATTATAGTAGTTATATTCTTGTACATAGGAGCAGTATTATAGTAGTTATATGACTTTTTATATGTTTATTTTGCAGTAAATCGCAGTCACTAACCAACAACTTTAATATCTCGGATCCATCGCAGCGAAGCTCTGGAAATGAGGATGAAGCTAAAGCGGAAACTATTCGCAACCTGAGAAAATCATTTGCAAGCCTGTTCTCCGACTAAGTAAATAAACACATATTTTCTTCGGTTGAGCTTTGCTCTTCCTAAAGTCACCCAAACACATGAAAGTGTGACCTTATCACGACACCTTATTCTGTTGGATCATGCAGATACATTTCTGTACTACCAGAAGATTATCATAAAAACGTCTGTATAGAATATTTCCCCAACTCCAACCACATCTTACAGTTGGTCATCTTTCGGTCATCCCTCAATGGTTCCTCAACTTCTTGAATGTTTGTAACTAGTTGGGAGTCAAAGCCTGAAACCTAGTAAAGATCCCTAAACTTGGTGGAATCATCTCCAGTTTTCTAACCTTCCAGATATTTCCTGTGGTGTCCCCCCCACCCATCTACAGTTTACCCAGCATGAGTATGTGTTCGGATATCTCGTACCTGTGGTGCTCAACCCTCATCCTCAGGAACCCAAAACCGATGAAGACCATGGAATGTTCTGGAGAGACTGGCATTTAGCTTCAGACTAAGACTTTCTAGAACATGTAGCCCATCTTACCACGGACCCTTACTGCAGTTAAGTCCAGAAAACATTCGTATTCAACTTCTCTACGCGACTTCGGATCTCTGTAGTCCAAATATTAAGTGAAGCCGACCCTTACCAATGCTTGATACTCGATCCTGTCTATGCTGCCATTGCCTCAGGCATATCAACAATGCTGCACAGCGCAGTTAGAGCCATTCAAATCCATCAACCCATCTCATACTCCTCAACCACCCAGAAAAACCTTGTTCCTCGCCCCCCTACACTCAATAACTTATGCAAAAACTTGAAGCCATTCCAGTCATTGCGACTTATGTTTATGTTTACCAATAAGTCTTCCCGCCACGAAAAATCCATATAAAGGTACAACATGGCTTCTGGTAGTTTTTCTGTAGTGCATGTAGTTCCCCAAAAATTGTGTCTTCCTAAAACACAACTATATATTAACCTAAAAAACAATAGCCCGTAATAATACTTTACACATTACTCTGGCTTTGGTAAAAAAAAAAAAACACTTGAGTTGGGTTTGTATATTTTGAATATCAAGGAACAATAATGGGCTTGGGTCAAGTCAGACCCCATTACTGTACCTTAGACATTGGCCTTGCAATAATTTAGAGATTACAAATGTTAAGATCAGATTCAATATTTTGGCCAAAAGCATTAAGCTACTTACTGGTAGCGGCATTTTTCGGAGGCCCATGACAGCACACGAGAGAGGGGATCCGCCCTTAAGGAACAGGAAACCTACAGATACAAAAGGGCGGCACCTCTCCCCATGCATCAGTTGTATTTCAGAGCCTGAGAGGACTGCCGCGGTTAGTGGTACACAAATATACAATATATACATTATATACATTTGAAACAAAATAACCCATTATTGTAATAAGACACCATACGTGAGATTTACATATTACGCTATATACATATCAGGAAGTGCTACCCCCACGTGAATAGGGAGGGAACTAAGGGTGCTGTCATGGGCCTCCGAAAAATGCCGCTACCAGTAAGTAGCTTAATGCTTTATTCGGACTCCCATGACAGCACACGAGAGATTTACAGAGATGTAAGCTACCTTAGGGAGGGACTATAGATTGTAGCACCCTTAACCCAAAGGAAAGATCAGAGGAGGACCCCAAATCCAACCGATAGTGTTTAAAGAAAGTGGAAGGGGATGACCATGTGGCCGCCTTACATATCTGCTCCACTGACACTCCAGATCTTTCTGCCCAGGATGACGCCATGGCCCGGGTGGAATGTGCCTTTAGGTTCTGCGGAGCTGGCCCCCCACCTGCTGTATAAGCTAGAGAGATAGTTTCCCTAATCCATTTAGCCAGTAAATATTTCGATACTCTAAATCCTTTCTTTGGACCTTGGAAGGAAAGAAGCAGTGCCCCATCCTTCTTCCAATTATCAGTAGCTGAAATATACTGAAGAAGAGATCTCCTGACGTCTAACGTATGAAGCTCCTGCTCTTTAGGATTAGAGGGATTAGGAATAAAGGACGGCAAAACTATTTCCTGTGATCTATGGAACCGTGTCGCCACCTTTGGCAGATATGCTGGGTCTGGTCTAAGGACTACTCTGTCTGACAAGATTTCAGTGTATGGAGGAGCTCTGGAAAGTGCCTGTATATTCCCTATCCTGCGAGCTGAGGTTATGGCGATCAGGAAGGCTGTCTTAAGTGTCAACATTTTGATCGAGGCCTCCTGCAGAGGTTCAAAGGGGGGTTTAGTTAGAGAGGACAGAACTAAATTTAAATCCCATGGAACTGTTCTGTCTTTATGCAGTGGTGTAGATCTACTAACTGCCTTCATAAACCTCGCTATCCAGTAGTTATTCGCTATATTACAGGAAAACAGGGCACCTAAAGCTGAGACCTGTACCCTAAGGGTACTAGGAGAGAGTTTCAACTCGAACCCCTTCTGTAGGAACTCTAGGATTTGTTGTACTGGCACCCCGTCTTGGATATTAAACTTTGAACAAGACAAGAACTTTCTCCAAGTCCTAGAGTAGATTTTCGTAGTTACTTGCTTTCTACTCTTTAGGAGCGTCTCCACCAAGTTTGGAGAGAAGCCTTTTCCCACTAATAGTGACCGTTCAAACACCATGCCGTCAAATGGAGCCCCGTCACTTGTGGATGGGAGATCGGTCCCTGCGAAAGCAAGTTCGGGATCTCTGGCAGTACCCAGGGGACCGCTACAGACATTGTCTTGAGCCAGGCAAACCAGGTTCTTCTGGGCCAAAAGGGGGCGATAAGGATGACTTTCGCTCGATCCTCCCTGATTTTCCTCACCACTAGAGGTATCAGGTTCAGTGGTGGGAAAGCATAGGCTAGTGGAAAATCCCATTTCATGAGAAACGCGTCTACCGCCAGGGGATTCTCCCTGGGATTTAGGGAGCAAAAAAGTTTTACTTTTCTGTTGTTTCTGGTGGCGAATAGATCCACCACTGGTTGACCCCATCTGCGGACGACAAGATTGAAAATGTCCTCGTTGAGAGACCACTCTCCCTGTTTTAACACATTTCGGCTGAGGAAATCTGCTGCCACATTTTCTTTTCCTTTGATGTGAAGAGCTGTCAAAGATAGAAAATTGAGCTCTGCCACCTGGAACAACCGATCCGTGATCTGCATTAAAGTTTCGGAACGAGTTCCCCCTTGCCGGTTTATGTAAGCGACCGCCACTCTGTTGTCCGACAGAATTCTGACGTGCTGGCCCTGCAGATATACGAGGAATTTTTTAACAGCCAGTTCAACCGCCAACAACTCTCTTTGATTTGATGAAAATGTTGTGAAGGGTTCCCACTGTCCCTGGACCACCATGTCCCCCATATAGGCTCCCCACCCTGAAGAGCTGGCATCCGTGGTTATCACGTGGGTGACATCTATCATCCAGGGAACCCCTGCTGATAAATTTTGTTTATCTAGCCACCATCTAAGGGAATTCAATGTTATCGGCCTCAATGTCAATTTTCCATTCAATGCGCCTCCTAAGGCTCTGTCATGGAACAGGACTTCATTTTGTAGGGACCTGGTGTGGAACTGAGCCCACTTAACTGCTGGGATGCAAGATGTGAGTGACCCAAGTAGAGACATTGCTTGCCTAAGTGTCATGGAAGGTGTATTGATTGCTCTTAATACAAAACTCTGAATTTGGTCCATTTTCTCTATAGGGAGGAGACACTGCTGTGTCACTGAATTCAACATTAACCCCAGGAATTTTTGAACATTTAGGGGCTGTAATTTAGATTTTTCAAAGTTTATGATCCAACCCAACCGTTCTAGTTTGGTTTTAGCAATCTCCCATTGTGACAGACAATGATCTACCGAGTTACCTACAATGAGGAAATCGTCTAAGTAGGGGACTATAAGGATATTTGACTCTCTTAAATGCGCCATAACTTCCGCAATTATTTTAGTAAACACCCTAGGTGCCGAGGTGATCCCAAAGGGGAGCGCTCTGAATTGAAAATGTCGAATCCTACCCCCCATTAGTATCGCTACCCTCAGGTATCGTTGGAAATCAGCATGAATGGGTACATGATAGTAGGCATCTTTCAAATCCACTACTACCATGAAACAGTTGTTGAAAAGCATTTTTATTGCCGAATTGATGGACTCCATTTTGAAAGTATGTTTCACCAAAAACTTATTGAGACCCTTAAGATTTATAATGGTCCTGTAAGATTTATCAGGCTTCTGGATTAGGAACAGGGGAGAGTAAAACCCTTCCCCTGCCTGAGAATACGGCACTTCTACCAAAACATTTTTGGAACAGAGAGTCCTCACTTCCTCTTCTAGGGCGAATTGTTCAGTGGGAGATGAGCGCCAGGGTGTTAACCTAAATTTGTCCTGTGGAATATGAACAAATTCCAGCTTGAGACCATGGGAAACAGTGTCTTTTATCCAAACGCTGTTTGTGATTTTCGACCACTCTGCCGAGAAATGCAATAGTCTCCCTCCCACTGGAATTGCTAGTCATTGGTCTTGTTTTTTATTTTCCGTCTGGTTACGGCGAAACATGAGACCTGTACCTCGCTTTCGCCTATCCTCCCATCTGGGACGATCTCTCCCTGGTGAAAAGGCTCGCTTTCCTCCCCGGTTGAACCTTCTTTTGTTGAAGGGACGACGGTATGGATTGAACAGGTTGGGAAACTTTTTCTTATCATCTCCTGCTTTCTCCAGGAGTTCATCCAGGGTAGGCCCAAATAAATATTCGCCTTTACAAGGGATAGCGCAGAGCTTCGCTTTTGCCTGCATATCCCCCGGCCAGCATTTCAGCCATAGGGCTCTCCTTGCAGCATTAGAAAGTCCTGCTGCTCTAGCTGCCAACTTTACGGAGTCAATTGAGGCGTCTGATAAAAAAGCCGCCCCCTCCTGGATTACAGGTAATGCTGAGAGAATGGACTCTCTAGAGGCCCCTTGTTTTAATTGGGTCTCCAACTGGTCCAGCCAGACCATCATTGACCTTGCCGTGCAGGTTGAAGCTACCGCAGGTCTTAAGGAGCCAGCTGCCATCTCCCAGGTTCCCTTCAGGAAGGTATCCACTTTCCTATCCAGGGGGTCTTTAAGTGTTCCCATATCTTCAAATGGGAGAGAAGATCGTTTAGCTACCTTGGCAATTGCTGCATCCAGCTTGGGTGCTTTCTCCCAGTTACCTACTGCTGGGTCATCAAAAGGGTATCGGCGTTTTTGCGCAGGTGGTAAGGAGCCTTTTCTCTCAGGTTTCCTCCATTCCCTATTAATAAGATCTTGTATTTTCTCATTTAAAGGAAACACTCTGCGCTTCTTTTGCTCCAATCCACTGAACATCATTTGTTCTTTGGATAGTTGAGGCTTGGGTTCCGATATACCCATTGTGCCTCTGACCGCCTTTACCAATTTGTCTATCCTTTCTAGGGGTAGGCAAAACCGAGCAGCGTCTTCTTCCGAAGAGGAGGATGATGCTGCTGAATTGTCTGATTCTTCGGACTTGTCCTTTTCCACAGACGAATCAGATGCCCACTCAGTTCTCTGCCTAGAACCTCCTGACTGTGAAAGGTTTTTAAAGGACTCCTTAACCTCCATTCTAATCATCTCCTTGAGACTGGCCGTAATAGAGGAGGATTCTTCGGCTACCTACGGGGATAAGTAAGGTAGACTAGAGTGTAAAATCTACATGCTATACCCCCTCCCCTCCTTCCAGAACCTCACCGTCTGCTGGATACAGGGGTCACATAGTTTTTTAGGGTGTGAGTCAGGCAAGGGAACCCCGCAGATGGCACATTCCCTATGCTTCGCCTTACTGACGTTTTTCCTTCCCTGCATAAAACACATGAGGGGAGACTAGTCACTAAGTGAACTTTCTCGAAGATCACTTACCAGTGGCTGCTCACACCCAGAAATACCGAAGCATGAGGGGGATCCTTTTTGACTGACCCTCCAGACCCCTGTCTGGAGGAGCTTCTGCGGCCCGAACCATCGCTCCTTTTTTCATGTTCCTTCTCCTTGGGTTTCTGGGATGCTTGTTCCAGCAGCACAACCTGCTGATCCTGATCTGAATCCATTTTCAGTAAATTGGAGCCAGAACCCGGGAACATGCTGCTGGAGCCGCCTTATAAGGCCCCTCCTTCGGTCAGCGCACCTTGCCCAGCTTGTTTGTTTAATTTTCCCGCCCCCCCCGCAGCTGTGGGGAATCAATCGTCGCTCCGGAGGGATTGCGGCATGATCTCCGGTGGGCGCCGCCATCTTGGAGCCCCCGCGCATGCGCAGGAGCTCGCCGATCCGGAAGACGTCGCCGGCTCCGCCCCCCGACGTCACCACAGCTTACAGCGCTTCCTGTCAGCGCTGCAGCTCTCGTGGAACGCCGAGGCCAGCCAGCTACGATCCGATCGGCGCCCCCAGATGCCGCCGCGCTCCCCCCTGCTCCAGAGAGACCCACAGCCCACGGGAAGGGCGACTTACCAGACGCTGGCCCCGGAGACCGGACACCCCCTGGCGACCGCTCCTCGCTGCCTAGTCACCGCCGTGCCGCCCTGCCAGGGCCACCGTGACTACTTCAGGTACCCGCACCGGCCGAAGTGGGAGACCCTCTCGCCACCAGAATCGGTCCGGCCGGCCTGGACTTCTGTAGTTTCTATAGGCATCCAGTCCCTTCAGGAACAGGAAACCAACTGATGCATGGGGAGAGGTGCCGCCCTTTTGTATCTGTAGGTTTCCTGTTCCTTAAGGGCGGATCCCCTCTCTCGTGTGCTGTCATGGGAGTCCGAATAAAAAAGCATAAAATTACGTCTTAAGAATCTAACTCGCATACAAGATGCAACATTTTTCAGTTTAATCAGGTTTACAATTTATGCTTCCATCCTTTGGGCCTCAAAGAGGTCTGAATTGGTTTATGTATCCCACAAAAGCCATTGATCCACTTGTGTCCATATGCCCCAACATATGGGAGATGAGGACATTCTATGCAGTTTGAATTTTCAGGTAAAGTTCTCAATTGGAGTTAAGTCGGACCCCATTACTGTCCCCTGATCTAAATTTGTGGATTATTGGTGCTGATTACAGAAATATAAAATCAAGTCTTGAAATCTGAATTTTAGATAATTCATAAAAATGTGAAATTTCTCGGTTACATCAGGTTACGTCATCAATGCTTCCCATCCTTTGGGTCTTCAAGTAATATAGAGACCAAGAACAGAGCCATATACTGTGAGTCGTTAACTCATGTCCTCAGAGAGATTTCCCACTTTTCACATCTTGGCTTGAAGACCAACATGCAAATGATAAAAATAAAAAAAAAGAAACCCAAACCCATAGCAATGTATATATCAAGAAGAAAATGTTCTTTATTGGGATTCTGCAGCTTGCACTTAGAACTGGGTATTTGATACCATCTTCTACTATTGAATTCGTACACCTGTAGAATTTACATTTATTTTCCTCATTCTCCAAATCACAGCTTCATTTCAGTTCCTTTAGAGAAGCTTGTCCAGGGTTATAGAAACATGAGTTTTCTTCTAGAAACAGCGCCCCACCTGTCTACAGGTTTTTAATGGTATTGCAGTCCAGTTTCATTTACTTCAATGGAACTGAACTGAAGATACAATCGATAAACAGGTATGGCAGCTATGTTTCACTAATCCTGGAAAGTGGAGGTAGAGCCGGACTCTGGACAAGTAAGGAGCACTGAGAAGGCGATTTTTGGGTAATTGAAAAAGGTGGGGGTGGATGATGGAAGATGTGGCCTTGGATTCCACAGTTTTACTCCAGGATCTTCCTGCTTTACGTTTTGTGTATTTGTGTTTATTTTGATGATAGTAGAAAAAAAATAAATAAAAGCTGCCTAAATGTTTTTTTGTTTTAACAAATTTTGCATAAAATCAACAGTACAATATAATTCAGAAAAAAACAAAAACTGTCTTTCTCCACTTATGAGCCACTTCTCCACTCTAAAAAACGGCTCGAATCCATCCAGCTGTATACAAGACAGGCTGCCCACTGAGGAATCAGGTCAAAGCCGTTTATTGATGGCACTAGAGATTGAAAAAAGCAGCAAAAGAGAATGGGGAGAAGAGCAGCGAGCGGGAAAGGAGAGCAGCGAGCGAGGGGGGGGGGGAAGAGCAGTGAGCAAGAGGGAGAGCAGAGAGGGAGGGAGGGGGGAGAAGCGAGAAGATGTTTACTAGCATTGTAAGGGCTGTAGCTCATCCCAGTGTTGGATGCACAGCTACACTGCTCAGTACTGCTGTATAATGTCCCCGTGTTTTAATTTATCTTACAGCTGGATTCACAGCCACACTGCTGTATTATATCATCTGTGCAGCTGCTGGGTCTGAACATGTGCTAGATAAGAGAGCAGGAATCCCTCATGTCTGTGTGTTGTATATGGGAGACACATCACAGCAGCTGGTTTCTACCCACTAGCTCAGACACAACTGTAATTAAAGATATTAGAGTCTGGAACTTTTTATAAGCAACTTTTTTTTCTTTTTTTTAATTATTATTGTCCTCAGTATAGGACAAAATTAGCAACAAACAATGTAAAAAGCCATTTTATAACTTCATTCAACTGAAATCTGAAATATTTCCAACTTATTCTGCCCCAAAGAGCTTACAATCTAACACCAGCCGGAGAGCTTTACCCCACCTTATGCTGATCGTCTATTGATGGAAACGCACACACACACAAAAAAAAAAAAGTATAACTTTGTGATGGACAGATTTCAGTTTTAGGTTCAACTTGTCTCTATGGAAACAGACTACAAACTCCATGTAGTCAGATCTTGTGAGCATCGCTGCCTCGCCTCTGCCCCTCCCTCTGAAATATGGGAGTTGTCGTTCCATCAGGAAGAGAACAGTTGGAAGGGCGTTGGGGGAGGATCGGACTACATGGGGTGTTTTGTTTGTAGTCTGTTACCACAGTGATGCATAGTTCTGCATAATAGCTGTATACGCAAAACGGTAGATTTTTTTTTTTAATCACTGTCTCGCTCCATCTTTTATTTTAGATGCTTTCAAGCCATAAAAGAAAAAAAAAATGGAGGGCGGTCTACTTAATAACGATCATAGGAAGTTGAGCTATATGACGAGATGCCCGTTAAGGAATTAATTGCCAGCGACCAAACTTCCCAGCAGCTCGGCAGTGTAAGGACCCCATCAAACCACCCCCCAAATCTCAGCTTCCTGGACCCCATAGAGCCAGACAAAGGGAGTGAAAAATTGGGGGAAAATTGCAGTCACCAGAATTTTTTCAAAATTTTGGATGATGGGTACAATAATGTACTAAGTGAAGTAAGTGTACCCCTAGGTATGACCCCGCTGGGTTATTAAAAGGGGCTCAGCTGTTACTAGCCCCCTTCAAAAGGGAAAAAAAAAACGTAAACTGTAAATAAGGCAGTTTGCTCCTCGGTGGACTTTCCCTTTAACAAATTAGTAAATGAGAACATAAACTCCATCTGAAGAGGATAAACAGGAGCGGTGCGACCTCCCATCCTCTCCTGGGAGTAGTAGTGCCTCCGATTGGCCAGCGTACCTCAGTAGGATCGGTCCAGGGTCCCGAATACGATAGGGGGGCACTTGATCTCTTTCACAAGAAAGGCCCCCGTCTTGAACGTGACGATTCACCAAAATGACCGGGTAACGGGGGGTTAAACCGGGGCCTGGGGACCTGAAAAAGTCCCGGGTCGTAAGGTCTGCGCGGGTTTAATAATGAAAGGGGATCTCTAGGAAATGGAAACGTGGGGCGCTGGTCATACTCGCCCCCGATGATGCCCGGCGGGTAGGGATAGTTGGGTGGCAACTGGTCAGGATGGAAAGGGTCGGGGCGAAACGGTGGGTAGTCCGGGTTGTAGGGATGGCGTGTAAGGCGCAGGACTCTGAGCTGAGTCTGCTTACTCTTATAAAGCTGCAAGACACAAGAAGGAGACGAGCGGCGTCTGTTAAGGGGTCAGTCACTGTGTGACCGGGGGGAGAGGGGTGTGAGGATAGGGAAGTGGGCACCTACCTCCTTCCAGTCTGTGTGGTGGGGGTCTCGTTCGCTGCCATCTAATTATAAACAGAGACAACGGTTACTTATCAAGCACAAACGCATCAGGAGTAAGATCGTCTTATACTCTAGTCACAGCCAAAGCTGCAGTTAGAATGCTTGAGAGTCCTCAGGAATCCTGCAGAGCTGAGAACGCAGCTTTGTGTGGGAGTGGAGTATAAGACACTACATAACACCATCGCTTTACCCTTGAAATCTCGCCGGTAGAGGAACCTCCACAGGGAAGGGTCTTCGACGTCCGCGTGCAGATTTTTACATGTGGCGCCAAGCGACAAGATGGAGCGAACGTCCAGAAGACGGAAGATCCGCAGCTTCAGCTCCGGGGGCAAAACCACCAAACCAAAGACATCGGGAAGACCCAGGGCTGTGGGATGGAGGAGTGCGAAATGGTCAGATCCACTAGCTGCAGCCCTCCCCCCAGTCCCCTATGGGGGCGCCGCTGAGCTCTTACCTTGCCGAGTAGCAGCAAGTAAAGGGTACACCACCTGATCTTTGAAGAGGCGTGATAACTTCTGCAAGTCCCTGTACACCGAGGCCACAGAACGGTCTAAAAGGAAAGTGATTTGCATTGGTAGTATAATGTGATGATGACTGCGGTCTCAGGGCAGATAGAGAGGGAGGAGGGGGATGCAGCTGCAGAGGAATTTCTCATTCACGGTCTGCTTGAGACTCTTGCTGTGGGATGGGGGAAAAAAAAAAGAGAAGGAGGAGGGATGGTGTTACAGACATGAGTCACTGGGTGAAATGGGGGGGGGGGGATGGGGGAGGAGAAGAAGGAAGATGAGGAGTCATATCACAGCCTCTTTGTGAGACACATGCTGTGAGAGGGGGGAGAAGGTAGAGGAGACACATTACAGCCCCTCTGTGATACTCATGCTGTGAGAGAAGGAAGATGAAGTCATATTATAGCCTCTCTGTGAGACTCATGCTGTGAAAGAAGGAACATGAGGAGTCATGTTACAGCTTCTCTGTGAGAAAAAGATGAGGAGTCATATTACGCCTGTGAGACTCATGCTGTGAGAGGGGGTGAAGGTAGAGGAGTCACATTACAGCCCCTCTGTGATACTCATGCTGTGAGAGAGGGAAGATGAAGAGTCATATTACAGCCACTGTGAGAGACTCATGCTGTGAGACAAGAGGAGTCATATTACAGCCTCTCTGTGAGACTCATGCTGTGAGAGAAGGAACATGAGGAGTCATGTTACAGCCTCTCTGTGAGAGAAAGATGAGGAGTCATATTACAGCCTCTCTGCGAGACTCCTGCTGTGAGAGAAAGAAGATGAGGAGTCATTTCAGCCTGTGAGACTCATGCTGTGAGAGGGTAGAAGGAGAAGCTGGCACAATCTATTTGGCTCACAGCGCAGTTTCGCATCACAGCAAGACCAGCCGCTGTACAGAGAAGGGGGTCCCTGTGGGCTGTTATGTGGCCTTTGTCCAGTCTGTACAGTCCTGCCGTGACTTTCTTACCTTCTTGCGGGAAGGAGATGTAGGAATCGATGAGAATCTGCAGCCTCTTCATGCACCTCAGCTCACCGCCGATGGTTAAAGTGGCTGCAAAGAGACAAGACAGAGTAATGTAAGATCAGACGCGAGACTCCGTACTCCACTCACATCTAAAGCTGCATCACAAGCCACAACCGATTACTAGTGATCCCACAGACTATGGTATATAACAACGCAGCAAGACACTCCACAAAAGACACAGTGGAGTTGTGAATGCGGCTCGGGAGCCGACTGAAGAAGAGACATCTCCCTCACTGTAATACCGGGCTCACCATTGATGATCAGAAGTTTGCCCATTGGCACACAGACCAGCGCTGTGGAGCTGTCACCGCACAGCGGATGGGAGTAGTGGAGCTTGTAGACGCCGTCACCACTTCTCCAGTCCTCAGGCATGGAAGACACCTTGTGCGTCACACCCTGGAAAGTGCAAGAACAGGCAATAAGGAGAGTGAAAGAAATCCATCCTGTATTATACTCCAGAGCTGCACTCACTATTCTGCTGGTGCAGTCACTGTGTACATACATTACATTACTGATCCTGAGTTACATCCTGTATTATACTCCAGAGCTGCGCTCACTATTCTGCTGGTGCAGTCACTGTGTACATACATTACATTACTGATCCTGAGTTACATCCTGTATTATACTCCAGAGCTGCACTCACTATTCTGCTGGTGCAGTCACTGTGTACATACATTACATTACTGATCCTGAGTTACATCCTGTATTATACTCCAGAGCTGCACTCACTATTCTGCTGGTGCAGTCACTGTGTACATACATTACATTACTGATCCTGAGTTACATCCTGTATTATACTCCAGAGCTGCACTCACTATTCTGCTGGTGCAGTCACTGTGTACATACATTACATTACTGATCCTGAGTTACCTCCTGTATTATACTCCAGAGCTGCACTCACTATTCTGCTGGTGCAGTCACTGTGTACATACATTACTAATCCTGAGTTACATCCTGTATTATACCCCAGAGCTGCACTCACTATTCTGCTGGTGCAGTCTCTGTGTACATACATTACATTACTGATCCTGAGCTACATCCTGTATTATACTCCAGAGCTGCACTCACTATTCTGCTGGTGCAGTCACTGTGTACATACATTACATTACTGATCCTGAGCTACATCCTGTATTATACTCCAGAGCTGCACTCACTATTCTGCTGGTGCAGTCACTGTGTACATACATTACATTACTGATCCTGAGTTACATCCTGTATTATACTCCAGAGCTGCGCTCAGTATTCTGCTGGTGCAGTCACTGTGTACATACATTACATTACTGATCCTGAGTTACATCCTGTATTATACTCCAGAGCTGCGCTCACTATTCTGCTGGTGCAGTCACTGTGTACATACATTACATTACTGATCCTGAGTTACATCCTGTATTATACCCCAGAGCTGCCCTCACTATTCTGCTGGTGCAGTCACTGTGTACATACATTACATTACTGATCCTGAGTTACCTCCTGTATTATACTCCAGAGCTGCACTCACTATTCTGCTGGTGCAGTCACTGTGTACATACATTACATTACTGATCCTGAGTTACATCCTGTATTATACCCCAGAGCTGCACTCACTATTCTGCTGGTGCAGTCACTGTGTACATACATTACATTACTGATCCTGTTACATCCTGTATTATACCCCAGAGCTGCACTCACTATTCTGCTGGTGCAGTCACTGTGTACATACATTACATTACTGATCCTGAGTTACCTCCTGTATTATTCTCCAGTGCTGCACTCACTATTCTGCTGGTGCAGTCACTGTGTACATACATTACATTACTGATCCTGAGTTACATCCTGTATTATACTCCAGAGCTGCACTCACTATTCTGCTGGTGCAGTCACTGTGTACATACATTACATTACTGATCCTGAGTTACCTCCTGTATTATTCTCCAGTGCTGCACTCACTATTCTGCTGGTGCAGTCACTGTGTACATACATTACATTACTGATCCTGAGTTACATCCTGTATTATACTCCAGAGCTGCACTCACTATTCTGCTGGTGCAGTCACTGTGTACATACATTACATTACTGATCCTGAGTTACATCCTGTATTATACCCCAGAGCTGCACTCACTATTCTGCTGGTGCAGTCACTGTGTACATACATTACATTACTGATCCTGAGTTACATCCTGTATTATACTCCAGAGCTGCACTCACTATTCTGCTGCCCCCCGATGGCCGCTCGCTGTCACTCCTCACCTGCTCCTTGTATCCGGTCTCCACCATGAGGCGGTGGGTAACGATTACGAGGGCGTCGCTGGCGCAGCTGCAGTCGGGGTACAGCGCCTCCAGGGAGTGCGGAATCTTCCCGTCCGCGGCCTCGCTGATCAGCATGGGCTCCGGGGAGCAGCGGTTTGCCGCCGCTTCCACCTGCAGAGAAACAGGTTTACATGAGACAATCGCTAGAAAAGCAATTCCTGCAGCAGCGCCGACTCCGTCTCACCTCAGCGGCTTCTCCCTCATATTTCTGTCTTTTGTACCCGACATCTTTGGTGTCGGTGGCGGCTGCAGGCGCCGGCTGCTCCGGGGCGGGGAGCTCATCGGTTACTATGACGATCAGATCCCCGGATACGATCCCCAAGGACTCCAGGCTGCGCTCGTCCTCCGCCAGGCAGTCGCTGCCATTCAGTGTGATGGAGAAATCCACATCAGGGCTGAGGGCGGAAAGAACCGGAGCGAAACGACCGTGAGCAGCGGCACACAAGGGACCCCCTGCCTCCCATCATGCCTCAGGAGAGGGCAAAGGTCAGGCGCCCTGCTCTCGGGAGAAGCTTTCTCCGGTGCTCATAATCTCCCCTGGTGGATAAGACAGGAATAGGCCGACGACAGGGGCTCTGTGGGGACAGTCGCCTGTGCAGGGTTAGTGGGCTCCGGGGGGCACGTCATAGTGTGCATGGGGGGGATGTCACAGTGTGCGCGGGGGTCCTTATATACTGTGTGAGGGGGGGCTCTGCAGGGGAGGAAACACTGTGGGCGAGGGAGGGTGTTTAAGGAAAACTAATTTTCCCCCATGCTCCGCTGGACGCGGCCCCTCAGCCTGTGACACCCGTACTCCGCTGGAGGCGGCCCCTCAGCCTGTGACCCCCGGACTCCGCTGGAGGCGGCCCCTCAGCCTGTGACCCCCGGACTCCGCTGGACGCGGCCCCTCAGCCTGTGACACCCGTACTCCGCTGGAGGCGGCCCCTCAGCCTGTGACCCCCGGACTCCGCTGGAGGCGGCCCCTCAGCCTGTGACCCCCGGACTCCGCTGGACGCGGCCCCTCAGCCTGTGACACCCGTACTCCGCTGGAGGCGGCCCCTCAGCCTGTGACCCCCGGAATCCGCTGGACGCGGCCCCTCAGCCTGTGGCCCCCGGACTCCGCTGGACGCGGCCCCTCAGCCTGTGACCCCCGGAATCCGCTGGACGCGGCCCCTCAGCCTGTGGCCCCCGGACTCCGCTGGACGCGGCCCCTCAGCCTGTGGCCCCCGGACTCCGCTGGACGCGGCCCCTCAGCCTGTGGCCCCCGGACTCCGCTGGACGCGGCCCCTCAGCCTGTGGCCCCCGGACTCCGCTGGACGCGGCCCCTCAGCCTGTGACCCCCGGACTCCGCTGGACGCGGCCCCTCAGCCTGTGGCCCCCGGACTCCGCTGGACGCGGCCCCTCAGCCTGTGACCCCCGGACTCCGCTGGACGCGGCCCCTCAGCCTGTGGCCCCCGGACTCCGCTGGACGCGGCCCCTCAGCCTGTGGCCCCCGGACTCCGCTGGACGCCGCCCCTCAGCCTGTGGCCCCCGGACTCCGCTGGACGCGGCCCCTCAGCCTGTGACCCCCGGACTCCGCTGGACGCGGCCCCTCAGCCTGTGGCCCCCGGACTCCGCTGGACGCCGCCCCTCAGCCTGTGGCCCTCGGACTCCGCTGGACGCCGCCCCTCAGCCTGTGGCCCCCGGACGCGGCCCCAGTACTCCGCTGGACACGGTCCCTCAGCCTGTGGCCCCCGCGCTCCCCTCAGCCTCTGGCCCCCGGGCTCCCCTCAGCCTCCGGCCCCCGCGCTCCTCTCAGCCTCCGGCCCCCGCGCTCCTCTCATCCTCCGGCCCCCGCGCTCCTCTCATCCTCCGGCCCCCGCGCTCCTCTCATCCTCTGGCCCCCGCGCTCCTCTCATCCTCCGGCCCCCGCGCTCCTCTCATCCTCCGGCCCCCGCGCTCCTCTCATCCTCCGGCCCCCGGGCTCCTCTCAGCCTCCGGCCCCCGCGCTCCTCTCAGCCTCTGGCCCCCGCGCTCCTCTCATCCTCCGGCCCCCGCGCTCCTCTCAGCCTCCGGCCCCCGCGCTCCCCTCAGCCTCCGGCCCCCGCGCTCCTCTCATCCTCCGGCCCCCGCGCTCCTCTCATCCTCCGGCCCCCGCGCTCCTCTCATCCTCCGGCCCCCGCGCTCCTCTCATCCTCCGGCCCCCGCGCTCCTCTCAGCCTCTGGCCCCCGGGCTCCTCTCATCCTCCGGCCCCCGCGCTCCTCTCAGCCTCCGGCCCCCGCGCTCCCCTCAGCCTCCGGCCCCCGGGCTCCCCTCAGCCTCTCGCCCCCGCGCTCCCCTCAGCCTCTGGCCCCCGGGCTCCCCTCAGCCTCTGGCCCCCGGGCCCGCCGCCCTCTCACCTACCTGAACCCCAGGCCGGGCAGGAAGCTCCCGCGCAGTTGGCTCCGCAGCGCCCCCAGCGTCTCCTCGCCGTCCCGCAGCTCCAGGCGGCCGCTCTGCTTCCCGGCGCGGACCCTCAGCTTCATCCTGCGACTAATAGCAGACAGCAGCCGTCAGCTCCGCGCCCCGCCCCCGACCGGGACTTTCACTTTCACTTTCGAGGCAACGCAAAGTGAGAAATATAAGACCGAGAGCGAAACCTGACGCTGCCACATAGGAAGGAGCACACGGTAATGAAGGGTTAATGCCTGCGGTGTCGGTAACCAGGAGACGCAGTACACAAATAGAGCGCAAGCTCCTCGGTCCAGCGCCAAACAACCAGGTGATACCAACCTCTACCAGCAGAGGGAGATAATGAGCCGCTGCTGCTTTTCCTTACCTGCGCACAAACAACACAGAAAGCGTCACACCAAACGTGATGACATCACGGTCACAAGCTAAAAGGAAAACTGGAGGAAACGCGCGTGTGTAAACGTCAAATCACGTGGTAGCACGCGGTGTCCGAATATGACGGCCATTGAGAGTGTGGCGGAACAAAATAGGTTTGAGTGACGCAGGGAACGTCTTCCGGAAGTGACGTCCACTCAGTTCCGGTGCCGGCTGGCAGACTGTGTTTGTGAGGCGAGGACCCGTCACCATGAGCCGCAGCTACAATGACGAGTTACAGTATCTGGACAAGATCCACAAGAACTGCTGGAGGATCCGCAAGGGATTCGTCCCCAACATGCAGGTCCGTATCCGGCCGAGAGGGGGCGCCGTGAGCAGTGCAGGGGCCACACAGCTGTGTATAGCCAGTGTAATGCCGGAGTACGGGCTATAGGTGGCGCTACTGACACTGACTGCAGCAGAATAGTGAGTGCAGCTCTGGGGTATAATACAGGATGTAACTCAGGATCAGTAATGTAATGTATGTACACAGTGACTGCACCAGCAGAATAGTGAGTGCAGCTCTGGAGTATAATACAGGATGTAACTCAAGATCAGTAATGTAATGTATGTACACAGTGACTGCACCAGCAGAATAGTGAGTGCAGCTCTGGAGTATAATACAGGATGTAACTCAAGATCAGTAATGTAATGTATGTACACAGTGACTGCACCAGCAGAATAGTGAGTGCAGCTCTGGGGTATAATACAGGATGTAACTCAGGATCAGTAATGTAATGTATGTACACAGTGACTGCACCAGCAGAATAGTGAGTGCAGCTCTGGGGTATAATACAGGATGTATCTCAGGATCAGTAATGTAATGTATGTACACAGTGACTGCACCAGCAGAATAGTGAGTGCAGCTCTGGAGTATAATACAGGATGTAACTCAGGATCAGTAATGTAATGTATGTACACAGTGACTGCACCAGCAGAATAGTGAGTGCAGCTCTGGGGTATAATACAGGAGGTAACTCAGGATCAGTAATGTATGTACACAGTGACTGCACCAGCAGAATAGTGAGTGCAGCTCTGGAGTATAATACAGGATGTAACTCATGATCAGTAATGTAATGTATGTACACAGTGACTGCACCAGCAGAATAGTGAGTGCAGCTCTGGGGTATAATACAGGAGGTAACTCAGGATCAGTAATGTAATGTATGTACACAGTGACTGCACCAGCAGAATAGTGAGTGCAGCTCTGGGGTATAATACAGGAGGTAACTCAGGATCAGTAATGTAATGTATGTACACAGTGACTGCACCAGCAGAATAGTGAGTGCAGCTCTGGGGTATAATACAGGATGTAACTCAGGATCAGTAATGTAATGTGTGTACACAGTGACTGCACCAGCAGAATAGTGAGTGCAGCTCTGGAGTATAATACAGGATGTAACTCAGGATCAGTAATGTAATGTATGTACACAGCGACTGCACCAGCAGAATAGTGAGTGCAGCTCTGGGGTATAATACAGGAGGTAACTCAGGATCAGTAATGTAATGTATGTACACAGTGACTGCACCAGCAGAATAGTGAGTGCAGCTCTGGGGTATAATACAGGAGGTAACTCAGGATCAGTAATGTAATGTATGTACACAGTGACTGCACCAGCAGAATAGTGAGTGCAGCTCTGGGGTATAATACAAGATGTAACTCAGGATCAGTAATGTAATGTATGTACACAGTGACTGCACCAGCAGAATAGTGAGTGCAGCTCTGGGGTATAATACAGGAGGTAACTCAGGATCAGTAATGTAATGTATGTACACAGTGACTGCACCAGCAGAATAGTGAGTGCAGCTCTGGGGTATAATACAAGATGTAACTCAGGATCAGTAATGTAATGTATGTACACAGTGACTGCACCAGCAGAATAGTGAGTGCAGCTCTGGGGTATAATACAGGATGTAACTCAGGATCAGTAATGTAATGTATGTACTCAGTGACTGCACCAGCAGAATAGTGAGCGCAGCTCTGGGGTATAATACAGGATGTAACTCAGGATCAGTAATGTAATGTATGTACACAGTGACTGCACCAGCAGAATAGTGAGTGCAGCTCTGGGGTATAATACAGGATGTAGCTCAGGATCAGTAATGTAATGTATGTACACAGTGACTGCACCAGCAGAATAGTGAGTGCAGCTCTGGGGTATAATACAGGAGGTAACTCAGGATCAGTAATGTAATGTATGTACACAGTGACTGCACCAGCAGAATAGTGAGTGCAGCTCTGGGGTATAATACAGGATGTAGCTCAGGATCAGTAATGTAATGTATGTACACAGTGACTGCACCAGCAGAATAGTGAGTGCAGCTCTGGGGTATAATACAGGAGGTAACTCAGGATCAGTAATGTAATGTATGTACTCAGTGACTGCACCAGCAGAATAGTGAGTGCAGCTCTGGGGTATAATACAGGATGTAACTCAGGATCAGTAATGTAATGTATGTACACAGTGACTGCACCAGCAGAATAGTGAGTGCAGCTCTGGGGTATAATACAGGATGTAGCTCAGGATCAGTAATGTAATGTATGTACACAGTGACTGCACCAGCAGAATAGTGAGTGCAGCTCTGGGGTATAATACAGGAGGTAACTCAGGATCAGTAATGTAATGTATGTACACAGTGACTGCACCAGCAAAATAGTGAGTGCAGCTCTGGGGTATAATACAGGATGTAACTCAGGATCAGTAATGTAATGTATGTACACAGTGACTGCACCAGCAGACTAGTGAGTGCAGCTCTGGAGTATAATACAGGAGGTAACTCAGGATCAGTAATGTAATGTATGTACACAGTGACTGCACCAGCAGAATAGTGAGTGCAGCTCTGGAGTATAATACAGGATGTAGCTCAGGATCAGTAATGTAATGTATGTACACAGTGACTGCACCAGCAGAATAGTGAGTGCAGCTCTGGGGTATAATACAGGAGGTAACTCAGGATCAGTAATGTAATGTATGTACACAGTGACTGCACCAGCAGAATAGTGAGTGCAGCTCTGGGGTATAATACAGGATGTAACTCAGGATCAGTAATGTAATGTATGTACACAGTGACTGCACCAGCAGACTAGTGAGTGCAGCTCTGGAGTATAATACAGGAGGTAACTCAGGATCAGTAATGTAATGTATGTACACAGTGACTGCACCAGCAGAATAGTGAGTGCAGCTCTGGGGTATAATACAGGAGGTAACTCAGGATCAGTAATGTAATGTATGTACACAGTGACTGCACCAGCAGAATAGTGAGTGCAGCTCTGGGGTATAATACAGGATGTAACTCAGGATCAGTAATGTAATGTATGTACACAGTGACTGCACCAGCAGAATAGTGAGCGCAGCTCTGGGGTATAATACAGGATGTAACTCAGGATCAGTAATGTAATGTATGTACACAGTGACTGCACCAGCAGACTAGTGAGTGCAGCTCTGGAGTATAATACAGGAGGTAACTCAGGATCAGTAATGTAATGTATGTACACAGTGACTGCACCAGCAGAATAGTGAGTGCAGCTCTGGGGTATAATACAGGAGGTAACTCAGGATCAGTAATGTATGTACACAGTGACTGCACCAGCAGAATAGTGAGCGCAGCTCTGGGGTATAATACAGGATGTAACTCAGGATCAGTAATGTAATGTACACAGTGACTGCACCAGCAGAATAGTGAATGCAGCTCTGGAGTATAATACAGGATGTAACTCAGGATCAGTAATGTAATGTATGTACACAGTGACTGCAGCAGAATAGTGAGTGCAGCTCTGGGGTATAATACAGGAGGTAACTCAGGATCAGTAATGTAATGTATGTACACAGTGACTGCACCAGCAGAATAGTGAGTGCAGCTCTGGGGTATAATACAGGATGTAACTCAGGATCAGTAATGTAATGTATGTACACGGTAACTGCACCAGCAGAATAGTGAGTGCAGCTCTGGAGTATAATACAGGAGGTAACTCAGGATCAGTAATGTATGTACACAGTGACTGCACCAGCAGAATAGTGAGTGCAGCTCTGGAGTATAATACAGGAGGTAACTCAGGATCAGTAATGTAATGTATGTACACTGACTGCACCAGCAGAATAGTGAGTGCAGCTCTGGAGTATAATACAGGAGGTAACTCAGGATCAGTAATGTAATGTATGTACACAGTAACTGCACCAGCAGAATAGTGAGTGCAGCTCTGGAGTATAATACAGGATGTAACTCAGGATCAATAATGTAATGTATGTACACAGTGACTGCACCAGCAGAATAGTGAGTGCAGCTCTGGAGTATAATACAGGATGTAACTCAGGATCAGTAATGTATGTACACAGTGACTGCACCAGCAGAATAGTGAGTGCAGCTCTGGAGTATAATACAGGATGTAACTCAGGATCAGTAATGTAATGTATGCACACAGTGACAGCACCAGCAGAATAGTGAGTGCAGCTCTGGAGTATAATACAGGAGGTAACTCAGGATCAGTAATGTAATGTATGTACACAGAGACTGCACCAGCAGAATAGTGAGTGCAGCTCTGGGGTATAATACAGGATGTAACTCAGGATCAGTAATGTAATGTATGTACACAGAGACTGCACCAGCAGAATAGTGAGTGCAGCTCTGAGGTATAATACAGGATGTAACTCAGGATCAGTAATGTAATGTATGTACACAGTGACTGCACCAGCAGAATAGTGAGTGCAGCTCTGGAGTATAATACAGGATGTAACTCAGGATCAGTATTGTATGTACACAGTGACTGCACCAGCAGAATAGTGAGTGCAGCTCTGGAGTATAATACAGGATGTAACTCAGGATCAGTAATGTAATGTATGCACACAGTGACTGCACCAGCAGAATACTGAGTGCAGCTCTGGAGTATAATACAGGATGTAACTCAGGATCAGTAATGTAATGTATGTACACAGTGACTGCACCAGCAGAATAGTGAGTGCAGCTCTGGGGGGATAATACAGGATGTAACTCAGGATCAGTAATGTAATGTATGTACACAGTGACTGCACCAGCAGAATACTGAGTGCAGCTCTGGAGTATAATACAGGAGGTAACTCAGGATCAGTAATGTAATGTATGTACAAAGTGACTGCACCAGCAGAATAGTGAGTGCAGCTCTGGAGTATAATACAGGATGTAACTCAGGATCAGTAATGTAATGTATGTACACAGTGACTGCACCAGCAGAATAGTGAGTGCAGCTCTGGGGGGATAATACAGGATGTAACTCAGGATCAGTAATGTAATGTATGTACACAGTGACTGCACCAGCAGAATAGTGAGTGCAGCTCTGGAGTATAATACAGGATGTAACTCAGGATCAGTAATGTATGTACACAGTGACTGCACCAGCAGAATAGTGAGTGCAGCTCTGGAGTATAATACAGGATGTAACTCAGGATCAGTAATGTAATGTATGTACACAGTGACTGCACCAGCAGAATAGTGAGTGCAGCTCTGGGGGGATAATACAGGATGTAACTCAGGATCAGTAATGTAATGTATGTACACAGTGACTGCACCAGCAGAATAGTGAGTGCAGCTCTGGAGTATAATACAGGATGTAACTCAGGATCAGTAATGTATGTACACAGTGACTGCACCAGCAGAATAGTGAGTGCAGCTCTGGGGTATAATACAGGATGTAACTCAGGATCAGTAATGTATGTACACAGTGACTGCACCAGCAGAATAGTGAGTGCAGCTCTGGAGTATAATACAGGATATAACTCAGGATCAGTAATGTATGTACACAGTGACTGCACCAGCAGAATAGTGAGTGCAGCTCTGGAGTATAATACAGGATGTAACTCAGGATCAGTAATGTAATGTATGTACACAGTGACTGCACCAGCAGAATAGTGAGTGCAGCTCTGGAGTATAATACAGGATGTAACTCAGGATCAGTAATGTAAATGTATGTACACAGTGACTGCACCAGCAGAATAGTGAGTGCAGCTCTGGAGTATAATACAGGAGATAACTCAGGATCAGTAATGTATGTACACAGTGACTGCACCAGCAGAATAGTGAGTGCAGCTCTGGAGTATAATACAGGATGTAACTCAGGATCAGTAATGTAATGTATATACACAGTGACTGCACCAGCAGAATACTGAGTGCAGCTCTGGAGTATAATACAGGAGGTAACTCAGGATCAGTAATGTATGTACAAAGTGACTGCACCAGCAGAATAGTGAGTGCAGCTCTGGAGTATAATACAGGATGTAACTCAGGATCAGTAATGTAATGTATGTACACAGTGACTGCACCAGCAGAATAGTGAGTGCAGCTCTGGGGGGATAATACAGGATGTAACTCAGGATCAGTAATGTAATGTATGTACACAGTGCCTGCACCAGCAGAATAGTGAGTGCAGCTCTGGAGTATAATACAGGATGTAACTCAGGATCAGTAATGTATGTACACAGTGACTGCACCAGCAGAATAGTGAGTGCAGCTCTGGAGTATAATACAGGATGTAACTCAGGATCAGTAATGTAATGTATGTACACAGTGACTGCACCAGCAGAATAGTGAGTGCAGCTCTGGGGGGATAATACAGGATGTAACTCAGGATCAGTAATGTAATGTATGTACACAGTGACTGCACCAGCAGAATAGTGAGTGCAGCTCTGGAGTATAATACAGGATGTAACTCAGGATCAGTAATGTATGTACACAGTGACTGCACCAGCAGAATAGTGAGTGCAGCTCTGGGGTATAATACAGGATGTAACTCAGGATCAGTAATGTATGTACACAGTGACTGCACCAGCAGAATAGTGAGTGCAGCTCTGGAGTATAATACAGGATGTAACTCAGGATCAGTA
Organism: Ranitomeya imitator; assembly: GCF_032444005.1. Lineage (NCBI taxonomy): Eukaryota > Metazoa > Chordata > Amphibia > Anura > Dendrobatidae > Ranitomeya > Ranitomeya imitator. The sequence goes on along the minus strand of NC_091285.1, from coordinate 15,519,861 downwards.
ATGTATGTACACAGTGACTGCACCAGCAGAATAGTGAGTGCAGCTCTGGAGTATAATACAGGATGTAACTCAGGATCAGTAATGTAATGTATGTACACAGTGACTGCACCAGCAGAATAGTGAGTGCAGCTCTGGAGTATAATACAGGATGTAACTCAGGATCAGTAATGTAATGTATGTACACAGTGACTGCACCAGCAGAATAGTGAGTGCAGCTCTGGAGTATAATACAGGATGTAACTCAGGATCAGTAATGTATGTACACAGTGACTGCACCAGCAGAATAGTGAGTGCAGCTCTGGAGTATAATACAGGATGTAACTCAGGATCAGTAATGTATGTACACAGTGACTGCACCAGCAGAATAGTGAGTGCAGCTCTGGGGTATAATACAGGATGTAACTCAGGATCAGTAATGTATGTACACAGTGACTGCACCAGCAGAATAGTGAGTGCAGCTCTGGAGTATAATACAGGATGTAACTCAGGATCAGTAATGTATGTACACAGTGACTGCACCAGCAGAATAGTGAGTGCAGCTCTGGAGTATAATACAGGATGTAACTCAGGATCAGTAATGTAATGTATGTACACAGTGACTGCACCAGCAGAATAGTGAGTGCAGCTCTGGAGTATAATACAGGATGTAACTCAGGATCAGTAATGTAATGTATGTACACAGTGACTGCACCAGCAGAATAGTGAGTGCAGCTCTGGAGTATAATACAGGATGTAACTCAGGATCAGTAATGTATGTACACAGTGACTGCACCAGCAGAATAGTGAGTGCAGCTCTGGGGTATAATACAGGATGTAACTCAGGATCAGTAATGTAATGTATGCACACAGTGACTGCACCAGCAGAATAGTGAGTGCAGCTCTGGAGTATAATACAGGATATAACTCGGGATCAGTAATGTAATGTATGTACACAGTGACTGCACCAGCAGAATAGTGAGCGCAGCTCTGGGGTATAATACAGGATGTAACTCAGGATCAGTAATGTATGTACACAGTGACTGCACCAGCAGAATAGTGAGCGCAGCTCTGGGGTATAATACAGGATGTAACTCAGGATCAGTAATGTATGTACACAGTGACTGCACCAGCAGAATAGTGAGTGCAGCTCTGGGGTATAATACAGGAGGTAACTCAGGATCAGTAATGTAATGTATGTACACAGTGGCTGCACCAGCAGAATAGTGAGTGCAGCTCTGGGGTATAATACAGGAGGTAACTCAGGATCAGTAATGTAATGTATGTACACAGTGGCTGCACCAGCAGAATAGTGAGTGCAGCTCTGGGGTATAATACAGGATGTAACTCAGGATCAGTAATGTAATGTATGTACACAGTGACTGCACCAGCAGAATAGTGAGTGCAGCTCTTGAGTATAATACAGGAGGTAATTGTCCGTCTCGCTCTCAGGTGGAAGGTGTTTTCTATGTGAATGATCCCCTGGAGAAGTTGATGTTTGAGGAGCTGAGGAACGCCTGTCGAGGTGGCGGTACGTTGTGGTATCTTTCTATTAGATCCAGTAGCTGATTTTCTATAGGGGATCGTGTCTGTAATATCGGGGGTCTTCCCTGTGTTATTTCTCCCCCTTATCTCTTATGATGGATTAATCGATGAGTGCCACGTTATTGTTTGTAGTCTGTAACCGTGGAGACACATCGTTCTGCACAGGAGCTGCGTACAAGAAGCGATGGCAGCGGTTGTTCATTCCTCTGTGATCCGTTACACCGGTGTAGAGCGACCTTTCTTCTCTTTCCTTTCTCAGGCGCTGGCGGTTTTCTTCCTGCGATGAAGCAGATTGGGAACGTGGCGGCTCTGCCCGGAATCGTGCACGTAAGCTGAGGGATATGTGTGATGACGTGCAGGGAGTGTTGGGGGCGCTGCGGGGGTCCCGGCCTGTGTCGTACCATCCTCACCTTTCATTCTCTCCCCCTGTAGAGATCCATCGGGCTTCCCGACGTTCACTCCGGCTACGGCTTCGCTATCGGAAACATGGCGGCCTTCGATATGGATAACCCGGATGCAGTGGTCTCCCCAGGTAGGAGGGAACAGATCTATGAACTTTTAAAAGAGACCCTGGCCCCTCATCATTCCGCCTGCTCAGCTGCCGTTTCGTCCATTGCCCTGCAGGGGGCGTCGGATTTGACATTAACTGCGGGGTCCGTCTGCTTCGCACCAATCTGGATGAGGGGGACGTGCAGCCGGTGAAGGAGCAGCTCGCACAGTCCATGTTCGACCACATTCCCGTCGGGGTGGGATCGAAGGGGGTGATCCCCATGACCGCCAAGTATGTGGGGGGCCTAAATCTTAAAGGGGTCCTAAGCTATCGGCCTGGGGTCCTAATCCGTCCTCTCTTCTTACCCAGAGACCTAGAAGAAGCGCTGGAGATGGGGGTGGACTGGTCCCTCCGGGAGGGCTACGCATGGGCCGAAGACAAGGAGCACTGCGAGGAGTACGGCCGGATGCTGCAGGCCGACCCCAGCAAGGTGTCCTCCAAGGCCAAGAAGCGGGGGCTGCCGCAGGTAGGGGACCTCAGGAGCTGAACTCATAATTCTGCAATGAATTCCTCCCTGATTTTTCTTTTCCTTGCCGTTTTCGGTTTGCAGCTCGGCACCCTGGGAGCCGGAAACCACTACGCAGAGATTCAGGTGGTGGACGAGATCTACGACGAGTACGCCTCCAAGAAAATGGGCATCGACCACAAGGGGCAGGTGTGCGTGATGATTCACAGCGGCAGCCGCGGCCTCGGCCACCAGGTGGCGACAGGTGCGTGTATCCGTCGTAGATCCTCTCTATGGCTCCCTGTTATCAGCCGCTCACCCATATCGGTCTCCTCTCCAGATGCCCTCGTCGCCATGGAGAAAGCCATGAAGCGAGACAAGATTACCGTGAACGACCGGCAGCTGGCGTGCGCCAGGATCTCCTCCCCCGAGGGACAGGACTACTTGAAGGGTATGGCCGGCGCCGGGAACTACGCCTGGGTGAACCGCTCCTCCATGACCTTCCTGACCAGACAAGTAAGGAGGACGGGGCTGGAGCGGGGGTAATATTCGGCTTCTGAGATCTCCGGGGGGGGGCTCATTCTGTTTTCCGTCTTCAAGGCGTTCGCCAAAGTCTTCAACACGACCCCCGACGACCTGGACATGCACGTGATCTACGACGTGTCGCACAACATCGCCAAGGTGGAGCAGCACGTGGTGGACGGGAAGGAGATGACGCTGCTGGTCCACCGGAAGGGCTCCACCCGCGCCTTCCCGCCGCACCACCCACTGATCGCCGTCGATTACCAGGTGAGATCTATCGGAGTCCAATCGTTGCTGCCATCGTTTCGATCCGGTAGGAGGGACGTGATGGAAGCGCCGATGTCGTAGCCCGATAATATTTTATTTGTTTTAAACTGGTAAAATTAAAAAAAAAATAAAAGTAAAATGCTGTTGATGTGAGGCCGTGTCTCCTCTCCGCAGCTGACCGGGCAGCCGGTGCTGATCGGCGGCACCATGGGCACCTGCAGCTACGTGTTGACCGGCACCGAGCAAGGCATGACGGAGACATTCGGGACCACCTGCCACGGAGCGGTGAGTAGCGCCGCCGTCCTCCCGTCCGCGTGGGGGTTAATAAGATGGCGTCTCTGACACCCCCTCTTCCATTCTTCAGGGTCGGGCGCTGTCCAGAGCCAAATCTAGACGCAACCTGGACTTCCAAGACGTTCTGGACAAGCTGGCGGACCTGGGCATAGCCATCCGCGTGGCCTCTCCCAAGCTGGTGATGGAGGAGGTGAGCGGACCCGTGCGGCGTATATATTATCGCCGTCAGTGACGCGGAGGGAACGACGACTCACATCCATTGTGTCCCCTCAGGCCCCCGAATCGTACAAGAACGTGACGGACGTAGTGAACACCTGCCATGATGCCGGGATCAGTAAGAAAGCCATCAAGCTGCGCCCCATCGCTGTCATCAAGGGCTGAGCACGAACTCTAAAGGGCCGAACGCGGAGTCTCCTTCCCCCCCGCCCCGCAACAGGACTGGAGCCGAAATCCGGAACATTTGTTTACTTCCCTTTAAGTTAACCTTTTCGATCCCATCCTCATGTAGAGACCTAGACATGGCTCCCCTGCTCCGGGAAGCGATCAGTCCAGACCACAGACGCAGGATATGAAAGTATAAATTAAAGGGATATTGCGGCACCGCTCACTTCCTCAGCGGGAGGTTGGCAGCACCCGATGATGTCTACAGATACCTGCTGGGATTGTTCCTCGTGTATCGTGCCTGCGACCCGCCAGGTATCTGTAGACGTCACCGGGTGCTGCCAACCTCCCGCTGAGGAAGTGAGCAGTACTGGAATATCCCTTTAAGAATTGATGGCATATTCACAGGCAATGCTCTCCCACAAAAATAACCTGATGGCACGGCGTCCCACCTCTTGAACCGTCTCCTATCGTTAGAACTAGGAGCTCTTAAACCTCTATGTGTGCCACTGAGAAATGGCAGCACTTAAAGGGGCTGTCCAGGACTCCATGTCAGTCCCCCACTGATCTGATAACTGTCCCCCACCCTGCTTGGTTCAGCTGTTCAGCACCTGTGGCGGCTGGACGTGCAGTGGCGGCTGGACGTGCAGTGGCGGCTGGACGTGCAGTGGCGGCTGGACGTGCAGTGGCGGCTATCAGTACTGCAGCTCAGCTCCTATTTTAGTGGCTCTGGATCACCACGGGGCATTAATTATATGGCAGCCACTTATCGGCTCTGATGAATTTTGGTTGCTGCCCCCCTTCTTTTCTATACACCCCAGAAATCTACCGTTTTGGGTCTTCAGCTCCAATGCAGACCTATGTGTCTCCATGGTTACAGACTACAAACTGACCATGTGCACTTTGATCCCTCCCTCTGCCACCTGGGAGCCGACTGACACCAGACTGCAGGATCTGCCACACGGGGCATGGTTAGCTGATACCATGGAGCCACGCAGGACTGCATGAGAGCTGTATACACAAAACGGACTGAACCTTTCTAATTGGAATATTTTGCACTTACACCTTTTTAATTTTGTGCTTATTATAAAAATGAAACAAATTGTTTCAAAAGTATATGAACCCTTTTGGGCAATGTTCTTTAAGATTTGGGAAAGACTGCAGTAAGTCCTCTGTATACTCCGTGACTCAAGTTGGGGGAAATAATGACATTTCTGTTCAAATTAATTATTTTATTTTGCCATTAAAAAATGTCACAAGGAGCAAAAACTGAGTGATTTTTATTTTTTTGCAGTTTTTATGGAGATTTTTTTTTTTTTTTACAAAAACCAGCTACCACTAGGTGGAGCATAAGAGCCGGGTGCAGTGAGCTCCCCCTAGTGGTGGATACAGACATAAAGAATTTATGCCCCAGTTTGATCCTACTTCGCCTTTATGTCACAAGGAAAACTGAGAAATAAAGAAATCTGTGTGTCTCAGGAGATCAGCCAAGGATCCTGCGAGCCCCCGTGCTGCGAGCCCCCGTCCAGCGAGCCCCCGTCCTGCGAGCCCCCGTCCAGCGAGCCCCCGTCCTGCGAGTCCCCGTCCTGCGAGTCCCCGTCCTGCGAGCCCCCGTCCTGCGAGCACCCGTCCAGCGAGCCCCCGTGCTGCGAGCCCCCGTCCTGCGAGCCCCCGTCCAGCGAGCCCCCGTCCTGCGAGTCCCCGTCCTGCGAGCCCCCGTCCAGCGAGCCCCCGTCCAGCGAGCCCCCGTCCAGCGAGCCCCCGTCCAGCGAGCCCCCGTCCTGCGAGCCCCCGTCCAGCGAGCCCCCGTCCAGCGAGCCCCCGTCCTGCGAGCCCCCGTCCAGCGAGCCCCCGTCCAGCGAGCCCCCGTCCTGCGAGCCCCCGTCCAGCGAGCCCCCGTCCAGCGAGCCCCCGTCCTGCGAGCCCCCGTCCAGCGAGCCCCCGTGCTGCGAGCCCCCGTCCTGCGAGCCCCCGTCCTGCGAGCCCCCGTCCAGCGAGCCCCCGTCCTGCGAGCCCCCGTCCTGCGAGCCCCCGTCCTGCGAGCCCCCGTCCTGCGAGTCCCCGTGCTACGATGTGGACCGAAAAAAGCTGACTCTTGGAAGAAAGGAAGGAAAATAAATAAATGCACAACACAATGTAAAATGGCAACATAAAAAAAATTGGCGCAGACCCCCCCCCCCATTACTATACACGCACGCTCATAGCAGCGCGCACTGGACTCTCTCGTCTCCATAGCAACACCAAAGAAGCACACTCCACTGAAGCCCCGCCCACCCAGTCGGCGACACCTCCCAGTAGGGCGTGATTGGCTCCTTCGGTCTCTCTGACGTCACTTCCGCGTGCGCCATCTTGGGAGTGGAAGAAATAGAGAACAGTGAGGGGAGGGTTGAAGGAAAAAAGCAAAGAATGAAAGAGCGGAGCGCCGGGAGAGACGGGTGTGAGTGACGGCGGCGGGGACAGGTGTCCTCAGGGATTTTAGGGGTGAGTCGTCCATGCAGGTTTTCACTAAGCTAAGGAATGGACTACATATCCCAGCATGCCCTGCCAGCCATAGACGGCTCTCTATTGTAATCGCTCTCCAGAGCTGCACTCACTATTCTGCTGGTGCAGTCACTGTGTACATACATTACATTACTGATCCTGAGTTACACCCTGTATTATACTCCAGAGCTGCGCTCACTATTCTGCTGGTGCAGTCACTGTGTACATACATTATATTACTGATCCTGAGTTACATCCTGTATTATCCTCCAGAGCTGCACTCACTATTCTGCTGGTGCAGTCACTATGTACATACATTACATTACTGATCCTGAGTTACATCCTGTATTATCCTCCAGAGCTGCACTCACTATTCTGCTGGTGCAGTCACTATGTACATACATTACATTACTGATCCTGAGTTACACCCTGTATTATACTCCAGAGCTGCGCTCACTATTCTGCTGGTGCAGTCACTGTGTACATACATTACATTACTGATCCTGAGTTACATCCTGTATTATACTCCAGAGCTGCACTCACTATTCTGCTGGTGCAGTCACTGTGTACATACATTACATTACTGATCCTGAGTTATATCCTGTATTATACCCCAGAGCTGCACTCACTATTCTGCTGGTACAGTCACTGTGTACATACATTACATTACTGATCCTGCGTTACATCCTGTATTATACTCCAGAGCTGCACTCACTATTCTGCTGGTGCAGTCACTGTGTACATACATTACATTACTGATCCTGAGTTACATCCTGTATTATACCCCAGAGCTGCACTCACTATTCTGCCGGTGCAGTCACTGTGTACATACATTACATTACTGATCTTGAGTTACCTCCTGTATTATACCCCAGAGCTGCACTCACTATTCTGCTGGTGCAGTCACTGTGTACATACATTACATTACTGATCCTGAGTTACATCCTGTATTATACTCCAGAGCTGCACTCACTATTCTGCTGGTGCAGTCACTGTGTACATACATTACATTACTGATCCTGAGTTACATCCTGTATTATACCCCAGAGCTGCACTCACTATTCTGCTGGTGCAGTCACTGTGTACATACATTACATTACTGATCCTGAGTTACATCCTGTATTACACTCCAGAGCTGCACTCACTATTCTGCTGGTGCAGTCACTGTGTACATACATTACTGATCCTGAGTTACATCCTGTATTATACTCCAGAGCTGCACTCACTATTCTGCTGCTGCAGTCACTGTGTACATACATTACATTACTGATCCTGAGTTACATCCTGTATTATACTCCAGAGCTGCACTCACTATTCTGCTGGTGCAGTCACTGTGTACATACATTACATTACTGATCCTGAGTTACGTCCCGTATTATACTCCAGAGCTGCACTCACTATTCTGCTGGTGCAGTCACTGTGTACATGCATTACATTACTGATCCTGAGTTACACCCTGTATTATACCCCAGAGCTGCACTCACTATTCTGCTGGTGCAGTTACTGTGTACATACATTACATTACTGATCCTGAGTTACATCCTGTATAATACCCCAGTGCTGCACTCACTATTCTGCTGGTGCAGTCACTATGTACATACATTACATTACTGATCCTGAGTTACATCCTGTATTATACTCAAGAGCTGCACTCACTATTCTGCTGGTGCAGTCACTGTGTACATACATTACATTACTGATCCTGAGTTACCTCATGTATTATACTCCAGAGCTGCACTCACTATTCTGCTGGTGCAGTCACTGTGTACATACATTACATTACTGATCCTGAGTTACATCCTGTATTATACTCAAGAGCTGCACTCACTATTCTGCTGGTGCAGTCACTGTGTACATACATTACATTACTGATCCTGAGTTACCTCCTGTATTATACCCCAGAGCTGCACTCACTATTCTGCTGGTGCAGTCACTGTGTACATACATTACATTACTGATCCTGAGTTACCTCCTGTATTATACTCCAGAGCTGCACTCAGTATTCTGCTGGTGCAGTCACTGTGTACATACATTAAATTACTGATCCTGCGTTACCTCCTGTATTATACCCCAGAGCTGCACTCACTATTCTGCTGGTGCAGTCACTGTGTGCATACATTACATTACTGATCCTGAGTTACATCCTGTATTATACTCCAGAGCTGCACTCACTATTCTGCTGGTGCAGTCACTGTGTACATACATTACATTACTGATCCTGAGTTACACCCTGTATTATACCCCAGAGCTGCACTCACTATTCTGCTGGTGCAGTTACTGTGTACATACATTACATTACTGATCCTGAGTTACCTCATGTATTATACTCCAGAGCTGCCCTCACTATTCTGCTGGTGCAGTCACTGTGTACATACATTACATTACTGATCCTGAGTTACATCCTGTATTATACTCCAGAGCTGCACTCACTATTCTGCTGGTGCAGTCACTGTATACATACATTACATTACTGATCCTGAGTTACATCCTGTATTATACTCCAGAGCTGCACTCACTATTCTGCTGGTGCAGTCACTGTGTACATACATTACATTACTGATCCTGAGCTACATCCTGTATTATACTCCAGAGCTGCACTCACTATTCTGCTGGTGCAGTCACTGTGTACATACATTACATTACTGATCCTGAGTTACATCCTGCATTATACTCCAGAGCTGCACTCACTATTCTGCTGGTGCAGTCACTGTGTACATACATTACATTACTGATCCTGAGTTACATCCTGTATTATGCTCCAGAGCTGCACTCACTATTCTGCTGGTGCAGTCACTGTGTACATACATTACATTACTGATCCTGAGTTACCTCCTGTATTATACCCCAGAGCTGCACTCACTATTCTGCTGGTGCAGTCACTGTGTACATACATTACATTACTGATCCTGAGTTACATCCTGTATTATACCCCAGAGCTGCACTCACTATTCTGCTGGTGCAGTCACTGTGTACATACATTACATTACTGATCCTGAGTTACACCCTGTATTATATCCCAGAGCTGCACTCACTATTCTGCTGGTGCAGTCACTGTGTACATACATTACATTACTGATCCTGAGTTACCTCATGTGTTATACTCCAGAGCTGCCCTCACTATTCTGCTGGTGCAGTCACTGTGTACATACATTACATTACTGATCCTGAGTTACATCCTGTATTATACTCCAGAGCTGCACTCACTATTCTGCTGGTGCAGTCACTGTGTACATACATTACATTACTGATCCTGAGTTACATCCTGTATTATACCCCAGAGCTGCACTCACTATTCTGCTGGTGCAGTCACTGTGTACATACATTACATTACTGATCCCGAGTTACCTCCTGTATTATACCCCAGAGCTGCACTCACTATTCTGCTGCTGCAGTCACTGTGTACATACATTACATTACTGATCCTGAGTTACCTCCTGTATTATACCCCAGAGCTGCACTCACTATTCTGCTGGTGCAGTCACTGTGTACATACATTACATTACTGATCCTGTATTATACATCCTGTATTATACTCCAGAGCTGTACTCACTATTCTGCTGTCACTGTGTACATACATTACATTACTGATCCTGAGTTACCTCCTGTATTATACTCCAGAGCTGCACTCACTATTCTGCTGGTGCAGTCACTGTGTACATACATTACATTACTGATCCTGAGTTACATCTTGTATTATACTCCAGAGCTGCACTCACTATTCTGCTGGTGCACTGTGTACATACATTACATTACTGATCCTGAGTTACATCCTGTATTATACTCCAGAGCTGCACTCACTATTCTGCCGGTGCAGTCACTGTGTACATACATTACATTACTGATCCTGAGTTACCTCCTGTATTATACCCCAGAGCTGCACTCACTATTCTGCTGGTGCAGTCACTGTGTACATACATTACATTACTGATCCTGAGTTACATCCTGTATTATACTCCAGAGCTGCACTCACTATTCTGCTGGTGCAGTCACTGTGTACATACATTACATTACTGATCCTGAGTTACATCCTGTATTATACTCCAGAGCTGCACTCACTATTCTGCTGGTGCAGTCACTGTGTACATACATTACATTACTGATCCTGAGTTACATCCTGTATTATACTCCAGAGCTGCACTCACTATTCTGCTGGTGCAGTCACTGTGTACATACATTACATTACTGATCCTGAGTTACATCCTGTATTATACCCCAGAGCTGCACTCACTATTCTGCTGCTGCAGTCACTGTGTACATACATTACATTACTGATCCCGAGTTACCTCCTGTATTATACCCCAGAGCTGCACTCACTATTCTGCTGCTGCAGTCACTGTGTACATACATTACATTACTGATCCCGAGTTACCTCCTGTATTATACCCCAGAGCTGCACTCACTATTCTGCTGCTGCAGTCACTGTGTACATACATTACATTACTGATCCTGAGTTACCTCCTGTATTGTACCCCAGAGCTGCACTCACTATTCTGCTGGTGCAGTCACTGTGTACATACATTACATTACTGATCCTGAGTTATATCCTGTATTATACCCCAGAGCTGCACTCACTATTCTGCTGCTGCAGTCACTGTGTACATACATTACATTACTGATCCTGAGTTACCTCCTGTATTATACTCCAGAGCTGCACTCACTATTCTGCTGGTGCAGTCACTGTGTACATACATTACATTACTGATCCTGAGTTACATCCTGTATTATACTCCAGAGCTGCACTCACTATTCTGCTGGTGCAGTCACTGTGTACATACATTACATTACTGATCCTGAGTTACATCCTGCATTATACTCCAGAGCTGCACTCACTATTCTGCTGGTGCAGTCACTGTGTACATACATTACATTACTGATCCTGAGTTACATCCTGTATTATGCTCCAGAGCTGCACTCACTATTCTGCTGGTGCAGTCACTGTGTACATACATTACATTACTGATCCCGAGTTACCTCCTGTATTATACCCCAGAGCTGCACTCACTATTCTGCTGCTGCAGTCACTGTGTACATACATTACATTACTGATCCCGAGTTACCTCCTGTATTATACCCCAGAGCTGCACTCACTATTCTGCTGCTGCAGTCACTGTGTACATACATTACATTACTGATCCTGAGTTACCTCCTGTATTGTACCCCAGAGCTGCACTCACTATTCTGCTGGTGCAGTCACTGTGTACATACATTACATTACTGATCCTGAGTTATATCCTGTATTATACCCCAGAGCTGCACTCACTATTCTGCTGCTGCAGTCACTGTGTACATACATTACATTACTGATCCTGAGTTACCTCCTGTATTATACTCCAGAGCTGCACTCACTATTCTGCTGGTGCAGTCACTGTGTACATACATTACATTACTGATCCTGAGTTACATCCTGTATTATACTCCAGAGCTGCACTCACTATTCTGCTGGTGCAGTCACTGTGTACATACATTACATTACTGATCCCGAGTGACCTCCTGTATTATACTCCAGAGCTGCGCTCACTATTCTGCTGGTGCAATCACTATGTACATACATTACATTACTGATCCTGAGTTACCTCCTGTATTATACCCCAGAGCTGCACTCACTATTCTGCTGGTGCAGTCACTATGTACATACATTACATTACTGATCCTGAGTTACATCCTGTATTATACTCCAGAGCTGCACTCACTATTCTGCTGGTGCAGTCACTGTGTACATACATTACATTACTGATCCTGAGTTACCTCCTGTATTATACCCCAGAGTTGCACTCACTATTCTGCTGGTGCAGTCACTGTGTACATACATTACATTACTGATCCTGAGTTACCTCCTGTATTATACTCCAGAGCCGCACTCACTATTCTGCTGGTGCAGTCACTGTGTACATACGTTACATTACTGATCCTGAGTTACCTCCTGTATTATACTCCAGAGCTGCACTCACTATTCTGCTGGTGCAGTCACTGTGTACATACATTACTGATCCTGAGTTATATCCTGTATTATACCCCAGAGCTGCACTCACTATTCTGCTGGTGCAGTCACTGTGTACATACATTACATTACTGATCCTGAGTTACCTCCTGTATTATACTCCAGAGCTGCACTCACTATTCTGCTGGTGCAGTCACTGTGTACATACATTACATTACTGATCCTGAGTTACATCCTGCATTATACTCCAGAGCTGCACTCACTATTCTGCTGGCGCAGTCACTGTGTACATACATTACATTACTGATCCTGAGTTACCTCCTGTATTATACCCCAGAGCTGCACTCCCTATTCTGCTGGTGCAGTCACTGTGTACATACATTACATTACTGATCCTGAGTTACTTCCTGAATTATACCCCAGAGCTGCACTCACTATTCTGATGGTGCAGTCACTGTGTACATACATTACATTACAGATCCTGAGTTACATCCTGTATTATACTCCAGAGCTGCACTCACTATTCTGCCGGACGGTGCAGTCACTGTGTACATATATTACATTACTTATCCTGAGTTACATCCTGAATTATACTCCAGAGCTGCGCTCACTATTCTGCTGGTGCAGTCACTGTGTACATACATTACATTACTGATCCTGAGTTACATCCTGTATTATACCCCAGAGCTGCACTCACTATTCTGCTGGTGCAGTCACTGTGTACATACATTACTGATCCTGAGTTACATCCTGTATTATACCCCAGAGCTGCACTCACTATTCTGCTGGTGCAGTCACTGTGTACGTACATTACATTACTGATCCTGAGTTACATCCTGTATTATACCCCAGAGCTGCGCTCACTGTTCTGCTAGTGCAGTCACTGTGTACATACATTACATTACTGATCCTGAGTTACATCCTGTATTATACCCCAGAGCTGCGCTCACTGTTCTGCTGGTGAAGTCACTGTGTACATACATTACATTACTGATCCAGAGTTACATCCTGTATTATACCCCAGAGCTGCGCTCACTATTCTGCTGGTGCAGTCACTGTGTACATACATTACATTACTGATCCTGAGTTACATCCTGTATTATACCCCAGAGCTGCACTCACTATTCTGCTGGTGCAGTCACTGTGTACATACATTACTGATCCTGAGTTACATCCTGTATTATACCCCAGAGCTGCACTCACTATTCTGCTGGTGCAGTCACTGTGTACATACATTACATTACTGATCCTGAGTTACATCCTGTATTATACCCCAGAGCTGCACTCACTATTCTGCTGGTGCAGTCACTGTGTACATACATTACATTACTGATCCTGAGTTACATCCTGTATTATACTCCAGAGCTGCACTCACCATTCTGCTGGTGCAGTCACTGTGTACATACATTACATTACTGATCCTGAGTTACATCCTTTGTTATACTCCAGAGCTGCACTCACTCACTGGCGTCATTGCCTCGGATGTGACTGTGTCTTCTGCCTTGCTGCAGGTCGGCTGTGACTGGGTTTTCATCACTCCATTGATCCTGTCCAGGTCGGTCTGTATCGGGGGATGATTCAGGTACGGCAATGGCTGCTCTCGGGGTGTCGGCTTCTTTCTCCCTTTCATCCGCTGGCTGTGGTTTAAATTGGAATAGAGACAGGGGATGCAGCTGCAGGTTTTATGTCTGTGATCGGGGAGGAGGAGGGAGATGCAGCTGCAGGTTCTATGTCTGTGAACGGGGGGGGGGGGGGGGAGCTGCAGCTGCAGGTTCTATGTCTGTGACCGGGGAGGAGGGGGGAGGTGCAGCTGCAGGTTCTATTTCTGTGACCGGGGAGGAGGGCGGAGATGCAGCTGCAGGTTCTATGTCTGTGACCGGGGAGGAGGGGGTAGATGCAGCTGCAGGTTCTATGTCTGTGACCGGGGAGGAGGGAGGAGATGCAGCTGCAGGTTCTATGTCTGTGACCGGGGAGGAGGTGGGAGATGCAGCTGCAGGTTCTATGTCTGTTACCGGGGATGATGGAGGAGATGCAGCTGCAGGTTCTATGTCTGTGACCGGGGAGTTGGGGGGAGATGCAGGTTCTATGTCTGTTAGCGGGGAGGAGGGAGGAGATGTAGCTGCAGTTTCTATATCTGTGACCGAGGAGGAGGGGGGAGATGCAGGTTCTATGTCAGTGACCAGGGAGGAGGGGGGGAGATGCAGCTGTAGGTTCTATGTCTGTGGTCGAGGAAGAGGGGGGAGATGCAGCTGCAGTTTCTATGTCTGTGACTGGGGAGGAGGGGGGAGATGCAGCTGCAGGTTCTATGTCTGTGATCGGGGAGGAGGGGGAGATGCAGCTGCAGGTTCTATGTCTGTGACTGGGGAGGAGAAGGGAGATGCAGCTGCAGGTTCTATGTCTGTGATCGGGGAGAGTGGGGAGATGCAGCTGCAGGTTCTATGTCTGTGACCGGGGAGGAGGGGGGAGATGCAGGTTCTGTGTCTAACGGGGAGGAGGGAGGAGATGCAGCTTCAGGTTCTATGTCTGTGACCGGGGAGGAGGGGGGAGATGCAGCTGCAGGTTCTATGTCAGTGACCGAGGAGGAAGGGGGAGATGCAGCTGCAGGTTCTATGATAGTGACCGGGGAGGAGGGGGGAGATGCAGCTGCAGGTTCTATGTCAGTGACCGGGGAGGAGATGCAGCTGCAGGTTCTATGTATGTGACCGGGAGGAGGGGGGAGATGCAGCTGCAGGTTCTATGTCTGTGACCGAGGAGGAGGGGGGAGATGCAGTTTCTATGTCTGTAATCGGGGGGAGATGCAGCTGCAGGTTCTATGTCTGTGACCTGGGAGGAGGGGGAGATGCAGGTTGTATGTCAGTGATCGGGGAGGATTGGGGAGATGCAGCTGCAGGTTCTATGGCAGTGACCGGGGAGGAGGGGGGAGATGCAGCTGCAGGTTCTATATCTGTGACCGGGGAGAGGGGGGAGATGCAGCTGCAGGTTCTATGTCTGTGACCGGGGAGGAGGGGGGAGATGCAGATGCAGGTTCTATGTCTGTGACCGGGGAGGAGGGGGGGAAATGCAGCTGCTGTTTCTATGTCTGTGACCGGGGAAAGGGGGGATATGCAGTTTCTCTGTCTGTTACCGGGGATGATGGAGGAGATGCAGCTGCAGATTTTATGTCTGTGACCAGGGAGGAGGGGGGAGATGCAGCTGCAGGTTCTATGTCTGTTACCGGGGAGGAGGGGGGAGATGCAGCTGCAGGTTCTATGTCTGTTAACGGGGATGATGGAGGAGATGCAGCTGCAGGTTCTATGTCTGTGACCGGGGAGGAGGGGGGAGATGCAGTTTATATGTCTGTTACCGGGGAAGAGGAAGGAGGTACAGCTGCAGTTTCTTTTTCTGTGACCGGGAGGAGGGGGGAGATGCAGGTTCTATGTCTGTGACCAGGGAGGAGGGGGGAGATGCAGCTGCAGGTTCTATGTCTGTGACCGAGGAAGAGGGGGGAGATGTAGCTGCAGTTTCTATGTCTGTGACCGGGGAGGAGTGGGGAGATGCAGCTGCAGGTTCTATGTCTGTGACCAAGGAGAGAGGGGAGATGCAGCTGCAGTTTCTATATCTGTGACCGGGGAGAGGGGGGATATGCAGCTGCAGGTTCTATGTCTGTGACCGGGGAGGAGAGGGGAGATGCAGTTGCAGTTTCTATATCTGTGACCGGGGAGAAGGGGGAGATGCAGCTGCAGGTTCTATGTCTGACTGGAGAGAGGGGGGAGATGCAGCTGCAGGTTCTATGCCTGTGACCGTGGAGGAGGGGGGAGATGCAGCTGCAGGTTCTATACCTGTGACCGTGGAGGATGGGGGAGATTCAGCTGCAGGTTCTATGCCTGTGATCGATCAGGGGGGAGATGCAGCTGCAGGTTCTATGCCTGTGATCGAGAAGGAGGGGGGAGATGCAGCTGCAGGTTCTATGTCAGTGACTGGGAAGGAGGGGGGAGATGCAGCTGCAAGTTCTATGTCAGTGACCGGGGAGAGGAGGGAGATGCAGCTGCAGGTTCTATGCCTGTGACCCTGGAGGAGGGGGGAGATGCAGCTGCAGGTTCTATGCCTGTGACCCTGGAGGAGGGGGCGACCTCACCTGCGTCCGGCACTGACTGAGGAGTTTCCTTTCTTGTGTCTGCACAGAATGAATGAGCTGACCCTGAGTGCGGTGGGCATGGAGCCGCTGGGCCCCTCCTCTGTGGCCAACACCCTGACCGTGGCGGGAACTCACCTGGGTCTGACGGCGTCACCGCCGCACAACGCTCTCACCGCCACAGGTAAGAGGGGCACTCCTCAGTGTGCAGCAGCCCAAGTCTACTCCTCCACCCACAGCCAAATCTGCAACACCACCCGGCCAGTCCGTATTGTGCCGCCTTCTGCAGACGTACGTGGTGGTAGATGCAGTTCTTTTGTTTTTGTTTTTATCGGTCCAAAATTGGGGCACACAAAACATTTTAATTTTTTTGGGGGGGGAATGCAACAAAAAACTCCATTCCCTTGATGTTGATTTACGGATGTCACTTGGTGGGACTGGGGTTAAAGGGCCAGTAACCCTGATATCCGCCAGTTCCTTCCCGTCCTTATGTGGCTGATAACAGAGAGCGATATGTTACGTTTCTTTTCCTGTCTTCTTCCCCCTCGCAGGTTTGCCGGTGGCCATCCCTAACCTGGGGCCGTCTCTCGGCTCGCTGCCCTCGGCCCTCTCCGTCATGCTTCCTATGGGGATCGGCGAGTGCGGCGTCATGTGTGGACTCCCGGAACGTAACTTCCCTCTCCCGCCGCCTCCGTACCCGCACCTGGAGAACAGCTACTTCCGTCACTTACTCCCCGGTACGATGCCCCCTGCTGACGAGCTGTGGTATTACATGACGCCTGTATAAGTCCTGGTAACATGGACGCCTTGTCTCCTCCGTGGCTCCTTTTCTTTCTGGTCGTGACGTCTTCTTTCTTCCCCCCCCCCCCAGGCATCTTGTCGTATCTGGCGGACCGCCCTCCTCCTCAGTACATACACCCCAGCTCACTGAGCGTTGACTCGTCTGGCGGGCTCTCGGTATCCTCCAGTAATCCCTCCCTGGATTTGTACCATTCGGGACCCTCTGTAGGACTGGAGAGCGGCATAGTGTCCCTGGACTCCCGCTCGGTGGGCGACCACGGCGGGCAGAGCTTACACCCCAGCGACGCCCACGAGGTGGCGCTGGATGCAGGGATGGGCATGGATACCGTCTCGGGCATGGATACCGTCTCGGGCATGGATAACGTCTCGGGCATGGATAACGTCTCCCGGGTGAACAGCCCAATCACAAGCGAGGAGCTGACCATAGAGGGGGTGACGGGCGAGCACGGACAGATCACGTCACGTCCCCACGAGCCTCTCGCCGTGGACGCCAACCTGCCTCCCGACGCCGTGGGCCACGCGGGGGTGCTGCCTCTGCACAGCGGGTCCCTGGAGCTTCCCGTCGTGATGGAGTCGGAGCATCACATGGACGCCAGGTCCGGCCTGTCGGACAGCTCCCTCACCGACGCCATCCACACCGTGGCCCTGAGCAGTAACCCAGTCAGCGTGGCCCTATCTACCTCGCACCCGCTCTCCTCCCTGACCGCCGTGTCTTTACACGGGAACGGCCTCAGCCTGGAGCCTGTCACCGTGTCCTCCATCACGCCGGACGTGGTCGACCTGCCGCACGTGGACGCCGCCAGCCTGACCTTCGTCCCGTCCTCCCTACGCATGGACTCCAACTCCAACAAGGAGAATATGGCCACGCTGTTCACCATCTGTGAGTCCCCCGCAGCTTTTTCTCATCAATCTACTGAAAATGTAAAAAAAATAATGTGAAAAAAACACAAAAAATTATTTACATTTTTATTATATAAAAAAATATGTTTTTATATAATAAGCATAAGAAAGTGAAATATGTGACTATATGTGCCTAAGTCATCTGTCTGCCTACTGTCTACTGTTTCCCCAGGGTGCACGCTGTGTAACCGGGCCTATCCCGCCGACTGCCCCGAGCACGGCCCCATCACCTTCATAGAAGACAGCCCCATCGAGAGCCGGGCGCGACTGTCCCTCCCCAAACAGCTGGTGCTGAGACAGTCGGTGACCGGAGCAAATGTAGGTAAGTAGTGGGTGTTCTAGCATTGTGTCTCTGTTCTGCCTGTCTGCAGCCACCACTAGGGGGAGCTATGCGTATGGTATATACATAAAACTTAATAGGACAGTAAACAGAGAGCTCCTCCTAGTGGTGACTGCAGACAGGATCTTATCATGTATCTCTGTATACAGGGAGCTCCCCCTAGTGGTGGCTGCAGACAGAATCTTATCATGTATCTCTGTATACAGGGAGCTCCCCCTAGTGGTGGCCGCAGACAGGATCTTATCATGTATCTCTGTATACAGGGAGCTCCCCCTAGTGGTGACTGCAGACAGGATCTTATCATGTATCTCTGTATACAGGGAGCTCCCCCTAGTGGTGGCTGCAGACAGGATCTTATCATGTATCTCTGTATACAGGGAGCTCCCCCTAGTGGTGGCTGCAGACAGAATCTTATCATGTATCTCTGTATACAGGGAGCTCCCCCTAGTGGTGACTGCAGACAGGATCTTATCATGTATCTCTGTATACAGGGAGCTCCCCCTAGTGGTGGCTGCAGACAGGATCTTATCATGTATCTCTGTATACAGGGAGCTCCCCCTAGTGGTGGCTGCAGACAGGATCTTATCATGTATCTTTGTATACAGGGAGCTCCCCCTAGTGGTGATTGCAGACAGGATCTTATCATGTATCTCTGTATACAGGGAGCTCCCCCTAGTGGTGGCTGCAGACAGGATCTTATCATGTATCTCTGTATACAGGGAGCTCCCACTAGTGGTGGCTGCAGACAGGATCTTATCATGTATCTCTGTATACAGGGAGCTCCCCCTAGTGGTGGCTGCAGACAGGATCTTATCATGTATCTCTGTATACAGGGAGCCCCCCCTAGTGGTGGCTGCAGACAGGATCTTATCATGTATCTCTGTATACAGGGAGCTCCCCCTAGTGGTGGCTGCAGACAGGATCTTATCATGTATCTCTGTATACAGGGAGCTCCCCCTAGTGGTGACTGCAGGCAGGATCTTATCATGTATCTCTGTATACAGGGAGCTCCCTCTAGTGGTGACTGCAGACAGGATATTATCATGTATCTCTGTATACAGGGAGCTCCCCCTAGTGGTGACTGCAGGCAGGATCTTATCATGTATCTCTGTATACAGGGAGCTCCCTCTAGTGGTGACTGCAGACAGGATCTTATCATGTATCTCTGTATACAGGGAGCTCCCCCTAGTGGTGACTGCAGACGGGATCTTATCATGTATCTCTGTATACAGGGAGCTCTCCTAGTGGTGACTGCAGACAGAATCTTATCATGTATCTCTGTATACGGGGAGCTCCCCTAGTGGTGACTGCAGACAGAATCTTATCATGTATCTCTGTATACATGGAGCTCCCCCTAGTGGTGACTGCAGACAGGATCTTATCATGTATCTCTGTATACAGGGAGCTCCCCCTAGTGGTGATTGCAGACAGGATCTTATCATGTATCTCTGTATACAGGGAGCTCCCCCTAGTGGTGGCCGCAGACAGGATCTTATCATGTATCTCTGTATACAGGGAGCTCCCCCTAGTAGTGACTGCAGACAGGATCTTATCATGTATCTCTGTATACAGGGAGCTCCCCCTAGTAGTGACTGCAGACAGGATCTTATCATGTATCTCTGTATACAGGGAGCTCCCCCTAGTGGTGACTGCAGACAGGATCTTATCATGTATCTCTGTATACAGGGAGCTCCCCCTAGTGGTGACTGCAGACAGAATCTTATCATGTATCTCTGTATACACGGAGCTCCCCCTAGTGGTGACTGCAGACAGGATCTTATCATGTATCTCTGTATACAGGGAGCTCCCCCTAGTGGTGGCTGCAGACAGGATCTTATCATGTATCTCTGTATACAGGGAGCTCCCCCTAGTGGTGACTGCAGACAGGATCTTATCATTTATCTCTGTATACAGGGAGCTCCCCCTAGTAGTGACTGCAGACAGGATCTTATCATGTATCTCTGTATACAGGGAGCTCCCCCTAGTAGTGACTGCAGACAGGATCTTATCATGTATCTCTGTATACAGGGAGCTCCCCCTAGTGGTGACTGCAGACAGGATCTTATCATGTATCTCTGTATACAGGGAGCTCCCCCTAGTGGAGGCTGCAGACAGGATCTTATCATGTATCTCTGTATACAGGGAGCTCCCACTAGTGGTGGCTGCAGACAGGATCTTATCATGTATCTCTGTATACAGGGAGCTCCCACTAGTGGTGGCTGCAGACAGGATCTTATCATGTATCTCTGTATACAGGGAGCTCCCCCTAGTGGTGGCTGCAGACAGGATCTTATCATGTATCTCTGTATACAGGGAGCCCCCCCTAGTGGTGGCTGCAGACAGGATCTTATCATGTATCTCTGTATACAGGGAGCTCCCACTAGTGGTGGCTGCAGACAGGATCTTATCATGTATCTCTGTATACAGGGAGCTCCCCCTAGTGGTGACTGCAGACAGGATCTTATCATGTATCTCTGTATACAGGGAGCTCCCCCTAGTGGTGGCTGCAGACAGGATCTTATCATGTATCTCTGTATACAGGGAGCTCCCCCTAGTGGTGACTGCAGGCAGGATCTTATCATGTATCTGTGTATACAGGGAGCTCCCCCTAGTGGTGACTGCAGACAGGATCTTATCATGTATCTCTGTATACAGGGAGCTCCCCCTAGTGGTGGCTGCAGGCAGGATCTTATCATGTATCTCTGTATACAG